>NC_044978.1:137671089-138301227 GCF_008728515.1 Papio anubis | reverse complement strand
TTGTGTTGTAGTCTCTGATAAAACAGACTTTAAACCAACAAAGATCAAAAGATACAAAGAAGGAAATAACATAATAGTAAAGGGATCAACTCTACAAGAAGAGGTAACTATCCTAAATATAAATGCACACAATACAGGAGCACCCAGATTCATAAAGCAAGTCCTTAGAACCTACAAAGAGACTTAGACCCCCACACAACAATAATGGGAGACTTTAACAACCCACTGTCAATATTAGACAGGTCGATGAGACAGAAGGCTAACAAGGATATCCAGAACTTGAACTCAGCTTTGCACCAAGTGGACCTAATAAACATCTACAGAACTCTCCACTCCAATTCAACAGAATATACATTCTTCTCAGCACCACATTGCACTTAATCCAAAATTGACCACATAGTTGGAAGTAAAGCACTCCTCAGAAAATGTAAAAGAACAGAAATCACAACAAACTGTCTCTCAGACCACAGTGCAATCAAATTAGAACTCAGGATTAAGAAACTCACTCAAAAACCGCACAACTACATGGAAACTGAACAACGTGCTCCTGAACGACTACTGGCTAAATAACGAAATGAAGGCAGAAATAAAGATGTTATTTGAAACCAATGAGAACAAAGACACAACATACCAGGATCTCTGGGACACATTTAAAGCAGTGTGTAGAGGGAAATTTATAGCACTAAATGAAAGAGAGAAAGCGGGAAAGATCTAAAATCAACACCTTAACATCACAATTAAAATAACTGGAGAAGCAAGAGCAAACAAATTCAAAAGCTAGCAGAAGGCAAGAAATAGTTAGAACTGAAGGAGATAGAGAAATAAAAAAAAACCTTCAAAAAATCAATGAATCCAGGAGCTGGTTTTTTGAAAAGATCAACAAAATTGATAGACCACTAGCAAGACTAATAAAGAAGAAAAGAGAGAAGAATCAAATAGACTCAATAAAAAGTGATAAAGGGGATATCACTACCAATCCCACCAACATACAGACTAATACCAGAGAATACTATAAACACCTCTACACGAATAAACTAGAACATCTAGAAGAAATGGATAAATTCCTGGACAATACACCCTCCCAAGACTAAACCAGGAAGAAGTTGAATCCCTGAATAGACCAGTAACAGGCTCTGAAATTGAGGCAGTAATTAATAGCCTACCAACCAAAAAAGTCCAGGACCAGACAGATTCATAGCCGAATTCTACCAGAGATACAAAGAAGAGCTGGTACCATTCCTTCCCAAAACTATTCCAATCAATAGAAAAAGAGGGAATCCTCCCTAACTCATTTTGTGAGACCAGTATCATCCTGATGCCAAAGCCTGGCAGAGACACAACAAAAAAAGAGAATTTTAGACCAATAGCCCTGATGAACATGGATGTGAAAATCCTCAATAAAATACTTGCAAATCGAATCCAGCAGCACATCAAAAAGCTTATCCACCAAGATCAAGTGGGCTTAATCCCTGGGATGCAAGGCTGGTTCAACATATATGAATCAATAAACGTAATCCATCACATAAACAGAACCAAAGGCAAAAACCACATGATTATCTCATATATGCAGAAAAGGCCTTTGACAAAATTCAACAGCCCTTTATGCTAAAAACTCTCAATAAACTAGGTATTGATGGAACATATCTCAAAAATACTAAGAGCTATTTATGACAAGCCCACAACCAATATCATACTGAATGGGCAAAAACTGGAAGCATTCCCTTTGAAAACTGGCATGAGACAGGGATGCCCTCTCTCACCACTCCTATTCAACATAGTGTTGGAAGTTCTTGCCAGGGCAATCAGGCAAGAGAAAGAAATAAAGGGTATTCAATTAGGAAAAGAGGAAGTTAAATTGTCCCTGTTTGCAGATGACATGATTGTATATTTAGAGAACCCCATCGTCTCAGTCCAAAATCTCCTGAAGCTGATAAGCAACTTCAGCAAATCTCAGGATACAAAATCAATGTGCAAAAACCACAAGCATTCCTATACACCAGTAATAGACAAACAGCCAAATCATGAGTGAACTCCCATTTACAATTGCTACAAAGAGAATAAAATACCTAGGAATCCAACTTACAAGAGATGTGAAGGACCTCTTCAAAGAGAACTACAAACCACTGCTCAATGAAATAAAAGAGGACACAAACAAATGGAAGAACATTCCATGCTCATGGATAGAAAGAATCAGTATCATGAAAATGGCCCTACTGCCCATGGTAATTTATAGATTCAGTGCCATCCCCATCAAGCTACCAATGACTTTCTTCACAGAATTGGAAAAAACTACTTTAAAGTTCATATGGAACCAAAAAAGAGCCCGCATTGCCAAGACAATCCTAAGCCAAAAGAACAAAATGCTACTTGACTTCACACTATACTACAAGGCTACAGTAACCAAAACAGCATGGTACTGGTACCAAAACTGAGAGATAGACCAACAGAACAGAACAGAGCCCTCAGTAATAACACCACACATCTACAACCATCTGATCTTTGACAAACCTGACAAAAACAAGCAATAGGACAAGGATTCCCTATTTAATAAATGGTGCTGGGAAAACTGGCTAACCATATGTAGAAGCTGAAACTGGATCCCTTCCTGACACCTTATACAAAAATTGAATCAAAATGGATTAAAGACTTAAATGTTAGATCGAAAACCATAAAAACCCTAAAAGAAAACCTAGGCAATACCATACAGGACATAGGCATGGGCAAGGACTTCATGACTAAAACAACAAAAGCAATGGCAACAAAAGCCAAAATTGACAACTTGGATCTAAGTAAACTAAAGAGCTTCTGCACAGCAAAAGAAACTACCATCAGAGTGAAAACGCAACCTACAGAATGGGAGAAAAGTTTTGCAATCTACCCATCTGTCAAAGGGCTAATATCCAGAATCTACAAAGAACTTAAACAAATTTACAAGAACAAATCAAACAACCCATCAAAAAGTGGGCAAAGGATATGAACAGACACTTCTCGAAAGAAGACATTTATGCAGCCAACAGACACATGTAAAAATGCTCATGATCACTGGTCATCAGAGAAATGCAAATCCAAACCACAATGAGATACAATCTCATACCAGTTAGAATGGCGATCATTAAAAAGTCAGGAAACAACAGGTGCTGGAGAGGAATGGTGATCATTAAACAGTCAGGAAACAACAGATCAGGCTGGAGAGGATGTGGAGAAATAGGAACGCTTTTACACTGTTGGTGGGACTGTAAACTAATTCAACCATTGTGGAAGAGAGTGTGATGATTCCTCAAGAATCTAGAACTAGAAATACTGTTTGACTCAGCCATCCCATTACTGGGTATATACCCAAAGGATTATAAATTATGCTACTATAAAGACACATGCACACCTGTGTTTATTGCGGCACTATTCACAATAGCAAAGACTTGGAACCAACCCAAATGTCCACCAATGATAGACTGGATTAATAAAATGTGGCACAGATACACCATAGAATACTATGCAGCCATAAAAAAGGATGAGTTTGTGTCCTTTGTAGGGACATGGGTGAAGATGGAAACCATCATTCTGAGCAAGCTATTGCAAGGACAGAAAACCAAACACCGCATGTTCTCACTCATAGGTGGGAACTGAACAATGAGAACACGTGGACACAGGATGGGGAACATCACACACCAGGGCCTGTCTTGGGGTGGAGTGAGGGGGGAGGGATAGCATTAGGAGAAATACCTAATGTAAATGACGAGTTAATGGGTGCAGCACACCAACATGGCACTTGTATACATATGTAACAAACCTGCACATTGTGCACCTAACCTATACCCTAGAACTTAAAGTATAATTAAAAAAAAAAAAAAAAAAAGAAGGAGAAATAGTCTTTCTGAGGAAATGTATCACCAATAGACTGGCCCTACAAGAAATGCTTAAGGAAGCCCTACATCTGGAAGTGAAAGGATGATATCTACCAGCATGAAAATACATGAAAGTATAAAACTAACTGGTAGAGTAGATACATAAATGAGAAAGAGAAATAAATCAAAAGTTATTACTATAGATAACCACTAAATCACAAACATAAATAATGAGAGGAATAAAGAAAAAAAGTATACAAAACAATCAGAAAACGATTCACAAAATGACAGGAGTAAGCCCTCATCTATCAATGAATATAAATGATTTAAATTCCCCAGTTAAAAGGATACAAAGTGGCTGAGCTGTCTACAATTAACTCCTTTCACCTGAAAAAGACACACATAGACTAAAAATGAAGGAATGGGAAAAAAAATTCCATACAAGCAGAAACCAAAAGCATGCAGGAGTAGCAATATTTATAGCAGACAAAATAGACTTTAATTAAAAAAGGAAAAAAATACAAAGTCATTATATAATAATAAAGTGGTCAATTCAACAAGAGGATATAACAATTGTAAGTATGTGTGCACCCAAATAAATGAAGCAAATATTGTTAAAACTAAAGTTAGAGATAGATCCTAACATAGTAAGAGTTGGGGATATCAACATTCCCCTGTCAGCACCGGACAGATAATCCAGCCAGAAAACTAATAAAGAAACATTGGGCTGAATCTGTGCTATAGACCAAACGGAACTAACAGACATTTACAGAACATTTCATCCATAGGCTGGGAGTGGTTGCTCACGCCTGTAATCCTAGTACTTGGGGAGGCTGAGGTAGGTGGATCACTTGAGGTCAAGAATTCAAGACTGGCCTGGCCAACATAGCAAAACCCCATCTCTACTAAAAATACAAAACTTATCTGGGTGTGGTGGCACGCACCTGTAGTCCCAGCTACTCAGGAGGCTGAGGCAGAAGAATCGCTTGAACCTGGCAGGTGGTGAGCTGAGATCGCACCACTGCACTCCAGCCTCAGTGACAGAGCGAGAGACTCCAGCCCAGTTGCAGTGAGCTGAGATTGCACCACTGCACTCCAGCCTCGGTGACAGAGTGAGACTCCATCTCAAAAAAATATATTTTTTTATCCATAAGCTACAGAATCCTCATTCTTCTTAGCAGCACACAGGGTGGGCCATATGTTAAGCCACAAAACACATCTCAATAAATTTTTAAAAATTGAAATTATATCAAGTATTTTCTCAGACCACAATGGAATAAAACTAGAAATCAATAATAAAAAGAGCTTTGGAAACTATACAAATATATGGAAATTAAACAACATGGTCCTGAATGTTCACTGGGTCAATGAAGAAATTAAATAAGAAATAAAAAATTTCTTGATCATTACATTGTGTGCATGTATCATGTACCCCATAGTATGTGCAATTATTATGTATTAATTTTAAAAAGGCTATGGCTAAGTTCTTACCATAACTCAATATGTAAATCAAAATCTTCATAATCCTCAGACTATGATTTTAATAATCTGCAATTGAAGCTACAAAAAATAATGACGTTTAAAAGAATTTTTTTTTAATATTAAGCATGTAAAATACAGTATAGCATATGGCATCACTATAAACCTGGGTTTAAGAACCAATTCTGTCACTAACTTTAAATCAGGTTTTCTAACAACTTAAACAAAACTTATAAAATGTAAATATTCCACTACAGGTTGTCAAGTGTTCCTTTAAAAATATTTTAAAATTTCATGATTTCATAAAATCATGCTTTGTTTTCACAATTATCAGTAAAAATGGAAGTAATATAACTTTTGGTTTTGTTATGATGTTAATTATTTGCTCATTTTATTTTAAGCTCTCCCATTTGGAAAAATCCCCATTTTGGAAGTTGATGGACTTACCCTTCACCAGAGCCTAGCAATAGCAAGATATTTGACTAAAAACACAGGTAACATGTAATAAACATGTAATAAACACAATAAGTGCTTAAGATTTTTGATAACTGAAACAAACACGATATATATTCAATATGCATTAAATGAGTTTGGCATAGCATACTATAGTACAAATAAGAATGGAATTAAATAATAGAGAAAAGTATAAATATATCACCTGTATCAGTTTAACTTTCCATGAGTTCCCTAGACAATTAGACAATTTTATTTTATATTGCCTCCTGCTTTTCCTGCCTTATATCTGTTTGCTCTCCAAGCCTTTGTTAGAGTTTAGCTGAAAAATTGGACAGGTATGTTTCATTCCAAACTTTTGCTAGTATGCATATTATAAGTTATCAGAGAAAATTACTTAGCAGAAAATACATATGGCATATGGAGGTTGAAATTTCTTACACTATTAAAATTATATAGTCAGTAATGTCCTTCATCTTAATCATGCTGAAAAAAATAGAAAGGGAGTTTCTTTGCTTCCACTCAGTGCCATCTGAGGAAGCTTGAAGGGGATAGTTGGCTTCTGGATTGTTGCATTAGTGCCCGCACCCATGATATTAGAAGAGCAACAATAGAAACTGTTCTTGTTTTTGCCTGACACACTTTCTCCCATCCTATGCTCCATTGTCTGCTTCTCTCTTCCCTCATACTATTCACACACCCTTTTTGAGCCAAAGGCTCCCTTTGGCTTCTTTTAAAACTCCTTTCTTTCAATCAATCTGGAGAATCACCATTCTCTCAAACCTATCTCCCCACCACCATTGCCACTGCTATGATCCAAGCCATAGACACATACATAGTTAGCTCACAAATAAAATGGGCCATGAACACTAGACCTCATTTTGGAATGAAATGGTGTATTTTGAAAATACAAAGGTTTGTGTTACACTAACATGTTTCAACAAATAAAGTTATTTTGAAAGTTTAGAAGAGGCCGGGCGCGGTGGCTCAAGCCTGTAATCCCAGCACTTTGGGAGGCCAAGACGGGCGGATCACGAGGTCAGGAGATCGAGACCATCCTGGCTAACACAGTGAAACCCCGTCTCTCACATGAAAAAATGTTCATCATCACTGGCCATCAGAGAAATGCACATCAAAACCACAATGAGATACCATCTCACACCAGTTAGAATGGCGATCATTAAAAAGTCAGGAAACAACAGGTGCTGGAGAGGATGTGGAGAAATAGGAACACTTTTACACTGTTGGTGGGATTGTAAACTAGTTCAACCATTGTGGAAAACAGTATGGCGATTCCTCAAGGATCTAGAACTAGATGTACCATATGACCCAGCCATCCCATTACTGGGTATATACCCAAAGGATTATAAATTATGCTGCTATAAAGACACATGCACACGTATGTTTATTGCAGCACTATTCACAATAGCAAAGACTTGGAATCAACCCAAATGTCCATCAGTGACAGATTGGATTAAGAAAATGTGGCACATATACACCATGGAATACTATGCAGCCATAAAAAAGGATGAGTTTGCGTCCTTTGTAGGGACATGGATGCAGCTGGAAACCATCATTCTTAGCAAACTATCACAAGAACAGAAAACCAAACACCGCATGTTCTCACTCATAGGTGGGAACTGAACAATGAGATCACTTGGACTCAGGAAGGGGAACATCACACACCGGGGCCTATCATGGGGAGGGGGTAGGGGGGAGGGATTGCATTGGGAGTTATACCTGATGTAAATGACGAGTTGATGGGTGCAGCACACCAACATGGCACAAGTATACATATGTAACAAACCTGCACATTATGCACATGTACCCTACAACTTAAAGTATAATAATAATAAATAAATTAAAAAAAAAAAAAAAAAAAAGAAAATGGACTTTGAAAGAGGGCTGCCTAAACTGGAATCCCCGTCCCACAGAGTGCCACTCCTGGAACTGTTGTGAGCTATGTGAGTCAATTCTTCTAAAGTGCTAAGCACAGTAAAGGAGAAAGCAGGTGTGTTGTACCTGTTAACTGCTATATTATTCTGAATAATTAGAATGAAGACTAATATCTGGAAAAAAAAAAAAAAAAGAAACCCCGTCTCTACTAAAAAATACAAAAAAACTAGCCGGGCGAGGTTGCGGGCGCCTGTAGTCCCAGCTACTCGGGAGGCTGAGGCAGGAGAATGGCGTAAACCCGGGAGGCGGAGCTTGCAGTGAGCTGAGATCCGGCCATTGCAGTCCAGCCTGGGCGACAGAGCGAGACTCTGTCTCAAAGATAGCTAGAATTTCAAGAGAAAGACTCGGACCTAGGCAGTGCTTTTCAAACTTTATGTGCATCAGGGTCACCTGGATGCTCATTAAAGTATACTTTGTGCAACTTTGAGTCAGCAGACCTTGGGTGGGGCCCAAGAATTTGCATTCTCAACAATTTCCCAGATGATGCAGGTGGTCCATGGATCTCACTTTGAGAATCTCTGGGCTAGAACATTCTAAGTAGAGAGAAAATGGCATGAGAAGAAGAATGAACTTCAAATTTGCAGGTGGAAGAGAATTAGAGAAATGCTTAGAATGGATTGGATTTGATTAGAAAGTTCTAGAAAGATCTAGAGTATTGACTCTTTTTCTTACGCAATTGTAGGTTTTTATCTAGAAGAGCAGCATAACTACTGATATGCATTTTGGGAAGATTATTGTGGTTACTTTGTATTTGTGGCTACTTCAGGGAAGCACATTAGGAGATAAGTGAAATGATCCAGATGGCAAAGAAGAGAGACCAAGAAAAATATGAAAAATCTGTGGATGTAGAATCGTCTTAGAGACAGTAGATAGACGTTATGATGTGGAAGGCAGTCTATTTAACCAGGAGAGGTATAGCATAGACAGAGTTTGCCATTCTCAATGCACTATGTACTGCTACGTCCTCCTTCTCTTCCTCCTTCTCCTCCTCTTCTCTTCCCTTTCCTTCTCTTTTCTGTTTAAAATACTTTTTTCAACTTTCAATACCCTCCTCGATGTCTGCCTTTTCCAGTTGACCATAAGTGCCATTCAGGCAAGGAATTTACCTCTTCTATTCAATGCTACTATATACAGCCCCTACTTGGGGCTGAGTCACAGTTGAGGCCTGTAATTATTTGTTGGGTAAAAAAAAGGAGAGCTGGTTTGAGAAATGGTGTGATGACTGCATTTGAGGATTTGTAGAAGAATGTTCAGGTGCCAAAAGAGTAATCAGAAATATATACAAAAGGATGCTGAAAAAAATGAGCCTGTGGTTTAGGACTAAAAATATTGAATAAGGAGTCACCTCCACAAAGTTTTAGCTGAAGCCTTGAGGTGGAAGTCAAAGTAGGGATGAAAATGAGTAAAGAATTCTGAAGACTATTCAAGGTCAGAAAGAATAATAATCAACCTTTGAATATTACACACACAAAAATATAGTTTACAGAGGAACTCTAAATCACTCAAGAATTTTCTTTCAATTATAACACCTTTATTGAGGTATAATTTACATCCAATTCATCCACTGTCAGTATAGTTTCCTAATTTTTAATAAATTTATAAAGTTTTACAAAAGCAATCCATTTTAGAAGGCTTCTACACAGAAGCATTTTAAATTGGCACCATTGAGAAAATTTTTAGGAAGACCAATGATTTATTACCAAAAATAATGATTAACAAACAAAAGAAAAAAAACCCCTCTATTATTTAAATTTTTTAGTCTCCAGTCAGAAAACAAATGCTCCTGACAAAAACTGTCTGCAAAAATAAAAATAATTCTTTATACAAAATGAATTATAATGTAGGTACAGGTTATTTCTTGTAGTGTTGCTTATATTAACAAAAGACTGGAAACAAATCTAATCAGTTGAGGCTAGTTAAATAAATTGTGGCACATCTACCTCAAGGAATCTCATGTAGCCAGAAAAAAAAAAGAGCAAGTACACCCTTTGGGTACTTGTAAAGAAAGATATGTAGGGGACATGGGATGAGGAAGCATATCGAGTGGGATATATGTTTTTATTTGCTTGCATTTTCATAAAGAAATAATGGAAGAATACTAATTAAGGTGGCTACTGGTAAGGTAGGTAGGTAAGGGAGCAAAATGTGGTGGATGGAAGCTAGTCTCACTGGATATTGTTTTATGCTCTTTTGAATTTTCAACCATATGAATATACTATCTGTTAAAAACAAACTTTTTAATATAGTACATTAAACATATTGATGGGCCTCTCTCTATTCCATAGATTTGGCTGGAAACACAGAAATGGAACAATGTCAAGTTGATGCTATTGTGGACACACTGGACGATTTCATGTCATGTTTTCCTTGGGCAGAGAAAAAGCAAGATGTGAAAGTAATGTGATCCATTTGCTATTCCTAGTATTAATCACATACTACCTGTCAGACATTGTTAGGTGCCTTAGAAAGTTCCTTTATATCAAAACAATATGTATAGTTTTAAAATATCAAATTATATTTTAAAAGTTTAAAATAAAGTACAGCAATTCCCTTTTATACCCCTTCACATTAACTCCTCCTCAGATGCAACCCTTTAAAAAATTTAAGTTTCTTTAGGATTTACACATTTCCATATTTCTATAGGATATGTAAATATGACTTCCTCTGATTGACCAATTGTAAATTATTTCTAAGGACTTATGATAGTACAGGTTAAGCATTCCTAACCTGCAAATCTGAAATCCAATATGCCCCAAACTCCAAAACGCTTTAAGCACCAAGATGACAGCACCAGTGGAAAATTCCCCATGTAAGTACTTAACACAAACTTTGGCAAATGTGCAAAATTATTGAAAATACTGTATAAAATTACCTTCAGTCTATGTGTATAAGGTGCAAATAAAACATAAGTGAATTTTGTATTTAGATTAGGTCCCATCCCCGAGATATCTCATTATGTATATGCAAATATTCCAAAACCTGAAAAAATCTGGAATTCAAGACTATTCTGTTCCCAAGCATGTTGGATAAGGGATCTCAACCTGTAATAACAATTTTTCTCTTACATAGTCATCCTCTCTGCTTCCCTTTCACCAAGCTCCCAATATTGTGATGTGAAAATCTTTTGGTTAAATTAATATTCTGTGATTAGTATGCTACACAAATAACGCAGAGAACTGTGCACTGTAGTATGCTTTTATAATATTTCCTTTCTCACTTTTCTTCCTCAAAATTAGTAATTGCTTTCTTTTGCTTCTTTTTACTTTTATTGCTGACTTTCCACAGTATCCAATAGCCTGCCAATACGATTTTCCACAAGATCAACGTAATATCAGTTCATCTGTTACTTCCAATATTTCTTGGAGCGCTCCGTCTAGGAGGCTTCCATTCTTTGCGGAGTTCTCTAGGTTTTCTGCACAGCTGTCATCATTGGAATTCCCTTTGCTGTCATTCCAGGGATGCCATTCTGTGGAGCTGGAGTCCTGTTTCTGGATGCTGCCTTCTTTCTTTGTTTACTCCATTGTTTATTTGGGGGGACATCCTCTAGTATTCCAAAAGCTAAAATGAAGGTTTGATGACAGCAGATATGACTATGACAGATGGTATGGATATGTCTATCTTGTGAGTCACACTGCTTCACTCTGGTATGGTTGTCCTAGATACTTGGTCACAGTTGTCATCCTGAGATCTTTATTGTTACCCTGGATTTTTTTTTTTTTTTTTAAATCATTTCCTGGGTTCATTCTCCTGTTTTCTTTCCTTGTTTTTGTGGAACAATCCTCTAAGAGCTTACTGGTCATAGGAAATAAAAGTTTGAGGCTTTGGGGGCCTTATTTGTCTAAAGATGTTTTTATTTTATTCTCAAACCTGTTTTATAGTTGGGCTGGGAGTAGAATTCTGACGAAAGTAACTTTTCATTAGTATTTGAAAGGCTGTTGAGAAGTTTGCATCCAATTTAATTACTGACCTTTTGTATGTGACCCATTTTTTTTCCACTCTGAAAGATTATAAAACACGTGCCCTTAGAGTTCTAAAATTTTGCAATGATGAGTCTTGGTATGATCTTGTTTTCATCCATTGTGCTGCTTCCTTGGTGAGTCCATTCAATCCGGGACCCATGTCCTTTTAGTTCAAGGAAATTTCCTTTAATTTTTTCCTCCCCTTTAATGATTTCCTCCCCCTTTATTTTCTTTGTTCCATTATAGTAGAATTCCAATAATTCAGATGTTGGCTCTTTTCCTGTTTCCCATCTCTTTGCTTTTCTGCATTACTTTTAGAAAGCATTTCTCAACTTCATCAGTCCTTGAGTTCTAAATTTCTGATATTGTGCTTCTAAATTTATAAAAATTCTTAGGCTGTTTTCTGCTAAGAATGGGGAAGGGACAGCTGCCTAGCAATGTAAAATGAAGAACATCCCATGCTAAAACCGCTTAATAGTTTTCCACCAATCCTCATTTTATGCCCTCCCAAACCTCCTTAACCCCAGTTCTAGACATATCCGGTCATTTCCTGAGCCATTTAAGGAATTCGTGTTGTTGATGGGATTGATTCTTGGCTTTCTTTTTGCAGGTGCCATTCACCCATCTGCTTACTAGCTTCAGATTTTGTTTGCTCTTATCGCCTCTCTTTCCACTTCCTTGTGAGATCTACCTTTTTAAAAATATTCATTACTGTGGTTTAGAGATGAAAGTCAAATGATATATATTTGTCAAATTATTCACCTTTATGCAGAATTCTAAATAGACATCTTTATTACAGCTTCTAGTGGTTTCCTTTAGGACACTCATTACAGTCTCTATTTTAAAATATATTTACTTGTTCGTTGCTTGTCTCCTCAAGCTGGATGCATCAGGGGGGCAGGAATCATGTTTGTATTATTCAGCTGATCCCACACCACCATCACAGTGCCTTTTATGTAGTAGGCATTACACACTTGTTGAATAAGTGATCAGAACCACACTCATCAAATGCACACCATGTGCTTGTGTTACTCTCAGCTCTTTCCCTGTGTTATCTCAGTCAGCCCTCCTTCTCCTCCTTCAAGATAAGTGCTTTTTATTGTCATGCTCACTTTCCAGATGAAGACACTGAGAAACAGAAGTTAGAGTTGCCCAAAGTCACACAACTGACAGAACTGTGAACTGAGCCCAGACAGCTGAATTTAGATCCCATAGTCCCCATCACCTAGATATACAATTGCTTAAAGTAACGAATTTAAGCATCCCTTTAGAATGAAACTGTTGTTATCCTCATCTTCCAGGTAAGAAAACAGAGTTTCATGTAGTGTAAACAACTTACCCAAAATTGTTCAGCTAGAAGTGGTGCAGAAGGAATTCAAATCGTCACTGACTCAAACCCCAGGTTCTTAACCACTGGGTATAATACTGCAGTGCAAGCAGCTGTTCAAAACAGCTGTGCATGAATATTTATGTACATGTTAAAGCTAAAGCTGATAGCCAAAAGCCACAGCACATATGGCAGGCAGTCTTATCAATTTACTTAAGCACATATTTAAGCACATACTATCTACTTAGTATTTATTGTAAATACTATTTAATTAGCACCTTCTGATTTGAATAGAGATATCAGGACACAAAAGTATTTACATTGACTGACTCCATGATATAAATGTAAGGTGTGTAGGGTCTGCACACACACACATATATATATATAGGCCTAGCCAGGAAATAATAAAGCTCAGCTTTGATGATAGAAATACAACTTTTTGACGTAAGTACATTTAGGCTCTGGAGTCAAACTGCCAGGCTTAAATCCTGATTCCCTTCTTACTAGCTGTTACTTAACTCCCTATTTATAGTTCAAACTCTTTGCAAAGTGCGGATATAACAGGCTCTACTTTGAAGTATGTTGGCAAGATTAAATGTTAGCATATGTGCCTATGGCTAGGTAAGAAGTGTTAAATAAATACTAACTATTAAATTAATAGTTATATACTTTGCTGTTGTTTTCACTATTTGTCAGACATGGCATCTGCATTTTACACATCATTATAAATGTAGAAACAGATAATCTCCAATTTAGAAGTGTCTAAAGATTTTTGTTCCATGTACCAAAGACCCCCCTGATGTGCAGTCTATCAATTTATCAGTTTGCTCTTCTCTACTTTTCTATTTTCTATCTTTCTGTGGCTGAGGTTCCATAACAGAGGCCACCTCCCAGAGGAAAATATTCTTTGAACATTTGTGATAAGAGTAACACTCTACCTTTGTATTAGAATAACAACTCTCTTATGTACCACCTATTTCAAAAAACAATTTCAAAGGACATAGCAATCCAAGTTCACGATTAAATCATACAAAGGCAGAACACGTTGCAGAAGCATTGCTGATAGCTACAGACTAATTAACAAGCAGGACTTGGCTAATATATAATGAAAAATGCACATTCTGTATTTCATTTCTTAGACTGTTGGTAGTGGGCTGCATTGCTGCCATCTTGTGGTCAGGAGAACATTTCAAAGGCAGACTATTGATGCACTTAAGATGGATAGTGAATATATTCTTGTCACACGTTCCTTAAAAATCTACCATCATTCTTAGCAAACTATCACAAGAACAGAAAACCAAATACTGCATTTCTTTGCCTCACCATAGGTGGGAACTGGAACAATGAGATCACTTGACTTGGGAAGGGGAACATCACACACTGGGGCCTATCATGGGGAGGCGGGAGGGGGGAGGGATTGCACTGGGAGTTATACCTGATGTAAATGATGAGTTGATGGGTGCAGCACACCAACATGGCACAAGTATACATATGTAACAAACCTGCATGTTATGCACATGTACCCTAGAACTTAAAGTATTAAAAAAAAAAAAAAAAAAAAAAAATCTACCAAATATACACAATGTTACAGTATTTATCACTAAAAATTCCATTTCCAACTTAAAGAAAGAAAAACAAAAGATGTCCTTGGATATTGGTCACCATGACAATCCTTGAACTTACCATTAGTGTTACTTTGGTTATTTAATGGATCTGTGTTTCCATTTCCTCATCTAAAGAACAGGATGGGGAAGAAGAATGAGAAGGCCTGAGGACATCCTGATGTCCTGGTTCCAACACAAAATAATTTTGGTAGTGCATATATAAAAATGCTTTTGAGAAATATGCGAACCTCCCTAAAAGCCATTTGTTAGACTTTCATACCAACAATTTCTCAGGGTGAAAAAACCTTTATAACTCTCTGAAAAGGGAGGCTAGAAATTTCTGAATCCATCAAGCTATTATAGGAGTGGCTGTCTAGGATGGATCAGGAAATGTATTTTTTAAAATATATCTGGAAAAAAAAAAGAGGTGTAATCAAATCTTATCCTCTATATTATTTTGGTTGATTGTACTTTGAAATGAAACTTAAATACTAATTATACTGTTTATTAATTTATATTTCATTAGACTGAAATAATTCACCAAACTATTAAAGAGAATCTGGGCTCAAGGAGAAGTCAATAGCACAGATATAATAGTTTTGACTCTGCATATACACAAACATTGGCGTACCTGAAGCTCTGGAAATGTATGTTAGAAGAACAGAATTTCCCAGGAGTGCACACAGGAGTTTTTGGAAAGTTGTCTAACAGTCAGTTTGGCCATTGCCTTTCTGACCGATGCCAACTGAGGTGAGCAGACCTGTGGCAAGCACCACATGGTTCTCGACTCACTGCCCTTCACTGGGATTACAAATTCTGTGTAAGCAGCAGGAAGACTCATACCTAATGTTTTTGTTAAAACTATGAACATACTGACCACAGAGCACTTTATAGAACAAGGGAAAGTACATAAAGTCAAAATAATGACAAGCTTTATAAGCTTTGGTTTTTAAATCTGGCAAACATATGTAAGTACATGTTGAGTATCCCTTATCTGAAATTCTTGGGACCAGAAGTATCTCAGACTTGGGGTTTTCTTCAGATTTTGGAATATTTGCATTATACTTACTGGTTGAGGATACCGAATCTGGAGAATCGACATCTGAGATGCTCCCCTGAGCATTCCTTTGGGCATCATGCCCATGCTCAAAACGTTTTGGATTTTGGAGCATTTTGGATTTTTGGACTAGGGAGGCTCAACCTGTATGTAAGGATGCTTTTGCAAATTGTACTTTACAAATATAAGGCATTATGTTGTGGTAGTATATATCATCTGGCGAAGCCATAATCATAACAGCAAGTAAATCAGCAAATTGGTGTGGTATCCACTATCTGACTTATCTTAATAAAAGCTGGATTTCATTATACGTCATTTAGATATATTAATAAATTATATATACATTTTATATTTTTGAGTTTGGCTTCTATTTATAACCAAGACTCAAACAGGCAGAATTCTTATATATAAACAAACATCTCTTATCAAAAAAAGAGGCCTTGAGTAAATTATTTGGTCTTCAGAGCTTCAAGTAGAAAAATAATGACAATTTAAAAAATGGATGTTTTATATATATTTCCCTAAGGATGTTAATTTTTAAATAATATTAGTTTATATATCAAGAGGGGATAACTGGATGATGCATTTTATAGATGATATTCAAGATAGACAAATCTGATAATAAGGCACAATGGTAGTCCAATGAGAAAATACATAAAGGCCCAAGATCATGATTCATTATAAACGCAATAGTGAAATGAAGAACTGCCAAACTAGTAGAGTCTAGCCTTACGAAATAAAATAAGTTTCTTTACCTTCAGTTACATTATTTAGCTTTAAAAAAACTAGGTTAAGAAAGAGGGAAATTTTAGAAATCTAAAAAGATGATAGAATCATTTTGCTTTAATAAATGTAAGAAAAATAAATGTAAAAAAATGTTAGAAAAATTTTGTGGGTGTTTAGTCATTATACACAAAGAAACTGTAAGAACTGGTGACACAAAACTATTTATTTTTTTATTCATGAGCAATAAAGAGATGACTCACATCTATAGAGAATCAGACCTAAATCTCCATGTCATAAAATTGAATAAAAAATCTAGCTACTTCTCTTTCTTCTTGAATTCATGTGGGAGAATAAAGATGGAGAAATCTACTTCCTCCTCAGATCATGTTACTTTTCTTCTCATTATTCTTAAAGTGATATTTTCTCCTTCTCCTAGGAGCAGATGTTCAATGAGCTGCTCACGTATAATGCGCCTCATCTTATGCAAGACTTGGACACATATTTAGGGGGGAAAGAGTGGCTTATTGGTAACTCTGTGAGTATGTTTTGTATCTTAAAAAATTCAAGTGAATAAAAAGACAAACCAAAAAACTATGAAAACTTATTGAAAAAAAGTTACCTATAGGGAGGGAATAGAATTTACAGCAAGAACAAAGGTTAAACTCCTTTAAATAAACCTTTTTAAAAAATAGATTTGACTTTGGAACCGTATTTTATATAATTATATATTAGCAGCAAAAACTTAAAAAGCTATCCTAAAAATCAAAGTGAAGTAAATGAACCTAACTGTGCAAAAGAGATGCATAGAGAACACACAGAATACAAATGTACTCTATTAGAGAATAACTATTTCAAGAAGTATCATTTGTAAAACACACTAATTTGATTATACATCTAAGACAGATATCTCTTAGATTAGAACAGAAAATCATATACTATTTTCAGTAATCATATTGTTGGTGGTACTAGAAACTATTGGTATTTTTTTTTCTAGTATTATTATACTTATATTGTGGGTACAAAAATAAATTGTGTTTATGTCACTGAGAACCAGGATCTTCAATGTGGGAGAAAGGAGATAGAGATGTAAGGTGAGTAAGGTCAAGTAAATACCCGATTCCTGAACTTGAACTACAGCTAACAGTATAAACTCATATGTATTTTATATCAGGATAAATTATGAAGCATTTTATATCTCAACTGGAAAATGTTTCTCTTCATGAAAGTATGCCAGTTGATAAGAAAGACAGACTGATATAAACTGTCACCACTTTCCAACCCCAGAAAAATTAATTGGCGTAGGCATAGACTATCAATAATCACAAACCAGATACTAGGCACACTACCACCTACGAGTAGTCTTGACAAAAAATCCAATCTAAACCTGATTTACAAGTTGTGGCAAGTGGCGGTCCCTGCCTTCAGGGAGACTGCATTCTGGGAGATAAGATTGCTTTCTGTAGCAGGCTGACACTCTGCTGTCTGCCCTGTTCAGCCCTTCTGGGTGATACAGAAGTAAACTTGCCACATCTTTTTCTCAACTTTCAACCTCTTCACATACCCCTTCATTTCTTCTGACTCCCCTCATAGCCTTTCCTAAAACGCTCCTCTCCCCGCCCTATTTAATGAATAATTTATAAGAATTTATTTTTCATTTTCTATTAAAATTCCTTTGTAAATGATGTTCTGATCTCATCTCTGAGCACTCTCTCCCTTCTTCACAGTGCTCCAAACACACTGGTGTGTGTGTTCCTCAGACTTAACTCACACTCCCAACTAAGGGTCTTTACGCTCTTCCCCATATCTGGAACGCTTAATCCCCAGATTGATCACTGCAGGTCTCAATCCTTTTTTATATTTAAGCCTGGGCTTAATATAAAAAGTGTCACCTCTTGAAAGTCTTCCCTGACCATGTCACAGTCCATCACAACTTCACTTTTTTTTCATAACCCCCATCGTTTTGCATATTTGATTGTTTGTCCCTTCTAAAATATAAAAGCTACATCAGAGAAGGGGCTTGCATCCTACCTTGCTCTCCAGCCCCTAGACCTGGGCATGGCACACAGTAGGTGCTTGATAAATATTTGAATAAATTCTGGATTTATTCTGAATTCTGAATCTTCCAGCCAGTAGCTTCTCTTGGCTGACAGATGTTTAGTAAGTTCCTGAAACACTAGCAATCAGCTTTATTAAATTCTATACAAAAAGATAAAAGAGTAGTCCACATTTAAACTTCACTCTTTGATAATCATATGGAGCCAAAGTAACAGCATACAGATTGGTTTCTAATCACAAAGGTAGAAACATACAACTGTACAATGGTAGGACCAGGCTGTCATCACTAATCCAGTGGCCAATCTTGGCATACCCTAATGGTTAGACACCCATATATTCTTTTTATGTGATACAATACAATGTATTTTAGCCACAAATATTTCACTTGAAATATTTCTCTTGAAAGGAGTAACCTGCGCCCCTTCCTTTATACTATGTAGTATAAAGGAACAAGGTAAGATGAAATACAAAGGTCCTGAAGATAGAACTTTCTGTAGGACTAGAGTGAAATCTTCAATAATTTGGTAATGTGAAAAAAAGGGTACTGTTTTGAAGAGTTAATGGACATAACCAGATGAAATGCATAGACCTGGAATAGATCCTGCTTTGTCCTGTAAAGGGCATTTTTAGAACAGATGGAAAAATACGTATTGGTTATTGGATAAGGAAAACGTATTGTCACAGAGAGGTGGAGACTGGACAAGGTTAAGAGTATGTACCATTAAGATCTCATGTTAGTAAAACAACATCTATCAGCATGGAAAAATACCTTATACACGAAAATGTTTAATAGTAGTAACCTGAGTTTTGGAGTATGGTATTTTCAGTAATTTTCTGAACTTCTATCATATACACATTCTGTTTTTGTAATAACAAGATTATTTTGAATCTTTTAGATTAATAAACTAATTTTAATTTTGGAATGCCGATACAGCTATACTTTCTATGTTCAAATGAAAAGTTTGTTTCCTTTAAATTAGGTGACTTGGGCAGATTTCTACTGGGAGATTTGCAGTACCACGCTTTTGGTCTTTAAACCTGACCTGTTGGACATCCATCCAAGGCTGGTGACTTTACGGAAGAAAGTCCAAGCCATTCCTGCCATCGCTAACTGGATAAAACGAAGACCCCAAACCAAACTCTAGTTGATCCATGTTGCCTTCAAGTTTGTTGTTCTCGGGGCATCTCTCTTACCAGATAAGACAGGTACATCAGCCTGCCAGATAATCCATATGCTCCCTTCCCAACTCCACCAAGATTTCCACTTTAAGCCATATTCTGATTTTTAAAAAGGAAAACACAAACACAAACAAATCTTTCTGCAGTACCTTTTTCTTTCAGAATAGCTTCGCATCATTTACAATGGCGGAAAAATACTATGTAATACAGGCAGACCTTGCTTTGCACAGGTTCTAACATGCACGAATTGCAGTCATAATGGTTTAGCAACACCATTCTTCCCCTTCCCCAAAATGGTGTGGACTTCAGCTACCACAATTACCTGTAATTGCATAAAACACAAACTTTGCTCATAGCTCTCCAGTCCACATATCCCTGTGTAAATAACCTATGTACATCATGACCAGTGACCAGTCACTTCTTTCAAAGACTGCCAGAGGTCACTGCACATCTCTTATTCCTGCATAGACAGCAAAGTGTGTAGTTGTATTGCTATTTCCTGCTGGTGGCCCAGTGATAAATCCCTTTGACATTTTACAAAAATGAAGAATCAAAAGAGGGAACTCCCAACAAAGATGAAAGTGCAGCAAAGGAACAAAAACTGATAATCCTGGAATGAAATTCAACTGAACATAAAGGGGGCTATAGAGAAAAGAGCTGACTGTGGGAATCTGACACGGCTCAAGAGGCTCTAGATATGCAGCCAGAGAAACTTGTAAAGATGAATTTACTGACATGAATAAAGTTGTTGTGATGAGAAAAATGTAGATATCCCAGAGATCAAGAGAATGAGAAGATAAGCCAGACAAGCCACAGACTTGAAGAAAATACTTGTAAAACACGTATTTGATAAAAAACTGTTATCCAAAATTCTACAAAGAACTCATAAAACTCAACAATAGGACAACAAACTGATCAAAAATGGGCAAAAGACCTCAATAGACACCTCAACAAAGATACAGGTAGCAATAAGCATATGAAGAAGTGCCCAACAAAATGTCATTAGGGAGCTGCAAATTAAAACAAGATACCACTATATGACTGTCAAAATGGCAAAAGTCCAAAACAGCAGATAACACCAAACGCTGATGAGGATGGGGAGCAAGGGTAACTCTCATCTGTTGCTGATGAGAATACAAATGGTACGGCTACCTTGGAAGACAGTGACAGTTTCTTACAAAACTAAACATATGCTTACCAGACAATCCAGCAATTGTGCTCCTTGATATTTATCTCAAGGACCTGAAAACATGTCCACATAAAAACCTGTCCACATATATTTACAGAAGCTTTATTCACAATTAAGAAGTCAAAAAGAGATGAGGATGTGGGGGAGAAAGAAAGAAGAGGAAAATAAAAGCCCAGATAGGTATGATCTTATTTAAGGTGTTTCCTTCCTCTCAATGTTTTATGAAATTGAAAAAAAAGTTATTTAATACTTTAGGCCAGGCGCAGTGGCTCATGCCTGTAATCCCAGTACTTTGGGAGGCTGAGACGGGCAGATCACTTGAGGTCAGGAGTTCGAGACCAACTTGGTCAACATGGTGAAATCCTGTCTCTACTAAAAATACAAAAATAAGCTAGGCGTGGTGGTGGGCGCCTGTAATCCCAGGTACTCAGGAGGCTGAGACAGGAGAATCACTTGAACTGGGAGGCAGATGTTGCAGTGAGCTGAGATCGCGCCACTGCACGCCAGCCTGTGTGACAGAGGGACTCTGTCTCAAAACAACAACAAAAATATAAATTATTAAGGATTACACATAAAAACAAAGTGTATTTTCTAAGTTCCTTGATTCTTTGGATCAAATTTTGTTGTTATTAGTGGCTGTAAGTAAATGATAATAGGTTGTATGTGAATCTCATTCAAAGCCCTCCAACATGTAATCCAGGCAATCTAAAGAAAAAAATGTTACTTTTAAAAAAAGAAATGCAAATAATGTTCTAGATAATGAAAGTAGTTAACTTTTCTCCACTCTTCTGCATAGCTAAATTTCCCCATCAAGTTTTAATGAAGACAGAACTAAGTGATAATCCAATGCTTATACAAAATTATGAAAATTCAAAATAAGAGAATCAGTCCTACATATTGATACAAATCATAATTCAAAGTATAACCACAGCAAGTTTCATATGGAAGTATTTGGCATTATCATAACCTTTAGGTAATCTTTTTGCACTGAAGGACAACACATTCCATTATCCCATTGTGTATCCAAGTGAAATGTCTCCTTGCTTCTATACAAAGAGAGGGTGGCTAAGCGAGAGTGAAGTCAAGCAGAAAGTGAACTGCATATTGAGTTTATTATTTCAAAAATACATTTTTGAGGAGTTGAAGTCAATTCCTTAAATTTATGGACGGTGAAGTATCACACATAAGGTCACACAAATGGAAACCAAATCTCCTCATACCCCCGTCTCTCCACTACATGATAATACCAACTGTTAGGAACAACAGTAATGTTTCAAAATAAGTATCTACTGGCATAAAGTTGAAAGTCTATGGGGGTCCTAAAGTTATAAAAATGCATAAGGCATGTCTCATGTAGCCTGCATTAAAAAAATGCTTCAGTTGGTCACAATATTACTCCAACTCTCGCTTCATTTGCTCTGTAGTGATAATGGGTTACAGTATTTACTGACATCAGTCCAATGAAGGAACCAATGAGAATACATCCTAAGTAGTAAGTTCCAATTTACTGACAAACAGGCAATATTAAGCATATAAGATAATCTCACTTGTGCCCAAGATTATATATTTTTAAGAGTAAGAGGAGGATTAGAAACTATTAAAAAGGGTGTGAAAATACAACTTATGATCACAAATATTTTTATTAAGCCCAAGACATAATAGCGCATTACAGGAAGAACCCAACTACATTTCATTAGAGATAAAAGTATGGATATAACAACAACAACAATAACAAAAAAAGAAACAGCCTATCATTGAAAATACATTAATACAGAAAACTTATGAGAAATCCATTATGAGATTTTAAAAGGTAAAATTCCTAACAATTTGAATAACTGATTTGGGTATGGTGATGTACAAGGAGGTAGTATTAACACATGAAGACTCCTTTTAGCCCTGTAATGGTAAAATATATTCAGTCTGTTCAATATACCATCAAGACTGGGGTTATGCCATGAGTTCTCAGAGTCTTTAATATCTAAATAATCACTGTTTAAGAGTTTTATTTGCCTTCCAAATCCAGAGGGTCATATTACCTTAGCATCTTAGCAAGTTAGGATGCTTTGAAAGGTATGATTTCCAAAAATTAACAAATCTTTGATTTATAAATAAGTTTATTTATAATGATATTTACACAATAAAAACAAAACACATGGAACTCACAAGTTATACAAAGAAACTGAAGTATAATAAAAACAGCAATATAGACTGACAGGCAGAAATTTAAAGAAAGATTTAATAAAGAGTTAAATATCAAATAGACAACTTCACTTCTAAATTTCACTTTGTCACTCACACTGAATTGGAATTGAACAATGGCTCTCTCTTCAGGCGGTCCTGTACTGGAAATTCTGGAAACTGGTAAAATATATTTTGATAAGCGTTTCAAGTTAATGACCTATTTCCATGCAGTACCTAATGCTGCCTTTAGATGAAGTCACATTCAGTCTGCTTTGAAGTGAAATAGCTTTAAGTAATCTGTTCTGCCAGGCTAGAAAAATGTCACCAACATTTTGCTGATGCATGGAGATGTGGCAGTAATAAACTACTATTTAGAGAGGAAGAGAATTGGAGCAGAAGTGACTGGGCAACAGTTTCAAGAGAAGCAAAAGCCGGGAGAGGGAAATCAATGAAAACATGCACAAGTTTAGGCAGAGTAATATGCACTATTAGTGCAGTTGGAAAATGAACAGAAGGAATTAATCCATGGAGCAAGGTAAGGGCTTCTTTAGTTACTATTCACTGGAAAACAACTTAGTGCCTAGCCAAACAAATTTGTTTCAGCAGAAGTACTTGAGAGGACCTGGGGGATGTTAGTATATGGAATGCCACCTTTAAATTCAGGTTGAGTTCTTGCTGACATTGGTGAACATCTGCTTCAAATAGCAATAAAATGAAAGCTATATAATCTATACAGCTGCATTCTTTAACATAATAAAAAAGAACTTCAAATGAGACAAGCAAAAACAAGACATAAGCATTGTCAAATAAGGCACATGTAAAAATCTACACACATTATCCAGTGAAAGACAATATATATATATTTGGAGGTAGAAATAATTACAAAAATACTGACATTTCTAAAGCATTAGCATATTTGTTACAAACAATCACCAACTAATCCCCATTCAGAAAACTGCTTTGTAAAATGATTATTCAACATCTTCAGGACTACATATTTGTGGCTTCTTTTTTGAAATTTCATGTGTGAGTATTTGGAGAATTCAGTTAGTGGCAAAAAGTTGTCCATACTATGAGAAATGTAATATGGAAATTATAAAAAGTTATAAATGTTCATAAACCCCATGGTCATCATAATGTAAATGTCCTTGAGTGCACCAAGTTGATATTTCCTCATCAATTGAGAGTTCACAGTTCTTATTTCACAGGCCCATTGATGTTTTTAGTAATGTGGCTATATCTGCTGGCATACTCCCTTCATCACCTGTAGGTCAGAAAGTAGCATTAAAAGCTTTATGAAAGTATTTTATTTTATAAAACATTGTCTCTATTTTTTTTTCTTTGGTGAATTCTTATTCATCTTTCAAGGGCTAGTTTGCTTCAGTGTCACCCCTGTTAGAAACCTTCCCTAATCTCTACTTAGATTAGGGCTATTTCCTCTGTGTTCTTGTTCATATTGCCAACATAGCAATCTAAGGTTATGTTTCCAATTTTATAAAGCTATATAAAGAAACACAGTAATACACTGGATCATATATAATTCTTGGTACTTAACTTCTCACATTTGCTAAATAAAAAACATTTATGTAAGAAACGGAGTAGGGAAAACAAAGACAACAAAGCCAAACCTAAACCAACCAAAACTTATTTAATCTATTTTCTTATTTTTCATCTAAAGATATAATTACTGACTCAGACCTACACTGTATACATATAAACAACATTCTGAGCACAGCATACCAGCTGATGATTAAATTAGCCACTTTAAATTACCTTGTTTATCCAATGTTTGCCCTATATATTAATTGAGGCCCCATATTTATAAGTACTTACAGGAATTATTTGAGATTTTCTAAATCCCTTTGTGTCACAGTGGCAGATAATCTCGCCATCCCTGATTAATTTAATTAGGCACTCAGAATATTTTGAGATGAGTTGATTTATTAATTTACCACTTAGTGCAACAGAACAGCTGGCAATTCACAAATATTTGCTGATCTGTGATAGATCTGTAACTATGAATAATTTTATAAATTAGATGTGGCTGAAATGTAGCAAAACTAACCACTTCTCTCTTCCTCCCCTCTCTCACAAATACACACCTCAGTTAAAATCTAAAATCATGAGTACTTTTATCTACTCTTCTTTTCTCTGTTAAACACACACACACACATCCACAGGAACACAAAATAGTCCATCAACTCTTAGGGAGTTCACAGACATCCTTGCTTCCAAGCTCATCCACAGACTTGAAAATAGCCCATAAAATCCAAATTGACACTTCATAAATTACTAAATAAACTGATACCATGTTAGGAAGAATGCAGGGAGAAGAGGAAAGAAGGAAAGGAATAAGGAGATTCTTTTAAACTTAAAGATACTAAAGATAGAATACAATAAAATGCTGTGTGTGAACTTTGGACCCTGGTGTTTTAAGGAAAGCTATAGAAGACATTAAGGGGACAAATGAGAGAAATCTAGATAAGAACAACATATGATAATATCTGAAAATTACTATTTATTTTATTAGATGCTATAATGGTATTGTACCAACTTAGAGGAATATGCTGCGATACTGAAAATAAATTGCCATGTTTGTAATTGACTTTATTATGGATCAATGAGAAAAAAGAAGCAGAAAAAACAAACACTGCAAATGTCACAGCTGTTAAATCACTGTATTTTTCATTCATACTATACTTTCAACAATTAAAAAAATTATATGTGTGTGTGGATGTGTGTGTGGATGTGTGTGTGTATATATATATATGTGTGTGTATATATATATATATATATATATATATGGAGAGAGAGAGAGACAGAGAGAGAGATATGGAGTCTTGCTATGTTGCCCAGGCTGGTTTTGAACTCCTGGGCTCAAACAATCTTCCCACCTGTCTCCCCAAGTGCTGGCATTATAAGCATGAACCACATACCCAGCTACTGCTTTCATTTTTGTATGACTATTTCTGTAATAAAAAAATTCAAAAAGTATGTAGTCATGATTGTGGTAATATATACTTTTTTAAAAGTTCAAAAAGGTAAAAAATGTATTAATACAATTAATCACATTAAGGGAAGTTAATGAAAAAAACCCAAACACAATCTTTATTTTAAAGCAGTGGCTCTCTGATTTTAGCTTTCTCAGAATCACCTGGACAGCCTGTTAAACCAAATATTATTAGGTCTCACCGCCAGAGTTTATGACCAAGTAGGTATACAATGGGGCCTGGGAATTTGCATTTCAAATTGCCAATTTCTTAGGAGATGCTGCTCCTGCTGTTGCTACTTTGATAACCACTAAGGTAAGTTCTAGAAACACAAAAAAATGATAAGCATATTTGAGAGGAATCATGGTCTTTACCTTTCATAGTTTCATGTAAGGGGGGGCAAACAGATTGTTAACAAAAAGCAATACATACTCAATTACAAATATACTTTTTGTTTACAGAGGAAAAGGACCTCATTGTGAGAGATGGAAAGAAGGGCATACATGTATTGTCATTAGTTCAGTGTCAAAATTACCTAAATGAAACCAGGGACGCAGCTGAAGACAAATGATTACAGCCAAATGAGTAAATAAGACACCATTACATCCTTAGTCTAGCAAATAAAATACACACTGGGAAAAAAACATATAAACAGCTTTAACAAGACAGAGAAAAACTTCTAGGAAAAGTGGTAAGGAGAGTGGTAAGGAGAGGGCAGGATTCTTCATAACTAAACATTTCAAAGGTACTGGCTTGAGAGCACAGCTAAAAATACACTGCTATTTTAACAGACAACGCAGGTGAACGTAACAGGCAAAATTTTAGACTGACCAAATTTATACAAATACAAATAATTTACATTAATTATGACTGAAAATGATTGAATATACACATCACCTCTGTTCCCATCATCCGTAATACCATTAAAATACAATGGGAGAAAAAAGTGTAAGGGGATTAGACAAAGGAGAAAGAATAGGCGAAAAAGACAACAGCAGAGAGAGAGTTGTTCACAAATTTTGAAAGAAAACAATAGGTGAAAGCATGGAAACTGATTTTCGCACAATAAAGTAAAAGCTTAAGTGTCTGCCGGTGGGAAATGCAAGGCTACTTCATACCAAGAATCCTTACCCTTCTACCCTCAAAGCTCAGGAAATGGGGGTAAATGGGAAACATGAAGCTATAATCAGCTTGAACAGGTAAGATGACTACAGCTTGCCCAAGAAAGCCAGCCATTTGCCCCAGATGTATAAAAATGAAGGTTTATTCTCTTTGGAGAATATGAGTCTGAGGAACACTGGACTTGTCATAGTAGAGAACAGAGAGGCTGCTGAAAACAGGCAGATTAACTATTAATATTTAAATATGAGAACAAACCTCCCTCCTTCAGTTCTCAGGGCCATTGGCTCATACCACCTCTCCCCACCTCTCTTCACTTCACAGGAGGTTGAAAAATTTACCTCTGAGGAAATGAACTAGCCCATAAGAAAAGACTTATAGTTAATTTTATCAACTATTATGGTTCTACTATATTTAGAAACTTATTATTAAAATAAAATCCATATATCTGGATATTTGCTGGTATTGGTAAAAAAGAATTTAAATGCTTTACTAAATTCTAAAAGCTGCCATAGCGAAATAATAAGGAAAACATTGCCCAAAGAGAATCTGCCTTACGCACTCACTTTACTGTATTTACTGGACAACCTGAAACTGGCAAGTTGCCATATGCACAAAAAGCCTAGTAATTAGTGTTAATTGTTTAACTTATGATCACCCTACTTATCCTTAAAGATCTCAGTTGCTTCTTACTCAAACTTTCTCTACTGCCCGCCTCCCCAAGCTTCCATAGCACCCTGAAATAAATGTTATGCAAGAAAAACAAGTAATTATTTGATCATATGCATTTCTCTCTCGCTGTAGACAGATTAAAGTGTATTGACTTTTATAGTACAGAGTGCCTAATATAACACAGACATAACAGTATCTGTCATGAACAGAAATTTGCTAAATTAAAATGAACCATTATCAATATTAGGAATATCCTTATTTATTAGAATGAAAAAACTTGCTTATTTCCAATTAACTTAACATTAAATAAGAAAAGGTGCAGAAGAGTGTATCGTAGTTGACATGCACCCTTACTCCCATAAAAGAAAGAATACGTGTTTATTTCTACACACATAAAATAACTGGTCACACACACACAAAAACGAAAGGCTAACACTTGCCACCTCTATGGGGAAGTTGGGAGATGGGGTGACTAGGAGGTGTCTGTTCTTTCATTTCTGAGTTCTGAACATATTCTTTTCAAAAACATATACAAAAATAAAAATTGTGAACTTAAGAAACTAAAAAAATTATTTTAGTATTTTTGAAGTAAATATGCTTACCTTCTCCCACATCACACAACATCCCTAAACTGTAAGCTAGTTAAGGACTTTAGTCATCTTTGTCACCTTCTTGCACTAATTAGATGCATGGTCATATAAATAAATACTGAAGTTTCTGCTTACAAAAAACTTACCTTCATCTACTGTAGTCATATCCTGTTCTAGTTTCAATTTCTGTTGGTTAATTTTTAGCATGGATTCTTCAATCGTCCCTTGGCTTATTAGTTTTATAACTAGTACTTCTCTAAAAAAACATACAAAATATGTCCATTGGTTACTAAATATAGTTATTTGGATATATGTAAACTATATTTAAGAGTTCAAAAAGAATACCTTGAAAATTATGACAAACATATCCTTAAATTCTTTTATTTAAGCCATTTGAGACTGACATTTTCTGAATATTTAACTTTTAGACACTCCTAAAGATGCAAGAAAAGAGAAAGATATTTGTATTTAAAGTAAATTACTGGCTGGGCACAGTGGCTCACATCTCTAATCCCAGCACTTTGGGAGGCTGAGGTGGGTGGACTGTTTGAGGCCAGCAGTTCGAGATCAGCTTGGCCAACACGGTAAAACCTGATCTCCACTTAAAAAAAAAAAAAGAGAAATACGAAAATTAGCTGGGTGTGGTGGCACACACCTGTAATCCTAGCTGGTTGGGAGGCTAAGGCATGGGAATTGCTTGAACCCAGGAGGTGGAGGTTGCAGTGAGCAGAGATGGTGCCACTGCATTCCAGCCTGGGTGACAGAGTGAGGCTCTATCTCAAAAACAAAACAAAACATATGTGTGTGTACAAACACACACACACACACACACACACAGATAAGACTACATTACAACAAACACTTCTGTGTTCAGATGGAAATTGCTTTTTTTTGAGATGGAGTCTTGCTCGGTTGCCCAGGCTGGAATGCAGTGGTGCGATCTTGGCTCACTGCAAACTCTGTCTCCTGGGTTCAAGTGATTCTCCTGTCTCAGCCTCCTGAGTAACTGGGATTACAGTCGCATGCCACCAAGCCCGGTTAATTTTTGTATTTTTAGTAGAGACGGGGTTTCACCATGTTGGTCAGGCTGGTCTCAAACTCCTGACCTCGTGATCTGCCCGCCTCAGCCTCCCAAAGTGCTGGAATTACAGGCGCGAGCCACTGTGCCTGGCCCGAGAAGCAGTGTCTCTGTACACTTAAGGCAGTGTAGTCAGATACAAAGTTTCACAATAAGTACTGGTAAGTATTTAGTCTATAAATGAACATACCAATATCTTTTGGACATATATTAAAATACTTCACAAAGAGGACACTGTCTGATCTTTATTTATGTAAGCAGAGTTGTAACTATCTTTACTTTTTTTTTTTTTTTTTTTTTTTTTGAGTTGGAGTCTCGCACTGTCGCTCAGGCTAGAGTGCAGTGGCGCGATCTTGGCTCACTGCAAGCTCCGCCTCCTGGGTTCACGTCATTCCTGCCTCAGCCACCCGAGTAGCTGGGACTACAGGTGCCTACCACCACGCCTGGCTAATCTTTTTTTTTTGTATTTTTAGTAGAGACAGGGTTTCACCGTGTTAGCCAGGATGGCCTCGATCTCCTGACCTCATGATCCACCCACCTCGGCCTCCCAAAGTGTGTGAGCCACCGCACCCGACTATCTTCACCTCTTTACAGTGCTGTGACCAATGTCAAAATTACCATTCATCTAAAATAATTTACAACTCAGTTTACTTCCTAAAGGGTAACAGGACAGCCCAGCAATAATTTGTGTATTACGAAGTTTGTCTGGGTCTTAAACTGGTCTAATAAGCAAGTCTTTTCAATTACTCATCTTTTTCAAAGGGGTAGACAATTGTTAATACTTCATGAACTGCAGGAGTATTTGGAATCCGGGTGGATGGTTTTAATTACTAGAAAATGGAAGGGTTACTCAGTGCAGTCGATGTTCAACACTGCTGGCATAAAATACATATGTAGCCATGCTTTGCTGAAAAAATAAAAACTAAGGCAGGATATCCAACACTATATTCTATTGGTCTACACAAATTAAAGTGGCACTGAATTAAAAATACATTTCAACTAAAAACACTTACTTAGTCTGGCCTACTCTATGGCATCTATCTTCTGCTTGTTTGTCATTATAAGGATTACAGTCAATGTCGTGAAGTATAACAACATTTGCTGAAGTCAGATTTATTCCTAATCCACCAGCTTTTGTTGATAGCAGAAACACAAAGATATCCATATCGGTATTAAACTCATCAATTAGATGAATCCTGTAAGATAAACAAATTAGGTTAAATCTCACTAAAAAGTTGTATCATGTAATTAAAATGGAAAACAATCATTATCACATGAAAAGGAAACCCGAAGATGTATATTCTCCTCTGGCTATATGATGGAAGAGCCTCCTCAATTCACCAACTTCTTTTCTACGATACTGCTACCCCTACCAACTCTTACTTCAATTCAACTATTCAGATTCAATTAATTCCTAAATGACGATTTTGTTCTTTTTTAACTTGTGGCTTAGCTAAATTTTGTGTATGGCTTTTCAATCTTTAGCCTTCTCAGAAGTATATCAGCTCCTACTGGCAGACAGCATTCCTGATGAATCAAGGACCTCACGATCAGTGTATCATTGTATCAGTGGATTCTCCTCTTTTAAAAAAAAAACAAAACACAACATTATTTTTACCTTTACTCTAATGCTGGGGGGAAAAAAACCACTCTGGACAACAGAAAAAAAATAAACCAAAATATATAATTCAATTTAAACATACTACACAATTCCTTCCTGATTAAGACAATCCCTTCTTTACTAAGGTCAATCTTTACAACCTTTGGGAATTAAAAAAAACTTTACCCATAGAATATGAAAGACTTTAAAACAATCTTGATGAAAGATAAGGTGTTTTAGACTTTGAAAAAATTTTAAAGGTGAAAATCATAAAAAATACAATTCTAACAGCTGTTTCAAAAGGTATTTGTATGCAATTCAGACAGAAAAATTAAAAGAAAATTATTTATTTATTTTTTGAGACAGGGTCCCACTCTGTCACCCAGGCTGCAGTGCAGTGGTGTGATCTTGGCTCACTGTAACCTCTGCCCACCAGGGCTTAAACAATCCTCCCATCCCAGCCTCCCCAGTTGGGACCATAGGCGTGCACCACCACACCTAGCTATTTTTGTTGCTGTTGTTGTTATTGGTATTTTTAGTAGAGACAGGGTTTTGTCATGTTGTTCAGGGTAGTCTTGAACTCCTGAGCCCAAGCAATCCACCGTCATCGGCCTCCCAAAGTGTTGGGATTACAGGCGTGAGCCACCAGGCCTGATCATTGAAATTACTCTTATTTTAAGGCAATGATTTGAAGTAATCAAACATAAAAACAACAAAATTCTATCAAGTACTCTAGACATTTAAAATTCTAACAACAACAACAAATGAGTGGGTTTTTTTTTTTGAACATGAAGTATACCAACCTTTCAGAAATCTGAGTCTTTCCATCTAATCTGAGGTACCTATGCTGATGATGTTTTAACAGAACCTCTAAGATATCCAGCATCATGGTAAATTGGCTAAACAATACAACTCTATCACCCTGTGAAAATAGATATACGAGTCAGAAATAGAAAAAATTGTTTTACTTAAGCCTTGACAGGTCTAAACAGTTAGAAGTGTTACTTATATCATGTTGATAAATTTGCAGAAAATTCTCTATGATCAACTGCTTCTTTAATAGAAATCAATAATACCGAAGATATACATCTTATTGTAGCCTATATATGAATATACTGCCTTAGCCTCTAAACTTCAGGGCTAAAAGCTCTCAGTTTTGATTTTAAGAACAGTTAAATTACTTCCTTTTCGTAAGAAAAATGTCAGAAAATATGAACAATTGCATATGTGTGTCCTATCTGGACTGTGATTTTACAAATTTAGGCTATTTCACACATAAACGGCAGTATTACTTAAATAACTATTTAATGAATGGTGTCTTTAAAAACTAATTTCTTAGCACACATACAGATTGTCACCTATGAAATAACGACAATTAAGATTTTTTCAAAACATCAATACAGATACAGTCTACTAACTTTCTATTGTTTTTGAGGTTCAACAGAGGAAAGGAGGTAATCAAGAAAATATGTCAAGAAAATGTTCAAAACACTAAGTTCTGGAAGAATGCAGAACAGACATATGCTAATTAAAGCAGGTCAGTGTGCCAGAATTGCTTTAAGAAGTTTAAGTAATTGAGAAAATATAAGAAACACCATTCTTCTTTAATACCTTCTGTTTCAATTCAGACAAGATGCATCCTAAAACTCGAAATTTTCCAGAATCTAAAATCAAGTCCATGTCTAATTGAAAGTTATTAATGTGTCGATACTGTTTACAAAGTACATGTAGTTCAAAGTCTGTCATAACTTCCATATCTTCAAAGATCAGGTCAGGGTTAGCCTCACAATGTGTAGGTTCCTTAAAACAAAACAGAACACAGTATACTTCAAAATAAAAATAATTTATAGTATGATCAGAAAAATTTAATAAAATTAACACCTGATAAAATACCTAAATCATAGAACCTTTTAGTGTAAGGAAAATTAATGTTAATCTTTTAGGTATAATAAAGGGGGGGAAGTCCTTACTGTTTTAGAGATAACATACTAAAATATTTACAGATTAAATAACGCCTAGAATTTGGTTCAAAATAATCCTGGGGAGAAGTCTGGGGTATAGATGAAAGAAGAGTGGTGTCATTATCAAATGGTAACTTTCAAAGGGGTGAAGTAACATATGAGCAGACAGTTTCATTATGAAATTCTACTTTTATAAATGTTTGAAATTCTCCGTAAGTTTAAAATAATATAAAAAAATTTAAAAAAGAAAATGGGTTGGCCAGGTGCAGTAGCTCACGCCTATAATCCCAGCACTTTGGGAGGCCAAGGTGGGTAAATCACCTAAGGTCAGGAGTTTGAGACCAGCCTGGCCAACGTGGTAAAACGCTGTCTCTACTAAAACTACAAAAAATTAGCTGGGCGTAGTGGCGGGCGCCTGTAATCCCAGCCACTCAGGAGGCTGAGGCAGGACAATCACTTGAACCTGGGAGGTGGAGGTTGCAGTGAGCAGAGATTGTGCCATCGTACTCCAGCCTGGGCGACAAAAGCAAAAGTCTATCTCAAAAAAAAAAAGAAAAAGAAAATAAGTTGCTTTCAACACAAAGATCAGTAAGGATAAATAAGGATAAAATGTTAAAGAAAGAGGCAAAAATAAACAGTAATTGCTAAAACTATAAAGAAGAAATAAAATGAAAAAGAAGTGCATTATGGAAGTCTAGACTAAGAGTTAGCAAACTGTTTCTGTAAAGGGCCAGATCATATTTTAGGCTTTGTAGGAAAAATGACCTGTACGGCAAGTACTCAACTCTGCCCCTGTAGTGAGAAAGCAGTCCCAGAAAACAAAAACAGGCATGACTGTGTTATAGTAAAACCTTATTTATAAAAATAGTCACTGCCATAAGGCCACAGTCTGCTGACCTATGATGCAGGTTATCAGTCCTTCTTTGTTCTTATGTCCCCCAAATCATCTGGAACTTAATCCTAGACCTGGTCTCAAAACAAAAAGTTTTTCCTAAATATGTAGTTAAAGGTTTAGTATGCCCATTGGGTTCACCAATCTTATAGCCTACCAACTTAACCTCTTATTATAGCTTAGTGTTAACATAATATGAAATCCTTACCTTTAGCATAAGCTGAGACATTTCCTTGAGTTTTTCAGCTGTGTAATATTGGCGATGTAATAAAGGATGATTGGCCATTTTCCTCAACTGCATCATGACATTGCACATTTCTGTGTTTTTCTCTGTGACCCAAAGAGAACACAGTAAAAAATAAAACCAAGCGGATAACTGTTTGTTGAAATATATCAACTAAGTTTTTAAATTACTTCCTCAAATTCCAGATAATTTTAAAAAATGCACAAATACCATGATATAACTAATCAAAATGCAGCCCCAGTATAAGATTCTTTTTCACATAAAATAGTGAAAATCAGATTATACCCAAGTTATTGATAGATTTTTTCAATCTGTTGAAAAGACCCAAATAGAGTTGCTCCTGCTTCTCCGACATTGCACACAACTCAATCCGATCTTTCTTCGGGGGTAACTGCTTGAGAACCTGAGAGAGAAAAAACAGTTTAAGATAACTGTTCTAGTAAAGAGGAAAACGTAAGTTTTAAAAACAATAAAAATAAAAAACATGTAGATAAGCATTACCTCTTCTTTTACTCTTCTGAGAATAAATGGCTTTATAATTTGTTTTGCATGTGCTATTCTCTCCTTTTCATATATACTCTGCTCATCTGCTGATTTCTGAGCAAAATAAAAACATATCCTTTTAGGAATTATTCATTTAAATTATTGCAATAACAGTATTATTACACAACATAAAAATCTCCCTCACTAGAGTCTGAGTTATTTTCTGTAGAAACATGATTCATTCTAGATGGAACTTCACATCTGAATTCTGGGCTGCCATGTACTTCTTGAAGCTCCATATGTATTTTGAAGTTTCATGATACATAATCATGTACTCTACTGAAGTAATCAATTTGAACTGTACTAGATTGGTGTTCAGAAGTCACCAACTGATGAGTTATGAATGGATTACCTAGATAACTCTCATTTAAAAATGTGTCTAACTGTGGGTAAGGAGGAGCGTGGGGGGTAGAAAAGTCTTTATTTCTTTGTGGAAAATGGCCCCAAAAGGAATCTAGTGCAGGTTGATGCAAATCACGTGGTCTAAAAATGGGGAATAGCACCCACTCAAAACTGGTGATTTTGGAGAATTAAGAGGCAGAATTTTGTTCTAGGATGTGAAGGAGCCCTCCATATATTATGAACTAAAAATAGAAAGTAGTTCATAAAATCTGCTAGGCCATTTAAAACACTGTACATTAAGTGGGAGGGAATTCAAATTAGTAAATGTTAAAAAGGCAGTTAATTTGCAGTGGATGAATATCACAGAAAATTCTTGCAAAAGATTAGTGATGTGGAAGAGAGCCAAGAATCAGTGTAAACACTGTGATACTGAAAAATGTGGGAGTCCTTGAAGGCTATACCTTACTTTTCCTAAACAATAAAGAAGTAACAAAACTTTTCTTGTGAAGAGGATTTCTTTACTGTCGCTTTTAGTTGTGACTTTGGTTTTATGAACATTTATTTCAAAATATATTTCTCAGCATAGGCATTTTCTGGATATTCTAGCTTTGTCTAGTTTTATAGTTTACCCATAAAAGAATGTTACTAATTTACGTAGCCAATTTTGATACAGATGATGTAATGGTAAAATTTTCCTCACATATTATATATTTGAGATCTTCATCAATTTAAAATTGTCATCCTTCAGAAAATTAGGATATTAACCAAGACTGCTGGCTATCGATTAGGGAAATCGCTATTTTTTTTTCTCCATTAAATTTTGGCTGACTTCCAACCTGATCCAAATATAGAGTTATCAACTACTTAAAGTTATTTCATAGAGCATATGCACTATGAAAACAAAAGAGACCTAAAAGAAGAATGGCCCAGATAAAACACAAATAACATATTTTGGAGAAAATATGCATTTATGCTTACTGTCTTAGAGGAAAACATTCTTCGTATTTCACTGGTGCTACTACTAAACATGTGTGGCATAACAAAATTCAACAGCGACATGAGTTCTAACAGATTATTCTGTACAGGTGTGCCTGTGAGCAGCAAACGGTTATTTGCCTGTGAATGAAGGTAAAATTTACATTAGCTTTTTCTTAAAGAGCCACTCCTTTCATGTCTACCCTCCCCAGTGAAAGGTGAAGGGAGGAGAGATAAATTATAACCAATATTAATAACTTAACATTCTGTGATAAACGATTAGTAATTTAGATAATTGATGTCTGCTAATATCAATAGCAATGAATACGAAAACCACTGGTCTTATTTTATAAGTAGGTAACTTGTGTCCTCATATCACCTTTATGAGGTGATGAAAGATTATTTATAAAGTTTAACATATAGAACAGGTAAATTATGACCTAAGAATTTCTTTTCATTTTTTAAACAGTTGTTAAAAAACAAAATCAAAGAATATGTGACAGAGGCCATCTAGTCTATAAAGTGTGAAATATTTATTATCTTTCCTTTTACAGAAAAAACTTGCTAACACAGAATACTACATAATTACATAATACATATTCTGCTAATAAAGAATACTACATATATTAAATTATGTAATCTAAAATTTTATGGTAATTTGGAAAACTTTACAAACATTCTCTTACATTAATTGTCATAAGGTGCTGGTAGCGAATGGAGCCCATATTCTTCAGCATATGGCCCTCATCAAAAATTGCATAATTAAGTTTCAGTCGTCGAAACAGACTACGGTCATCAGAACTGCTGATCGCACAGTTATATCTGTCACCAAAAGAAAAAACATCTCTAAAGTTATACTTTTAAGAGCTTGGAGTCTAGTGAGATTTAATGTCTTATAAAAACATTTTTTATTCACGCATTTCTAACGGCCAGTACTTAAAGCACAGCACTAGACACGGTGATACTCAAATAAATACTGATGTATTTGTATTTAATAATTATTGATGTACATTGTAACCAAGTTATGAAAGCTGCAATACATAACTGAAAAAAAATGTTAAAAGGCCGGGAGCAGTGGCTCAGGCCTGTAATCCCAACACTTTGGGAGGCTGAGGTGGGTGGATCACGAGGTCAGGAGATTGAGACCATCCGGGCTAATATGATAAAACCCTGCCTACTAAAAATATAAAAAATTAGCTAGGCATGGTGGCGGGTGCCTGTAGTCCCAGCTACTCGGGAGGCTGAGGCAGGAGAATGGCGTGAACCTGGGAGGCGGAAGTTGCAGTGAGCCGAGATTGTGCCACTGCACTCTACCCTGGGTGACAGAGCAAGACTCAGTCTCAAAAAAAGAAAAAAAAAAAAAAAAGAAAATGTTAATGTTACAATCGGACAACTTCTACATACCTGGGAGGAGGTCAATTTGGGTATAATTTATAAGTAATCTGCTCCATGAAGTGTTATACTTTAATAAGCACGAAAAAGAACATGAAGCTAAAACATGTTTCTCTTTAAAACCTAATAATATTTTATTAAACTAGCAGAGTAGATCCAATAAATAACAGTTAATAGCTAGCAGCTTGAGACTACATATGGAGCCTGTTTTATTAAGAAAAAACAAAATTCTGCATGAATTTTTTAAGGACAGACTCCTACACAAGAAGCCAGTAGTGAGAAATAATAACTACAGTTAAAATAGAACTATAAATAAATCAAATCATAAATGTGACACAAGAGCATTAAGTTCTGTGCAAGATATTTACATCAAACAATTATTACCAAGTAGTAGTCAACTTATCCAAGGTTTTTTCATTTTTATTTCTGCCCTAACTCAAATTCTTCACTGAGAACATGAATTTCATTGTGTTTATTATTGATACTTATTTGTAAGTTAAAAATATAAATAATTTTGGTGGGATATCTCAAATTTTACGCTTACTGAGCGTAATATTAAGCTTACTGAGAAACTACAAGACGACTTTTTTCAATAAGTAGGCAAAACCTTTTTATAGTTACCATTAATGAGGTGATGTACTATAAAAGCTTCGTATACCAGTGTTACACCTCAACATAAGTCACTCTATTACTTTTGTATTACAGTTAACAGCATAAACTTTCCTACATAGTACTACTACAATTTCTTTTTTAAATTTGGGAGCTGCATAAATATCCACCCTCCCCAAATTTCTCAATACTTACGTGGTCACAATTACATTGTAATCTTCATATCTACTATGAATGTTAAATCTAATTTGTTTACGTTCTTCTTGAGAACCTAGAGTTTAAAAACAATGAACACATTTTGACTGTATTTATTGTGCTGTACTTTATTTTTAATTTCCAAAGTTAAAAGCAGAATGACATATTCTTACCATAGTAACAGAGCACCTTCAAAGTAGGGCACCATAAATTAACTTCCCTTAACCAGTTATCTATGGAACAGAAGAAATATTATTTGCATCTGCTACAATAGGGTATGTTCACACGGTTAAATGAACACTAAACTTTGACAAGTGCTACTTAGAAATTAGTCTTTTATAAAATGCAAATACTGGCCGGGCAAGGTGGCTCACGCTTGTAATCCCAACACTTTGAGAAGCTGAGGTGGGTGGATCACCTGAGGTCAGGAGTTTGAGACCAGCCTGGCCAACATGGTGAAACCCCAACTCCACTAAAATACAAAATTAGCCAGGCATGGTGGTGGGCGCCTGTAATCCCAGCTACTTGGGAGGCTGAGGCACGAGAACCTGGGAGGCAGAGGTTGCAGTGAGCCAAGATTGTGCCACTACACTCCAGCCTGGGTGACAGAGCGAGACTGTCTTAAAAAAAAAAAAAAAAAATTAAAAATTAAAATATAAATACCTTGATGATTGCTTTTATCACAGACCCTTTACAATATTACTCCTTATGAAACTTATGTAAAATGATCTTGAAGTTTTGTGAGGTATCAAAATGAAGGGTAGAGGACCAAATATATTTACAGCTGATTATTAAACTCCAATTTAAAGAGAAGGGGTTTTGTTACATTCACATGTGCAAATATTCTCTTATTCTAACTTCTGCATCCAACAAATTGAGAAAGAATGGAACAGTTATATGAGTAGGAATTAATTACATACCTTCATCCAATAAATGTTTAATTTTACATTTAAAAGTGCTCATTTTCTCTTAGTCATTTTAAAAAGTAAAAGTATTATGAAACCAACATAAATGGCACTTGGTCTATAATTTAAAACTGACTTACATTTGAGTTATTTTCTTTTTAAAAGACTGCCAATATAATCAAACATATATATAAACAAAGCAGAAAAGTATAAGGAGACCATAAAATTAATATTCATCTCTACAAACTTTTGTTTCAGTCACGCAACTGAAACCACAGCAACCCTCCGACACACACCCTTACACACACTCTCTTCTACCTATATGAACATGATAACGTTAAATACAGTTGTCTCCAGTATTACAAACCTATAGTTGAAGCTGGAACAACGATCAAATGAGGACCATTATTACCCTCCTGATAGAGGTATGCCAGAAATGCAATGGCTTGAATAGTTTTTCCTAGGCCCTAAAAAGTTTAAAAGACAATATATAAAATTTTAAAACAAACAAAAAATAAATACATAAAAATACAAAAGAAAAAGCAATACTTCTACGCTGTATTCACTTTTGATTTCCCATAATGCAACTCTAAAGGAATTTCTACTACGTTCTTAGTTCTCAAATGACAGAATTGATCATAGTCTCCAAATGAGGCTATAACTTACTTTACTGAGAAGGATGGACAGATCTTCATTGCTAGTTCATATATCATAATATGGAAGACTTTTTGCATTGCAAGGAAAGGATATAATTTTGGTTATTGCTTATACACACTGAATGTTTAATATCCACTGAATGGTTTGAGGGCAATGTCCCATGACTAAATGGAGGAAACATATGCCTAATCTATCCCAGCAATTCTACCCTTAAGAATATAATCATGATATGAGAGCTAATGTTGGCAAAAGGACTTGGGTAGAATGTTCATAGTTTTATCATAATAGCCAAACACTGGAAATAACCAAAACAGGTTGGGTGCCGTGGTGCGTGCCTGTAATCCCAGAACTTGGGGAGGCTGAGGAGGGTGGATCACTTGAGCCCAGGAGTTCGAGACAAGCCTGGGCAATATGGCAAAACTCCATCTCTACAAAAATTACAAAATTAGCCAGGCATGGTGGTGAATGTCTGTGACCCCAGATACTCGGGAGTACTGAGGTGGATGGATTGCCTAAGCTCAAGAGGTCGAGGCTGCAGTGAGCTGAGAGCGCGCCACTGCACTCCAGCCTGGGCGACAGAGCAAGTCCCTGCCTAAAAAGAAAGAAGAAAGAAAGAAAGAAAGAACAAAATAAAAGAAAAGAGAAAAGAAATAACCTAAATACCCATATCCAACAGAAGAAGATCAACAAATTGCAGTGTATTTATATCATGGACTACCATCCCACATGGCAATTAAAAAAAAACAAAAACAAAAACAAACAAACTACTGATACACGTAAGAACATAGATGGACCTCAGTAACATTATGTTGCACCACATGAACCAAAAACAAATAGTATACAGTATACTGCATATACTGTATAACCAGAAAAAATTCCATGTCAATAGGTATAAGAATAGTGGTAGCAGCAACAACTGGAAAAAAGCATGAGAAACTTTCTAGGATGATGGAAAAGTTGCTCTGGGTAGTAGTCACATGGGTGTACATATATGTAAAAAGTCACTAAACTGTACATTTGTATATTTTACTGCAACTAAATTAGACATCATTAAAATACCTGTTTTAAAAAGCTACTTAGGAGATACAGCTCCTCAGGGGAACTGAATGCTACCCAACTGTTGTGGACTGAATTATGTCCACCTCCTTGCCACTGACAATACATATGTTGAAGTCATAACCCCCAATGTCACTGTATTTAGAGATCGGGCTTTTCAGGGGGAAATTAAGGCTAAATGAGTTCATAAGTGTGGGGCCTGAACCCAATATGACTGTCCTTGTAAGAAGAAATACCAGGCATGTGTACATACACAGAAAGAACCACATAAGGACAGAGTAAGAAAGTAGCTGTCTTCAAGTCAAAGAGAGGACTCAGGAGAAATCCAAGCTACCAATAAATACATTGATCTTGGACTGTCCATCTCCAGGATTGTGAAGAACAAATTTCTGTTGTTTAAGCCACTCAGTCTGTGGTATTTTGTTATGGCAATGCTAGCTGACTAAGCCATCAACTTATAAATATTGTGTTGCGCTTTGAAGGTTACAAAAATAGTTTCACATAATATATACCTCATTTGATAGTAAATGCAATCTTATGATAAAAACTATCTATATTTTATTATTAGTTTTGAGATTAGGTCAATTGGCAAGGATCAGATAGCTCCTGAAAGGCAAAGTTGGGGACCCCAAACCCAGGTCTGATTTCCAAGTGCAGTCACACAGCTGAAATGCTATATATTCTGTAATTTCTGTAATTATTTTGAAATCCTGTGTATATTATTCACTTTTCTATTAGATAAACAGTTATCTTTGTTTCAATGACAGTATGAAATATGTATGGGAAAATATCTTACAATGCTACAGATTACTTTTCTAGAGGCTAAACAGGGAACAAATATCATTATCTGTGTTAATTTTTATTTTAGGAATCCAACACATAGTGTAACATTTTCTTTGCTGAACATCTTAAACATATACTTCAAAAAAGTATAGCTGAAGGAATAGAGATGTCAGATTAAAGGTCAAGTTTCCACATGACAACACCTGGACTACTGGCTATAACAAACTTAGTGAGCTTAGCTTTAAGGAAATGTGATTTGAGAAAGAACAGAGACCCGGAGAGACCTCTAAGAAAAATAAAACAGCTGAAATGATGTCGCTGATATATATGTGGATTTATTCATTGACAAGGACAGGGATCTAAGTTAAAATTTTAAAGGCAGCTGTAGAAAAAGCACATATATTACACATATGTATGTGCATACACATGTACATACACAATATCTGCAGAAGGTAGTATCTAGAAAAGAAGACACCAAACTAGTTCTTGTTTAAGTAGTGGAATTATAGGTGACTTTTATTTTGATTTTTTAATTTGTATTTTTATGTTTGTAACATGTATTTACTAATTTGATAATCAGAAAGACAATAAATCTATCTTCATCTTGGGGAGGAGTTAGGAGGGTAGAACTATATCAAAAACAAAGATGAGATAAAATATAAGATACTGAGGTGGCAGGAGTTAACTACAGTAGCAAGAAAAAATTTCTTGTTTAAATGACAGCAAGAATACCTTTTAATGACATTTTGAACAACAAATCCTAGAAATAAAGTACACTTACCATTTCATCTGCCAAAATGCCATTAAGTCCATGTTTATGTACCAATGCCAGCCAATTCAAACCAACCTTCTGATAGGGCTTGAGTGACAAACTGGTAAAGAGAGAGTTACCAAATATTACACATTTATATTTCTATTAGTTTTCTATTAGTTATTACAACGTACATAAAAACTAAAATGCCTAGGTCTAATCTTACCTTTTAACTGTTAGACGCAATGTACACCTACTTAAAAAAATGAACCCAAGACATAAATGATTTTTCAGATCTTCCCAAACTTTACTCTCTATTCTTATTTATTTCTTCTGGCAAGGAAAATCAAGCATTTCCATATTTGGTCATAATACAGTACCTCCAAATTAATTCCATAAATGATTAGAATATTAAGTATGATAATATATTACTAAGCTAGTATTTACACTAGAAAATTGAATTGTGTTGATTTGATTTTTAGCACATTAAAAAACTTAAAAGTATTAGACAAAAAAAACACAAACATAATTTGCTACTTTGGCCAGGTAGGTTTAATAAACACTTTCTGAATGTGTGCCAATCACTCCTAATATCAGTGGTATGTATAATTCTGGAGCACGCATGTATGTGTGTATTATGTGCATACTATGTACAAATGTACACAGCACATGTTTAGCAAAATTATTTGACACTTGCATGCTACTTTCTACTCACTGATGTTCACTGATGTTTTAAGGACAGTGAACATCAGTGAGTAGAAAGTAGCATGCAAGTGTCAAAAACCTTATTTAATTTGGAAACACAAAAACAGACTAATCCCTGAGAATGAATTGTTTGGAAGGTAATACGGCAGAGTTATAAGGAATGACAACAGTGGCTCATGCCCGTAATCCCAGCATTTTGTGAGGCTGTGGTGGGCAGATTGCTTGAGCTCAGGAGTTCGAGACCAGCCTGGGCAACATGACAAAACACTGTCTCTACCAAAAATACAAAAAAAATTAGTCGGGCGTGGTGATGTATGCTTGTAGTCCCAGCTAATTAGCTACTTAGGAGAGACTGAGGTGGAAGGATCACTTGAGCCTGAGTCCGGGAGGCAGAAGTTATAGTGAGCTGAGATCATGCCACTGCACTTCAGCCTGGGTGACAAGCCAGACCCTGTCTCAATTATCCAAAAAAAAAAAAAAAAAAAAAAAAGGAAGGAATGAAAACAATAGTTCGAATGGTTAAAAACTATTAACAGTTACCATTTATTGAACATCTATTATACATAGGCACAGATATCATTTTTCAAACATCACCTCATTTAACCCTTTAAAAATCCCATAAAGTAGTTACTAAAATCACTTTAACAGATTAAAAAAACTTAATTTGCCTGAGGTTGCATAGCTAGAAAGTGTTAAGGCTAAGATTTTAAATCAGGATGCCGATCTCACTCCAAAACCTATTCTCATATTCACTAGAACACCTTGCATTAATGCGAAAACATAGGACAAGGTCATGCCTCCCATTCTCCAGCTTGTATCCTGTCCCCTTAATTTCCTCTTGCATATATCCTGTTTGCACACAGGGAAGGGTCTGGACATAGCTATAGTATAATACACTGTTAAAAGATCAAACTCTGAAATCAAGACATAATTAGAACTGAGTGAAGAACAGGTAGTTTGAATGATGTCCATCTTAAATCAGAATCTATGTTTTAACTGTGGGGTTATGCAACTTATAAAACATTTCTCATTTAATACAATTAAAAGTATAGGTAGGAGAAAAAGCAGTATTTCGAAGGTCTTTAAATTCTTTTGCTGAATTTTTATAAAAAGTCTTTGGCTTTCCCAATCAATGTAATTTCTATGCTACTACTATAAAAGTATAATAAATATAACATGTTATCATAGATATTTTAATTTCCAGGTCCAAAAGAATTCTTTCTACTATAACGGTGAGAGTAAATGCTAAAACTGGAATATTTACCATATTTCAGACTATGCTATGGGCTTTATATACATTATTATTTCATTTAATCCATATTAAAAATAGGAAATATTAATTATCTGCATTTTACAGATGAGAAGTTCACTGGGGCTCACAGAAGTTAAATAAGCTGCTCAAGGTCATGCAGCTAACCAAATCTGTATCTTCAATGGTAGTGTCAGTATCCAATCCAGGTGTGATCCAGAGCTCAGCACTTAACCAGTAAATAGCAGAAATGAAAAAATTCTCTTTCATCCTGACCCACCCATCCTACAGTCAACACAACACTGAGTTCTCCATTATTTTAATGCATCCTTCCCAATGCTTTAGTCATCCTATTCACATAAGGCTCACAATTTACGACTAATGAAACTTGATAAGGTAGACATACATCACTTATAAATGCAGCCGAGGGCACACATGCCATCTCAACATAAGACCTATCACAAATGGCCACGAAAAAATCTTAATAAACAAAAATTACTGAAATTCTTCATCACCAACATATATTGAGAAAAGAGTCTATTTATAATGAGTCAAAATACTCACTATAACATGAAATTTTAAAAAATGATGATGAAATCTAAAAAACTACTACATGGATTTTTAAAATTTAAATAAAATTGCTTTATTCAAAATCACAAAGAAATGATGGTAAGGTGTTTTGATCAGGAAATGAAACGGTTTTATTATATTGAAATATGTTATAAAAATATAAAGTATTAATGTATATATATGTTTGCTGTTCTGTTAGATTTGTCTAAATTACAAGTAGCTTTGTTGCTTACTATCATAGAACTGCTGCCAATTCCAGATCCTTTCTCAGCATGTGAAAGGACCAAAGAAAATGTAATTTTGATAGACTCTGAACCCATTTATTATAACATTTAAAAATAGGATACCTATATTCTTTTCTAGTTGGTTCTATTATTTAGATGCTATATAATCATACTTCCCATTTATTTCGATGCTTCACAGTTTTCTAAGAATTTTCATGACTGAATATAAATCTGAACCACCAATTTGCTGGTAAGAACAAAAGGATTTGCTCAGGTCTTCTGAATAAGTGCTTTCTTCTCAACAGAGTACTAAAATATCTCTAAACTGAAGATTTTTTATCTCTCACTAAGGAAAAAAGTGATTTAAAGATTTTCTGAGATGATGAAAGAAAATGAGGCAACAGGCTATTTTGAAGTTATTGTTTTGTTAGGGGAAAAAAAACAAACACAATTCCCTCTAGTGTTACTATGATTTCCTCACAGTCTGAAAATTCAACTGGGTTTAAATCTGCCAGAGAAACTAGTTTCAAAATTATTTTCAAAGGTGAGAAAGGCATAAAATAGAAATAACAGGAGTACATATGATGTGCTAAATTTGAGTTTAAAATAAAGAAATACAGAGCTAGAGAGACTTGTTTAAAGTAGTTCATAGAAAACAGGTTAGGGATGCTGTCCAACCAAAAGTTTATGTCCTGTTAAGTATGACATGGCTGCTGCAAATACTACCACAACATGTTTGTACTGACAGAAAAATGTTCAAACTAAAACATTTACATCCTACTACTTTTGAGTTAGTGAAACCACATCTGCAGTGTTAATTTGCATTCGCATCACTGTCAAATGGTCTCAGAGCTCCTGTGTAAGAACAGGGTAGGAACCATACTCTCAAGTTCAGGATGAACAAGATCAGAAGAACCTTGGCAGATTTAGCTCAAAAGGCAAGACACACATGATTAAATATATTGTATTTTGAACATGTGAGAAATCTTTTTAGTTTAAGGCTGATAAATTATGGATTAATTAACTAGAATTTTAGAGACGGCTACGTTTTTAGTAAGAATAAAACAGGAGAAATACTAAGGATTTTTTTCTTTTCCCTCACTATTTTAAGCAATTTAAATTTTGACATTTTAAAATAAAGATTATGAATGTAATGCTTTTGAAGTACATATGAAAACTTTAACTTTTCCCTACAGAGATTTTATTTTTCACGAGAAATTCTGGAATATCTATATTTCTAAAAGGCAAACTTTCTTCTACAATTCACATAAATTTGCAACAGTCTGTAGCAAAGTAAACTTTGTTATGAAGAATATGTTCTGTTTAGAGAAAAATGCACGCATGATAGGTATTCATCAGGGTAGTCTAATATTTTCCCCTGTCCTAATAAATCCTTTACTAAAGCAAGGAAACAACTTTAAATGTGTACATACTAAGTACCCACAATGCCTGGCCAGTACACCAAGTAAAAATTGCTTATGCAACTCTTATCCTGGATGAAGAACAAAAATTAAGATAACAAATTGTAACCCCTAAAAGTACACTTAAATAAGCTCTAAAGAGACTATCTATACAGGTTTTAGAAGTTGTACTTTGGATAAGATCCAACAAGCACTTAAAAAAAACAACTATTTTTCTCATCTATTAAGTATTTCATTTAAAAAATCCTCAGTCTAATGGAGGATAGTTTATTACCTGATCAAACTATTTACAAGTAACAGGACTTTGTGAATGTGGTTTTGAGAGAGAAATTTTTTAAGTGATGCAATAAAGCACTTGATTTTTAAAAATCCAAATTATGATAAAGTAGACTCAACTGGGTAAGTCTTGTAGAGTGAAGAACTCCCCATATCCAATGCTGGAGAACAAGAAGCAGCAGCTCCAACTACACTTTTAGGAGATGAAATTTGCTGATATAGTTCTTTCTATGCAACAGAGAAAAGAGCTTCTTTGTGGGAACTGCATCACGTTTCCCTACATCATCCCATAGCACCCTAGAAGGGCACAGAAAAGATTGTAGCTTACTATTAAAGGCCAGTAATCATCTTGTTTTTTTTTTCCATACCTTGATTTTAAATTATTAACCAATGATCAGCAAATATGCTTTGATCATTAACTTAGAAAAATATCAGAAGTAAATAAAATCAGCAACTAAGGCAATTAATTTTAATGAGATCCTACTGCTAATCTTAACTATCAGAAATACTCTGAACAGATGTAACTCATTTTGAAAGTTGTGTAACATTGCAAAGTATGGCTATACCATAATTCATTTCAATTATTCCCTAATTTTAGGAACTCCATTTGTTTCCATGGTTTTGCCACTATAACCATCATACTATTAACAGTTTTATATTATTTTTTAAAAAAGGGAAGTATTCTAAACAGTTCTGAGTCTCCAAATTACTTAAAAATATACAAACTTTTAAAGGAAATTCAACACAATTTCCCCCACCCCAATCCACCAACAACATGCAAAATGTGGGTGATCACAATTACGAAAACCATTTTAATATGTACTGGCCACTAGACGGTATTTTTTTTTTTTTTTGCATGAATTCTGGCAAGTATTTTATTGAAAGTAGCAAACTGGGGAAACATGTAGACTTATATGGTCTATTTAATCAAAGTATCTGTCCTTCCTCTTACTAATGTATTTCTACCCCAAAAGGAGATTTAAAAAGCTGGCCTTATCAAAGCATTTAAAACATTTCATCACAGTATGAGATATCATTTCATTTTATTTATGATTAAAAAGAAAATGGGATAGGAAAGCAATTTTTACGCTGATGCAATTAGGCAGCTGACATTTTTTTAGGACATCAAATTTGTATATAGGAATAGCTAAAACCACTTTTTCATTTTCTGTGATTATATAAACAATTATCTGTTATCAGGCAAAAAAAGACACTGGTCATAGAGCATCATACCATCCCCCCCTTTAATTTATAATGATATGATAGAATAAAATACCCTACTTGGGGGTGGGGGAAATGAATGAAAACCAGTTCATAGTCCACTTATGTGCCATTACAGAAAATCTGGGGATTCTCTCCTACCACTAGTTGCCATATCACTTTCTAGGCATGATACAGAAATAAATAAGTTCAGATATTTTATACAATTGAGATAAAATATGAATAAATATATTCAACAAAGATTACCTTTGGTTTAGAATGGAAGGTTGTTCTATGTTCCATCCACCTCCATTTCCAGTAAGCATGGTAACTTGTTTGGTCAATTTATTTGAAATGTCTTCACATTTGTTCATAAGCCTTATAACTACATCTCTTTCTTGGATCAGTGTTTTACAATGCCATATCAAATCTTCTGATAAGCCATTAGTTTTGGACATCTTTGTGAACTATGGCATAAAAAGAAAAATAATTGAATAGTTCAGATCTAGGAAAGAGAAAGGCAATCCTGATTTCTGTATGAGGAAAACAAGCTTGATAATTTAAACCTTTACTTAATGAGCTTATAGTTAACTACTAAGAGAATCTGATTCTTCATGTTTATATTTGAATTGCTACAAGTTTCACTTTTATATTCTACTGTCACATATCAAACTCATTATGTTAAAATAAAATATATCTTACCTCAAAAAATGCATAATCCCAAACTCGTTACTTTGACCCTGGCAGCTAATCTCTTATAGGAGAAACGCTAGCAAGTAATTGTTACTATCTCCTATGAAGGTTTTAGAAACATTTCAAAACCTAATTCACTTTTGTAGTCACTGCAAATCTGATCTCTCACCTCTATGTGTCATTTCCTATGACTATTACATATTAAGATTAATCTTCTTAAAAGATATTTTTCCACATCTATCATCAAAGTGTAGCCCTTCAAGTTTTCAAAACTCCAATTATTTGTCACTTGATATTTTACTTCTAACCAGAGACTATTACATGCAGAGATATTACATGAATCAAAAGTTAACTATGACCAATTCAATAATTAGATAAGGTTTTTAAAAATTAGTTTCAACATAACACTACAAACAGTTCTCTGTGAAAACTCACAGAACTTCTTTCAAAACACAGTTGTATTTATTTTTCAAAAGGAGGCACTGAATATTTCATACGTAAAAGCTATATCAGAATTAGAATTTTTCAGATAGATAGCTGAAAATGTATATCCTAAAAAAATGACAAAAAATATTTTTAGTGGAAAGGATGAGAAAGCCCAAAAGCTATCTGAAATATCTGGGGCAAAAATGAAAATCCCATAAGCCAGAACTAAATACAGGAAACTAAAATAAAACCATCTATTAGGAAAATACCACACATGATTTTTATTCATGTCATCCTATTTAGCATATTTTTCCAAGTTATAACAAGAATCACATTAACAACTGTAAGTAATCACAGTATTTCTAAGTTGAGTGAAAAGCTCAAGCAATAGTAATTAAGTGCTTTAGGGATATACTTAAGATAATTTAATAAAACACAGTTTATAACAATATACATTTTCGTATTTATCCCAGAATAACTTGGAAATATACAAAATATCCAATCTATTCTTAGCACTTCAAAAATGGCACTGTAAAATACTAAGTTTATTTGCACACTACTCTACATTTTCCACAGGGACAACATTCATAATCACAATGTGATCTTCCACTCCCCCTACTTTGTGCTTTTCAGGGGAAAGATCTATACATAAGCAGCAGTATAGATAAGAATCAGTGTCTTAAGGAGGTTCTACCAGAACTTTTAGCTAAAATACTTTTATTTTTCAATGCAACCAAAAATTAGAGGCCAAAAAACCAATCTCATGCTGATTGTAGTATGTGTGTGTAATATATGTATATGTGAGAGAAACCCAACAAATTAATCAGAAAATAAGGAATGAACATACATTATGTGCCATTTAGGTGCTAGGCACTATTAGATACCTTTTATTCAGTAACTCATTAAATCCTCATAACTACCACCAATAGTAGTCTACCAAATCTAGACGAAAAAACTAAGGTTCAATTTCTAACATCACAAAGCTGGGTAAGAGAAAAAGTCCATGCTCTTTTCACTGTAACTAGTACCTCCCTAAATAAAATAATTTAAGACCTTAAAAGTTCAAAATAAACTTTTTTTTCTGTAACCAACTACCATTTATTAAGTTCTTTTTTTTTTTTTTTTTTTTTTTTTTTTAACAGAAATTACTCTAACTGTTGAATTATCTGGGAGATAGACACAGCCCCTGTCCTTGTGGCCTATGATCGTTGGGAAACACAAGTTAACAATTTCAAGCATAACCACTGGTATAAACAAGGGAAATAACAAAAGTTCATGGGCACTCATCACAAAAAGACTAATAAAATCTAAGACCTAGGAATTCCTTATGGAGTAAGAAGCCAGAAATAATAAAAGAACTGTTTTAATGGAAAGATAAATTCACATGTCAGAACCTAGAGAAGCAACAGACAAGTCTGAACAGGAAGGCAGTAAGGGTATGAATCATGTTGATGAGTTCTAAACTGAACTTACGGGCATCAAAAGGCTACTGAAGGGTTTTAGAGAGTTCCTGTTTAGAAAGAACTCTATGAGAGTAATGTGAAGGAGGTTTGAGAGCAAAAAACTATTAAGGTGGCTTTGAGTTGAGAGACAATAGTGGCCTGTGTTGGACACAGAGAAACTGATAGATTTATGATCTTTAGGAGGTAGAATCCATTAAGTGTAGGGAGATGAGTGAAAAGAGTTAAGCCTAACTCCCAGACTTCTGGCTTCAATGCTAACAGATTAGTAGTACCATCTATTGAGATTAAAATTTACCAAGTTGGCAAGGGAAGTCTCTTTCTGGATATATTAAAGTTGGGATAGCTACCAAATTTTGGAGATAGAGCCAGTGGTTAAATAAAGATCTGTATCTTAGGGAGGAGATATAAGCTGGAGAAAAAGATGCCACACAGGTGACCATCAAAGTCAAAGATGCTGATGAGATTACCTAAGGAAAAGCACATGAAATTCAAGATTAGAAGACTGAGAGCAAAACCCTGAAGAACATCAACATTTAAAAGCGTTTTAAAATAGACAAAGCAAGAAGAAATGTAGGATGTGGTATCAGAGAAGCCAAGGAAGAAATAATTTCAAAAAGGAAAGTGTAAGTTTTAACTGACAAAAAACAATAAACTGGCCAGGTGCGGTGGCTCATCTAATCCCAGCATGTTGGGAGGCCAAGGCAGGAGTATGGTCTGAGCCCAGGATTTCAAGACCACCCTGGCAACATGGCAGAACTCCATCTCTACCAAAAACACAAAAATTAGCCAGGTGTGGTGGCATGTGCCTGTGGTCCCAGCTACTCAGGAGGCTGAGGTGGGACGATGGCTTGAGCCTGGGAGTCAGAGGCTGCCATGAGCCAAGACGCCACTGCACTCCAGCCTGGGTGATAGAGACCCTGTCTCAAAAACAAACAAACAAACAAACAAACAGACTTACTTAATCTTTCACTGATTATAATGAATTTGTATAAAATACACCACATGGTAAATAATTTCTATAGTATTTCTCATGGACAGTTCTGAGTAATTAAATATGTAGCTAATTCACAGTGGTTATAAATGTGTAATTTTATTCACAATAGTTATGCTTTGAAGATATGTGCCAGAAGCACACGGAGAGGTAAATACTCATCTAATTACATATTCATAATTCAGTAGATATCTAAAGATGTTACTGTATTGCTGAAGGTTAGTGCCTAAGCATAGTACGAGTTTAGTGGTAAGTAACAGCCAATATTTTCTGAGAAACAGATTAAAAGTAAAATGTGAAGATTCCTAACATGTAAGTCACACAACCATTATTACGAAAACCAATGTTAGATTACACTAAGTGAATATATTCAAAGTGAAGCTGAAGCACACTAAATCTTTATAAAGCAATTATAGGTCTCATTTCTTTTTCACTTAAAAAAGAATATACTACTATTCTTCAAATATTTTCAAAAGCTTGTTATACAAGAGGTAACTCTGAAAAAATTAGTATATTGTGATCTAATCTTATGATTTTTGTAATATAAAAATTATTTTATTATAAAATAATCATTATATTATTTTCTGCCACTGAACAGCTTTCTGAAATATAAAATTTCCTTCATAGCTGAAACTTCCTAATATAAAAAAATTATAGCAGACATAAATCACAAATTCACTTAAGTGGTCCCATTTATACATTTAAGTTTGATGTCTTTTTATTTATGAAAAAAATTTTCTTCCTTTTACTTATTTTTTAAGAGCATAAATTAATTATGGTCATTTGGAAGCCACGAGAAAGGGTTAAAAGGTGGGGGTGACCAATCATTATTTTGAGAGCTGGAAAATTAAAGGAAAGAATAAACACTTACTCTGAATTCTGCATACAAACAGCAACATTTAGAGTGGCAGATATAAGGAAGTTCTTTTATAGATAATTCCTAAAGAAGTAGCAATAACAGTATTAAAATATTATTTTTGCAGGCTGGCAGGATGGCTCACACCTGTAATCCCAGCACTTTGGGGGCCAAGGTGGGTGGATCATCTGAGGCTCCAGGAGTTCAAGACCAACACAGTGAAACCCTGCCTCTACTAAAAATACAAAAATTAAGTGGGTGTGGTGGTGCACGACTGTAATCCCAGCTATTCGGGAAGCTGAGGCACAAGAATTTCTTGAACTCGGGAGGCACAGGTTGCAGTGAGCCAAGATCACACCACTGCACTCCAGCCTGAGTGACAGAGTGAGAGACTGTCTCAAAATAAAATAAAAAAATAATAAAAACTATTAATTTTGCAATGGCTAATGAATTATGGATTCAGACATGTAGCATCAACAGCTGGTAATGTTACAAAAAGTAACAATCAGATATTACTGTCTTCTGATGAAAGAACACATCACTAACTATGTAATAATATTGGTGGGTCCATTTAACTTTCTAATTATCATTTTACAGAAAGTACTAGTCCAGTGGAACATGTTAAACTACACTGGAGAGGTATAATCAGAAAAGTTTAGACAGGGGAGTTATAGAACAAATGCCCCACTTTCTTTACCAAAAACTGGAAAAAGAGAAGGGGAGAGAGTGGGGGATGAGGAACCTATAGATTAAAAGACTTAAAAGACCTATCAAGCAATCTCAGGGAGTTGATCTTACTTGGATCCTAATTCAAACTAACAAACTATAAAACAAATGAACCAATACTATGGTATTTATGAGACAACTGGAAATTTGAATTCTGAATATTTTGATATTAAGAAAGTACTGATGATTTTTATTAGATATGATAATGTTATAGTTTCTTCAGGAGATACATATTCAAAATTGTAAGGATAAAATGACATCTGAGATGTGCTTCAACATAATATGATGGAAGGAAGTGGACAAGAGTATGGAAGAAACACATAGGGGTTCATTATACTATAACATTGTGTGCTTAAATTTCTTGTAATAACAAAATGGGAGAGGCAATGAAGGGGAGTGCAAGGTCATTCTTACTTCAGGATGCTTTAACAGTCAAGGGTTGGTCATGAGATTTTTAACTGAACTTCACTTCTTGGTTATTTTGAAGTTGAAATTTCAGAACAACTCCTTAGGACTCCCTAACACTCCCTACCTCTCCCCTCCCACACAAGTAAACCAACTTTAGAGATGATCAAAATGACTGTTGCTGATTTAGAATTTAGATCTATCTAACAACAACCCACTAACCAGGAAGGTAAAACAGAAGTAGACAGTTTTTCAAAGGAAAAAGAGTTTAATTGAATGATGAATTTACTATGATTTGATTCAGCTGTGACAGTAAACCCAAACTATGAGGGGTTTAAATAAAAGAAAGTTATTCATCTCTCATGTAAATAAAGACCTGAAGAATTGATTCAGATTTGGTATGTTGGTTCCAAAATTAAGGATTCTTTTAACTCTGTTGCTTCAATAACCTCAACATCCACCATCATACTGACCCTTCTATCAGCAGGAAGAAACAACGCTTTCCGAAAGTCGTAACGTATCACTGCTCATAGCCCATTGGAATGAGCTTTGTCAAACTATCACAAGGGAGGCTAAAACAGTCTTAATATATTGTGGGTAATATGTCCATAAGCCTGGCCATAAATCTGATTTAAAAAGCTATAGGGGCCGGGCGCGGTGGCTCAAGCCTGTAATCCCAGCACTTTGGGAGGCCGAGACGGGCGGATCACGAGGTCAGGAGATCGAGACCATCCTGGCTAACACGGTGAAACCCCGTCTCTACTGCAAAAAAACTAGCCGGGCGCAGTGGCGGGCGCCTGTAGTCCCAGCTACTCGGGAGGCTGAGGCAGGAGAATGGCGTGAACCCGGGAGGCGGAGCTTGCAGTGAGCTGAGATCCGGCCACTGCAAACCAGCCTGGGTGACAGAGCAAGACTCCATCTCAAAAATAAAAATAAAAAAATAAAAAATAAAAAGCTATAGGGTGGGCATGGAGATTTAACAAAAAAAAAAAGAAGAATGGTTTGATTTTAAAAAGTTCGATTCAATACGGCTAGAACTTAGTGGACAAACAGAAAACAACAGTTTCTCAGCATTTCATTAATAATATATACGACACTTGCAGTGCAAATTATTGTGAATATCTGCAGCTAATGTTTTTAAAGAGTCAGGCAACTGATGGCATTTCATTTTTAGACTTTCCCACAGGTAGGCACTATAATTACACCCCACTTACAGATGTTTGCTTACAGATATGTAAGCTGTTAGAAAATGGCAGACATGAATTCAAAATCAGGTAATCTAGCTTCACTATATTATTCACCTATCACCTAGTATGCACTTACAAAACCAATGGAATAAAAAAAGTGGCATGCACTGAATTCAGAAACAAGAGATTCAAAATGAGAGAGACAAAAAGATTCTCCAGGATGTCAGGAAAATGAAATCCTAAGGCCACAACTGATAAGCTGGCCTACAATGTAACTAGTCCAAATTGGAGCAGGTGATAAAATTCCTGATTTTCTAAAAAAGATGAAACTGACAGATTACGAGAGGTGTCTAAAATCTCAGGCCCAGGTGCAGTGGCTCATGCCTGTAATCCCAGCACCCTGGGAGGTGGAGGTGAACGGATCACTTGAGGTCAGGAGTTCGAGACCAGCCTGGCCAACATGGTGAAACTCCGTTTCTACTAAAAACACAAAAAATTAGCCAAACGTGGTGGTAGACGTCTGTAATCCCAACCACTCAGCAAGGTGAGGCAGGAGAATCGCTTGAACCTGGGAGGCGGAGATTGCAGTTAGCTGAGATCTCATCACTGCACTCTAGCCTGGGTGACAGAGCGAGACTGTCTGAAAAAAGAAAAAGAAAAAGGAAAAGAAAAAAAAATCTGACAGGAAATTTAGGCAACTGGAAAAGACTTTAGAGTTGACATAATGACAAGTATATAAGAAAATAAACAGAAAAACCAAGACAAATAATAACTAGAAAAAAAAATGAGAGAAAAAAAAAACATGTAGTATACTACATGGTTCATCTATGAAAGGAATCTGCATAGTCTTAACAATGCAGACACTAAAAATGATCTTCAAAATCACCATGTTAACATATATTAATAGAACTGGGGAACAGAAAATGAGTATGTGAAGTGAGGTAGACAGTGAGAGTTAAATCCTATTGTCTACAACGTTGAGTAGATAAATTATCTATCAACTTAACGTCATTTTAGACAAAATGACAAAAAGTGCATCATAATTATATTACATAAAGATATGGAGGTGATCAGAACAATCAGACAAAAAGTCATGAAAGAAGTTATCTGCACCATGGGCAACAGGTTGGGGAAAAGGGTGGATATGGATTTTTTGGGGGGAGAGAACAAGCCTATAGAATTATTTGTTAATCTAAGTGTATGTGTAAATAATAAAAGTATAAACATTAACAGAAAGTAAAGAAATCAAATAGTTAATATCTTCATTAATTTGGGGAGGGGGAAAGAGGGGCTCTCTCTTAAGGAAAGGTGTAAGAACACTGCTGCCACCATGTTACTGTTTTCGGAACACAAAAATCACTTAATCCTGTAAGTTACTTAACTTTCCCCCAAAATAGATTTAAGAAATACAAAGTACCCTATAAATGTGGGATCTAATAGTAAATCTGAAGTTACTGAAAAGCACAGAAAAGATGATTCTGCCAAATGTATACATAAATAGATGATGCTCAAAACATCTTAAATGGTGGGTATCTTTGGTAGAATTTGGGGTAAACTTTACTTTTTCATTTCCACAAATACTGTTTCAATTTTAGGTAAAACAAATCGTTTTCAAAAAATGATAAATCTCTTTTCAGAAGGAAGAAAGTAAAAAAGCTAACTGCTACTTTCTAAATAATTACATGAAAAAAACTCATCAATATGGCCCTAATCATGATCTCTTCTTTAAAACCTCGAGTGACTATTCAAAGGACTTTTTTCTTTCAAAAACAGTCAGCATCTGAAGTATCCCTCTCTTGCCACAGTGTGTCACTCTTACTGCACAGATATTTTTGAATTTCCATGGGAAGGGAGAAACTGTTTAAAAGTAGATTTAATTTTCAAATTATTAAATCCCCACTTACCAAAAGACAGCCCTGAGGACAGAGTCCTAAGCTTATTCATTATTTTAAATACCTGGCAGCAACCTACAAAGTACTCAAAATGCACTTGTAGTTTTAATACAATTATCAAACTTATACAAATTAAAACAAAGCCTGAATATATAGTAATCTTACAAATAAATTCACTGGTGCCACCTTATCCAGAAAGAAGAAATACCTATTACCATGCATTAAGTGGCCAATTTAGGCCAAGTATTTTACAGAAATCACCAGTTAAAACAAAGCAAAGGGTCGGGTGTGGTGGCTCACGCCTGTAATCCCAGCACTTGGAGAGGCCACAACAGGTGGATCATCTGAGGTCAGCAGTTCCAGCCCAGCCCGGCCAACATGGTGAAACTCCATCTCTACTACAAATACAAAAATCAGCCAGGTGTGGTGGCGGGCACCTGTAATCCCAGCTACTAGGGAGGCTGAGGCAGCAGAAACGCTTAAACCTGGGAGGTGGAAGTTGCAGTGAGCTGAGATCATGCCATTGCACTCCAGCCTGAGCGACAAGAGCGAAACTCTGTCTCAAAACAAAACAAAACAAAAACCAAAAAAGAAACTCCACAGTCTAGTAGATGAGAGTAATACAATGAGGAGGATAGTGTCTGACATGAACTAAACCTGAGCTGCTTGGTTATTAGCCAAGGAAGACGGGATCTACACTGATCTAAATGTTAACAAATTAGATGCATATATAAAAGTCTTCAGGTTGAGTTACTGATGCATGTTGCATTGGTCAGCATAAAAACATTACTAATCTGATTAACATATAAAGATGCAACACAGTTAGATTTTTCACAGACATAATAATATTCCCTACCCTACTGTGTGCAAGGCTAGACAAAAATCCAGTAAATGGATGGTGAACTGATGCCATCAATTGTGTGAGATTGGGCAATAAAAAATCCAATTTTAACACAATAACAGTACAAGTTTTTAAACTAATGACATTTTTGGCTTGCTATATTTCTGAAGCCTACTTGATTTAATGATGAGATTTTCTCACAATGGGCACCTACGTTACTGTTGTCATGCAGAAAAATTGTAAGTAAAATGGAAAAAATCATGAAGAAAAATTTAAAAACAATATTTAAATTTTGACTCATAGAAAAAAATGATTATAAAGCTGCAAGCATAAATATCTTCTTAGGTAATATACTTTTTAAAAAAATCAAACTTTCCTCATGTAAAATGAGGGTGACTAGAATATCTGGAGTGTTTTAGTTTCAAAAAGCATTAATTATCTGACAAATAAGTCATAATAGTATAGAAAGGTAGTAACCTCTAGATTTAAAATTACTGTAATTAGATTACCAAGTAGGTGATATTAATAAGTATATTATACTTACATTTTATATATCATATCTATTACACTTATATTACATTTATATGTCTACTACCTTGAAAACAACTCAATGATCTACAACGTTGTTTTAAAAGGCACAATATAATTTTCACATTCAAATTACTTTTATAAGACAATGAAATACTAATTACATTTAATCATTTAATAATCACCAATGGTAAAGAAACCTCACTTTTAACAAAAATTACTATTGTATATATATACTTTATTCATGGGCTCAAGTATGCATTTTTTAATGAAATATTTATGAATTTCACAGTCTGTAAATAGAAATTCTCCAATTCTTAAGACTAAATAAGATTAAACAATGATTTCAAGAGAAGACTAGTTGTTAGCAGGTTGTTCTTAATATATTTAATACCTTGTAATTTTCACTAAAATATGACTGAGCAATATGATTAAAACCTCAACGAATTCTCATAGAAATTTCTAAATATGGCAGCTACCAACACAAAACAATTTTTTTGGCTTTTGTTTCCTTTTGAAGTTGTTTAGAGGTACATTATCAAACCTCACTGATTAACAGGGAAGAAGCAAATTATATAGCTTTTAACTAAAATATTCATAATATTGACTTTTGTTTTGATAATTTTATTAAGATATTAAATCTGCTCTAGGGTAGGGTTTGGGCTAAAAAAGTACCCTATAAATAAGTCATATTTAAAATTCTAAAGATTTTTAAAGTAGAAGCTCAAAGTTCTAAGCAAATTAAAATTTAAAGCATATACATATTTACTTGCTAATTTACACTATTAATTTGAAAAAGCTCATTCACCTACTTTGCTAAGGATGTCAAACCACTGTACTCACTGAATTCAAGTAGAAAGTTTACTTTTCAGATACGTTTAGACTGTTACATAAAATATTTCACATTTGGACGGATGGTTAGAACAAACAATATAGTCCTTATGTTCAACTTTTAGAAAGGGGCAAGATGCTAGGAGGTTTAAGCAAGTAATGCATAATCTCCAAATTCATGTCAAGACTAATTTAAACTCTGCTGATTAATTAGTAGGGGAAATAAGATTTCTACATGTTAAGTTGCGAATATTTTTTAAAAACATCTGGCACATATACCTCTGGTAAAATTGTATAATTTACTTTTACTATAAGATATGCGGGCAAGTAGTTACAGCAACTAAACAAACTAGTGCAGATAATTGCATATCTTATTAAATAAATTAGAATCCCAACAAGCCTGAGCAACCCAATTCTGCAACAACATAGGAGACCATTAAAGATTAAAAGAAAGAAGAAAAGGAAGAAAAGAAGAACAAGAAAGCCCTTCAGCAAATACTTTAACAAATAAATCACTCAGGCAAAGTCAAACAAGTTTTGAAAGGGCCTGCTTTGACAGATGTTCTCTGGAAAAGCAAAGGCTTCAGGCAAAACGAATGGTTTTATTATTATTTTTTAAAGCTACGGAATATTATTAATGTTGTTTCTGTATTTCTCAAATATTTTAATTTTAAAAAATGCATTTACAACCATTGTTCAGGGACTCTCCCCTACTGCCACTTGGAGACACTTATCAAGGGATTTAACGCTCATTTAGATGTGTTACAAGTATAAAATTAATCACAAAAGCAACTTTGCTCCCTAATTTAGGGAATAAAACTTCCTAAAAAATTTTATAAAGCATCAAGAGTTGCTGCATCTTTTAAAGCTGTAAAAAATCATCCATATTGCTTTTACAACAGGCCTATCTATAATTCCTGCCATAAAAGCCCACACAAGAGTTGAAGCAAAATTTAAGAGTTCTTATATTTATCTGTATGAATAAGATTTGATGACTATTGGTATTCATAAAACTCAAAATGCAGGTATTCTGGATAAAACCTGTTTACAGAAAGTCAAATTCCAGAAAATGATCATGCAAAGTGTACTTACCAGTGCTTATGCCTTCCCTTCACCTAACGCTTGAATTCTAGGCTTCCAGAAATTTTTCTATCTTTCCAATTAAAAACGCTGCAGCCTGCTACACTCCATAAAATGGCCGCGTTGTTTAACCAAGAAAAACATGTTAGAGATTGAGCTGTCACTTTTAGAAGAAAAAAAGAAAATAAACAATTGCTTCTTTTGTGGTGAAGCATAAAACACTTAGGCTGGCATTTTGAATCATGGAGCTCCCCTGGCCGTTGCTATTGCTCTTCAAGTAGTTGTAGTAAAATTTCTGCCACATTCTTGCTTTCTGCATGGTGTCTCAGCAGTAACAGATCAGAACAGGCTAGCAAACAACTCCTTCCTAAATGTAAGCTCTAATTTCTTCTTCTGCAGTGAAATGAACCAAGTTTCTATGCAAAAGAATGAGTGACAGTATTCCCAGCCAATCAGCTTGGGTTTTTTCAGGAAAATCACCCCTTAATTCATTCAAAATTAGGTCATATGACACTATTTGAAATACTATTGGCTTACCATGAAAGTAATGTTTGACTTTACACAGGATAAGGCCACCCATCTATGCTTCCCTGGGCTGAAGACAACTTGACTATAACCGGTACTGTGAATTAAATACACACACACATACAGGGGAAAAAAAGAATAAAGCCTTACCAGAGTCTCCCAACTATTAAAGGGCCGGAGCTCTGTTATCTTCTGAGCCTTCTTCTGAGAACACTGAGGAATCAAAGTAAGTTCACCAATTGAAGCATCTTGAAGGAAGTGAAGAATTTTACCTTTATAGCCATCCTCCATCACTTCTTCACCACTACTATAGTCCTCATCTAATGAACTACCGACATCAGAACCTGAATCATATTCAGAGTCTTCAACAACTCTCTTTGGATTAAATACATTTTTTTTACGTTTCTTGTTAAAGCCATTTTGTGCTTTCATTGAAAATTTCTGTTTTAGTTTTGTTTTAGTTGCATTTTTAGGGTAATTTTGACTTCTTGAAGAAACTTCTTTTCCATTTGGAACCTCACTTTGTGATGCATACTGCATATCTGCACACAAAAGACAAAACAGTAACTAAATTAGAAATACATAAATATAAAGAAAGATTTCAAATAAAAACTTAAAACATTTACCTATTCCTTTTGAATACAGAAGAATTCAACCACAATTTATTGTTAAATTTGATACACTTTAAAAATACTTAAGTAGAATTTGAAGTTAAACAATTAGTTTCAAAAGCAGGCGATAACTTGTTTTTTAAGTGAATTAAATATAAATTTCTCTTTTCTGACAAAGGTCCTGAGAACATAAATGGCAGCTGCATATATGCATCATGTCTCAGATATTCTTAGCAGCCCCACTCAACTATGCCAACACTGAATATAGCAGAACAATGCTTACACTACTATAAAGCTTACTAATAAAAAGTGTGTATGTTTCAACTATCCATAATTTTCCAATACTATCTTCAATATTCTAAGTTTCATCGTTACTTAAAAAATTATTCAAATAGTCTGGGCATGGTGGCTCACGCCTGTAATCCCAGCACTTCGGGAGGCTGAGGCGGGCAGATCACAAGGTCAGGAGTTCGAGACCAGCCTGACCAACATGGTGAAACCCCGTCTCTACTAAAAATATAAAAATTAGCCAGGCATGGTGTTGCTTGCCTGTAATCCCAGCTACTCAGGAGGCTGAGGCCAGAGAATCACATGCATCCGGGAGGTGGAGGTTGCAGTGAGCCGAGATTGTGTCATTACACTCCAGCCTGGGTGACAGAGTGAGACTCCGTCTCAAAAAAAAAAAAAAAAATGCAAATATGGTATTACCAAAAAGTCCCACTACTTTATCACTATCAGTTTACAGAATTCTAAGATGCCTGTGAATGAAGGTACACCATTATTTTATGTACCAGTGAGAAAACATGTACCAATCTATAATACAATACTTTATTCAGAAATGTTTACTTACTCAGCTATTAGACTTACAGATTATCATACCTTTTTTTGTGTGCATTTATTAAAAAATAAGCAAAATAAATTGGCTAAAGTATTCCTCAAATCTTTTCACATTCATAACATGGCTCTTTTGACTCATTTTTCAAACTTAGATTTGGTGGCTTTCTTTTTGCCACAGAAAATCATTTTCTGTGCCATCAAGAGCATTGGCAGTACAGCCTTTCTTTTAAAACAATTTATTAAAAAAAAAAGGCCGGGCGCGGTGGCTCAAGCCTGTAATCCCAGCACTTTGGGAGGCCGAGACGGGTGGATCACGAGGTCAGGAGATTGAGACCATCCTGGCCGACACGGTGAAACCCCGTCTCTACTAAAAAATACAGAAAACTAGCCGGGCGAGGTGGCGGGCGCCTGTAGTCCCAGCTACTCGGGAGGCTGAGGCAGGAGAATGGCGTGAACCCGGGAGGCGGAGCTTGCAGTGAGCTGAGATCCGGCCACTGCACTCCAGCCTGGGCAGCAGAGTGAGACTCCGTATCAAAAAAAAAAAAAAAAAAAAAAAATCCGAAACATCTAAAGCTACCATGCTGGGCTTTTAAAACTGGCTTTGCAATTATGAAGAGCTAGTCTACTTGATTCTTCCTTAGGTATGTTACTAAACATGTATGACTCAACTCTTCCTTACCACCTCTCCTCTATCATTTGGTTCCTAGAATTAAGAGTGCTCCAAAATGCGTTCATGCCTATGATATCCTTAAGTTTCTGATGCTAGTGCTTTTGATATCTGTGCAAGTATAGGCTAAGACATCTATATTACAGTAATGACATGATACCACCAATCACAAGATCCACCCTGACAGTTGTTAAAAAGTTTCTTTTACACTAAATAAAACATGGCAGTTTATAAGTAGTCTTAACTATCAAGAAAGACTGAACAAATAGAAAGATATTTATTGTTTTGTTTTACACTACGATAAAGAACAGGCAGGTCAAAACATTTAAAAACTGGTTGTTAAAGAATGTTTTTACATCATTACTTTCAACATCTTTTGCAATCCCACCCTCTGATTAACAGCTAATAGGTTTTCTTATATACCATTTTCTTATACACCAAAATATAGACTATAATGAGAAGTATGTATTTTCTATGACACAGAATAATTACCTTGGTCTTCTGCAAACACTTTTAGAGATTCTAAAGCTTCTGTGTACATCCATTCATGTTCCTTGAGTACTTCTCTTAGTTCCTAGAAATAAGTCATTTATCTTTTTGTTAAAAATCTCAAATTAGCAACTTGCAGAAAATGTCTACGCTCTTTTAAAAATAAGTTAATCACTTGAAAACAGAGAATTCATATCTGATTATTTTGCACTTGTTTCTACATTCCTTTACAAATGCTTTCTGTGTAATTTCAACTCCACAAATACACAATAGTCTTCAAAGGAAAGAAAACTTGACATTTTTATTGCATTTCTAACTCTCACTATGAAGTACTGTGTACACTAGAGGATCAAGAAGTGTTTGCTCAATTAAAATGAAATTTCAATATGCAGCTAGGCTTTTACAAACTGCCAACTTCAAAACATGTAGTTTCAACATAGGTAATGAACCAATATGGCAACAAGATTTTGCATTCAGCTCATCAGAATTTAGTAGATGTACTATCTGAGCATATATACTCAAATAAGTCAATGCAAGTGTTAATGTACTCTAAATGCTAAATAAATTATGTGCTTCTATATATGATCATGGGATTAAACAGAGGGCCTTTTAGCAACAGCATGTGTGGCATGAGTCTTTAACAACTCTGAAAATATTCTTACTATCTGGGAAGTAGAAGAAAGCTTATGAAATATTAAGACACTGAAATGGAATACTTTTTAAATTCTTATAAGAAATTTCAAGAATGAGAACATGAAAAAAACTAAGCAGTTACTTGATGGGGCAGGGTTACAGATGACTTTCTAGATGACTTACATGTTATACATGAGTTCACAATTTTTATTACGGTTATTTTTTAATGACTTAGGGATACAGTATAGATACTATAGTAAACAAGGTAAACAACATAAATAAACAGCATGAAAATACTTTATAACATTGATAAAAGAAGAACATTTAATTAGAAGAATGCAAAACTCACCCTAAGCTTTTATGTGGTTGAACTCTAACACTATTTTATAATAAAAACACTTGGTGTACACTGATTAAATTTTCATACACGACTACTCACCTGTTTATCAAAATTGGGAAATTCCTTTTGCAATTTCAATACAATACTTTCCTGCTTTTCCCAATTACTGCTAGACTCTGCAGACTCATTTGAGTCCTCTCCCTAATGGGGAGAAAAAAAAGAAAAAAATTTAAGAGAAATCAATAACAATGGTCTTAAGGCAATTATAATCGTATTTTGACTTGATCTGAAAATTATCACAATCAATCAGAAGAATCCAAAATGTTTGTTTCTGTGAACATTAACAAATTTATGTCTTTAAGGATAAAAAATACTGCTAACTTAAGATCACTAAAAGACTCTGCGACTCTGCATATCCAGTAACTCAAACTTTATTCTCAGTGCTTAAAATGAGATAAATCTGCTAAAAGCTAGAATGATCCTCAAATTAACTCAATATAATTCAAGTATACTGATGTCTTCTCCAAGACAATGGTAAATTTTAAAAGGATACAAAAATATCTCATCTATGTTCACTATTATATACCCACCTATAAATTTCAAATTCTGAGAAGAGTTTACTTTTAGTTCACTCTAGATTCACAGAATGGCTTAAATATTAACTACTCAGTCACAACATAAAACTGACACAATGATAAAAGGAATTTAAGTGGAACTAAATAATGTATAAACCAAACAGATTAATATGAGAATTGTGGCTATAGTCTCACTTTTCCTTCTTCTCTGTCACTTAACTTCACTTGAAGAAAATGGTTAAAGTCCACATTTAAGCAAAAAGAAAAGACTCCTTGTGTTCATGCATACGAAAAATTCTAGTCAATCAAAAAGCATTTGTCTACTCTGCTTAGAACTGTACCACATGCTATACACACAAGATGGAGAAAAATATAGTCTTCTTCAACCTCCTTTATTATCCAACAACTGAATTGCTATTTTTCTCTTTCAATACCTTAGATAGAAATAACTAAATTCTGATACCTCCTCTGCACAATGGAGTAAAACAAAATTTCATAAAACAGAGACCAGTAAAATGCTATGGATATTTGGACTAAAGAAGAAAACTGCATGTGTTTCATAATAGTAATTGGTCCACTTGGGCTCCAGTGCAGAGAATGTAGATAGGTTACAAGGATGAAGAATTAAACCAGAGCTAACATGGAATAAAGCCTAAGGTTAATCTTTTTTTCAGAAGCAACAGGATTTTGAGCAGAGGAATAATAAGACATATTGGTGAAACACATCTGGAGAAAACATTTCAAAATCCTCAGAAATTCATACTGCCACCTTTATAGCCCAGGCACACTGAAATTCCAAGAACAGTATTTTAAAGCTCACAGATGAATAACAACCAGCTGAGGAGGGAACAGATGCAAGTATCTAACTCCAGACCACTGCTTTTTCACTACGTAAGTGTTTCCTAAACTTCAGTTGTTCATTTGTTAATATATCAAATGTGCATCAATGGACAAACAAATAAATTGTGGTAAACACATAAAATGGAATATTACTAAGTCATAAAAAAAAGAATGAAGTACTGATACATACTACAACACGAATGAACATTGTAGTATATTTGAAAGCATTATGCTACGTAAGAGGCTAATAAAAAAAGAACAAAATCATGTCCTTCACAGCAACATGGATGTAGCTGGAAACCATTATCCTAAGCCAGCTAATGTGAAATCAGAAAATCAAATACCACATTTCTCACTTATAAATGGGAGCTAAACATTGGGTACACATGTTCATAAAAATGAGAACAACAGACACTGGGGAACACAAGAACGCGGAGGGAGGATGCGGGGGAAGGGTTAAGGAAAACTACCTACTGAGTACTAAGCTTACTATCTGGGTGACAGATTCATTCACACTTCAAACTTCAGCATCACGCAATATACCTCCGTAACAAACTTGCATATATACCCCAATTTCATACATAAAAGTATGAAAACATAAAACATAAAAACAAAACACATTTTTCTGAAATTAAAAAATAAGAGGCTAGACATAAAAGGTTACATATTATATAATTCCACCTATGTGAAATGTTCTGAATAGGTAAATCCAGAGACTGAAGACAGATTGGTGATTGCCAGGGGTTAGGGGGAGGAGGGAATGGGGAGAAACTGCTTAATGGGTATAGCATACTATTATGTGGTGATGACAGCGTTTGGAACTAGACAGGAATGATGGTATACAACATTGTAAGTGTACTAAATAGCATTAAATAGTTCACTCTAAAATGGTTAATTTAATGCTACATGAATTTCACCTCGATAAAATTATTTGGAAAAGAGTAAACAGCTCTTGGGAATCAAATATATGATAGCACAATATTTAGTAGATGGTGTGCCTATCATGTGCTGTTTGCTCTTGGATCCCATACTTCTGCCAGCTCTAATTCCTGGTGACTGAATATACTCATGTGGTACAGGAGGTTACACAGACGCTTTACAAAAGCTAGTTGATAAAGTTTGGGCCCCTATCTGTCTCAGCGGGCCCAAGGGATATGATTCAACTCAGTGCTTATTTTTCCATCTTCAGAATCATAGTTGGAACAGACATATTTGGCACTGGCAGAAATCCCCTATTATATTAGTTCCCTGACCCATGAGGTATGGGCCACTATTACAGGAAACACCAAATCCAAGTTCCTAGAATTGTCCCTCTCAATCAAAACAACAATCATAAACAAGTACTACAGCCCAAAAGGAACTGCAGATATTGACATTACCATCTCATCCCAATGTAAGATGCCTCCTTGACCTATACAAAAAGTAGATGAGTCTTGGGAGAATTATTTAAGAGTATCATAAACAATCAAACTCCACCTGCAGCTGCTTTACAGGATGTGGTATTTTTGCTGGAGCAAATCAATATGGCTATGCAGTTATCAACCAAGCACTTGCTTTTTCCCCTTTCCCAATTAGATCAAACGGAAGCAATTTGTTTTTATCTTGGCAGGTTGAATGATACACCTTCAGTCTTCAGAGTTACAGTAACTTTCCTGGCTCTCTCAAATAATACAGTACTCACGGACTTCGATGGTTTTGCAGAGTCCAGAGAGTGTCACTTGATCCACTATACTGAAGACATCATGTTGACTGGACTTGATAAACAGGTAGTGGGTATTTTCAATGGTACTGGTCAGATACATACATGCCACGTATCAGGGTGAAGGAATGATCATCCTCACTCTGAGGCCCATCACTTTTATGGGAGTGTAGTCTGGAGCATGTTGCAAACTCCACTCTTAAGAAAAGAAAGGCTGCACCTATCTGCCTCTTTAGACTGTTTAGACATTGGGAGCTCCCTGCACACTGGAGGCAAGATATACTTCATTCGGGTGTGTACTGCTTGATTGATTTTATAAAATACCTCTTAAGATTATCAGTTATGGCTGGGCATGGTGGCTCACGCCTGTAATCCCAGCACTTTGGGAGGCCGAGGCGGGTGGATCACGAAGTCAGGAGTTTGAGACCAGTCTGGCCAACATAGTGAAACACTGTTTCTACTAAAAATACAAAAAATTAGCCAGGCATGGTGGCAGGCACCTGTAATCCCAGCTACTCGGGAGGCTGAGGTGGGAGAATTGCTTGAACCCAGGAGGCAGAGGTTGCAGTGAGCCAAGATTATGCCATTGCACTCCAGCCTGGGCAACAGTGGGAGATTCTATCTCAAAAAAAAAAAAAAAAAAAAAAAAGATTGTCAGTTATGAATGGGGCCTGGGTTAAGAGAGGGCTCTGTACCAGGTCCAGAGTGCAATACAAGGTACTTTGCCATTTGGGTTTCATGACACCAGTAGATGCAATGATTATCCAAGAATCTGTCGCAGGTAAGGATATCATATGAAGTCTCTGGCAAGCCCCAATGGGAAAATTGTTGCAGAGAGTTTTAAAGAAAGATCATCATGTCCTCTTCTATTGACCACAGTCACTTTTGCTGTGACACATGCATTTCCAAAAATTACTACACTATGTAAAATTGTTAAAGTAAAAATTATAGCCGTTAGGAGAAAAACTGTTAGAGATACAATGTTAAAAACTTCATCAGTGACACATAAAAAGAGAAGGAAATCTAATAAAAATGATACCACAATTTTACACACACTAAATAGTTAACACATAAATACTACAATAAATATGAGCTGAAGTTTGCTTGTGGACATTGGGAGGGTTACAGCTTATGAGTTATTGTGAAGTGGTAGAAGATGGGTTATCTGAAAATGAATGGAAATGTGTAACACCAGATACAGAAAGTTGTAGCTCACTGTCCTTGTGTTATGTCCGCTGTACTAATTCAAAATATAAAGAATAAATAAAATTTCTGTGGTGTTGCTGGCCTCCTCCTTTTACACTAAAGCTGCCTGTATGGTTCCAAATTCGTCCGGATGCCATACAAGACTATTCTAATATCTTCAGCAGTAAAGCCACTATCTTCAAGGCAGTCCGACTTTTTTCACAGCATTTAAAACAACTGATCACTTGTATTATGTCACGGCGTACAGACTTCTGACTTTCATCATCACTGTCATCATCATCTTCTGCATTCATACAGCCATCAGCGGCAAGTTGCTGAAAGTTTTCTGCGGTTAGATCATCAGGATAGGACCCCAGAAACTTTTCAACATCCTCATTTTTGACTGCTCCAAGTCCAAACTGCTTTCTTAGATCAATATAGCTTGTTTTAAACTTTTAAAATTTCTCTGAAGGATCAAATTCTTCAAAATAAAGAATCAAGTCAAAGGCAATTTTCTGCCACACATAACACAAACACTCTTGGTATATTACTCCAGGCTTCAACAATGACATTGCAATGTTAAACCTCTTCCAACATTCTATAACCAACCACTTCTGCATCCCTGCCTTAGATAACATCAATTAATATCTTAAATGTTCACTTTAAAATAGTAAGCTATAAACACTGCTATCACACCTTTAAAAAGGGGCTATTATCAGAGAGGCAGTTTTTGGAGGCAAAAGGAAGAATGTGACATAGGTTGAAATCTGCTTTTGGAGAGAGAGCTTGATACACTGTAAGAATTTTTAAAGTGTGTGTTTTTTTTTGTTTTTTTTTTTTTTTAAAGTTTTGGGGCATTCATCCTCTTTAACAGAGAACTAAGTAAAAATATAAATGCAAATGTGGGCAGTCATCCATACATTTTGCTATACCTGACACGAACCTCAAAGGCTGACTTTAACAATTTCTTTTAAAAGGCTCACAGTTTGGTAAGTGATATTATTGGCTTCAGCTTCAGCTTCAAATCTCCATTTGGCACTGGTGCCGAATATCAGTTATGTCACCTTTAGAAGCCTTAAATCTCAGAGCATGTTTTCTGTCTTTCATATTTGGGTTATTCGAGGCATGCGTTCTTTTTTTTTTTTTTTTTTGAGACGGAGTCTCGCTCTGTCACCCAGGCTGGAGTGCAGTGGCCGGATCTCAGCTCACTGCAAGCTCCGCCTCCCGGGTTTACGCCATTCTCCGGCCTCAGCCTCCCGAGTAGCTGGGACTACAGGCGCCCGCCACCTCGCCCGGCTACGAGGCATGCGTTCTTAACAGGTATTTGTTTAATCAAAACCAAGAATTTAACACCATGCACAGCTGCCTTCTTCAATTTACTTCTGTATCATTGCTGAAAAACTCTTTTGCAGCTTTCATATCTACACTAATGGTTATGTCCAACAGCCAAAGGCTTAGGAAACTATAGCATTGTTTGAAATCATTAAAGCAACCACTACTAGCACTAAAAGGAGCCACTTATGCAGGGTACAGCGACTTCTATTTTAGGTCTATGTATATAATTACAAAGATCTATATGGGAAAGGTTGTCCCTTAGTTTATCACCCTTTGGTCTTGAATCCAAGTATTTGACAATCTTTCCTTTTCTTCTGTTTCTTTAGGCCTTGCTCTTACTGACTTTCCAGCACTTGAACCTGGTCCAGCCATACATACACTTTAATTTTTGTGGCATTATCTTTGATGGTCCATAATGTGGATTCCTTTATATCTCTTGCTTGGGATCTATCATATGTTCTTATTTCTTTCCAAATGTTCTCTTGTTTCGAGCTTCTCCTTAATACTCAAAACATTCCCTCTGCATGCACTGTGTGGCATTTTTGAAGCAGAATGCTGAGATAGGATTGGGATGTTGAATGAGTGCTTTTTTCAAATAGAAAAGATCACAAATGTCAAAGAACAGCACATCACCACCTAACAGGATAATATACATGGTAAAAAGAGGCAGCCAGTGGATACTGGAAACGTGTGTGTTTTATGCTTTCCTATGTAGCTTGGTTCAGCTGGAAGCAATTTTCTATGATCACCTACTATTTCTCATGGGCAAAACTGCACATAAATACACGCAAATTTTGGATTATACTCAAATCGTTCTCTAATGTATTAACACTGGAATAAATTCACATTTTAAAAACAAAAATGGGCCGGGCGCGGTGGCTCAAGCCTGTAATCCTAGCACTTTGGGAGGCCGAGACGGGCGGATCACAAGGTCAGGAGATCGAGACCATCCTGGCTAACACGGTGAAACCCCGTCTCTACTAAAAAGTACAAAAAACTAGCCGGGCGAGGTGGCGAGCGCCTGTAGTCCCAGCTACTCGGGAGGCTGAGCCAGGAGAATGGCGTAAACCCGGGAGGCGGAGCTTGCAGTGAGCAGAGATCCGGCCACTGCACTCCAGCCTGGGTGACAGAGCGAGACTCCGTCTCAAAAAAAAAAAAAAAAAAAACAAAAATGACTGATGTATTCTTGTGAAATAGCTATTGACTTGATAATAAATCCTGACAAAAGCAGAACAGTTGACCACAGAACATCAAATGACCATGAGACTTGAGTTGTTATGTGATCTGGGTATCTGATTTACCTAGCCTAAACCTTAGCATTGGCAGCAGCAACCCATCAAGTAGAATGGTATACTTGAGACTGGACTTGAGTAGGTTCAAGAGACATAAACCTGCTTCTGCATCACTGCTGCCCCTTCTTCAACCAATACCTGAGGCATTATGAAAAATTCTTTATGACCCGATAGGTTGGGCACAGTGGCTCCCGCCTAGAATCCCAGTACTTTGGGAGGCCAAGGCATGTGGATCACTTGAGGTCAGGAGTTTGAGATCAGCCTGGCTAATATGGTGAAACCCTGTCTCTACTAAAAACACAAAAATTAACTACGCGTGGTAGACGCCTGTAATCCCAGCTACGTGGGAGGCTGAGGCAGGAGAATCACTTGAACCCAGGAGGCAGAGGTTTCAGTGAGCCAAGATCATGCCTGGGTGACAGGGTGGGACTATGTCTCGGAAAAAAAAGAGAAAATTCTTTATGACCTGATAAAGAGGGGAGAAATCTTTAAACTTCATGTGTTTGTTATGAGACAGGTCTCACCGTGTCACCCAGGCTAGAGTGCAGTGGCATAATTATGGCTCACTGAAGCCTCAACCTTCTGTGCTCAAGTAATCCTTCCTCCTCAGCCTCCGAGTAGCTGAGATTACAGCTGCCTGTAAGCATGCCCAGCTAATTAAAATTTTTTCTTTTTTTTCTTTTTTCTTTTTTTTTTTTTTTGCAGAGACGGGAGTCCCACTACATTGCTCAGGCTGGTCTTGAACTCTTGGGCTCAAACAATCCTTCTGCCTTGGCCTCCCAAGGTGCTGGGATTATAGGCATAAGCCACTGCACCCAGCCTGAATTGGCTTGACTTTACAAAAGATTTGCATAATTTTAGAACCAGCCAAATGAACAACTGCTATAATATAAACCCAACTCAGAGAGTAGCCCTGTGTACAACTTTGGGCAGTACATCTTGTTGCCCATTTTGTGTACCAAGAGACAGCCAGGGGTAGAGATCAGCAATATATCATGGACAGAGGCTAACGAGAAGAACAAGACTGACAAACTGGTAACCAGGAAGTCTGGGGAACAGGCACATCGTTGAACATCTCAGAATATAAGTTATTCTGAGAATACAGCCAGGTATGGTGGATCACGCCTGTAATCTCAGTGCTTTGGGAGGTCTAGGTGGGTGGATCAGTTGAAGTCAGGAGTTCAAGACCAGCCTGGCTGACATGGTGTAAACCCATCTCTACAAAAAAATTAAAAAAAAAAAAAAAAAAAAAAATAGCTGGGCATGGTGCTGCATGCCTGTAATCCCAGCTACTCGGGAGGCTGAGGCACGAGAATTGCTTGAACCCAGGAGGTAGAGGTTGCAGTGAGCCAAGATCACACCACTGTACTCCAGCCTGGGCCAGAGTGAGACTCTGTCTCAAAAACAAAACAAAAAAAGAAGGTATCCTGAGAATAGAATACAAGGATAATGGTGTTCATGTGAATGTTCAGCCAAGGATGCACATGTGGCAGAGAAAATTTTTAAAGATCAGGTATACAAGATCACCCATTTTGTGAACACCAGTTAAGTCCACAGCCACTTGAATGCCTGCTCAATAGGCCCATTTACAAATGGCCATGGCAACTGGGTTTGAGTCTGTGCATCCAAGTCAACAAGATAAGACTTTCTACACCAAGATTAATGTGGCTACTGCTACGGTCAGTGCTCAACCTGCAAGGAACAGAGGCCAACAATGAGTCCCCATTATAGCACCATTCCTTGGGAGATTCAGTCAACTGTCTGGTGGCAGGATGATTAGACCTTCATAATTCATCATGAAAGACACAGTAACAGATAACCTACTCTAAGTATGAATTTGCCTTCCCTATCTACCTGCTTCTGGAAACACCACTATTATGGGTTAATTGTGTCCCCTCCAAATTCATATGTTGAAGTCCTGCTGCCCAGTACCTCAGAATGTGACCTTATTGGAGACAGGGTCATTAGTGAGATATTCAAGTTAAAATGAGGTCATTAGAGCGGGACCTAATCTGACTGTTGTCCTTATAAAAAGGGGAAATTTGGAGATTAACACACACACAGTTCAGAGAACCCAATGTAATGAAGAGGGCAGGGATAAGCAATTAATACTGGATAAATTTAAAAGAAAGCAAAAACAGTCACAAATTATATAGAAGCATAAATTATCTGGCTTAGTTGTGAAAGAAAAGAATGATTCATTTAGACAAATTTTCAGGTCTGATAGCCACAGACACAAAATAGTCTGTGCTTAAACAGGCTTCATACTGGATAAATTAAAAAGCAAAAACAGTCACAAATTAAATGTAGACATAAATTCCCTTAGTTGTGAAAGAAAGGAATTCATTTAGGTGGATTTTCAGGTCTAATAATATCCACAAACTCAACATATTCTAAAGTTAAGCAGCCAATTTTGATACTGTAATTCAAATGTAAACTTACATGATCCAGTCTTGTCTTTTTTATAGATTGATCATCATTAAATTCATCTTCCTCATATGGCTCTGAAGAAGAAGATAATTTTCTTTTCCTGGGCCCACCACCTTTTAAAGCAGAGCAGCACACTCAAACTTTGCACAGAAACAGCAAAAAAATCAATTTAATGTAAAACAAAGGCAAAAATGTATTATAATGAATTACTAGACAGTTCTCTTGATACCAGGCCCAGTGTATGTTGTTCCACATATGACTGAATTGAAAAAAAAAAAGTCAACATTCTTTGCAGTCTTTCAGAAGTAGAAATCACTGTAATACTATATTCATAAACCATCACAGTATTTAATCTAAAAATACACATTTCTAAATTAGTGAGTAATTCTACAGAGCAACATTAGGAGGGAGGGTTTCTTCCCAGTGGCTGAGTGTTGAGCAGTGAAATAAAGCTGACCCCCACCAAGTGTAAGTTATCTGAATACCATCACAGAAACCAGTAATTTCTGTGTCTACTATGTACCTGGCTTTGCGCAAGGTCTTTTATAAACTATTGTTTCATTTACTTTTCACAAACAAACCTACAAAGTGGGTAACATTTTTATTTCACAAATGAGGATAAAGATACAGAGAGCTTAAGTAACAAATGCTTTTAATGTAAAAACAAGAGAATATAACATAGGGTACAGCAGTAACAGGAAATTTGCATATTGTCATGACTGGAAGACAACAAACTTGAGCTACATATGCTACTTATGTATGCTCGTATACATTTTGTATACTTTTACCTATTTCTTAAATACTTTTGCTTTCAGAGAACAAATTTGTCAGACATATTGCTGTGCTACTATGAAAGCACCTGCTAAAGACTACAAAGGTTTAAGATTTCAGCATTAATTATATCAGAGCCCTAACTATGAAGTTGAAATACATACATGTCAGCTTAAAAATTTCATTAACATGGCTATTACAAAATAAAATGGAATGTTATTAACATTTTAAAGCACAGTATTCTTGTCAGTACAAATACTAACCACAATATTCTAAATGTAATATTTTAAGTCTGAAAAAAAGCTTCAAATCAGATAATTTTACCACATCACCTAGACATGCTGAATTCTTTCCTAAAAAGAACAGAACAGAAGCCAGGTGCAGAGCTCATGCTTGTAATCCCAGCACTTTGGGAGGCTGAGGTGGGCAGATCGCTGGGGCTCAGAAGTTCAAGATCAGCCTTGGCAATATGGTGAAACCCCACCTCTACTAAAACAACAAAAATTAGCCGGGCGTGGTGGTGCATGCCTGTAGTCCCAGCTACTTGGAAGGCTGAGGTGTGAGGATCACTTCAGCCTGGGAGGCAGAAGTTGTAGGGAGCTGAGACTGCACCACTGCACTCCAGTCTGGGTGACAGAGTGAGGTCCTGTCTCAAAATAAAAAATAAAAAAAGAACACAACACAACAGCTAGAGAGACTCCTGACAACATCAATAAATTCGTACTCTTACTTTGTGAAGTAGAGTAAAAACTCTGGATACACATTTTTTTGTTTCTGTAATTTCATATTCAAAAACAAAACTTCAAAAGAAACAGCACAAAAACATCCCTAGTGTTTAATATGCAGGCTGACAGCTGTCTATAAGACTGCAATTTGTGGTAAAAAAAAAAAAAAAAAAAAAAAAAAATGTGAACTGTCACAATTTGCAGATCTGTTAAAGATCACTTACAGGTATTTGAAAAGGTCTTTTGTTGAAAACTGTTCTAAAATGGCAAGTATAGTTTCCTGTCTTAAAGACATAGTATATTGAAGATTAACCTTATCTTCAGGTTAGACAAAGCTGTCATTCTATATACTACCTCAAAGTACACCACACTAAAAATGAAGATGTCTGATGAGATTGTTCTGTCTGTTTCATCATGCAGCATGGAAGTTTAATTTAAAAACAAGAAAATCCTAAATTTTTGTTTCCTTGTAATTTGCCACTTAACTTTTTTTTTAAAATGAAATAATCTGAAGTACAATGGAAGAATAAGAAATAACTCAGCTGAAGCTAAATAAATTTAATGAGGATTGTAAACTCTATGAGGGCAGAGGTTGTATCCACTTCGATTCCTCATGTAGCCTCAGTACCTAAGCCACAGCCTGTGCTACCTAGTAAAGAAGCATAATAAATATTTGTGAAACTAATGAACAAGTTGAATAAGATGAATTGCTCAAGAGAAAAAAGATTAGATGCTACTGTGGAATAGATGCTACTGTGGAATACAGTAATTCCACAACCTGTTTTTAATGAAATGTTTATGGACTAATGAGATAATGTGAGAGCAAGAACGTATTGGGAAGCTGCAAAACTTCCCAAGCATTTTGCAGCTCAACAAATGTTCACTGAGCCTATAATTTTTCAGGTGGTTTTTTTTTTTTTTTTTTGAGACAAGGTCTTGCTCTGTCACCCAGGCTGGAGTGCAGTGGCATAATCCTAGCTCAGACGCTTTTAAAATAAGTGCTAGGGACGCAGTAATGTAACATTCTCCTGTAACTTTTCTTTAATCATCAGATGACCCTTAAACAAATAGCTGCTAACACTTGGTATGTACTCACTATGTACCAGGCACCCTAATAAGAAGTATACATTGTTAGTTCTTCACAACAACCTCTGAGTTTGGCATTATATACTATTTTACTGCTAAGGAAACAAAGACAGAAGAGTCAGCAACACTGCTGATGGTCACACAGCTATTAATAATAAATAGAAGACAAAAAAGCATCTTGATACTTTGCGTAGGTAGCACCCACAAAATACTGTCTCCTTGCTCAAACTGGAGGAAATTAAAGATTTAAAATATTTCATATGGATAAAATAAAATCTTATGTAGACGTCTACTCAAATACAATCCACTTAGTGGAAGAAAAATTAGGTAGATAATTATTGAAGAACGGATGGGTCCATGGGAACACATACTGTTTTCTATTTTTGTACATATTTTAAACTTAAAAAAAATTAAAAGTAGAAAGAATCCACTTAGAAAAAATGAGCATTCACAAACATACTGTCGATAAAAGCATAAACTGGCATAACCTTTAACAAAAGGACATGGAAATACATATTAAAATTTTAAATGTGTATACACTTTGCTTTAGCATCCTAATTTGAAATTTAGCCTACATAAATAACATAAATCTTTGTTCTATTTATGTATAAGGACGTTTACTTTAGTACTACAATAATGAAAACGTTAAGTGCTAATTAATAGGGAAAAGTTAATAAACTAATCCTGTGGGCAGTCACAGAGGAATGTGAAGCTATCCATGACAAATTATTAAATGATTTTTTAAAAGATGCAAACCAATATATTTACATTTTGTAACCTAATGTATGTATGTTGTATGCCAGTGTACAGAAGCAGGAAAAAAGTTGAGAATGACATAAAAGGTGGTTATAATTTAAGGGTGGTTAATGAAGTGCGGGTTTGCTTTAACTATTTACTTTAAATACTTTTTTAGTAGGGTCAGGTGATTTTTACTTTTTTTTTTTTGGTAGGTGCAAGTTAAAAAAAAAATTATTAAAAAATTGGACACGCTTCTATATTGCAAGCTCGTTCAAATACATTTATTTTTGTATCCCAAGCCCTGAAACATGAAAAAATATTTACTAAATGAAGAAATGCTGATTACCAGCTACAACTTTCCCTAAGACATTATGTTCCTACTAAGATTTGTAAACCTATAATAAAACCACAATGCAACTAGAAATTATACTTTAAAAAGAAAGAAAATATATCCTGCCAAAACTTCACTGTTATGACATTTGGTAGAAAAGCAGTAAAATTATCAATGAGAAACTTCTTTCCTTTCTGGGGAAAAATTTGAAACTATTAATACCTCACAGGTTCCTATAAGAATTCATAAAAGTGTTTGATAAACTGTGGAGCAATATTAATGAGAAGGTACTATTATTATGATGTAACAATAAATCGACAAGGCTTAAAATTAAGTCAGGCATACCTGCATCACCAAACATCAGCAAGGCAGCAGCAATTGCCCCATCCATAGTGCTTGTTGATTCAATCAACTAACAGAACGAGAAAAGATTAATGTTTTAAATCAGCACTTTAAGAATTGTTACTGAAATATTCAAAAACAAATATATTAAATATAAACATGTTAGGAAAGTATGTGTGTCACAGTTTAAGTTCATTAAGTCCTATGACAAATTTTCAGAAAATCTGTTTTATGTAAAAGGTCTGAACTTTAAGCATATTTTACAATGTATCAGGTTGACTCATCCTTACTATAAAGGAAAAATTAAAATATAATCACATATATACAGTACATTCCAGGTTTTTTCTATTTTAATTACAAAGTTTTACACAAAATTTCCTACTTAACATGTAGGCACTCTGTGTGTGTGTGTGCATGCTCACATTTGTGTACGTGTGTGTGTCAGATGGAGACAGAAAGGGGAAAGAGGAGACTGACAGACATCTATTTATATTTTTTAAAATTTTTTAATTTCTAGGGGAAAAAGGACAATTCTACTCTTTAAAAAAAATCTAATACTGCTCAAGATAAATGGGATAAGAGCTCTTAAATTTTACTCTATTTCCAAATTGTTTGAATTTTTGAAGAACATACGCATATATTACTTGCACGACATCATTCTAATACACTGTTCAGTAATTTTAGATTTCAGAAAAAACTAAAATCCCCTATTTTTCTCCTGTTATAGTTTCCCATATTTCAAATGAGTTACTTGTTTTAAAAAGGTCTTACTTTTAAACAAGGTATTTTGTATTAAATCAAGTAGCCTCAAATCAAAGTGCTCTCTTCCACATTAATTTTTCCTAATCTTGGATGCTCAGATATATCCTATTGGCCCCTCTTCATTTTCAAAATAGCCAAAGCATATTCTTAGCAAGCCTAGAACTATTTCACAACCTCTTGAATTCTTTTATATGGATTTAAAACCTTTTGTTGAGTAACTTATAAACATTACCTTTAAATCTCTAGAACTGAAGGGGATCACTTGAAATACAGATTACCTCAAGAGACTGCTCTGCTTTGGAGTGTGTGATATGCTAAATTTCACAATTTCAGATACTGATTAATGAAACATTCAGGGAAATTATGCATATCAATCTTATTTTTCCAATAAAATTACAAAATTAGAGAAAGATATTTTTACAAGAAAAAACAACTCTTTGAACTACATTAAAAATTGGCAATCAAGTGAAAGTATTTTTAAACTGAGATTTGGCCCCTTATGTTAAATATTTTAATACTCCATGTTTATTCTATTGGAGGCTCTTTCTTTATTACTGCTTTAAAATATGTTAGCCCTTGGGTCTACATTTGTTTCCATTAAAAAAAAAAAAAAAGAATCACATTAGCAGACAAGTAACACTGCTGTCAGAGAAAATGCAGACTCAAGATATCACTAAAGTTTCATTTAGCTAATAGTAAGACGGTTATCAAAATGGTTTGGAGGAAAAATCCAGTGGATTCATGTCAAAAATAACATAGAATAAAAATAATGTAATCTACACTTAAGAGTTCAAACTGGCAGGCACAGGACCACCTATGGTTCATAGACATGTTTTGTTTGGCTTGAACTGCATGTTTATTTTTATCTTTTTTTAAATTAGTTAGCATTAAAAGGAACAAAGTACATGCTGCAACAGCGATGAATCTCTTCCACTAGGTGAAAGCAGCCAGTCACAAAATACCAGATATTTGGTCCCATTTATATGAAATATCAATAATAGGGAAAAAAAAATAGATTGGTGGTTGCCTGGAGCTGGGAGAGAGACGAAAACTGGAGAGTGACGAAACTGGAGAGTGACTGCTAATGGATACAAGGTTTCTTTTGGGTGTCATTGAAATGTACTAAGATTATGGTGACAGTTGCATTATTTCATAAATATAGTAAAAACCACTAAATTGTACATTTTAAATGGGTGATTTTAGGCATAGGAATATAGCTGTTAAAGTGGTGACCAACCCTCAACAAATATCCAGCCTTATGGCTTTATTTGAAAAATCTGAGCATCCAGTAAAAATGGGCTATCACTAATAGTTCACACGGCCAGACAGCAGCTACCTTTTCTAAAAGAGTATGTACTCTATAGTTACCACTTAAAAGTTACGTGCCTAGTCCATACAGATATGGTAACTCCTAAGTCTCATATTGTGGGGAGGAGAACTGGTAGTGGTAGTAGCGATGACAGATATAAAGATGAAAATACAAAGGACCTGCAATTAAATGATTCCCCTAAGATAATTCAACTAATAAGTGACAGAGCTAGGAATAGACTGTTTATTAATCTTCAGAAATTTATTCTCTACCTAAAACTTAACTGGTCAAATTTTTTTTTACTCTTATAATTAGAGATACCTTAACATCACTTTACAGTTCAACCATACTCCTTTACTTTGTTTCTGTAGTTAAATCAGTATTTCTCAGCAAGAGTGCTACTGGCAGGACTATCCTTAGTTACCCAGGACTGTCCTTTGTACTGTAGGGTGTTTAGCATTGCTGGCTTCAGGGCACTAAATGTCACTGCAAACGCCTGTCACAGTTTTATGGAGTGGTTCCTGACATTTCTGAGTATTTCTAATGGAAATGGGGAGGTTATGCATTTTAGAAACATTCAAACAAAAAAACTCACAACCTATGTTTGCTACTAAGGCTATAGTTACTGCATTATTTACAAATGAATAACCTCATCTATCAAAAAGTTACGACTTTCAATAAATTTCTGGCATTTACTTCCCTTAAATTTAATAGTTAATATCTTCAAACATAAGATATCTTTAGAAAAATGACTATCCACTACTAACTATGGCACTGGATGCAGGAGAGATTTTATCATCATTACAGTTACAATAACCAATTACTATAAAAGAATATAACCTTAAGTAAATCACTGTCACTTCTTTGTGGAAAAAGTTCCTTCAAAGTCTGAAGTTTAGCATCTTTAAGATCTTCCAATTCCGAAAGGTCTTCCAATTCTGAAATATCATCATTTCTACGTGCCATGTTGGGAAGGCCTTGGGACTCTTCATCTTCGGATGGCTCAGAACTAAAAATATTTTTAGAGGAGGAAAAAACATTTTTAATGTATCACTAATGTTATTTCATTATACTGTCTATGTGTATACATAGTACAACACATCTGCAGTTCTTTTCAATAGTAAATGTAATCTATACTTGTCAGAAAGGGAACTTTTTTTTCCATTTCAGTGTAGTTATGTGAAAAACCTATATTACCAACGTCAGTATACACTGAAAAAAATCTCAACCCTGAGCTGGGATGGAAAAGAACAAAAGGAACTTCTAGCATTTATTTTGTTAGGATTTGCACACATTTATTGCATGCTCACTTCCTCTTTACTCATCTTCTTTCACCAATACTCTCCATATCAGATGAAGTTATGCTGCTCCTGAGAAATTATGAACATTGAACAGATACAAAGATAAAGTAATTTTCAGGCCTACCTAGGTGTGATCAGGATCTAACTGCTAAAATCAGAATGGTCCCATTCAATAAAGGAATCTCTGCCAGAAACAAAACATTTCCTGAGCAAACAGAGAACATTTATTTCATATGAGGATTTACTCTACAACAACTAACTTTATTCCTGTTCCATTTAACTTTATATGTTTATTCTTTATAAAAGATATTTTGAGTCAAATTTTACTCATTTATTTCCTAGACAAAAAAATCTCATTTTGAAATTTTGGTTTTCAAACATGGTAGGCATTCTAGAGATCAGAACTAGAATAGTAACAAATGAATATAAGTGCTAGAGACCAGAGAATGAAAGCAAGATGGGTCTATACTCAGGTATATTCTTAACATCAGCAAACTCAGACTTTGCTATGCTGCTAATTCTATTTCTGAATAGCTCTCTTAGACACATATCCGAATATGCAATATCTCTATATGTACTTACATTATTTCTGTTGTGTCCTTTACAGTACAATATGTGATGCTTAAGAACAAAAGCAAATTCCCAAAGATCAGGAATATGTGTGGCTTTTTTTTTTTTTTTTTGAGACAAGGTTCCACTCTCTGTCACCCAGGCTGTTGTGCAGTGGTGCCATCTTGGCTCATGGCAACCTTTGCCTCCCAGGCTCTAGCAATCCTCCCACCTCAGTCTCCTGAGTCGCTAGGACCACAGGTGCTTGCCACCACACCTGGCTAATTTTTTTGTGTTTTTTGTACAGACAGGGTTTCTCCATGTTTCCCAGGCTTGTCTCGAACTCCTAGGCTCAAGTGATCCACCCGCCTTGGCCTTCCAAAGTGCTGGACTAACAGGTGTGAGCCACTGTGCCTAGCCAGAGTATGTATTTCAAAAGCTTCTAGATTGACTTCCTGAGATCAGCTCTGAGAAACTGCTCTAAAGTAACGAGGCAAATACACCTCTTCATCACTATGCCTGTCCTTCAAAATTTGAAGACAAGCACATGTATTTCCTTTGCATTATTACACCTAGACTTCTCATTCCTGATGTACTCAACTTTGAATTTTCATTATGCCTCTCTATATTCCCTGCTCCCTACTTGACTTTGCCTCTTAGCTGACTGAGAAAATGAAAGCATTCAGGTTGAAATTCCTTTATAATTCCTGCCCTGGATAACCACTTCCAAAGATATTTACTCTTCTGGCTTACCCAGTGATCAGACTCACTGATCTAACAAATTCACGTGCCTCATGTTGTATTAAATATTGATGTTGACCATGAGTATCATCATGGCTTGGATTTATCTTCCAGACTACAGGAAACACAAGTGATAGAAAATAATGTCGTGAAGAAAAAGAAAAACCAGTCGGGTGCGGTGGCTCACACCTGTAATCCCAGCACTTTGGGCGGCCGATGCGGGTGGATTACCTGAGGTCCAGAATTCAAGACTTGCCTGGCCGATATGGCAAAACTCCACCCACTAAAAATTAAAAAAATTAGCTGGGCGGGGTGGCGGTGCTTGTAATCCCAGCTACTAGAGAGGCTGAGACACAAGAATCGCTTGAACCCAGGAAGCAGAGGTTGCAGTGAGCCGAGATCATACCACTGCACTACAGCCCGGGCAACAGAGCAAGACTCTGTCTTTAAAAAAAAAGAAAAAAAAGGAAAGAAAAAGAAAAACCTATTTTTTCTGAGGAAAGAGTTGATCTCTTTAGAGAAGTAGAAAAGGGGAGTGGCCCATTCTAGATTAATACAGTTGAAGCCTAATAGCCAAATGTAATTTAGGTCTTGGTTTTAAAAAAAATCAGCTATAAAATACATGAAATCTGAACATAAGGTGCAAATTAAATGATACTAGAGAATTGTTCACTGATAGATGGCAGATACATAACCAGTAATAAGGGAGAAATGCTGGGATGTCCGTAATTTAAAACACTTCGGCTAAAAATAGTAACAGATGACACAATAAACAAATATGGAAAACAACTGTTAAACCCAGGTGGAAGGTACACAGGTGTTCATTATATACTACTTCATTTTCTTATATGCTTGAAACTTTAAAAGAAAAAAACCTGTAAGAACAACAGAGTTGACCACTTGCTCTTTTTTCCAGTCTAAGATAAAAAAGTACCTTCCTGTTAAAGACAAAGTCCCCTCTCACTACCAAGGCATTCTAGTCCTTTCTACATCTACAAGATTCTGCTTTAACTATCTACTATCTTTCTCCTGAATCTTCTCTCTCTTCATAAGCTCTTCCTCCCCAGCCGGCAACCTGCTCAGAACTGCATTAATTAATTCAAATTAATTCCATGTGCCAGGGTTTCCAGGCACTATGGACACAGCAGGAAAAAAAAAAAAAAAGAAAAAGCCATTTCTCCTCTATTTCAGATTTTATTAGACTGATTTTCTACCTCCTTTCTTATGGAGTTGTCAAACTTACTGTTTTTATTTCTTTCGCACAACTACTTAGTGAAACTGTTCTCACTAAGGACAATAATGTCTTCTAAACTGCTGAATGGAATAAAAACTTTTCATAGCTTATCTAATAAAAACTTTTCATAGCTATTCCTTTGTTGTCCTGTACATTGTTGACAAATATATCCTTGAATATTTGGCCCCACCCTCACCTCATGGATTCTGCAACGTTACTTCTAATTTTCCTTTCACCTTTCAGACTGTCCTTCTGAATCTTGTTAACAGACTCTTCTTCCTTTGTTCACCTTCAATTGCTGAAGCTGCCTACGATTCTGTCTTCAGTTCTTTCTTGTCTATGAATGCTTCCTAGGAGATTTTATCTACTGCCAGAGTTTCTAGCATCTACATCAGTGTGTTCTCAAAGTTGGGCGGGGGGTAGTTTCGCTGCAAGAGGATATATGGCAATGTCTGGAGATATTTCTGATTGTCTCGACTAGGGAAATGCTACTGGCATCTGGTGGGGTGATGTAAGAGATACTTAACTAATCATCCTAAACGTACAGGACAGCGCCTCACAACAACGAATTATCTGGCTCCAAATGTCAATAAATGTTGAGGTTAAGAAACTGATAACCAAAATGCCCATACATGGGGAATGAATGAATAAAATAAGGAACGTTCACATAATGTAGAACTATGGAGCTGCAAAAAATAGTAAAAATTTCTAGAACTGATATGATTTCCAGGAGATACATACATAAATGCTAAGTAAATAAAGAACAAATGAATATACACACATGTAGTATGCTATCTTTTGTGTAAGAAACAAGAAAAAAATACACGAAAGTATGCGAATAAACTAAACAAACTGATTAGTTCTAAGGTTTGAAAGGAGAAGGGATAGGAAAGAGAGTGAGGGAGTGATACTTTTCTTGAGTATATTCTTTGTAAAGTTTTGATTTTTGGAATCTTATTCATATTTTAAAAATTTGAAAGTAAAATTTAAAAGAAAAGAACAAGGAAAAAACCCTAAAAGGAATACAAACTAATTAATGGTATTTCAAATGAATAACAAAACATTTAAATTAATTAATTAATAATCCAAGTGCACTGACTGTATACCCTCAATCTAAAGACAAAAATAAAACGTATAAACAAATCTTAAACTCTACTTAGTGGGCTTAATGGTCAAGTAGTAGGGGTGTAGCTATTCTAAAACTATTTTATGCATACTTGATGACTGAGGAGATTAGTAAATACACTGACACTGGTAGAAGTCAGGGTTCTCACTGTCAGAAGACAACACAGAATGACAGGCAAAGAAAAGCCCTGTAGTGACAGATTAGAATTATCAGTATCATTATAAACAAATGATTTTAAAAAAAACCACACACACACACATTTTCACATATTTCCTTCTCTCTCTCCCTAACTCCAACCCCCTACACCTCAGTATTTCCTAGGTCCTTCTGCAGAAAGGGCAATGACATTAATTCCTACCTCATCAGCAGCAAAGAAAGAACACAAAACAAGTTTCTCGATTTCCGAGTATCATTTCCTACTAAAAAGAACCAGAACTACTTGGAGAAATAGCTAATTTTAATTTCAGGCTTGAGGTAGGAGAAGTACAAGTCTGGAATACCTTCTTCCAGAAAGGAAAATGATAGGAATCCCTCACACAAACACAACAGCCTGTTTGAAGGGGCCCTCATCTGTCAAAACTGAGAAATTTGTGCACCAAAATGAAGAATAACAGTAATAAATTATAAACCACTGAATAAGTACACATGTATTTCATTTTGATATTTATTGTACCACATAAATAAATGTGTAAATGGGGAGAAAAGGAAACATTTCTTTACAGACTACCAAATACAAGTATAAGTCAAGTATAAGTTCTAGAACACTGGTTAGTATACCACCATTTTGCAACCATCATTATCATAAATTAATCAGGCAAAAATCAATAGATACTAAAACTACTGAGTGAAAGCTGGCTAGGGAATAGGACTATTATCCAGTCTCAAAGTATCTCTCCACAGATAACTTACCTATTACAAAGGGAAAAATGGTAACTTGATAGACAAAACCTAGCAGGGGCCACGTTGAGTCATCAAAGTTCAGCAATAATGGGATAAATGGATATCATGTGCCTCCTGACACATGCCTCAGGCTGATATGACACACTGAGGACACAAGATCATTTAGGTAATAGTATGTACTATCCTTTCCACTTAACCTAAATTTAACCATGAATAAACATTAGTTAAACCCAATTTAGAAAAATCCTAAAAAAGCCTGGCCTATAATCTTCAAGGGTCAGTATCCTGAGAAACAAAAAAAGACTGAGAAATAGTTTTTCAGAGTAAATGAGTTTAAAGAGACATGACAAACTAAATCCAATGTAAAAAAAAAAAAAAAAAAATTACTACAGAGTACTACTGAAAATATGGTCCAGGGACTGACTGCTAGTTCTCCAACTGTAGTCTGTCCATGACAACATAAGGAACAAGCAACAGAACGTAAACAACTACGTTACTGAGCACATTGCTTACTTCAGTTGTCTTTTTTTTTTCACCCCAAGATATTCTTGGTGAAGGAATCAGTACCCGATTTGCATTCTAAGACATATTCCTCATTTATAAATCAGTATTTTGAGTAGCAATGCTCAAAGGACATTATTGGTATAACTGGCAAAATGAAATATGAAATGTGTATAAGATAATAGTATTGTACTAGTGTTAACTGGTATTTCTGGGTTTGAAATATTACTGTTAATATGCAAATGAATGAATGACCTTGTTTTTAGGAGATAAATGAGAAAATACTACAGGCAAAGTGTTCAGTAATAATTGCTGTTTACGAAGAGAGTGATAATGCAATTGTGGGAAAATGCTAACAATGGGTAATTCTGAAAAGACTGTGGGAGCTGATAATGCATTACTTTTTTGCAACTTTTCTACAATTTTCTCAAAATGTGCCAAATTTCCTCAGGGTTAACCATACAGGATCTTCCCCACATTTTATCTTGGAGTAAATTTCAGAATGAGGCATGTTTATCACAGCTTCATGTGAAAAGTTCATTTTAAGATGAAGTCCTCAACTTATCAGAAGTAGACAGTCCTGATCTCTTGCTCTTTCTTAAAACACTTTATCTTCACTTAACTTCTACAAGACCGTGTAGCCTTTTACCTCAATGGCTGCTCCTTCTTAGAACCTTCTACAAGTTTCTTTTCATCTCTCTGACCCTAAAAATCCAGAGTTACCCTAGCCTCAGTATTTCAACCAAGAGGACTTCCCTTCTTCAGCTATACTGTACTAGTGTCCCTTACACTGATTTCATCTAATCATATGGCTTTAAATAGCAAACCAATACTCTGTCAACTAGTAAATTCAGACATGTAATCTCTCCCCAGAACTCAAATGTCCCAAACCTAATTATATCTACTTGACATCTCTATTCAGATGTCTAGGAGTGTTCCCAATCACAGCATGTTCAAGAATGAATTGCTAACTTTCCTTCAAAAGGTGTTTGCCCACCCACACCAGAAAGCCACCTTTATCTCAGTACCTAGTAACTCCATCCTCCCAGTACGCTCAGTCTCAAAATCTTAGCATGATCCTTGACTCCTTTATCTCCCAATCCACATGATCCCCAGCAACAAATCCTCTCTTGCTTCACCTTCAAAGTATATTCCAGAATCTAACCACTTATTATCCCTCCCACAGGCACTAGCCTCATCTAAGTCTCCACCATTTTTTGATGGCTTATCACAACAATATTTATGCTTTTACTACCGCTCCCTTACAGTCATTAAGACCTTTTAAACATCTAACTCAGATAATTTTACCTCTCTGTTCAATATTCTCCCAGGAATTCCCATCTCAGTCAGAATAAAAACCAAACAGCCTATGGAACTAATGTGATGAAGCCCATCCTTCATCTCAGCATTTACGATATGACTTCAGATCCTTCACTCTGCATCATGTCCCTCCCTCAAAACACCAGGCATAATACAGTCACTGAACATGATATTCCCAATGCCTGGAATACACTCTTTCCCCTACATCTACATGGTTCACTTTCTCACCCCCTTTATGTCTTTGTTCTGGCACTGTCTTCTTAATCAAGCACTGTCTTCTCAATTGAGGCTTTTCTGACCACGCTCTTTAGAAACCATTCCCTGACTCTCGAGCCAGGTGTAGTGTCTAACGCCTGTAATCCCAGCACTTTGGGAGGCCGAGATGGCATGAGTGCTTGAGGCCAGGAGTCCGAGAGCAGCCTGGTCAACACAGCAAGACCCCATGTCTAGAAAAAAAGAAAAAAAAAGAAACCATTCCCTGACCCTAGCTCCCTATTCCTCTTCCCTTTGCCCATAATACTTATCTTTTGACATACTATATCTTTTATTTATTACTTTTCTATCTGACTAGAATATAAGCTGTGTGAGGGCAGAAAGGAAGCTGGGGATGGTTTGTTCACTGTTATATTCCTAATCATAAAACAGTGTCTAGCTCAGAGTGTTTCCAATAAACATGTTAAAATGACTTGATTCATGGACTGAAGAATAAATCATAAAGCAGTTATATGTGATCAAAGGTACTAATTATTCTTTTAAACTTCTATAATAAGGAAATTAAGTATCTGCTCTCAAAATCACTGTTAACCGCACCTCCTCCACCCCCCCCAAAAAAATCAGTTATCCAGAAAACACACACATTGTACCTCTCCATGTCTATAAGTTAGAGAAAATAACCAAGATGTGGCCAAGAAAGGCAGGTAGGGGAAAAAAAAAAAAAAAAAAGGGGGAAGTCACCAAAATATCTCAAATTAGGTAGGGTTTTCCTTGGAAAATCTCGTACACATGCAAATATAATAAATCTATTAATCGGCTTACACAATAATCACTGTATCTTTGCTGAATGCTTTCTCTTGAACTGTATTGGAGCAATTTGGGGAAATGACATCTTCACTATCAGAAGACAAATCAATATACTGTATTCCTCTTTGATTTTTGAAATATGATATACTTGCTTTTCTCTCATTATCTGGAGTTTCTGGAACACTAGAATCTTCTGCAAGAGAATAAAAAGGAGAAAAATGTTTTGAGAAACTGGAAAACAAATCTGTTGTTAATTACAATCATGTGCTAAAATCTCAAATTTCATTCATTGTTTCCAATCTAAAAACCAAAATTCCCACCACCTTTTAAAGAAAAAACTTAATCGCCAACCAGGGCTGGTGTTAAATTTTCTGTTTCACAGGTTGTTTACTAACAAGACTTCACTGGAAATTGCAAAATAAACATAGGTTTGTGTTTTATATTCTAATCCTTTTCTCTTGTGCTTTTGTAGCACTTAGGTTTTGCTTGAGACAGCATGAACACCATAGCCCAAAAGATTTCAATCCCAGCTCTTCATCTTATTAATTTCTCTAAGCCTTGATTTCCTCCTCTGTAAAACAGATACTAATAATCACAAAGTTAATATGCATATAAAATCAGATTATATATGCAAAGCATTTAGTTCAGTAATTGGCACATAGCCAGCATCCCATAAACATTAGCTCTTATGTTTACGTGGTGTAGGGGCTGAACTGTGTACTCCTCCCCATCATTCATAAGTCCCAATCACCATACCTCAAAATGTAACTGTATTTGGAGATAAGGCCTCTAAAAAGGTAATTAAGGTTTAATTGAGGTCATGTGGGCCCTATCCTTTGTGACTGTATTTGGAGACTAGACCCTCAAAAGGATTACGTTAAAATGAGGCCTACAGGATGAGCTCTTGAGTCCAATATGATTGATGTCCTTTTAAGAAAAGGGAGATACACCAGGGATGCAAAAGAAGGAAAGGCCATTTGAAGACAAGGCAGGCAAGAGATCACTTTACAAGCCAAGAAGCCTAAGAAGAAAACACATGCCAAGTTGATCTTGGACTTCTAAGCTCCAGAATTGTGAAAAATAAATTTAAGTCACCGAATCTGTAGCATTTTGTTATGGAAGTTCTAGAAAAATAGTGTGACTGGTATCATCTGTCTGTTCAAAACAGGTCAATAAAGTATTACACCAAGATCTCTTCTCTCCAAGGGGTGAATTCCAATATTACTTTCCTTTTTCCCAATAAAACCACCATTTACCCTTACATATTTTAGGAGGAAAGGATCAGATTGAAGGGAGTCATATTAAAGTTAACACAGTGCCTCGTCTTGGAAATTAATTTTAAAAAGCAATAACCAGTTGAATCTTTAGTGCAAAGGTTAAATATGATAGCTGTCATTAACTCTCTCGTAGGTTATTATCAAACCTTCAAATGTAACAAACATTTAATCCTTACAATAATCATGAGGGACACATATCCCTCAAGAAAGAAATAAACCCTGAGAGAAAAAGCAACTTGCCCAAAGTCATACAGGAGAAAGCAGATCTGAAATCCAAGTCCAAAAGTCTGAACTGTTATACCCTAAAACTCTTAGTCACCTCCATTAAATTGTAACTCTAAATTATAATGATCATTACTGAGGCTCACGAGCCATATCTGCAAATACAGATTGAACATTCTGATCCAAAAACCCGAAATAAAAAATGTTCTAAAATCTGAAATCTTTTGAGAACTGACATGACTCCAAGAGTGGAAAATTCCACATCTGATCTCATATAATCAAAAATGCTGTAAAAACTTCGTTTCATGCACAAACTTGGTGTATGTGAAATACAGATCACTTGTGTTTAGACTTGGGTTCCATTCCCAATCTCATTATGTATACGCAAATATTCCAAAATCTAAAATGAGAAACATTTCTGGTCCCAAGAACTTCAGATAAGGGATACTCAACCTGTAACAATAACCAAGTACTACACAACTACTATTTGCTCTGGAGAAAACCAAAACACAAACATTTCTCTATTTCCTACAAAGAAGTCCTAGGAACAATAGCAAAAAGCAAATCATACTTTTTCCCAAAGGAACAATTTTATAAACATTGCATGCAAGTTGAGTAAACAACTCTGTACTGGAATAAGTCACAGCCATGCTAATTGCAATAAACATGAAGAAACCTACATATAATCATCACATACAAAGTAACAAAATTACAGTCCAAACTCCTATACAGTAAGTATAGAGGTACTTTAGACTCTGATTTTACAAAATGTTCCTGATAATCACAAATCTAAAAATACATATAACTAAAAATTTAGATCTTTACTGTATCAAAAATGGGAACTAAAGCTAATGCATGTCAATTGAACACTTAAACAATAAAGTCCTACTTTCTGACACTTCAGAAAGGCTATGAGAGGCCGGGTGCGGTGGCTCACGCCTGTAATCCCAGCACTTTAGGAGGCCGAGGTGGGTGGATCACCTGAGGTCAGGAGTTCAAGATCAACCCAGCCAAGGTGGTGAAACCTCGTCTCCACTTAAAAAAAAAAAAAAAAAAAAAAATTAGCCAGGAGTGGTGGTGTGCGTCTGCAGTTCCAGCTACTTGGGAGGCTGAAGCAGGAGAATCACCTGAACCCGGGAGGCAGAGACTGCAGTGAGCCAGGATGGCAGCATTGCACTCCAGCCTGGACAAGAGCTTAACTCTGTCTAAAAAAAAAAAAAAAGCAACGAGAAAATGAATTGTCCAGTTTTCCTTAAAAACTCTCTTTTTTATTTATTTAGCCATGCAACAATGTCTTTTATTATGTATGCGGTTTTAAAGTTATTTCTTGAATCGCTCCATACACAGGCAAAAATAAGTGTGTTACTTAACACACTGCAACTTGCCTAACTTCATCATTGCCTAGAGAAGAGAAAATTATCCCCAAAACGTGCTTAACCAGGCCAATGCATCTGCCGACCTCCAAGAACACGGAGATGAACATGATAGACAGACTGTTCACCAACTGAACCTTCATTCACCACCATTCGATAACCCTTGAGGCCCAGATCAGCAGCACATTTCTTGCCAACAATCATTAAGTGTCCAAGACTTTCATCATCATCTTCTGCTGCAGAAATCTGGGATATATGTTTCTGGGGTATCACCAGAAAATGTGTTGGTGCTTGAGGGGAAATGTTGTGGAAAGCAAGGCACCGGTCATCCTCAAAAATGATTTTGTTTGGTACTTCCTTACGCATGATCTTCCCGAAGATTGTGTCGCCACCAGGCTGAGCCTTGGCAATCTCATCGGCCGTCTTGGCCTCTCTAATGCGCAGCGGCCAGGGTAGAGGCTCGAAAGGTTATTTATTTTTAAGACACAGTCTCGCTCTGTCGTCCAGGCTAGACTGCAGTGGCGTGATCTCAGCTCACTGCAACCTCTACCTCCTGGGCTCAAGTGATTCTTCTGCCTCAGCCTCCTGAGTGGCTGGGACTACCGGCGCCCGCCGCCACACCCAGCTAATTTTTATATTTTTAGGAGAGATGGAGTTTCATCACATTTGCCAGGCTGGTCTCAAACTCCTGACCTTGTGATCCACCCGCCTCAGCCTCCCAAAGTGCTGGGATTACAGATGTGAGCCATCACGTCCTCTTTATTAAAAATGAAGACAGGGCCGGGCGCGGTGGCTCAAGCCTGTAATCCCAGCACTTTGGGAGGCCGAGGCGGGTGGATCACGAGGTCAGGAGATCGAGACTATCCTGGCTAACATGGTGAAACCCCGTCTCTACTGAAAATACAAAAAACTAGCCGGGCGTGGTGGCGGGCGCCTGTAGTCTCAGCTACTTGGGAGGCTGAGGCGGGAGAATGGCGTGAACCCGGGAGGCAGAGCTTGCAGTGAGCCGAGATCAGGCCACTGCACTCCAGCCTGGGAGCACAGCGAGACTCCGTCTCAAAAAAAAAAAAAAAAAAATGAAGACAGGAGGGAGTAGAGCATTGGACTGCAGACCAAAAATGAAGAATAATCTTTTCACCTGTGGGGGGGGCCTAATATTTTATTAGTGAGGATTAGGAGAACTAGAACATTCTGAACATGATTTTTTATTGACCTTTTCTTTGTTTTTCTCCCTTACACAGACTGTAGTACAAAATACATGGTGAAGACATACACATTTTTATTTTATTTTTTTTGAGATGGAGTCTTGCTCTGTCGCCCAGGCTGGAATGCAGTGGCACGATCTCAGCTCACTGCAATCTCTGCCTCCTGAGTTCAAGTGATTCTCCTGCTTCGGCCTCCCTAGTAGCTGGGATTACAGGCGCCTGCCACCACACCTGGCTCATTTTTGTGTTTTCTGTAGAGACAGGGTTTCACCATGTTTGCCAGGCTAGTGTCAAACTCCTGACATCAGGTGATCCGCCCAGCTCAGCCTCCTGAAATGTTGGGATTACAGGCGTGAGCCACCATGCCCAGCCCCCATTTTAAAAATTAACCTTTAATATGCTTAGTTAACAGAACAGAAAAAGAATACGGAAAAAAAATAAAAGTTGGCTTACTTCCCATTATGTATTTAACTACTTAGCACTTATCAGATATGTAATAATATAGTCTCAAAATATATACATTAAACATGTAGACTGTACTGAACCAAGTGGCATCCTCACAGCCTGCTTGGCAAGTGATTAACAGAGGAAATAGTATAATTGGGGGGGTGCGGCGAGGGAAAGCTATGATACAACATTTCTTCAACTCAGAACCCCTTCGTACTCTAAGTCCCAAAGAGTTTCTCCTTAAGTCAGTTGTATTTCTGATACTTACCATACTTGAAAATAAAATTAAAAGTGAATGTTTAAATATTTATTTATCTAAAACCAAACATTTCACATATTAACATAATATATTGAAGTCATGAAAGATGTCATTTTGAAATATGCCCAACCATTGATATGAATTGACAACACCTGAGAAATTGTAGTTGCAGAAATGGGTAGCTGACTCGTCTCTTCTTGCATGCAGCAAGTCAAGGAGGCTCCTCTGGGAGGGGTACCCTCCCTGTACCAAGGCGAAACTATAGCCCTTATCACCACTGACTGAGAATTCGGGGTTGCAACAGATCTGATTAAATATATTTACCAAAGTAACACTTACCTTCCACCAGTTTTACACCCCCCACATGCCTCCTAGTGACTCCCCTAAAAGTTTGCTGCCCATTGCCAGATCCCCTTTGGCCTATCATTTCTTCTCAAATTTATTGTTTTTTGTCTAAAAAGTAAAAAAGCATTTGTTTTGGTCAGTTCTTCTGATTTGTCTCGGGTAGATCTCCATGTACATATAAACCTAATAAAATGGTATGCTTTTCTTTTGTAGTCTTCCTGGTGTTGATCTGGTTTCTAGATTCAGCCAAAAGAGCCCACATAAGAGCTAAAGGGGAATTGGAAGTGATCTCTAGCTCCCCTACAATATCTTCATGAAAACTATATATCCCCACCACAAGTAATTTATTTAGTCAGATGAGTGACACTATTTTATATTTGTCAAAATCTCAGGTTTAATACAAGATGGTTGGATTCTCATATCTGTTTCTACCTTTAATCTGTTGCAATACATTATTTTCATTTCATTTTATGAAAAAAATATGCCTCACAAAGTTAAGTAGTTGGAGAAGGGAGGGGTACTTTCATAGCCTTTTTAGATTATTGTGAATATTTTTCTTTGATACTAAACCCAAACTTGACAAGTGGTAACTTCTTAGAGTTAGTTGCAATGTGGAATCAGGAACCATAAGAAAAACATTTTGCATTCTACTACATTAAAACCGTTAACCATGTATTATTTCCCAACACTGTGCTTTGGTCATTTGGAAAATACCGGTTCACTGAGTAATACACATCTTCCATTTTCCAAATGTTGACATATTTCATGATATTATATTAAAAAATTACTTTGGTTAATATCACCATTGATCTTATCAGAAATGTCTAAGTATCTGGAAGCTGTCAAACTCACAGCTGTGGACACTAGTTTTCCAAAATTCAAACTTTCCTTTGAAAACTAGGGTTTTATCACTGGCAATATATACTGTGTTGTTTTCTTTGTACCACTTCGTTCATTTTGAGAAAACATCTGCCAAATTCCTAGGTTTGTATAACTATACTTTGTGAATCAGTGCTCTGGGAAAGAAAAGTGACTGGTTAGTGCAAAGCAACTGCTCAAATGCCTTCCCTTGAGATCACTGCTGTACAGTATACAGTAACGTGTACTTCACATTTTGTTTCACAAAATACTAAAAAGACATCTCTTAAGTTGAGATTTAAAAAAAATTACTAATTTTTACTGCTTCATCAAGACTCTTTAAGTGAAACCAGCATTTACACAATTTTAAGAAAAACTGACTACTAGAACAGTCTAGAGCCTCGCCTTGATCCGTGGTGCTAAGGCACCAGTAATTTTACCTATGATTGCTTCTGCACCATGAGTGCAAATATCAATCTAGTGAAAAAGGCAAGCAGTGTCTTAATATTATTATGACAGTAGTTTTGACCTTGTGGACACCCTCAGAAGGCCTCAGGGAACACTGAAGAGTTCACAGATCACACTCTGAAAACTGATGAGGGCCGGGTGCAGTGGCTCATGCCTGTAATCCCAGCACTTTGGGAGGTCAAGATGGGCACATCACTTGAGGTCAGGAGTTCGAGAGCAATCTGGCCAACATGGTGAAACCCTGTCTCTACTAAAAATACAAAAATTAGCCAGGTGTGGCGGCACATGCCTGTAGCCCCAGCTACTTGGGAGGCTGAGGTGGGAGAATTGCTTCAACCTGGGAGACGGAGGCTGCAGCGAGCCGAGATCACGCCATTGCACTCCAGCCTGGGCAATAGAGCAAGACTCCGTCTCAAAAATATAAAAATAAAAATAAATAAATAAATAAAGGAAACTGATGGGATACAGTAAAAGCTGTTTATAATATATCAACTTACTGATATAGTCAATAATCAGAATTAGAATAGTGCTGAACACAAGATTTATTTGAACTATTTTTAGAAGTAAGCAATAGCAAAATAGCTAAGAGCTAATGGCTAAAAAGATATTTCTGCTGCAATGATGCTTTTTAATTCAAAGCAAATAAGCACTTTGAAGTAGTACCATAAAGGAGACAGGAATCAAAAAAGAAAACTACAAAAACAGAGGAAAGAACAGGGAAAAGCAGAAACAGTTATAAAGAAAAGACACCTGCTACTATTCAATTCTGACATATGCTGAATATGGTCTGTGTTTAAGGCATTGTACCAAGAGGTGGGGGATATTAAAGCAAAACAATGGCAAGTTACAGTTCAACTTGCCCTTTTGAAATAGGAGTGAAGTAGCCCTGTACATGAGTAACTACGTTATAAGCGTAATTTGTGCAATGAAAGAATACACAAAATGCTAAATCAACAGGAGAGAAAACAGCCTGTCCTTTCATATAAAAACAATAGGAAAGGCTAACTTGTTTTAAAGATATTTTCTTATTACCAAAGGTAATGGGAACCTACATCATCAGCATACGCAGGAAGACTCCATGGCCCTAGGGAGTAATTCCAAATGAAATTTCCCACTAGTGGTATGACTAGTATGCATAAAAGAAGACAATCTTATATCCCAAGTTTATCCAGTACCCTTTACCCATTCTCGTATCTAACTCTACCATAAAACAAGCACTCAAGCTTGCCACTGGTTTTACGTTTTCAATGGTCCAAGATCAAGGTTCCTTCAAACAAAAAATCACTAGTGGGAGATTATGAATTCACATAGAAATAGTTTAAATTAATTTGATAATCCATAAACAAAGGCAATCTCCCAAAATAAAATAAAACATCTAAACCTTTACACCTGTCCTACAGAATTATAAATCCCTGCCATTTCCGACATTCAAATCATGTATTGCTCTACCCTGTTCAATCCTTTACATGGCAATTGATTTTCAAGGCAATTCCTTCAAATACCAACTAAAACACATCATATATTTGCCCTCCTAGAAGATTATCAAAATACGGCCAGGCACAATGGCTCACACCTGTAATCCCAGCAATTTGGGAGGCCGACGTGGGCAGACCACTTGAGGTCAGGAGTTCGAGACCAGCCTGGTCAACATGGTGAAACCCCGTCTCTACTAAAAACACAAAAATCAGCCAGGCATGGTGGCGCACAGCTGTAATCCCAGCTACCTGGGAGGCTGAGGCACGAGAACTGCTTGAACCCAGGAGACAAGAGGTTGCAGTGAGCCGTGATCCTACCACCACACTCCAGTCTGGGTGACACAGTGAGACACCGTCTCAAAAGAGTTATTACCAAAACAATAGACTAAAATCTGTAGTCTTAATTTGCATATCATAGTAGACAGGAAGATACCTTTACTATCCTAACAAAAGATGAATCAAACTCTCTAATAAATACTCTAGAAAAGTAATACACTAAATATAAGATTAAAGAGTAGTTTCTAATACATTGTTCTAAGATGAAATGAGGGAAAAATCCCACCTCAAATTTAAGCCAAAAGAAAGGGTAAAACATAAAGGAGGCTGGGCGCGGTAATCCCAACACTTTGGGAGGCCAAGGCAGGTGGATCACTTGAGGTCAGGAGTTTGAGACCAGCCTGGGTAACATGGTGAAACCCTGTCTCCACCAAAAATACAAAAATTAGCTGGGCATGGTGCACGCCTGTGGTCCCAGCTACTCAGGAGGCTGAGGCAGGAGGATCAGTTGAGCCCAGGTGGGGGTTGCAGTGAGAGAGATCACCCCACTGCACTCCAGTGTGGCGGACAGAGTAAGACTCTGTCTCAAAAAAAAAAAAAAAAAAATTAATTAAAACGTAAAGGAAAAGAAAGTCATGCAATTAATATTGAACAAGGCAAAACTGTAAAACCCAAACAGACTTTATACCTACAATAAAAATATAACTGACATTATCTCAACTCCATACTAATAATGAAATGCATAAACATTGCAGGATATATAAGGCAAAGAGTCAAGAGACAAATACGAGGCATTAACTTTTCTCCATGCTCTTAATAAAGAGCACAAAAATAAACAAGATACAGAACAGCGTTTTTCAAACATTTTTGACTGAAACCCACTGTAAGGGACTTATTTCAGATTATGATCCTAAGCACACAGATTGTTAGATCTGCAAGTGTAACTGAAAGAAAATGTGAGAAGCTCTTAGTATAAGCAATACACTTTGGTAATTTTCTGTTTGTTCTACTCCATTAAAAATTGTAGCCGGGCGCAGTGGCTCACGCCTGTAATCCCAGCACTTTGGGAGGCCGAGACGGGTGGATCACGAGGTCAGGAGATCGAGACCATCCTGGCTAACACGGTGAAACCCCGTCTCTACTAAAAATACAAAAAATTAGCCAGGCGCAGTGGCGGGCGCCTGTAGTCCCAACTACTCGGGAGGCTGAGGCAGGAGAATGGCGTGAACCCGGGAGGCGGAGCTTGCAGTGAGCTGAGATCCGGCCACTGCACTCCAGCCTGGGCGACAGAGCGAGACTTCGTCTCAAAAAAAAAAAAATTGTAGTTATACATATTTAGTCAGGACCCAAGAAATTGATCTTATGACACAATAAATGTTAATGATCCACAGTTTGAAAAACAAAGATATAATAAAACTCATCTATTATTTGACATATAATTAAATCTGTACTTAGATTATGTCTTCTTTCCAAGCACCCTTGAATTTTTACAGAAATTAATATTAGGCCACAAAGAAACTCTGATTTCCCCTAAAGAAGAAATACTACAGACCACATTCTCTGGTCACTAAACAGTGAAATTAGAAGTAAATGTTAACAAAAATATGCAAGCAAAATTTCTGCCAGTTGGAAATTCTTTAAAGAGGGACAAAATCCCATAAAAATTGCTTCTAGGCCAGGCGCGGTGGCTCAAGCCTGTAATCCCAGCACTTTGGGAGGCCGAGATGGGTGGATCACGAGGTCAGGAGATCGAAACCATCCTGGCTAACACGGTGAAACCCCGTCTCTACTAAAAAATACAAAAAACTAGCCGGGTGAGGTGGCGGACGCCTGTAGTCCCAGCTACTCGGGAGGCTGAGGCAGGAGAATGGCGGGAACCCAGGAGGCGGAGCTTGCAGTGAGCTGAGATTCGGCCACAGCACTCCAGCCTGGGCGACAGAGCGAGACTCCGTCTCAAAAAAAAAAAAAAAAATTGCTTCTAAACAACTTTCAGGTCAAAGAGAAAACGACAACAACAAAAACACATCAAAATCTAAGATACATCAAATATATAACACCATAAAAATTAAAATAATCTGGTAAATTAAGATTAGAGGAACAGATTAACAGACCCAAAGATGCAAACAGACATGGGAATTTTAGACTATAATGATGACGTTTTAATGCAAGAAAATGGATTTTTCAATAAATGAAAAACTGACTAGTAACTGGTGAATAACGAACAAAGGAGAAAACAATATCATCTTTTCTCTAATCCCTATAATGAAATAAAATTCAGATGAGATTTAAAGTTAAAATTCAACACAAAACCCAGTGTTAACTTTTCATGCCCATTATGTTAGCTATTATCAAAAACACAGAAAATAACAAGTTTGGAGAGGATGTGGAGAAACTGGAACCCACTACACCGTTGGCAGAAATGTAAAATGGTGAAGCAACTATGGAAAACAGTATGGAGGTTATGCAAAAAATTAAAAATAGAATTACCATATGATCCAGCAATACCACTTCTGGATACACAACCAAAAGAACTGAAAGCAGGGTTTCAAAGAGATATTTACACATTCATGTTCACTGCAATACAATTCACAACAGCCAAGATGTGGAAGCAATCCAAGTGTGCACTGATGGATGAATGGACGAACAAAATGTGTATATACACACAGTGAAATATTATTCCGTCTTAAAAAGGAAGGAAATTCTGATATATGCTACAACACGGATGGATCCTGGGGATGTCATGCTAAGTGATGATTCCACTTTAATGAGATACTTAGAATAGTCAAATTCATGAAAAGACGACGTAAACGGTGGCTGCCAAGGGCTGGGGGAATCCAGAAATGGGGAGTAGTTGCTCAATGCGTATAGAGTTTCAGTTTCACAAGATGAAAAGAGTTCTGGAGAATGGCTGCATGACAATGTATATGTATTGAACTGAATGTACTGAACTGTACACTTAAAAACGGTTGAGACAGTAAATTTTCTTATGTGTATTTTATCACAATTTTTAAAATTAACACACATACTAGAGGAAAATATGAATGAGTATATTTATAGTGTGGCAATGGGGAATGCAGAAGACTTAAGAGGAAAGGAAGAACAAGCTGACCGAGTAAAAATGTAAAATTTTTCCATGGCAAACAACAAAGGGGGTGCTATGGTCTGTTTGTGCCCCACTTCCCAAAACGGTATGTTGAAATCTTAACCACTATGGTAATGGTATTAGTGGGTGACATTTGCTGGAAGGAGGAAGGGCCATTAGGTGATGGGGGCAGAGTACTCATGAATGGGATTAGTGCCCTTATAAAAGAGGCCCAAGAGACCCCTCACTCATTCAGCCACATGGGGTTACAGCAAAAAGATCGTGGTCTAGGAATACGGCCCTCAGATACCTAATCTTGCAGCACCTTGATTTTGGACTTCCCAGCCTCCAAAACTGTCAGAGTAGATTTCTACTGTTTATAAGCTACCCAGTCCATGGTAGTTACAGCAGCTCAAACAGACTAAGACACATGGAATTTAAAAAATACTTACAAATAATTTATCAGAAAGAGACATTTATTAGAAAAATATAAAAGCATAAAGAAACACAAAAAATCCAAATGGCCAGTAAATTTATGAAAACATACTTAACTTTAAAAATAAAGAAAAAGCAACAATAACATACTTCTGCCTATTAAAGATAATAAAGGTTTGCAATATTTTAAACAGGTATGAAAAAGCAGACATCAGAAAACCAAGATGTAGTCTGATACAAACCAGTCAAATTTTTTTGTAGGGTGAAGTGGCAATGACTAAAATAATACTTATATCCCCCTGCCCCCACCAGCCCCCCTTTCTGGGAGATTTTGGGAATCTCACTGTGTCGCCCAGGCTGGAATGCAGTGTAGTGATCATAGCTCACTGTAACCTCAAATTCCTGGGCTCAAGCAATTCTCCTGTCTCAGCCTCCCGAGGGGTTAGGATTACAGGTGCACACCACCATGCTTGGCTAATTTTTTCATTTTTTGTAGAGACAGGGTCTCACTACGTTGCCCAGGCTGGTCTTGAACTCATGGTCTCAAGCAATCCTCCCACCTTGGTCTCCCAAAGTATGGGACTCTATAGGTATGAGCCACTGTGCCCAGCCAAATAAATGTACATTTAAAATGCACTTAAGATTTCTACTTACGTTTGAGTACTTATTGTACTTTCTGTTACAACAATTCAGCACTAACCCTTTAACCAAGTATTGCTTTTCAATTAACATTAACAGACATTAAGAAACCAGAATGACTATCTACAGGTTTAACGATGATTCACATTTTGGTCACAGATACCACACAAAAAGACTGAGTATTGCGCAATGGTCATGGAATTATGAAGCTAAAATGATACATTCAGTTTCATCATTCAAAGGATAATAACCATTTTAATGTGGGCAAGGAATACAGAAAACTAAGCATAGCCAGGAAAAGAGAGTAAGATCCAAACACAGTTGACTTTTTACTCACGATCATACAATCTGTATGTGGCAGAGCAATACTCTCAAGAAATCCTTTTGACGACTGGTATAGTTTTAAAAATGTCTCTCACTTACCAACAAGTGCTACTTTCAGTAGGACAATCACCTTGAAGAGGCAACCACGCTAGAGGACTAAATCTATTTCAGCAAAAAAAAATAAATTCATCAAACATACACTAAAACTTTCCTCCATTCCTCCAACGACACAATAATCTATGAACCCATCTATTTTTATCTCCTTCAATTATCCCCCCCAGGTAAAATATGTCTTTATTCTTTTGCACAGTTAAACAGCCCAACTGTTCTTCAGTTCCCATCACTTGATGCCTCTCTTCAGATACCTCCCGTCCTCAGTCCTTCCCTTTCCACTAGCTTCTTGCCCTTGGTTAATAAATACGCTCAGCCAGATGCAGTGGCTCATGCCTGTAATGCCAGCACTTTAGGAGGCCGAGGTGGGCAGATCACAAGGTCAGGAGATTGAGACCCATCCTGGCTAACATGGTGAAACTGGGTTTCTACTAAAAATACAAAAAACAAAAATTAGCCAGGTGTGGTGGCGGACGCTTGTAGTCCCAGCTTCTTGGGAGGCTGAGGCAGAAGAATGGCGTAAACATGGGAGGCGGAGATTGCAGTGAGCCGAGATCCTGCTACTGTCACTCCAGCCTGGGCAACTGGAGTATATTTATAGTGTGGTAATGGGGAATGCAGAAGACTTACAGGAAAGGATGAACAAGCTGACCGCATAAAAATGTAAAATTTGTCTATGGCAAACAGTGAAATATTATTCCGTCTTAAAAAGGAAGGAAACGAGCGACACTCTGGCTCAAAAACAAAACAAAGCCAAACAAAAAAACACTCAATTTTCAATAATCCTGAAACATCTTTTCCTGACGTTGCTTCCCAATCAAGTTACCTATTTCTCTCTTCCTGAATGAATAATCTCTATCTCATCACCCATTCTACTGAAACTGTTAAACGCTTTTAATTTCCAAGGAAACTGGTCACTGATCAGGCCCCACTCGACTTCTCTACAGGATTTGTTACTGGACAACTAAATACCAAACTAGGTATTTTAGGTATCCAGGACACTATCATTTTCTATGACTATTCTAGTTATCCTCCAAATTTTTCATCGGTTTTCCTGCCTTTGCTCATTGTCAAATGATGTTTTTTATTGTACACTCTGCTTAGGACATTTTTTGTTAACTACCATAACGATGAAGTCCCAAGTTGACTTCTAAGGTTTAGACCACTCTCTGAGCTCTAAACTCTAATATTCAACCATCCACTACCTCGGTATTAAAACAAGATGGATAATGCAAACACAGCATACTTTTTAGTATCTTTCTCCTAAACTCACCTCTTATTTCAGTCCATGGTGTCAATCCTCCAGCTGTCCAAGCAAGGAACATTTGAGTTATCTGTAAATCCTCCACATTCAACTGATCACCTAATATCATCAAATGCATATCATTTACAACTCCCCTCAGTTGCCTCCTCTGTCATCTCTATAATCATCTCCCTACATTGAGACTTCAATTAATACAACAGCTTCACTAATAACCTTTCCATAACGAAATGCTCTATGATGTGTACCGAATAAGATCTATCTTCCCTGATACAGGATATAAAGGCCCCTCACAACCCAACAGTTTACATTTCTATCTTTTCGGTTTCATCTATATTGTCTAAAACCTCCTGTTCTATAATCCCCCCCGACCCTCCATACACATATTAGACTCTTCGAGGCAACATATATTTTCAACTCTCTCGTCATTTGTTCCCCCAGTACACAATGATTTCATTATTGAGAGTCCACTCCAAAAGTCGTATCTCTGCGACTTTTTGTGATCCTCCCCTGAAGAATGGATAATTTAATCATTCGTGAATTAGAGATAGTGATTCTACTTTGCTTAGTATTTTGCCCTATTATATGGTTTTATCACACCATACTATTTTAACTATATATTTACATACCATTTTCTCCTGGTGCTCTTGGAGGATCAGGCTTCACTCATTTTTATTCTTTATTCATAAAATATAGTAGGATCTCTCTTCCCTTTCACCTGCCATTATTTCAATCCCTCCAAACTCACTGTACTCCCAAAAGTCAAAGAAAAAAAGGAGAAATAATGTGTAAATAACAATCATTGACAACTTTGGGCACCGAGAAGAGTAAAATAAATCAGGGGGCAGAGGCTAAGTGTATGCCCTCAAATCCAAAGGCTGGTTGGGATTTAGAGGGGCATTAGAGAGGATGTCCTGTACCAAAAGAAGCTTCAAGCAACCATGGCCAAAGAATGCTTGATGGCTAAAGGGATTATTTTAAGGTCGTATTTAAAAATATGGGCATGGTGGCTCACGCCTGTAATCCCAGCACTTTGGGAGGGCGAGGAGGCAGATTGCCTGAGGTCAGGAGCTCGAGACTAGCCTGGCTAACATGGTGAAACCCTGTCTCTACTAAAAATACAAAAATTAGCTGGGTGTGGTGGTGCACAACTGTAGTCACAGTTATTCGGGAGGCTGAGGCAGGAGAACTGTTTGAACCCAGGAGGCGGAGGTTGCAGTGAGCCAAGATCGTGCCACTGCACTCCAGCCTGGGCAACAGCACAAGACTCCATCTCAAAAAAAATAACAATAATAAATAAATACGTATAGGGCTAGGCGTGGTGGCTCATGCCTATAATCCTAGCACTTTGGGAGGCCAAGGCACGTGGATTGCTGGAGGTCAGGAGTTTGACACTAGCCTGGCCAACAGTGAAACCCCATCTCCACAAAAAATACAAAAATTAGCTGGGCATAGTGGCAGACACCTGTAGTCCCAGCTCCTCGGGAAGCTGAGGCATGAGAATCACTTGAACCCAGGAGGTGGAGGTTGCAGCGAGCCGAGATTCTGCCACTGCACTCTAGCCTGAGTAACACAGTGAGACTGTCTAAAAACAAATAAATAATAAATTTAAAGAAATGTATAAAGTACTAATAACCCACTCATCATGCAATAATCTTTACTTCAATGCACTTGAGGGCCTACCACAAGCCAGTCATTGCCCTGAACAATGGAGATAAATAGGTGAACATGACAGATAAGGTCCTGCTCTCATGAATCATACATTCTAACAGGGGAGACACAACTATATAATGTAATGTAAGCTAGTGATACACAACTATATAATGAAAGGTTAGCTAATGATAAACACTATAAAGAAAAATCACAGTAAAGCTGAGGTAGGGTGGGCTGTGTGGGTGGCTATTTCACAGGGTGATCAAAGAAGGTCTTCTAAAAGGCGACATTTTACTGAGATTTAATGAAACAAAGCATCTGAATCATATGCAAATATCAGCAGGAAGAGTTTTCCAGGCAAAAGAGCAAACTGGAAGAAGCAAAATGGGACCTTGCTGGACAGATTCAAGAAACTATGCGGTGGTGGCACAGTAACTGAAGGAGGGTCGTAGGAAATGAAGTCAACTCACTAGATATAACAGGATTAGTCAAAAAAGAGTGATTACAGGTAACTTCTACTACATACAATTTCTGTCCTGTAACCTAACTTAGTTTGACCTGACACTTTACTGTAAATAAACTAACAGCATTATCCCAAAATGGCAGTATGAAAAGTTACATGTTAAAGTAAGGTCAATGGTCATATCCTACTCATAATTCACCAGTCTTCATCTCTAGTACCTACCTTAAAGTCTAACTTCAGTATCCTGTACTTTCCAGAGATCCAACACTCAATTCTGAACCCCCGCTTCCTCAGTTCCCCCTAGACCCCATGCTAAATTAGCACCTGGGGGCAGGAACTTTGTTTTGTTTTTTTTTTGAGACGGAGTTTTGCTCTTGTTGCCCAGGCTGGAGTGCAATGGCATGATCTCTGCTCACCACAACCTCCGCTTCCAGGGTTCAAGCGATTCTCCTGCCTCAGCCTCCCAAGTAGCTGGGATTACAGGCATGCACCACCATACCCGGCTAATTTTGCATTTTTAGTAGAGACTGGGATTCTCCATGTTGGTCAGGCTGGTCTTGAACTCCTGACCTCAGGTAATCAGCCCGCCTCGGCCTCCCCAGGTCACGCCTGGCGGGACCTTTGATTCTTACTTGAATTCTTGAATTCTTAAAGACATTTACCTTTTTTTTTTTTTTGGAGATACAGTCTCACTCTGTCCCCCAGACGGGAGTGCAGTGGCATGATCTAGGCTCACTGCAACCTCTGCCTCCTAGGTTGAAGCAATTCTTGTGCCTCAGCCTCCCAAGCAGCAGGGATTACAGGCACGCTCTACCATGCCTGGCTAATTTTTGTATTGTTAGTAGAGACGGGGTTTTGGTCAGGCTGGTCTTGAACTCCTGACCTCAGGTGATCTGCCCACCTCTGTATCCCAAAGTGCTGGGATTACAGGCTTGAGCCACCCCGCATAAAAATCTTACCATTCATCTTATCTCATTCCTATCAGGGATCTAAACCCTGCCCTTAGCTACTTTGAAATCTCTCTATCTCCTTCTTCTCCATTTCTACAGCTACCATTAACCTCAGATTATGGGAGTTGCCTAAATGATTTATTTCCCTTCAATCCCTACCCTCAATCAGTGTGTATTAGTCACTACTGCTAAACTGACTTTCAAAACTTTTTCATCATTTCCTCATTCAATCTGTAAGGTCTTCAAATGGATACCTAATACTTACTATGTAAAATCTAAACTTCTCAGTTTTCAAGATTCTCCAAAGTTCATAGTATCATTTACAACAATCTTTTATTAAAGCAAAGTGCTCCACTCCTACAAAGATTAATTCTCAACATTCCTAGAACAAACTTAGTTTTCTTATTTCCCAAAGCCATCAAGGCTGACCATGTAATTCCTAAAGCAATCTCAGTTTCTAAGCAGAATTTATGTATGGAAAAAAGTCCCAATAAAGAGAAATTGAGTGGTCTCATAAGAAAGAAATAAAAACAGAAAAATATCTTCTGATCAATAAAGGAAACTAAAGATTTCACATGACCAATACTGATAAATAACTAAAACATTCCACTGAAATCCAGTTTATAAACTGTTTTTACTTTCAGAGAAGAAAAAATTGTGGATCACAGATTTCAAGTCACTTGTCCAATGTCCCACATTTAACAAAAATGAAAAAGCATAAGCTTCTATGGACTCAAAATCCCGTGTAAAAACCTTGGCCTGTCTGCCCTGTCTAACCACAGAGGAAACAGATGAATATATTCATTGGAAAAGCATTAAAATACCTGGATGTCAAATATCTATTCAAAGAGTGGACACAGGGTTTAAAATCCTGGTGCTTAAAATCCTTCAGTTGTTCCCTATAGCATTTAAATGCAAAACTACTTAGACAAAGCCTTTGTAAATCTGACTCCTAACCCAATCTACCAAATCATTCCGCCAAGTTCCAATTACACCAAAGTATTTAAAAATGTTATTCTAATGATAATTTGTAGAGGATCTGCCATCATCATTACATTTAAAGAGAAGAGTAGCAAACAAAAAGATACTAAGGATAAACGTGGGTGTTACCAATCTTTCAGTCTACATAGGTTAAAAGCTGTTTACGAAACACAGTTTTGCATAAAAAAGATATTACTGAAATAAATATTAAAATACAACTTCTAACATTCCTTTCACCTTTCACAAGAAACTATATAACTATTGAGTTTATGCTCAGGAATCATACTGCCAGGACTTGAGTTCAGGCTCTACCAAGTTCCTAATAACCTCTCTGAATCTCATTTCACATTAACCTCAATGTCAGTTAACACCTATCTTGTAGGATTATTGTGCAAATTAAATGACAGAACGTGAAGCACTTATCACTATGCCTATAATACAACAAGAGCTCAGATATATTCCTCTAATAGTTAACTGTTCAATGAACATAGATTCGAGTGGAAATCTTAATTTTTGGCTTATCCTCAAATCCTTTTGTCTCTGACAATCTGCTGATGAGGTTAAAAATGTTCATTCACCATGAAGAATACCAATTACTCATTTGCATTCTGAGGACATCCAGGAAGTCAGGTGGATGCAATAACTTGATGTGATCTGATCTTCCCTTGTGTACAGAGGTTTGTCTTTAGGCACCTTGCTCAATGTCTAGCTCGTAGTAGATGATCAATATTTTGAGGGAATACTGGAATGAATGAAACTGTCTGGCCAAATAGCCTCAAAGTTTATCATAGAACTGAATCACTTACATGGCTCTTCCAGCAGCAACCATTCTGACCCATGGATGACCTAAATTCTAATTTCAACTTCCACCATGGGGCCATATTCCAAGAACTCATATAAAAGTGAAGCAACAACGAATGGATGCTCAGTTGAGGGTACATGGTGTTTACGGCAGTCCCAAAGCTGAATTTAAAAGGGCACACCGCAGGACAATGCATCAATATATATGACATCAAGAATAAAAATGTTAATCCCTTCTGCCTTTCATCTTTTAAAAACTGTCTTTGATGTTACATCAATTTCAACATTGTAACTCACCTGTTTTTTCAGTTATATCTGAATCAGGAGTGTTTGCCCTGCTAACTTCCCCTTCAGCATTCTCTTCTTCAGCACTAAGAGAAATTGGTGAAGAAGGGCCAGGCTGGGAAGGTTGAGGGGTTGCTTCGGGCGCTTCCTCAATCTTACTCCTTTTCTCAAAGCGAAAACGGTCCAGGTTGAAAAGATTCATATTGATAGAAACCACCACCTTGCAGGGATGGGGGCTTTAAATGAACTATCTGCAGGGGGAAAATAAAGAAAGGAAAAGAGACCATGAAAACAATATAAAATACAATGCCACAGCAGTTTATTCCCAAGGCAATAAAGGGCCCGCAAACATGCCAGTGGCTCAGGACTATTATGGCTGCGCTTCATTGTTAGGCCACAACGATTAGAAGGTGGACGAGGGGTATCTTTTCAAAATTTCCATTGCTTTTCACTCCCCTTCATCCGCCTCCCCCGCCCGCCCCTCCTTACTGAAACCACGAGCTGACCCTCGTGCAACCTCCTCTTACCCCAGCACGCGCAGGCACGTTCCCCAGTATAACCCCCTAGCGGGCCTCGCGCCCGCCCACAAAGAGAGGCTCCCTGTGCTACCGTGCCCCCTGCCTCGAGAAAGGACCTGCCAGGGCCCGCGCCTCGACACTGCGGGGACACAAAGGGGCCAAAGAAGGGGAGCGGCGGAGGCCGTGCTGGCGGGCACCCGCCCGGAAGTTGACGCGGCGCGATCCCAGCTGGGAGGAAGCTGATAGGATTAAGAGCACACAGGAAGGTTCAGAGGTGGAGTGTATGCTAAGGCATCTTTTTAACCTTCAATCGCTCGCTTGTTTGTTCTTCCCTCAGTACTTACGATCTTGTAGCCTCAGAGCTATGTAACAAAGGTTGAAAATAAAAAAATAATTCCTGGCGTGGGCCGACGGTAGCCGTGCCGGGACCTTCCAAAACAGCACGGATAAACCTTACGAGCGCGTAATGATGACGCAACACGCAGCCTAGGCTTTTTCTTCCCAAACAACGCGCGAGCCGAAAATGTCTAGGCGCGCGCTGTTGTCATGGTAATTCGTACCCGTCTCTGCCGGCTTGTAAGGGCCAGATTGATCTGTACCTTTGTCTGTCCTGTTAAGTTAGCTACAGAGTTATCAAATAAAACAATAGTAAATAGCATAATGACAAAAAATATATAATACAATTAGTATATATTGTAGGTATTATAATCTGTAGTGTTTCATCTATAATGTAGATAGCATAATAGTAATAATATTGTGCTAAGCATTTTAAGTGTATAATCCCAGTCCTTACAAGAAGCCTATGTTTACAAAGCAAAGAAACCGAGACCTGCAAATGTATTGGTAATTAGTGAGGGATAAGAACCCGCTTCAAAGCATTTGAAGTAATTCCTCACTTTCGGCTTGATTATTCTTAGAGTGGAATTTGATTAATTTATTTTAAAAAATTTTTTAATTTTTAATGTTTGCGGGTACATAGTAGGTACATATTTATGGGGTACATAAGATATTTTGATACAGGCATGCAATGTGTAATAATCATATCAGGGTGAGTGGGGTATCCATCACAAGCGTTTACCCTTTGTGTTTCAAACAATCCAGTTATTTTAGTCATTTAAAAATGTACAATAAACTGGGAACGGCGGCTCACGGCTGAATCCCAGCACTTTGGGGGGCTGAGGCAGGCGAATCACAAGGTCAGGAGTTCGAGACCAGCCTGGCCAACATGGTGAAACCACGTCTCTACTAAATATACAAAAAATTAGCCGGGCGTAGTGGCAGGCGCCTGTAATCTCAGCTACTCGGGAGGCTAAGGCAGGAGTATAGCTTGAACCTGGGATGCAGAGATTGCAGTGAGCCGAGATAACTTCACTGCACTCCAGACTAGCAACAGAGCAAGACTCTGTCTCAAAAAATAAAAATAAAAATACAATAAATTGTTGTTGACTATAGTCATGCTGTTGTGCTATACTAGATCTTATTTATTGTAACTGTATTTTTGTACCCTTTAACCGTGCTCACCGACCACCGAGGCCCTCCCACGCCCCACACTACCCTTCCCAGCCATCGTTCTACCCTGTTTCTCATGCCTTCAACTGTTTTAATTTTTTAGCTCCCAAAATACAATAAATGAGAACATACCAAGTTTGTTTTTCTGCGCCTGTCTTATTTCCTTTAATATAATGACCTCCAGTTCCATCCGTGTTGCAAATGACAGGATCTCATTTTTTTTAATGGCGTATATGCACCTCATTTTTCTTACTCATTCACCTATTAATGGACACTTAAATTGCTTCCAAATCTTGGCTGTTGTGAATAGTGCTGCAACAAACATGAGAATGCAGATGCCATTTCGATATACTGATTTCCTTTCTTTTGCATGTAATTCACCGATCTTGATGGAAATATTACCTTAAAAATATATACTCCTGGCCGAGTGCAGTGGCTCACGCCTGTAATCACAGCACTTTGGGAGGCCGAGGCGGGCGGATCACGAAGTCAGGAGATAGGGACCATCCTGGCTAAGACGGTGAAACCCCGTCTCAACTAAAAATACAAAAAATACGAAAACACAAAAAATTAGCTGGGCTGGTGGTGGGCGCCTATAGTCGCAGCTACTGGGGAGGCTGAGACGGGAGAATGGCGTGAACCCGGGAGGCGGAGCTTTCAGTGAGCCGAGATGGCGCCACTGCACTCCAGCCTGGGCAACAGAGCGAGACTCCGTCTCAGAAAAAGCAAACAAAAAAAAAAGTATACTCCTGGGCTAAGAGCAGTGGCTCACGTCTGTAATCTCAGCACTTTGGGAGTCCAAGGCAGGTGGATCGCTTGAACCCAGGAGTTTGGGACCAGCCTGGGCAACATAGTGAGACCCCATCTCTAAAAAAAAATACAAACTTATCCAGGCATGATGGCACACGTCTGTAGTCCCAGCTACTTTGGGGGCTGAGGCAGGAGGATCACCTGAGCCTGGGAGGTCGAGGCTGCAGTGAGCCATGTTTGCACCACTGCGCTCTGGCCTGGGTGATAGAGCGAGACCCTGTCTCAAAAAAACAACTAAGATACACTCCCTTTGTTCCAACATGAGACAAGCAATTTTCTGAGTTATAATTTGATCTTCTGGTTCGCATTTCCCATAAAGAGGAATTGCTACAAATGATCATTCTGCCAGATACATTAGCCATTGTAAACTAAAATTGGCAGTCTGTTTTATAAGTCAGTGTTGTGAATTGTATATTTACAACACATACCCACAGTTTTATCAAGTGTGGGCACATTTATAAAATCCGGTGTTTGGGCCCATAAAACTCAGGGTCAAAGCCTGAACAATTAGGACTTCCTTTATACCTGTCTTTAGTATCCCATGAAATGCATTAGTTTATGCATGCATATTAAATTATATGATCAGAATATATTTACTTATGGCCAGGCACAGCGGCTCATACCTGTAATTTTAGCACTTTGGGAGGCTGAGGTGGGAGGATCACTTGTGGCCAGGAGTTCAAGACCAGCCTGGGCAACAAAGGGAAACATCATCTCTCTCTCTTTTTTTTTTTTTTTTTTGAGACAAGGTCTCACTCTGCTACCCAGGCTGGAGTTCAGTGGTTCAATCTCGCCTCACTGTGGCCTTGACCTCCCAGGCTCAAGCGATCTTCCCATCTCAGCTTCTCAAGTAGCTGTAACTACATGTACTTGTCTCCATGCCTGGCTAATTTTTACATTTTTTGTAGAGATGGGATTTTGCCATGTTGGCCTGGCGGTGGGGGTGGGGGGAGGCGGGTTGGGGGCATCAAGGCTGCAGTGAGCCATGAGTGAAAGAAAAAGAAAAGAAAAAAAATAATATATTTACTTATAAGTAGTAAATTATTTTTGGTGATGAAGACAATTTGATTCTATTTAGAGAGATCTGAAATTGAAAACAGACTCCTCTAGCTGAATGACCTTTCTAAGTCCTAGTTTCATCATTCTTTAAATGTGATTAACAATAATATTGACTCTTAGAGTGCTTTTCTGCAACAGTACCACCTCTTGACATTATAGCTGGGACAAGATTGAAAATGAACCACATAAATAAAAAATGTCTAAATATTCAAACATTATAAATATAGCTAACAAAATGTAAAAGTTACATATGTTCTTCCTATTTTGAAAATACCAGGGAAGCCAAGTTGAATTTAGAATTTCTATTGTGTCAGAATATGGGCTAATGAAAGAGAACTGGTTGGCTCATATATCCTGCCTTCCTAGTGCCACCTTTTCATACTCAATTTGATACTAATGTTATCAGAAATGATATCATAATGGGCCATGTGATTATGCATATAGATGCCCAGCATATGGACACCCAACTCTGGCCCCCAACTAGGGTTACCATATTTGTTTTTTTAAAAAAGGGACGTACAGTTAAATTTGAATTTTAAATAAACAATGAATATATTCTTAGTATACATTTGTCTGATGAAATACTTGGAATTGATACTAAGACATTATTTGTTGTTTATCTGAAACGCAAATTTAACAAGTTGTCTTGTATGTTATTTGGCAAACTTACTGCTCTCCCACTCCTTTGTCACCTCTTGGACCTGGGTGCCTTTTGGCTACATTTTTGCCCTAGGATTATAGATACTGAAAGCACTGTTTGTCCTCAGTAGGGAGGACCTCAGGAAAAGTCACTGTTAGACTTCTTGGGGCTGTGTGAGCAAAGAATTTTAGGGACCAGGTACTCGAATTATTGTCTAAAAGTGAAGGCACAAGTTCTGAATGAACATGTGTTCTTGGTCCCAAAGATTCCTTTAGGGCAGGGCATAGCTGGAAATAACTAGATTTTGCTCTTTAAAGCACTAGACCAGGATAGGGACCCCTCTTGACCAGTTCTAAGGGTAGGATTTTTCTGCAACCTTCATTGACCTGGGAGAATTATAATGATTCATGATTGGGGTTTTCTTTGAAAGTGAAGTAGAAGTTTAAGGAGATGTGTTAGTTTGCTAGTGCTGATATAGTAACAGCCTGGATGACTGAAATAACAGAAATTTATTTCCTCATGGTTCTGGAGGCTAGATGTCTACTCTCAAGGTGTTGGTGGAGTTAGTTTATTCTGAGAGTCATGAAGGAAAGGTCTGTTGCAGACAATAGATGAAATCGATGAATTAGGCACGTGTGGTGGCACATGCCTGTAGCCCCAGCTGCTCAGGAGGCTGAGGCAGGAGAATTGCTTGAACCCAGGAGGCAAAGGTTGCAGTGAGCCATATCATGCCACTACACTCCAGCCTTGGTGACAGAGCAAGATTCCATCTCAAAAAAAAAAAAAAAAGAAGTCAATGAAATTAAAGAAATGATAAATATAAGATTCAGAGAAGTGAGAGTGAACCTTTGAATAATAGGTGTAAACAATCATACATACTCATCTACACATGCCAAAAAAAAAAAGAAATAATGAAAAACATAATAGAAAATGTTCATGGGCTTTCATTTAGTCTGCAGGTGAAAGAGCTTAATGAAGTCAAGGCAGAATCTATTGAAAGAGACTATACCATAAAAATATCCTGCAGAATTTGTTTTAATTTCAAGAATTTAAAAAATGTCTTGCAAGCATTTTTCAGAAAAAAATCTATAGCCTACAAAGGGAAAGAAATCAAGCAAAAGTTTTTTTGTTAAATGTCAGAAAGTAATGATGCAACATTTATAAGGATTTAGGGAAAAGGATTGTGACTCAATAATTTTCTAGATCACAAATATTCATTTGTGGAAGAAAAAAATTCAAACTTTTAATTTCCTGAAAGTATATCTTCCTTAAAATATTCCTAAAGGCATAAATCCAGCTGACAATGTCAAAATGAGAATTTCAATATGGTGAATTCATGGTGTGAAAGCATTCTGTTGAGACTAAACACATGACTTAATGATTATAAATATGTTGTGTTAGTCAGCTATTGTTGTATAACAAACTACAAAATTTTAGTTGCATATAGCAATAAGCTTTTTTCTCTCTTTCATTTATCTAGTGATTGGCTACTGTGGCTCAACTTCAGACTATCACACCTGCACATAGTGGAGGATCAGTGAATATTTGTTGTGTGAATTAATGATATTAATAACTAGATAAATTGTATAAGCATACAGATAACCACAAATAAAATGTAAGGCAAACTACCATTCAAGTGATATATGTCACAAAAGTACAACATAAATCAGAGTTCATAAATCTCAGAAAAGAGGTGACAGATCTCAAGAAAGGAAGAGAAAAAATATATATATTTTAGAAATGGAGATTAAAGTAGACCTAACAGATATATAGGTAAACATAACAGATGATGCCTTTAGAGAAATATAGGGTGGAAATGGAAAATACTTTAAAAATAGAAATAGAAAGGTAAATAGATTTAAAAAAAATTATTGAAGGTAAACAAAGAAGATCCAATATAATTATAATAGGAGTTATTACAGAAGAAAACCAAAGCAAAGGAGTAGAATAACTAAAAACTATAATTCAAAAAAAAATTTCCTGAAAACTATAAGGATTTAAAACTATATATTGAAAGAACACATCATTTAGCTAAGCATACCAACACGATGGCCAACCCTAAGACATTTCTATTAAAATTTAGATTTTAAAGGAAAATAAAAAAGTTTCTTGGACATCTAGGATTTAAAATAATAAAATGTGATCGAAGAATTTTATATCAATCAAAAGTGACTTCCAAATGTAAAGGCACACACTACTAACATCAGGTAAAATTCTGCAGATATTGTTTCCATGAGTACTACTGAGGTATCTATCAGAGAATAAGCTTCGCAAAACCGAAATGTCTATAGAGACAATGTTGTAAGGATAGGTATAGACCATTAACTACGTAGTTACTTGCAGAACAAAGATAATATGATGTTTAAAAGAAAGAGAGTACAGTTTATAATGGTTATATGATCTGTCAAGGTTCACCTCCTAAAAGGCAAAGAATGACAGGAACATATGAAAAAAATGTTTAAGTGGTTTTCAGTAAAACAGTTGAAGTGTATTTAGTGTTGCTATTCTGAGACCAGTGCGTGTATACTGTTGGGTAAAGCAAAAGTAATAATTATATTCTAATTCTATTATTTCTTTTTTTTTTTTTTTTGAGAACCACAATTCTCAGAGTAGAAGAAAGGAAATAGAGATGTAATAGAGAGAGGTTATAGTACACATCCTAGAGTGCAAGTGGAATGGTGTTTTATTTAAATTGGAAATATCAATAAGAATTTATGAGATTTGATACACACACAGACACAATGTGTGTTTGTTTCCCATCTTTGTCCACTGAAAAGGCCTAGGAGGTGACTAGCCCAGTACGCAGCCCTAGCACCATGATCATACTCTTTGAATATCATTTATTGCTAACAGAAACCTGGACTTCTTGGAAAAAGAGCAGATTACAGTATGCAATGGAAAATGCACAAGGTGAGACTGAAATATCTTCCTATACCAAAAAGCAAGGAAATTATCAAAGGCCATTAATATCATGTCAAAAGGATTCAGAGGTCAACTTGAGGTTCCTACGGGCCAAAGATGGGGCAGTTTGAGCTTCAATGTGATTAAAAATTGCAGTGATTTGAAAGCCATCAAATATGTTGTAATCCAGGAGTTCTTACTGATTTTTTCTTTAAACTGGTTGACTTTGGAGGGTGAAAGGAAAACAATTTATTATCATGAAAACTGATAAACAGATGGAAAGAATCAAGCTTTATCCTGTCTTTACTCTTTGAAGGCTTCTACCAGGTAATTGAAGAAGAGGTAAGGGAAAGTGTTTCTTTATAAAAGTATTCCAACTAGTAAATGAAAAAAAAATTTAAATTGGAATTACTTAGCAAGCCTGGCTCATTTACAAAATCATGAGATAGGATAAAATGGCTATTGTTCTAAGCCATTAAATTTTGGGAGTGGTTTGTCATGCAGTATTAGATAATTGAAACATATCCAAATATTTTCTACATTTTTGTCTTGAGTGTAACAATTCTTCCAGTTAAAATTAAAATGTTTCCTTCTTTTCTATCTTAAAATCCCCATACTCAAAAACTGCCTGAAAATGTTATGCTCTTTTTGTCAAGTTTTGAGTAGTTCAGTCTAGAAATCATCTTTTAATATACTTTGTGTCCTCATACTTTCTCTATCTTCTTTTGCATAAAAATTATTTCCCACAATAGTGTCTAATTCTTCTTTCTCAGGAGTGTAAATGAGATTAAAGGCATCTCTTCTTTAGAAATAGTTACTGAATCATAGAAAAGCATCATTATTTCTAATTTTTGTTAAAGGACTTTATGGGATTAAACATGGCCATTAAGAGAAACTTCCTAGAATACAGACCATAAAATAGAATTTTGTCAGCAGGGCAACTCAAATGTGGTTAGAATAAAGTATTGCTTAAAGGGTCCCTATGGGGATAGAATTCACCTCTCTTTTATTGTTTTTCTGTTCTTTTATTATTATTTTAGACAGGGTCTCACTCTGTCACCCAGGCTGGAGTGCAGTGATCATGGCTCACTGTAGCCTCGATCTTCCCAGACTCAGGAGCTCCTCCCATCTCAGCCCCCTGAGTAGCTGGGACTAATGTTGCACACCACCACACCCAGCTAATTTTTGTATTTTTTTCTAGACATGGTGTCTCACTGTGCTGCCCTGGTTGGCTTTGAACTCCTGGACTCAAGCAATCCTCCCACCTCAACCATACAAAGTGTTGGGATTATAGGCCACCATGCCCCACAGAATTCACCGTTTAAATTAAAATACTTATGTATGGCTGCAAAAATCAGATTAATTACCTGTTGGTTTTAAATGGGCTCAGTGAAAATGTTTGATAGAATCCTCAAATTTCTTAAACAGGAGAAAAGACTGTGGGAATTTTACTGTTATTTCTTTTTGCTTCATACTTACCAAAATAAAACCATGAAGCAGTTTGAGGAAGCAGCAGCCCTTCCAAAATTGAACTGAGTTGATTAAGAAACCAAACAAAAAAACGAACAGCAACAGAGATTAAAAATGAGATTTGTAAACTTGGATCCTTTCTTAACTTGATATCTTAGAAATGTAAACCACACCTAGTTGGTAATGGAAACTTGTGTAAACTAATCTTATCTCCCACATGTGAATATAAAATGGAAAAGACAAAATGACAAGTCATAAAACTAAAAATCTTTCTTCCTTGGTAACAAGAAAGTAAGCCAAATATTACCAATTTGTAAGCAAATACTTCTTTAAGTAATGATTCTTAATTTGGGAAGGTAGAGGGCATGGTTATAAACCTCTTTTAGGAATCCAGATTTTAAAAAGTCACAAACCCCTTCCAAAAAAAAAGCTGCATATGCACATGACAGGTGGCACATAATTTCAGGGGGCTCATGGAACCCTAGTGCTCTGTGAGTTTCACATTAAGAAATTCTGACAAAGATGTCCACAATCCTCATAACTCTGGTAGAATTCATGGTGACTACATCCATACATGTGCCTTCATAAACTTAAAACTTCTAGCAACTATCATTACCAATTTAGGAAACTGAAAAATACTGAAAATTTTCATACTTTTGGTTTGGTAACTATCTGCCATGTTTTGCTAACTAACATAATTTGTTTTCTTAAAAAAAGTAGAATTTAAATTCTAAATAAATTACATCATGCTTGATTTTTTAGAACTTGAAGAACAAATTCCATATTGTAACTCTTTTTTTTTTTGAAACGGAGTCTTGCTCTGTCGCCCAGGCTGGGGTGCAGTGGCGTGATCTTGGCTCACTGCAACCTCTACCTCCCAGGTTCAAGCAATTCTCCTGCCTCAGCCTCCCGAGTAGCTGGGATTACAGGCATGCGCCACCACACCCAGCTAATTCTTTTTGTATTTTTAGTAGAGACAAGGTTTCACCATATTGGCCAGGCTTGTCTGGAACTCCCGACCTTGTGATCCGCCTGCCTTGGCCTCTCAAAGTGCTGGGATTACAGGCATAAGCAACCGCGCTTGGCCTGTATCTCTTTTTCACTTAATTTTTAAATCCTATTTTTTTCCCTTCTTTTTTCTGCTTATGCATATCTTAAATTTTCAGGATACTCTCAACTGGCAAGTTGAGTTCATGCTCACATATACACAAGATTTTACATTTTCTCTTCTAGTGGCCTTGCAATTCAGTTTCCTCATTATGTTATATAGTCACTTTTTTTTTTTTTTTTTTTTTTTTTTTTTTGAGGCAGTCTTGCTCTGCTGCCCAGGCTGGAGTGCAATGGCATGATCTTGGCTGGGCTCACTGCAATTCTGCCTCCCAAGTTCAAGCGATTCTCCTGCCTCAGCCTTCTGAGTAGCTGGGACTACAGGTACATGCCGCCATGCTCAGCTAATTTTTGCATTATTAGTAGCGACAGGGTTTTGCCATGTTGCCCAGGCTGGTCTTGAACACCTGAGCTCAGGCAATCAGCACACCTCAGCCTTCCAAAGTGCTAGGATTACGAGCATGAGCCATCACACCCTTCCTTTATAGTCACCATTTTGTTGTACGTACCCACAATGTCAGGATCGTGTTTGATACTTTGAGTCATTAAATTCACATATCTACGTCCAAATTTCATCACATGGGTACTTGTGGTATTTATCTTTGTTGTAGTAACTCTTATCTTGAAAATTATCCTTTTATATGTGTCATTTTGCAAAAGTCATGTTTCACAATATATATAACTCGAACAGGATCATTGTAATCACCCTAATCCTGTACATATACATTTTTTCTTTTTGAAATGGTCTTTACAAAAAGATTCCAAGAGAAAATAAACTATTTCCTTTTTCAGTCATTTAAAATTCCACAAACATTAAACGTAATTCAAAATTCTCTTACTGCCATATCTACTTAGATGTAATCAACTCACAATTCTGGGAATAAGTTACATGTTAACATTTTACATTTTTTGCACAATGTATATTGTCTAGACTGTTCCAACTTAGGTATTTGCTAATAGTGTAAATGCCTTATGTTGTACATGTCTGTTCTCTTGAAGGTGGAAGTATTACTGAATCAAAAACATGGGCTTCCACAAATGATCATAAAATGACACATTTATAGTCAGCTATAATGAGGAAAATGAACTCAAGAAAGTAATTTCAGTGTGAGGTCCCACGTTCATTCCCTGGCACCTCCACCAAAAAAAAAAAAGTAATTTCTAAATTACAAAGTCATTATGAAATTAGAGACACCTGAGTGCAAATCCGTGTCTTCTGTTTACTAGCTGTGTGATATTCTCTCAATTCCCTCATCTGTAATATGGGGAAAATAGTACCTATGCTAAAGGATTTCTGTAAATTAAATTTGAAATAATTCATGCTTAGGGCCGGGACTGGCATATAGCTAGGACTACCTAAATAATTCTTATTTTTAGAGTGGAATTTTTTCTTACTTAGGAATTAAGCTCCCAGAAAGCAAATAAAGTGAAAAAAAAAAAAAAACTTTTAATTAAAATTCTCCTTGTATATATTGTATACTTGAAAATTGTTGAGAGTAGATTTTTAAGTGTTTTTACCACAAAGCAATGCTAAATATGTGAAGTGATGCATATGTTAATAAGCTTGATTAGCCATTCCACAATATATAAATATGTCAAAACATCATGTTGTATACCATAAATATATACAATTTTTGCCAATTTAAAAACTAAAGTTTTTTTAGTTTTTTAAAAAACTAAAAGTTACCCTTGCAAATTTCATAAATCAGTTATAAATTATAGTGTACATAGATTTGTATATGGTGCCTAACTCCCATTAATTAATTTAATCTTTATTCCGGGCCTACTCTGTGCCAAGAACTATAAGAGATGCTGAGACATGTAAGAATAAACAAGACTTATGAGATTCCTCTCCTCAGATAGCTCAGTCAGTGAGAAGACCTTAAATTACAAAATAGCACAAAATATGCTATGATAGTGGAAGTATAGTGCTAGAGCGCTCTTACAATTTTTGTAGAAGCAGCCAGGGAAAAGTGACAGCTGAGTTATGAAAAATGAGTAGAAGTAAACCAGTAAAGAAGGTAAAATAGAGACAAGGAGAGAAGAGGCTGAAGTACTTAAGAGGTTATGTAGACTAGTGAACAATACATTCTTGGTTTCTTGACCCCAAGAAACCAAAGGGCAAGATCTCTGCTTTTGCCTTCTTTGGGCAGACGTGCAGAGAAGAACATAAGAAGAAAAACCCAGAGGTCCCTGTCAATTTTGCAGAATTTTTCAAGAAGAGCTCTGAGAGGTGGAAGACGATGTCTGGGAAAGAGAAGTCTAAATTCGATGAAACGGCCAAGGTGGATAAAGAATGCTATGACTGGAAAATGAAGGATTATGGACCAGCTAAGAGAGGCAAGAAGGAGAAGGAACCTAATGCCCCCAAAGGCCACCATCTGGGTTCTTCCTATTCTGTTCAGAATTCCTCCCCAAGATCAAATCCACAAACCTTGGCATCTCTATTGGAGATGTGACAAGAAAAGCTGGGTGAGATGTGGAATAACTTAAATGACAGCAGCCTTACATCACTAAGGCGGCCAAGCTGAAGGAGAAGTATGTGAGAAGGATATTGCTGACTATAAGTATAAAGGAAAGTTTGATGGTGCAAAGAGTCCTGCTAAAATTGCCTGGAAAGAGGTAGAAGAGGAAGATGAAGAAGACATGAAGGAAGAAGAGGAGGAGGATGAATTAAAAAAAAACTGCTTATCTGTTAAAAAAAAAAAAGAGAGAGGCTATGTAAAGGAGTTTGTACTTAATCCTCAGGGTGGGGGAAAATATCAATAGTTTTTTAGGCAGCTATAGTTAAGTTGACTAATGTTGTACAAATATTAATTTGGAATGCAGAGCAACTGAAGGCCTCTTTTTACAGAAAAAATAATAGTTAACACATGTAGAGAGAAATGATTGGCAAACCACTGCTTTGCCTCTTTAAAATAATAATTTGGGCAAGGATCATTAATGGATGGCAAAATTCATGGGTGAAAGGATGGTGGGGAACAAGACAGTCACATGAAGGTCTTCAAGTTTTCATCCCACAGATGATTTACTAATTACGAAGAGAATCCTTACAATGGAGAGATCCGGCAAACTTGACATTATATGCCCCCTGATGCAATGCAGCAACAAGTTGTTATGGGATGAAGTGTGTATCTCCAAAATCTGTATGTCGAAGTCCTAACCTAGTTCCTCAGAATGTGACTATATTTGGAGGCAGTGCCTTTAAAGAGGTAATGAAGAAAAAATGAGATCATATGGGTAGACCCTAATTCAATATGATTGGTGTCCTTATCAGAAGAGGAGATTGGGGCTGGGCATGGTGGCTCACGCCCGTAATCCTAACACTTTTGTGAGGCCAAGGTGGGCAGATCACTTAAGGTCAGGAGTTTGAGACCAGCCTGGCCAACATGGTGAAACCCAGTCTAATAAAAATTTAAAACTTAGACGGGCATGGTGACATGCACCTGTAGTCCCGGCTACTGGGGAGGCTGAGGCAGGAGAATTGCTTGAACCCGGGAGGTGGAGGTTGCAGTAAGCCAAGATCACGCCATTGCAGGCCAGCCTGGGCAATGCAGCAAGACTCCATCTCGGAAAAAAAAAAAAAAAAGGAGGCAATTAGGACACAGACTTACCCAGAGGAAAGATCATGTGAAATGTGAAGCCACCAGGAGAAGATCTCCATCTACAAGCCAAAGAGAAGCCCTCAGAAGATGCCAAGCCAGACAACCCCTTGATCTTAGGCTTTCGGCCTCCAGAATTGTGAAATAGTAAGTTTTTGCTGTTTAAGCCACCCAATCTGTGGAACTTTGTTAGGGCATCTCTACCAAACTACTACAGAAGTACTGACTGTTGTCAAAATTTTTGCCAAAAATATAAATATTTTGAATAACCTAGTTAGGTCTCTATCTTACTTCCAATCTACAGGAAATACAAGAGATATAAGTATAAGTTAAATAACATAATAAAGGAGCAATCAGGCCAGGTGTAGTGGCTCATGCCTGTAATCCGGGCACTTTGGGAGGTTGAGGCTGTTGGATCGCTTGAGCCCAGGAACTCAAGGTCAACCTGGGCAATATAGCAAGACCTTGTCTCTACAAAAAGATAACAAAAATTAGCTGGGCATGGTGGTGTGTGCCTGTAGTCCCAGCTACTTTGGAGGCTGAGTTGGGAAGATCTCTTGAGCACAGGAGGCAGAGGTTGCAGTGAGCCAAGATTGTGCCATTGCACTCCAGCCTGCACGATGGAGCCAGAACCTGTCTCAAAAAGAAAAAGAAAAGGAATGAGACAAAATCAGAATGTGGCACATTTTATGACAGCTAAACTGAACTTGTCAAACAAGGCAAAGTTTGAAAAACATAAACAAATAAATGTTGGAACCAATGGCTATTCTAAATGAAAAGACATTAAAGAAATCTAATAACCAAACACCATGTGTAGACATTTACTGGAGTCTGCATGGGAGAAGGAGGATATTTTTATAATGTAAAAACATTTTTGGGACAATTGGAGAAATTTAAATATAGTTTGTATGTTAGGTGATATTATGGAATTATTGTTCATATGCACAGGTGTAATGATGGTACTATGCTTATGTAAGAGAATGTCTTTATCTAGATATTCATGCTGAAACATTTAGGGGTAGAGATATTGCCAAAGTTACTTTCAAAGAGTATAGCGGGCTGGGCACGGTGGCTCACACCTGTAATCCCAGCACTTTGGGAGGCCAAGGAGGGTGGATTATTTGAGGTCAGGAGTTGGAGACCAGCCTGGTCAACACAGTGAAACACCATCTCTACTAAAAATACAAAAAATTTAGCTGGGCATGGTGGCATGCGCCTGTAATCCCAGCTACACGGGAGGCTGTGGCTTGAGAATTGCTTGAACCCGGGAGGAGGAGGTTGCAGTGAGCTGAGATCGCGCCACTGCATTCCAGCCTGGGTGAAGAGTGACTCAACAAACAAATAAACACCACCACCACAACAACACCCTCCCCCACAAAAAAACCCAAAGAGTTTAGGGGAAAAAATTTACAGATGTATATATGGAGAAAAAGGGCATAAAGCACATTTAGCAAAATGTTAAATGGTGAATCTGAGAGATACGTGGGAGCCAATCATATTATTTTCCAACTTTTCAAATAATTTTATTGAAAAAAAAAAACAAAAACAAACGACAGACCAAAGGCCACCTAAAGTTGAGAGAGAATACCATTGTAATATTCCAAGGGAAACATGACAGTTATCTAGACTAGGGTAGTGCTAATGGAGATGGAGAGAAGAAGATGAATTTGGAAACAAATTCTTAAAATAGAATTGATGGGATTTGCTGATAGTTTGAGATGTCATGGGGGCATTGATTATGAGGAGAGGAGAATTCTGGAATGGACAACGATGTAGGTGGATGATGGTTCTCCTGAGATAGGAAATAAAAGTGGAGGAGGAGCTACCTTGAGGGAGATGATGAAATAAACTTTGGACAATAATAACCATCAATCAGGATTTCCAGACCTACAAAGCTGTCATGATAACCACATTGTGGTGAGGACCTGCTTGGAAGGTCACTAATTTTTCCCTAGATGATGTTTTGGTGTAGTTTTTTTTTTTTTTTTTTTTTGAAACCCAGTCTCACCCTGTCTCACTCTGTCACCCGGGCTGGAGTGCAGTGGTGCGATCTCAGCTCACTGCAGCCTCTGCCTCCCAGATTCAAGTGATTCTCCTGCCTCAGCCTCCAAAGTAGCTGGAGTTACAGGCGCCTGCCACCACTCCCAGCTATTTTGGGTTTTTTTTTGTATTTTTAGTAGAGACAGGGTTTCACCATATTGGCCAGGCTGGTCTCAAACTCCTGACCTCAGGTGATCCACCTGCCTCAGCCTCCCACAGTGCTGGGATTACAAGCATGAGCCACTGTGCCTGGTCTTAATGAAGCTTTGTAAGACCAAGAACTATGCTGGGCACTTACAAATACATTGCACATATGGTCCTAATAGAGTCCAGTGAAGTAACTACTTGGCATATATATATATTTTTTTCTCAGCCCTGGTTCCTCACTGTAAAGCAGGGATAATACTTACATAAATACTTACTATAATAAGTTCAGGAAATCAGGAATTATATTGTTTCCCAGGTGCCTACTATTCTCTCTGTATAGTAAGTGCTTAATAAATATATGTTGATTTAGCTACAACAATCTCTGAAATTTCCCCATATTCATCCTTCATTTTACCAGTAGACAGGCTTGTGCTATGACTAGTTACAACAAAGCTATCGATTTGTCCATGTCCTAAGAATCCAGGATAAAATAATGGAGTATATTAAGTTTATAAAAGACATCTATAATTTCATTAAATCCTGACTGTAGTCATGACAATGTTATTTCTTCAGTTATAAATGAAGAAATTGACTCTTGGAAAGTTTACATGGCAGTAACTTAGCCCATGTTTTAGCTGGTAAGAAAGAAGTGGAACTAAGACTGGAAAATAAACATAAGCTGTTTCCAACTGTCCCGGGGTGCTGTAGAAAATGCTGGGTTTGAAAATTATGGAAGAAGAAATGAAATAACTGTGAATTATACGTAATGCTAGACATTGCTTCAGGTAATGTACCATGATGCTCGACACAGGCCTCAAGTTTCACTTTTTATTTTAGGAATATTTTTATAATGTAAAAAAAACATTGTTGGGACAATTGGAGGAATTTAAATAACGTTTCTATGTTAGATGACATTATGGAATTATTGTTCATACGCTTAGGTGTAACAATGGTACTATGTTTATGTAGGGGACTATCCTTACATCGCTGTGCAGAGATTGAAATTCATGAGAGGTGAGGGTGCTGTATGTGCATGCCTGCATAGACACCACATTTCACTGGTGATTAAATTAGAATAGTAAACATTTCAATTTATGTCCTAAGACAAATTTAAACCTAAGTCTTTAGAGAGGGAGAAACAGGTTAGTAACCCATCACAACTCTAACTCAACATCGGTTTAGTTTGTTGTCAGATTATCACAATTTTAAAGGTGTCTAAGGATAACATGATAAATAGATCATCTTAAGGCACATGTAAAAAGATCACAAAATTAATGCAATTTTTTTCTTTTTTTTTTTTTTTGAGACAGAATCTCACTCCCTCACCCAGGTTGGAGTGCAGTGGTGCTATCTTGGCTCACTGGAACCTCTGTCTCCTGGGTTCAAGCGATTCTTGTGCCTCAGTCTCCCTAGTAGCTGGGAGTACAGGCATACGTCACTATGCAAGGCTAATTTTTGTATTTTTAGTAGAGATGGTGTTTCACCATGTTGGCCAAGCTGGTCTCGAACTCCTGAGATCGAGTGATCCACCTGCCTCTGCTTCCCAAAGTGCTGGGATTACAGATGTGAGCTACCACGCCCCAGGTCCAAAATATTTTATAAGTTCTACATGTTCAGAGTTTGGCCTCATTTGAAATTTCTGTAGCGCACTTGTTGTCTACTGTTAATATATCTCTGAGACTTACTGGAAAAGCACTTTTGAGTTAATTATACCAAAAGGAATACTTTATTTTTGTGAATTATAAATGACTTATACTGTATTAGAAGTAATACCAAAGTTGTCTCAGAATGATAGATATTGGCCGGTAACTTTTATACTTAGGCAAATTAGAATAATGTAAAGAATTTATAGAAGTGCCTCTATTCAGAAATCTCACTGGTGTACCTAAAATACCCACCATTAAAATTCTGTTAGTGCTAAGCATTGCCCTGGTTTCAGATGTTACTTTAAAAAAAGTAAGCGCTCCTAGCAAGTCTCAGCTAAATGCTTCATTGTGTCTTTCATTCATTCATGTTTATTCCCTTATTCATATGCAGTTTTTTTTTACGAAACATGCTTTTTGGTGTATAATATGCATACAGTAAAATTTACCTTTTTTAGGTGAACAGTTTGATGAGTTTTGAAAAATATATATGATCATATAACCACCACTGCCCCTGAGATATATCACCCCTGAGATATATCCCCTGAGACATATATCTATATCAAGAGGGTAGTATATCATCCTCTTGTCCTATCATCAGTCTTCTCCCCTCCTTCCCCAGTCCCTGCTAGCCACTGATTTGATTTATGTTTCAGTAGATTGATTGAGACATAGCCTCACTATGTTGTCCAGGCTGGTGTGCAGTGACTATTCACAAGCTCCATCATAGCAGACTGTGGCCTCCAATGATCCTCCTGCCTCAGCCCCCTGAGTAGGTGGGAATAGAGGCACTCATCACCACGTCCAGCAGTTTTATGTCTGATAGGCTAGTTACAATGCTAGGTGCTAGGGATACCAAGACAATAAGATCTAGTCCCTGTAGAGAAGGAGTTTGTCATTAAGTAAGGACACAGACTTGTTAACAGAATATTACCACAGAGTAAATGCTATTACAAAGGTATGAATGACGTACTTTGGTAGCACAAAAGGCATACAACTAACTGTGTAAATTGAGAATGCCTCATTAAGGAGATGGTTATTCAGCTGAGTCCTGAAAGGATGCGTTGAAATAGGACAAACAAAGAAGGTGGGATAAGACTTTCCAACTGGAACCAGTATCTGCACATAGACATTCAGTTATGAATGTTTCTGTGTCTTCTGAAAAGGAGATGAAGATGAGTGTGAAATCTATCTGTCCAAGGTGTAAGTAATAAACTGCTAACATTCTGGCCCTCATAAATTCACACCCCAATTTTAAACTTCTAGACTCACCTGTATGCCTGAGCTAAAGGCATACTCTGTTATTAATGCTTCAGCAGCTATTTCTGCCGTGTGTCTTTGCAGTTTAAATTTAATTTTTAATTACGTGATGAAAGGCTCGAGTTTGAATCATCACCAAACCAGTGAGCAAAGTAATGGAATTTGAAGCATCGACAAATAGGCAGGAAGCCTCTGTATTGGGGAAAATTAATTGTGTTCTCTCTAGTGTCATGTTCAGTTATGACCCTCCCCAACCAACTCCATCCATACTGAACTTTTGCTTCTTCCATGCAACACTCTCACCCTGTAAACATATGCCGTTCTCTTCTTTGAAGGTGAACGGCACTCTTCTTTGAAGGTGGTTTATTTCCACCCACCTTCACCCAGCTGATTGTCTTTCATGCCCTTCCTCAGCCATTCTCAGTGTTCAGAGAATACAGTGTTTTCCTATTGTGTGTCCTTATCACTGTGTCATAATTGCTTGTATAATTTTCTGTCACCCCCATAGACTCTAAGCTCTGTGACAGTCTATTGAAATGCTTTTTTGAAACAGATGCTCTATAAATATTCTGGGAACGAAGGAATGAATAACTTCAGTTCAGACTTAAATTTACACAATTTAACTGGATTAAATGAGAAATAATTTGGAAATGTATAAACGTACTTTGAACAATTTGGTATACAAACACCTTTGATATTTAGGGCTGAGTTTGGGGATTAAATTATAAGGAAGAACAGAGATCAAAATGTAATTGGTTAAACGTAAATCTTTTTTTTTTTTTTTTTGAAACGGAGTCTCGCTCTGTCACCCAGGCTGGAGTACAGTGGCCGGATCTCAGCTCTCTGCAAGCTCTGCCTCCCAGGTTCACGCCATTCTCCTGCCTCAGCCTCCCGAGTAGCTGAGACTACAGGCGCCCGCCACCTCGCCCGGCTAGTTTTTTGTATTTTTTAGTAGAGACGGGGTTTCACTGTGTTAGCCAGGATGGTCTCGATCTCCTGACCTTGTGATCCGCCCGTCTCGGCCTCCCAAAGTGCTGGGATTACAGGCTTGAGCCACCGCGCCCGGGCCAAACGTAAATCTTTTGTAAAAATTCTGGGAAATGCATATTAACAGCATAACCCCATATCTCTTTTTGCAATATTTAGCTTACATAAGTTATGTTATTTAAGTGTATTTATCCATTTGATGAAGGATTTCAAAAGTGAGGGGAAAAAAAATCATCATTCCAGCAATGATTTGCCATTACAGGCCTGAAGTGCCACAGGCACCAAACCACCCAAAATCTGTATAGTATGAGTCACAAACCAAAACAGGTCTTTACTCTGCCTGAATTCCAGTCCCTAATCACAAGTTAACTGTGAACATAACATTTTAAGATAAAAGAACTAATCCTAAAAGGGGGATTTATTTCACACATTTCTGTATATCTAGAGTAGCCAAACAATAAAATATGTATTTTAGTCGTGAAATAGTTAATACTTAACATGGGTTCATATTCTAAATATACTCTCTTTAAGGAAATAAAAAAATTTTAGAATCATTTCTAAAGCACATTTCTCCTTAAAATTTTTTATATTTCCAGTAAGATAGGGTCAATTGGAGGCAGGGCACGGTGGTTCGTGCCTATAATCCCAGCACTTTGGGAGGCCAAGGCAGGGGGATCACTTGAGATCAGGAATTTGAGACCAGCCTGGCCAACATGGTGAAAACTCATCTCTACTAAAAAAACAAAAATTTTTTTTTTTTTTTTTTTGAGACGGAGTCTTGCTCTGTCACCCAGGCTGGAGTGCAGTGGCCGGATCTCAGCTCACTGCAAGCTCCTCCTCTCGGGTTCATGCCATTCTCCTGCCTCAGCCTCCCGAGTAGCTGGGACTACAGGCACCCGCCACTTCGCCCGGCTAGTTTTTTGTATTTTTTTTAGTAGAGACGGGGTTTCACCGTGTTAGCCAGGATGGTCTCGATCTCCTGACCTCATGATCCTCCCGTCTCGGCCTCCCAAAGTGCTGGGATTACAGGCTTGAGCCACCGCGCCCGGCCTAAAAAAACAAAAATTAGCTGGGCGTGGTGGCGGGTGCCTGTAATCCCAGCTACTTGGGAAGATGAGGCAGAATTGCTTGAACCTGGGAGGATTTCATGACAGACCAACACTCTGTCTCAAAAAAAAAAAAAAAAAAAAAGAAGCAATTTGGCCTATGGATAGATTTGTGTTGTGGTGTGTAGTAGGCACACATTTGATGACGGTCTCAAATAGGCTCAAATAGGTGTAAGGAAATCTAGAATCTAAACCCAGCTCAAGCTCCATGGGAGTAGGTAAATTACTTAACCTAACACTAGACTAATAAATGATATATATTATGTGGTATATTAGAAAGTGATCATTGCTTTTGGAAAGAAAAGGATAAGGCAAAATTGAAAAGATCAAGAGACGGGGTGTATGGTTAGGTGGGAGCTTTGCTTTATATATATGAGCCCTCAGTAAAATATTATCATTATTATTACTTTCATTTTCTCATATGTAAATAAAAACATTAGGTTGAATGATTCCTAGAACTTGAAAAAAGTTGTGTTTAGGTGGGCTCTGTTGCAAACTCTTTAGAGTTATTCCAAGTTTTATAAAGTTATTATAGTTCTGTTTGTTGCTTAAATATTTTTTAAGCATGTTCCTTGTGGTTTCTGTAAAACTGTTTGTCCTCCAATGATGTAAGAATAATCAAATAATTTAAAAATTAATTTTTAAGTGATATAAACTCAAAATAAAAGTTTTAGTGTACTTAGGAAAAATTATGTAATAGTATTAGATAGTATCTGTTAGGCCCGTTTCCTTTAAATCTTGTCTTTTTGGTTGTTGATTCATGATTATTTTAAGTTTTCAACAAATATTGACACACAGTCCTATTCTAACACATTCCTGTTTGAAATTGATGTAGTTATCATTGTTGTCTTGGAAATAGACATTTGTAGCACACCTGTTAAGACTGATTCCCAAAGACTGTTGAGCATCATAAAAGTAGATGTTCTGTGTTCTATAAATTGTAAGCTAGAAGACAATCAGCTCCAGATGAGTTTCTACATGATTATTAATTTTTTAAAAAATTAAAGAAAAAAGAAAAAAAGGAGAAACCTTCAGATGTTTAAACCAGCTTAATCATCTTGGGTTAATATAGGACACAAGAAAAGGTGTATATAATGCATGTTGTTTCTACAGTAATCTTACTATTCCTTTGCCTGCACAGGTACCTAGACTCTAGCAAAGTAAAATGTATGATAGTCATAAATGTTCTAATATCCTAATTATCTTCCATTGTTTATCTTCTTTTATTTATTTTAGCTGGTTTAAATTATACCTTCATGAGTTCCAGAAATTTGGTAGAAATATTTCAATAATTAAAAATATATATGTATTAGTTATCTATTGCCACACAACAAGTTACCCACCAAATCAGGCAGGTTAAAGCAAAAAAATGTTTATTATTTCGCACCATTTCTGAGAATCAGGAATCTGGGAATGACTTAGCTGTGTGGTTCTGCATCAGGGGTTCTCCAGTTTTTAGCTGAGGCTGCAGTCATCTCAAGACTCAAGTAGGACTGGAGGATCGACTTCCAAACTTATTAATGTTATTAGCAAGCCACAGGTCCTCAACAGTGAGCCTGCCTATCGTAGCTAGCATCATCACCCAGAACAAAGGATCTGAAAAGAGAGTGATGAAAGCTGCAGTGTCTTTTACAACTGAATGTCATTACTGAGATGCCATCACTTCAGCTGTATTCCAGTGGTCACACAGACTACTTCTAGTGCAGTGTGGGTGGGAACTATACATAGGTGAGAGAACTGGGAGACAGAGATCACTGGGGGCTATCATGGAGGCCAGCTACCACAATATATACTTAACTACTAGGTCTATAAAATGATCTGAATCTTAATAATAGTAATAAAAGTGATTAATATGAAACAAGTTGGAATTTAAGATAAAAGCACTAAATAGGACAAATAAGTATATTAAATCATGATTCCTTATAAAATGCTAATGACTTGTAGTAGATGCTGTGATACGTGTTCTACTCATTTCCCACTTCACGACTGAAGCACTAAGTCCTTCTGACTGCTGGTAACTTATAGTTCCTATTGCAGCTGCATTCTCCCTCAAAAGATTGTAGACCTGCCGTCTGCAAAGTGAAAGTGTGTGGGGAGGAGGAAGCCCACATCGATGACTGACTACGTGTGAATATAAATGACCTTTTGTTTCAGTTCAGCACAATTCTGCAAGAATATCCCACAGTGGTTGGTTCCCAAAGCGTTTCTCAATGAACTCCCTGCACCCTCCAACTCAGAGTCAGCTTCCCAGGGAGGCCAAACTGCAACACTGAGAAAACTTCAGTGTGTATGTGTGTTCATTAAAAATCAAGACTAGGCCGGGCACGGTGGTTCACGCCTGTAATCCCAGCACTTTGGGGAGGCCGAGGCGGGCGGATCACGAGGTCAGGAGATCGAGACCATCCTGACTAACACGGTGAAACCCCGTCTCTACTAAAAATACAAAAAATTAGCCGGGCGTGGTGGTGGGCGCCTATAGTCCCAGCTACTCGGGAGGCTGAGGCAGGGGAATCGCTTGAACACAGGAAGCAGAGGTTGCAGTGAGCCGAGATCACACCACTGCACTCCAGCCCGAGACAGAGCGAGACTCAGTCTCAAAAAAAAAAAAAAAATCAAGACTAAGCTGAGGTTCCTAGTAGGAGTTGGTTGATGGGGTTCTTTTTACTAGGTTCTTTTTGTTTTGCTTTGTGCAATTGCACATGTTTCTATATAACAATGTAACAGGGCCAGTGTTGTGGCTCACACTTGTAATCCCAGCAGTTTGGGAGGCGGAGGCAGGCAGATTGCCTGAGCTCAGGAGTTCAAGACCAGCCTGGGCAACGTGGGGAAACCCCGCCTCTGCTAAAAATACAAAAAATTGGCTGCACGTTGTGGTGCGCGCCTGTAATCCTGGCTACTCAGGAGGCTGAGGCATGAGAATAGTTTGAACCTGGGAGTCAGAGGTTGCAGTGAGCTGAGGTTGCGCCACTGCACTCCAGCCTGGGCTAGAGAGTGATACTCTGTCTCAAAAAAAAAAAAAAAGAAAGAAAGAAAAGAAAAGAAAAAGAAAAATAGCCGGGTGTGCTGGCACACATCTGTAAGTTCCAGCTACTCAGGAGGTTGAAACAGGAGAACTGCTTGAGTCTGGGAAGCAGAGGTTGCAGTGAGTGGAGACTACACCACACTGCACTCCAGGTTGGGTGACAGAGTCAGACCCTATCTAAAAAAATATATATATAATATATACACAAAATATATATAAATATATATTTTATACATACATATAAAACAAATGGAAATGAGAAAGTTTACTCAGCTTGGATACTGTGATCAATGTTCATCATACTCAAATATAAACATGTACAATACATATGCTAATATACACATACATATATAGTGGGATGTTATGGTTGCAAGATTGCTGAGACACTTTCCTGCATTTTGCATTTCTTGTCAGAAATACTTCCTGGAAACCTTTCTATGTCAATAGCTCTAATTCTTTATTTTTAATGATTACATAATATTTCATAGTGCAAACGTACCATTATCTCTTCAGAGGGAACACTGCGTAATGAAAAGGAGCTCTAAAAATGGTTGTTCTTACTCTTCTTGATCTAGTGCACCTGGAAGCTCTCAACCAAGGGAGCTCCACTTGCAATTTGATTGGTTGCTACTGGAAGGGACAGATTATCCCTTTGGGATAGCTCTTTTTCAAATGGGAAAAAATGTCAAATATTTGGAAATAATAGCTGAGGTTCATAGGAATCATGATTATAAGGATTTGTGAAGTTGCTTGATTTGAAGAGTACTTAAAGATATTTAGTCTTTCTAAAAACACAGGTCTTAATCTTGTTTTAAAGCTTAAGACTCTTCAAGATTTCCATTCCCCTTAGACGATCCAAATTCCTTAAACCAGCTTATGAGGCATTTCAAAACCTGTCTAGTTCTCTGTAGCCATATCTCCTCCTTTGCACTCAATTCTTAAACCACTCTGAACTATTGAACATTACCTTTGAAGCTTGATTATGTCACTGATTTCTGCACTTTTTAATATGCTTATTATCCCTTTGAACTACCCTACTCATTGCCTTCCTAATTTTTATTCATTTTTCAAGTCTTGACCTTGCCATTACCTTCCTTGAAATGCCTTAGCCTGATTTCTATACCTGTTAAGGGCTCTTTACTAAGTGCTGCCACAATGCCTATTATTGCAATTATGCATTCAGTTATACATCTTTCCTGGACTCCTACATCCCAGAGATAGTGTCTGTTCGCTGCATGTCCCCAGTGCCGGGCACATAAGAGGTACTCAATATAAGCTGTTGAATTAATTAATGACAAAAAACAAAGGCTGCTAAGAAGAATGTAAGGCTGATTTAAGAACTAAGGAGATAATCTATCCAAACATGTAAGGGTGCCACACATTGAATTTAATGTTTAGCAATCCATGGTGAAGAATTTTGTTAATCTTTGATGAAATGATTCAGCAATGTTTTATAATTAAAATACCAATAACTGCATGATTTTATAAGTATGGACCAAATAGAGGACCAAAATATCAATGTCACATTAAAATATGAGTATAGAGCAAAATTCAATACAATTGGTTTTAAATCATTTGAATTATGGAAGTATAAGCACCATGAAATAAATCAATTACAAGACAATCCTACAGTAATACAATTCCAAGAAAAAAGGCCGGTCTACATTATATCAAAATACCATAGTTTTTAAAAAAATAAATATTCTTTATCAATCAATTAGGTACATGACTAATTTCCCATCTTCTTGTAATATGACTAATAACAATTATTTGGAATAACAGACATAGGTTCTGAAATATTTTCTAGTAGGTTACTAAATTGTTAATAACTATCATGTTTTGAGTTGTTAGTACATTTTAGGTCCCTTAAACATGAAATTAGTAACTTTTTTAAAAACAGCTTTGAAATATAATTCAGATACCATATAATTTACACATTTAAGGTATACAATTCAATATTTTTTAGTATATTCACAAGGTTGTGCAAACATCAACACAATCTAATTGTAGAACATTTTCTTCTCCCTTAAAAGAAACGTGGTCACTCTTCATTCTCCTCCCTCTCTCCGCTAGCCCTAGGTGCCATAATCTACTTTGTGTCTCTATAGATTTGCCTGTTCTGGACATTTCATATAAATTAAATATATATGTTGCCTTTTGTGTCTGGCTTCTTTTACTTCATGTGCTGCTTTTTTCCCAAAGTTTTTCTGTGCTACAGCATGCATCAGTACTTTACTATTTTTTATCCCCAAATAATATTTCATTGGTTATACCACATTTTATTTATTTATTCATCAGTTGTACTGAATAAACTTTTTTTCTACCAAGACTTTGCTGGAGAATGAATAAACTTTTTAAATCATGTTTGAGTAAATTACCCTAATCCTTAGCTATAAAAGGCTTTACTGTAGAAGCAGACCCATCTACAATACAAAATTAAAATAAGGCCGCGCATGGTGGCTCATGCCTGTAATCCCAGCACTTTGGGAGGCTGTAGTGGGCAGATCACCTAAGGTCAGGAGATCGAGATCAGACTGGCCAACATGGCAAAACCCCATTGCTACTAAAAATACACAAATTAGCTGGGCATGGTGGTGGGTGCCTGTAATCCCAGCTACTCGGGAGGCTGAGGCAGGTGAATCACTTGAACCCAGGAGGCAGAGGTTGCAGTGAGCTGAGTCACACCACTGCACACTAGCCTGGGTGACAGAGTGAGACTCCGTCTCAAAAAAGAAAAAAAAATTAATAAAAATTTCTAGGAAGAATATTTTCTGTACAAGATCAGGGATCCTGTGGCTTCTAAAATATGTCACTTCATCTCAGAGGGTGGATGCAAGGATTAAGTGATTTAATATAACGAATGAGTTGTTTAATAGTTTAGGTTCAGATTAGGAGCTGGGGTGGTCCTATCCTTCCAGCTATTTTAGGCTGTCCCATTATACTTACTATTAATTGCACAGAGCCCTCCACTCTTTTGATTCCTCTTTAGATTTGTGTCTCTTTAGTCCACTCCAGGTCTCACATCTTTACTCATCCATAATCTGCCTTCTCCACTCAACACAATGGCTTTTTGGCCCTGCTAGAGAAGGTTCCAATGTGGAACCTGATTGGCGTCTCCAGAAATATTATCTCTACAATACATGGTGGGGATCAGTGCCAATGGAAAGTGCTTTTACAGTCTTTGGACACTATTCTTTTCATTCCTGTTTTCTTTGGCAACTATTTCAAACATTTATAGCCAATCTTCAAATCTCTAATTACTATATGAATCACACTTGGCAGAGTACATCATTATTGGGAAAATTCTACTGATTAGGGAGGAATTTACCTATCACTTTACATTAAAATTCATGTTTGTATTTCAGAGTTGCTTTTTATTATTTATTTATTTTACTTTTTATTTTATTTTATTTTTATTTTTTTGAGACTGAGTCTCGTTCTGTCACCCAGACTGAAGTGCAATGACACAATCTCCGCTCACTGCAACCTCTGCCTCCTGGGTTCAAGAGATTCTCCTGCCTGAGCCTCCTGAGTAGTTGGGATTACAGGGGCCCAACACCACACCCGGCTAATTTTTGTATTTTTATAGAGATGGGGTTCCAACACGTTGGCCAGGGTGGTCATGAACTCCTGACCTCAAGTGATCCACCTGCTTTGGCCTCCCAAAGTGCTGGGATTACAGGTGTAAGCCATCGTGTCCAGCCTGTATTTCAGTGTTCTTAATTTGTGCTCTTGATTTCTGTCTCTTAAAGGATCTTGGTCATCTCTTGTCTACACTTTCATCACCTTTCTATCTACTCACTCCATGAAACTCTTTTAAGAGAAGTCTACATAGATGCCCTTTTACTCTTCCTATTCATTCTTCAAACTGCATAAAATCATTTAGGGATCATTTCTCCAAAAGCCATACATAACCCACCTTCATTACCTTTCCTTATCTCATTCTCCTCACTACTCCAAGTTTGGGCACAGCGTGGCTAGTCTGTGCTTCTTGTAACTCCTATTAGTGTATTTTCCCCACTACACTGTAAGACAAGGATCTCTGGAGAAAGGAATTGTGTCTTGCTCACCTTTGAGTCCCCAGAGCCCTTATTCATTTTTGGCCCATAGTTGCCAAATGGAACTTGGGGTGGGGCAATTGCTAAGTAGGAAGTTATGATTAGTCTTCCCTAGATTAAATGGTAAAATGTTATTAATACAAATATTTCAGAAATTGTAAGCTGTATGGGAAATTGCTGGAGAATTGTCCGTGCCTTTACTGTCCATGGTATGTTTCTGTTTATCAGAGTCCTGGTGCTGCTTTGCCTCATATTAAAAAAGCAACAGTATAGTGTTGTTAGTCATAATTTCGGTTATTTAAAAAATGCTGGCTACAACTGTCTTCTGATTAGGACATACTGTAGACTTACAGAATCCTTTTACTTGATATTCTTGATGTATTGTAAATATGTGCTTGGCATAGTCATGGTATAGTATATGTCAGGATTATTATATCTGGAGTTTTTTCTTCATAAAGATCATGCATATCCATATGTATAAATTAAATGTAATAGCCACTCTTTTTGAAAAGTAGACTTCATCATTATGCTTATATTTTGTCTAAAACACTTTTTTGGATTGACTTTATTATCTTGTTTTGTATAACACAGAAATACCCAAATGTTCTTCTCACTTGCACTATTCTTGTTAAAAACACCCATCAGATCTTCCACTTTTGAAAATTATCAGTAATAATTTAATCATGATCATTTTTAATCTTTGGACATCAATAGACAGATTTTTTGTTTTTCTCTAATGCTCCTCTGAAAGCTCTTATGATCAACTACAGGCCTAAATACTTCATGTTCAGCAAAGAGGGACTGTGCTGTGGAAAAGGATGATGCTAGATGTTTTGAGGTACAGACTTTTGATGGCATCACTTAAACAACTTTCAGACCATACCAGCAGACTGAGTCAGGTATGTTCAGGTATTTCCAGAAGCCACTCAAGAAGTAGGTGGACTCATGAGGCTACTAATCTAAGACTGGGCATTAATTCTTACACGGGAATTAATTACACTGGAATGAATGAATTACACTGAAAGGAATGAACTGATGAGAGATGATTATGATTTTTGTTTGGAGTATTGTTGATGCTTTAATGTTCTAGTTTTCGGAAATATAAGAAACCAGTTGCTCTTTTCTCTTAAGCTATCTATAACTCATAACAATTTAATAGACTGCTTTTTAAAATAAAAACATTTGTAAATGATCTTTTTTTCCATTTCGACCACTCCAAAATTCAGAAACTGTTACTGAGTATTCTTATTCTAATGGTAATACAGTTATCTGGATAGGTTAAAAATGAGTCTGTCCTCTTTGTTATCAGGACATAACTAGAAGCATTGATTATGCAACCAAGATCTAGGCCTGGAACATCATATTTGAGAATGATGCTATTTTTATTAATATCACTAGGCACTTTTAAGGAACTAAGGTTGACTTTGTGGACCCAGTGCTTACATAGGCCTCTTGGGAAGCTGGCCTGGTTCCTGGCTTATGGTAATTCTAGCCTTACAGATGAGAGAGAAAAGTTATTTCCCAGCAAGCCCAGGAGCCTGAAGATAATATGGGAAACCCAAGAAGAGAAGAATTCTCCCAAATTATAGCCTCTGCAGGTGAAATCTAGCTTCTTGGCTTAGCTTTGTAGCTTCAATAAGCTTTTAAAAGTCTAATCTAATTCTCAAATCCTTATTGAAAATATTCAGTAAAGCAAATTTAGAAAGGTCTAAATGGTAAGTTATTGTTATTACTACATCTATATAAATAATCAAGTCAAATCTAATTAGACCAGTTTTATTTTGCAATCAAGAATAATCTTATTATTTTGGGAGGCCGAGGCAGGTGGATTGCTTGAACCCACGAGTTTGAAACTGGCCTGGCAACATGGTGAAACCCGTCTCTATAAAAAATTTAAAAATTAGCTGGCCATCGTGATGCATGCCTGTAGTTCCAGCTACTCGGGAGGCTGAGGTGGGAGGATCACTTGAGCCCAGGAGGCAGAGGTTGCAATGAGACAAGATCATGCCTTGGCACTCCAGCCTGGGTGTAAAAGCTTATCTCAAAAAAAAAAAAAAAAAAAAAAAAAAAAAGAAAGAAAAAAGAAAAAAAAAGAATAAAAAAGAATAATCTATAATCTTAGCAGGCACAGTGGTGGTGCATGCCTGTAGTGCTAACTACGCAGGAGGCTGCGCTGGGAAGATCACTTAAGTCCAAGAATTTGAGGCCAGCCTGGGCAACATAGTGAGAGACCCTGTCTAAAAAAAAAAAAAAAAAAAGTAGGGGTCAGACGCCGTGACTCGTGCCTGTAATCCCAGCACTTTGGGAGGCCAAACTGGGCAGATCACTTGAGGCCAGGAGTTTGAGACCAGCCTGGCCAACATGACGAAACCCCGTCTCTACTAAAAATATAAAAATGGGACGGGCGCGGTGGCTCAAGCCTGTAATCCCAGCACTTTGGGAGGCCGAGACGGGCGGATCACGAGGTCAGGAGATCGAGACCATCCTGGCTAACGCGGTGAAACCCCATCTCTACTAAAAAATACAAAAAAACTAGCCAGGTGAGGTGGCGGGTGCCTGCAGTTGCAGCTACTCGGGAGGCTGAGGCAGGAGAATGGCGTAAAGCCGGGAGGCGGAGCTGGCAGTGAGCCGAGATCCGGCCACTGCCCTCCAGCCTGGGCAACAGAGCGAGACTCTGTCTCAAAGGAGAAAAAAAAAAATATATATATATATATATATAAATGAGCCAGGCATGGCGGTGTGTGCCTGTAACTCCCAGCTACTGGGGAGGCCGAAGCACGAGAATTGGTTGAACTTGGGAGGTGAAGATTGCAGTGAGCCGAGATCCTGCCACTGCACTCCAGCCTGGGCGACAGCCAGATTCTGTCTCAAAAAAAAAAAAAAAAAAAAAAAAAAATCTTCTTTTTGGGAACATTTTTGATCAAAAGATGGGTGACTATAGAGATAAATTTTGTGTTTCAATGGAAAACTATGCGTCATTTACAGCACATCCTTCCTGGTTATCAGATTCCAGCCCAGTTCGTGATCTTTGATGTCTTTTTCATGTCTCTTTGTAAATTTCAGATAACTGATAGATGGGCAAACTCTGTCTTGTCTGTTAGAGACTTAAGTGACTTCCAGCCCTCACCCTGTGAAAAAACCAGTTCTGGTACCTACCCATAAATTGTACTGAATTTGGTTACCTTGCTCAAATAGTTATTCCTTACCAAATTGTTAATTCTTCCGGTTTCCTTCAATATCTGGCTATAGTCCTTCAAACTAATGTTTCCAATTTTTCTTCCTTTTGCCTGACTCAGAGTCATGGAGAACTAAACCTGACTGCCCAATCTCTGGGACTTTAGGCTGCCTTGCAGTTGACCCTTTCCACAGAATCTGAAGAAGTCCCGCAAGTTAAACAATGTTCTGATATACACTTGGAAGAACCCACCACTGCAGCAACCCATGCGTAAGCTGGATTTCTCCCTGGACAACCCATTGTCTGGACCACTAAGGAATTCCAGTGAATTCCAGGAATTCCTGGGTCAAGCATACCCTTAGATGAGATGCAACCAAGACTGTGGACATCACCAACAGCATTGACAATCTATCTTAAACGCATGAAATGCAACAAGCAATGCTGTATACCCAAAAGATTTTCAAGAACCTCTTGGAATCCACTGAACTAGTACCCTAAGAGTTCAACTCCTAGCTCTTTACTGTAATACAACTTTTTATCCTAACATTTCTCTTTTTCCTTTTAGGCATCCATCTATTGCAATGCCCAAGCCTTTAGGGTCTCCAGGATCCTAAAACAATCAACATTTTCTACCACCTCTTAACAGATGGTTTAACCAATTTTCTAGGAAGAATATCAATAACAATCCTTGAGAGACTACTTCTCAGACCCTTCATTAACATTTGGGAAGTTTATAATCAGCTCGAAGTTGTTCAGTAATGAGTGACATTCATTTATCTTCAACAAAAGGACAATTGACAATGTTGAATTTTATCTAAGCCTTGTGTACCTGGAAACCCAGACAGTCAGGATCCCTTCTCTGACTCTTTTGTGCTCCAAGAAATGACTAACCACAAACAACTACCCTGCTCTCTGTCGCATGCTCTTAGTTAAGACCCATTTTGGCCAGGGGTGGTGACCGGTGGATCACTTGAGGTCAGGAGTTCGAGACCGGCCTGGCCAACATGGTGAAACCCTGTCTCTACTGAAAATACAAAAATTAGGCAGGCATGGTGGCACCTGCCTGTAATCCCAGCTACTCAGGAGGCTGAGGCACGAGAATCACTCGAGCCTGGGAGGCGGAGATTGTAGTGAGCCGAGATTACAACACTGCACTCCAGTCTGGGCGACAGAGTGAGACTCTGCCTCAAAAAAAAAAAAAAAAAAAAAAACAACAACAACAAATAAACAAAAAACAGAGCAAGCAAGCAAACCAAAAAACCCATCTCCATCCTTCCCCAATGACTTCCCTGTTTATCCACCTATTTAAAATCCTTCCTCAGGCCAGACACAGTGGCTCACGCCTGTAATCCCAGCACTTTGGGAGGCCGAGGCCGGCGGATCACGAGGTCAGGAGATCGAGACAATCCTGGCTAACACGGTTAAACCCCATCTCTACTAAAAATACAAAAAATTAACTGAGCATGGTGGGGGGCGCCTGTAGTCCCAGCTACTGGGGAGGCTGAGGCAGGAGAATGATGTGAACCCAGGAGGCGGAGCTTGCAGTGAGCCGAGATCCCGCCACTGCACTCCAGCCTGGGCGACAGAGCGAGACTGTGTCTCAAAAAATAAAAATAAAATAAAAATAAATAAATAAATAAAACCCTACTTATTTAGGGTTCCTCATCAATGAATAATCTCCCAATACAGCCCAAATATAATAATCTCTTTAATTGTCAGGTGCCTCTTGTCTTTCGCGATAGGGTTGATTGCATGCATTTGCGATCAAAATTGTGGTAGAGAGAGTCTTGCTCTGTCGCCCACGCTGGAGTGCAGTGGCACAATCTCAGTTCACTGCAACCTTTGCTTCCCGGGTTCAAGTGATTCTCTTGCCTCAGCCTCTGGAGTAGTTAGGACTACTGGAGTAGTTAGGCATGCGCCACTACGCCTGGCTAATTTTTTGTGTTTTTTGTAGAGACGGGGTTTCTCCATGTTGGCTAGGCTGGTGTGGAATTCCTGAGCTCAAGTGATCTTCCGCCTCGGCTTCCCAAGGTACTGGGATTACAGGTGTGAGCCATCACACCCCGCTGCGGCTTTAAAGAATAGGAAAATTATAGCTCTGCTTCACAGAAAGACAGGCCACTAGCTTAGAAAATGTTAATTCATCTGTATTAAATTCATATTTTTAAACACTTTTTGGGTTATAGGATCTATACCGAACAAGGAGGAGTGGCAGTAAAAACACAATATTATGTTTCTAAAGTTAAAGTAGACCCCGAGGATCTAAATATATATATATATATTCCCTGAGATTAACAAACAAACAATAACAACAAAAAACCCAAGCACAAACTGGGTGCCAGTGAGTCCCGACTATTTCTGTGCTATGTTGGATAATTGCCTGCTATAAGGTGTTATATTAGACACTATAATTGAAGTTGAATTAATCGATTTTGAGATGTTCAAATTAAATTCCACTAAAAGTCCACTTTGAAGTGGAGTGTTTTGAAGAGCCACCAACAGAGGTAAACAAATATAGTCAGAACCTCTACATGCACCTGATCGCCCCAAGAGTTGCCACACAGACCTTCTTGCCTCATCATTGTAATAAATCAATAAAATAATTCATGCTGCCTGCTTTTATTTGGATTTCTGATCACGTGACCATGAACAAAAAAACTCGTATGATTTTGAACTAGATAGTAGACAGCAGATGTGAATCAGAGCCAGATGCAGGTGCTGAGTCTGTGGTTCTAAGGACTGGCACTATTTAATGTCTGATTCCAGTAAGACACACAGCCCAATCCAAACTCCTGTAGATGTCCTCTAAGCATTAAGTAAGAAATTGAGAAGCCGTGATCGCTTTACCAAGCTGTAGAAAACCCAGAAACAGGGTGAGCTTGGTGGTATGCATGTGTCCCAGACACGGGACATGAAATACTGAAATCTGGAAGGCACCAAATGTTATCACCAGCTGATAGTTACTACTGCCATTGTATTCGTAAACAACATTAAGGAATTATTTGATAAGTGGGAGGCAGCCTGGAGGTTGTAGAGCTGGTGAGGAGGCAACCACTAAGCATTTCAGCTCCACAGAAACTAAACTAGATCTTTGGATTTGAATGAAACAGTAAGATTATTTGAGAGACATCTAAAAGGTAAATACAAATTTTTAATGTGCCCATTTTTGAACAAGGGCTGGGGTCAAAATTTACGGCAAAATCATTTATACTGTTTGAACAAAGTAAAAGGAAATGTATAGCACAGTATGAGAAACACTAAACCATAATGTTGAAAGATGTGAATGGGTCAGTACAACTTCAGTGTGTTAAGTGGTGTTTAAAGAGTAGGAAAAGGGGCAGTGTTAACGGATTGAGGCCAGAGAAGCAATCATACAAGAATGAAGAAACCAGATAGGACTCTAAGACTGACAAAGTGCAATGTTAGCCTGTTTGTTCTCATAGTAAGAGAGGAGACTTAGCCTTTTGTGCTCACTTTCTGAATTTTGTGTGTTATGTAGGAATGCTTCTGACCAATTCTTACAGGGAAGACCTAGGTCTAAATTATACTTTTCAGTTTGTGGAAATGGATGAAGCACTTAGAAAAGAACAAGTATATCAAGTGGTTTTTAAAATTAAAATACATTCTCAAGAGCCAGCAAAATTCATATTGAGATGGTTTTCTTATTTGCATTTAATTACTTCCTATAAAACCTTATAGACTGTAGGAGATTTTTTTAATCATAAAGAGATTTTCTTTTTTTTTTTTTTTTTGGAGATGGAGTCTCGCTCTGTCACCCAGCCTGGAGTGCAGTGGTGCAATCTCGGATCACTGCAACCTCACCTCTCTGGTTCAGCCTCCTGAGTAGCTGGGATTACAGGTGTGTGCCACCACGCCTGGCTAATTTTTTGCATTTTTAATAGAGATGGGGTTTAACCGTGTTAGCCAGGATGGTCTTGATCTCCTGACCTCGTGATCTGCCTGCCACGGCCTCCCAAAGTGCTGGGATTACAGGTGTGAGCCACTGCGCCCAGCCAATTGTGACCATTTTTAAAACCATTGCCCCAAACAGCATAATTAGTCTGTTATATTTGTCCCTTGCTTAATAACAACAACTAGTTTGAAAGAGTGAAATACGAAAATATTTATCTTAAAAATTCATCTACAAGGCATTTGGTGTAATAGAACATTTTTTCCCACATCTACCCTTTAAATTCAATATATCTATTAGTATAGTAAATATTGATAAAGTGAGGAATTAAAATATAGTTTAGAGATATTTCAAGTTAATTAGAAAATTAACATCTACTTGTCTTTTGTAGTTTTTTAGTCTATTCTATTGTACCTTATGAAGTTCTGTTTAAATTCTACACAGGTATGGGCCATGCCTGTATTGCTCAGGAGTGTATCTTTAGCATCTAACACAGGATGTGGCACTTGGGCACCTGAAAAATATTTGGTGAATGACTGAATATTTCCAAAAGAGAAAGGCGTAAAAGGATTACATTTTGAATAACTCTTTGTCTTAGATTATTTGTGTTGGTCAAACAAAATACCCCAGACTGGTAATTTATATATAATAGAAATTGATTTCTCACAGTTCTGGAGACTGGGAAATACAAGATCAAGGTGCTGGCAGGTTTGGTGCCTGGTGAGGGCTGCTCTCTGCTTCCATGATGGCAACTTGTTGCTGCATTCTCACATGGCAGAAGGGGTGAAAAAAAAAAGGTGGGCAGAAGGGATGAACAGCTCCCTCACACCTTTTACAGGTCACTAATCATTTATGAAGGCTCTGCCCTCTTGACTTATTCACCTAAAGACCTCACCTCTTAACATTATCACATTGTTAATTAAGTTTCAACACAAAAATGTGGGGGACACATTCAGATCATAGCACTCTGAAAGATAGGAATTTTGCCTTTTTCTCTCCCTCTCTCCCTCCCAACCTTCCTCCCAACCTACCTCCTTCCCTCCCTCCCTTCCTTCCTTCCTTCCTTTCTTCCTTCCTTCCTTCTTCTTCTTTTATCTTTCCTCTCCCTCCTTCTTCCCTGCTTCCTTCCTTTCTCTTTTTTTCTTTTAAAGGAATATACGTTAGGTGATCAGGAATAAAATTAAAAGAATTTTGTGAATGAAATTTGTGTCCACGTAATTATAAACTTTGATTAAATTTGTATATTATCTGACAAAATTCAGAAACATTTTAGGTATTCCACTCAATGTTAATAGAAGCAGAAACATTAAGAAATGCCAGTCATTCCAAACAGAGGAAATTAGTAGATACATTAACAAAACCAATACACAGTATTTTCTCTCTTTTTTTCTCTCTCTCACATATTCTTACCATCTAGTCAGAAGACAGTCAATTGAGGATTTTTTTTTTTTTTCCATTTTGTGTTGCTAAAAAGGAATACCTGAGGCTGGGTAATTTATAAGGAAAAGAGGTTTATTTAGTTCATGGTTCTACAGGTTGTGCAAGAAGCATGGTGCTGTCATCTGCTAGGCTTCTGGTGAGAGCTTTTGTGCTAAGTCAAAATATCAACAGAGAAGGTCAAAGGCAAAGATGGCATGTGTGAAGAGAAGGCTCAGTTGGAGTTTTCTAATGTCTGAGGGAAGAAAACAACAAATCAAGGAAGGCTTACAAATCCAATAAGTCTGTGCAAGCATTTGACTATTACTTACGTATTCGATAAATTTAAACTCGAGGGTTTACTATTGAATTATTTTAAAATTTGAAATAATGTTCATGAACAAAGAATTTTATAATTTTTGAATTAAAGTTGCAAGTCTAATATCAGTCAAACTTACACATTTCAAATTAAATTCATAAGTCTAACATCATTTAAATTTATTTAGATGTATTCTTTTAAATATTTCATATTAAATCACAAATTAAATTTTTTTGGATTAGCACAGAAGCAATATTGCCTGCCTACTCATTCCCATCTCTGACGTAACTCGTTAGAACTTAGGAACTTTATACAGATACAGTTTCAAAATGGATATTGACACTACTACTTATAGGATTTTCCCCTCAAGCCCCTGTTTAAAATTCATTTTACTGCAATGTGACTTTTTTTTTTTTTTTTTTTTTGAGACAGTTTCACTCTTGTTGCCCAGGCTGGAGTACAATGGTGCAATCTCTGCTCACTGCAACCTCCGCCTCCCAGGTTCAAGTGATTCTCCTGCCTCAGCCTCCCAAGTAAGTGGGATTACAGGCACCCACCACCACTCCCAGCTAATTTTTTGTATTTTTAGTAGAGATGGGGTTTCACCATGTTAGCCAGGCTGGTCGTGAACTCCTGACCCCAGGTGATCCACCTACCTCAACTTCCCAAAGTGCTCGGATTATAGGCGTAAGCCACCATGCCTGGCCTTTTCACACCTTTTAATTGCCATGTTTAAATTGTTGAGATTCTGTACTCCTATCAGAATTACAATGGATTTCTTTACTACCTCATTTGACACGAAACCTATTGTATATCTTTTTCACATGTCTCACTGACTTTCTATGTTCATTTATTGAGAGATTACTCAATATATTAGATGTAATTCTTAGTATTACTGCTAGGGTGCCCTGCTGGGACTTCCAGAAGCAAAAATTTGGAAGAATTTGCTCAACTTCAGCTTTCTGAAGTTGCATGAGTAAGCGAGTAGGAATTGCAGAATTTGGCATCACATTTACAGCAGCATCTTTTCTCATTCTTTTGGTGCTCTTCCTTTTCGCAAAATAAAGGTTTAATACTCTCTTGGCTGAATGTAGATTTGTATCTTGCCTAAAGATGACTCTTATAACAGTGTTGATTGCCCAACCAGCTCTCTTTATTTTCTCCTCCTAATGACCAATGGCTCTAAATGCCATTTAAACAAACTAAAGATCTGATTACCCAAAGTTGGGAGTCATCGTATGCAATCTGCCATTGGAAGAGCAGATGAGTTTTTTATCAGGCTAAAGAAAGTTTTATTTTTAAGAGGTCTTCATCTGTCTATTCCATTCCAGTAGAAGGAGACAGCATTTAAGTGATTACATTCTACTGAATAGTTTGGGATGAGAGAGAATAATGTTGATCCTTGTATTAGTCCATTTTCAAATTGCTATAAAATAAAAGAATTTAAAAATTGCTATAAAATAATACCTGAGACTGCATAATTTACAAAGAAAAGGAGTTTAATTTGCTCACAGTTCTGCAGGCTGTATAGGAAGCATAGCAAGTTCTGCGTCTGGGGAGACCTCAGGAAACTTATAATCATGGCGGAAGGTGAAGGGGAAGCAGGCATCTTCACATGGCTGGAGCAGGAGGAAGGTGGGGTGGGGAGGTGCCATACACTTTTAAACAACTAGATCTCATGAGAACTTGCTCATGAGTTTGGTACATAGTACCAAGGGGAAAAATCTGCCCCCATGATCCAATCACCTCCCACTGGGCTCCGCCTCCAACTTTGGGGATTACAATTCCACATGAGATTTGGGTGAGGACATAGATCCAAACCATGTCACTTGTATTGTTCTGAAGATCAAATGGAATAATTCTTGTGTGAATGCTTTGTAAATTGTGAAGTAGTATGACATTTGTAAGGTGTTATCATTTAAATTATAAGATTTATTGAGGATTTAGCATGGACTGGGCATTATACTGAGTGTTTATATAGCTTATAACATTAAATTCTGTGGTAGCCAAATCTAGTTGCTTAGTAGATCCCCCTGGATATCCACATGCACATAGAATCATGAATTATACAATTTATGAATCACAAGATATGGCATGAGATCTGGAGATTCACATTATCCCAATCTCCTAAGGGAATTTCAGTATACGGTCAGGTTTTAGAACCACTGATTTAGTCTTCAAACTAACTCACTGAGGAAATAACTAATTATCATCTCCGTTTCCTTTCTTTGCTGAAGAGCCTTAATGAGCTATAAAAAAATCAAGTTTTTTTCCATTCTCTGAAAATTCTATATCACTTGGTATGTCAGAATAACACTTTTTTAAAACTGGGAAGTGGGGTAGAACGCCTTGTCCTCAAAGAGCTTACAATTTTTAGAAATGCCACTGTAAGGAATTATTTATATAATATTGAAGTGTGATGAAGATTATGAAAGAGGCAAGTTTCAGCTAAAGCAGCAGTAGAGAGAGGAAACAGTCATCTCTGCCTGGGGAGAGTGAAGGTGTGGGAAAGTTTCACAGAAGATGGGAGTGATAGAAGCATGTACAGAGGCAAGGACGTATGAGCCAGCACAGCTTATTGAAAGAACAGAAAGAATTCAGTATGGCTGTTGGGGAGGGCATTCAGGAAAGCATGGGCTTTGCAATCTGATAAACACAGTCTTAGATTCTGGATCCGCTACTTACTAGCAAAGTGACCTTGGACAATTTCACTTAGCTTTCTTGAATCTTAGATTTCTCAGCTATGATAACAAAACCTTTCTACCTTTCAGAGTATTTGTCAAGGTTAATGGAAACTCTTATTATAAATTAACACATATTAATTTACTTTCATTAGAATATTCTACTACTACTACTATTACTGCAAGTCTTTTGGAAAGCATTTGGGCATTATTACGTTAGTTAGCTTTGGGGATGCCATTAAAATTAGAGAAGGGCATGAATGCATTTGCTTTCTACCAATGATACTTTGTCAGCAGGACAAGGATGAATCCGAGGACACTGGAGGCAAAGAGATCACTTCCTGGACTAATTCTCATTCTAGATGATGTATAATAAGAATATTAGTACTGGTTGGGTGTGGTGGCTCACACCTGCAATCCCAGCACTCTGGGAAGCCAAGGCTCTGGGTGGGTCACTTGAGGTCAGGGGTGTGAGACCAGCCTGATCAACATGGTGAAACCCTGTCTCTACTAAAAAATACAAAATTAGTCAGGTGTGGTGGTGCATGCCTGTTAAGGGAGGAGACTACCCCTTACATTGTCTTACGCCCAATTTCTGCCTCCAAAGAAAGAAAAAGTAAAAACTGAAAGGCAGAAATGAAATCCACAAGCAGACAGCCCGGTGCCACACCCTGGGCCTGGTAGTTAAAGATCGACCCCTGACTTAATTGGTTATGTTATCTATAGATTGCAGACGTTGCATAGAAAAGCACTGTGAAAATCCCTACCTTGTTTTTTCAGATCTAATTACCGGTGCATGCAGTCCCCAGTCACCTACCCCCTGCTTGCTCAATCCATCACAACCCTCTCATGCAGATCCCCTTAGAGTCGTGAGCCCTTAAAAGGGACAGAAATTGCTCAGTCGGGGAGCTCAGCTCTTGAGACAGGAATCTTGCTGATGCCCCCAGCCGAATGAACTCTTTCCTTCTTAACTCGGTGTCTGAGGAGTTTTGTCTGCGGCTCGTCCTCCTACACTGTAATCCCAGCCGCTTGGGAGGCTGAGGCAGGAGAATTGCTTGAACCCAAGATGCGGAGGTTGCAGTGAGCTGAGATAGCGCGATTGCACTCCAGTCTGGGCAACAAGAGTGAAACTCCATCTCAAAAGTAAAAAGAATATTAGTGGGGATGGGGAGAAAAAATGGATTCAGAGATATTTAGGAGATAGTTTAACATATCTATCACATATGATTATGTTTAAAGACAAAACTAAGCATGAGGCAAAATTAACAAAGTCTATTTATTCATAAACTTGTAGCAAGAAAGCCCTTGGCAAAGTTTTATTTCAGCAGGTTTTCAATGGTATTGGACAAGTATGAGTTTATAGTGTGTAAAGAAAATACTAAGTCTCTGATTGGCAAGCATTTGTTAAAGTAGGAATTTTAGAAGCAAGGGAGAATTTTATTGAGTGGTCATTGAGTTCATCTGGCAATAGTTGATAGACCACAAAGGGGCAAAGCAGTTGGGATCATTTCAAAACAGGAAGAACTGTTCAATGTTAGAGGTGGAAAGTTTTCCATGGTGACCATTTCAGGGAGCAGGTGGGGAACAAATGGGGAACAAGTGGGGTCGATGGGGTACTCTTTTGGGATCAAATTACCATCACAGTCCTTACTGGGAGTGGCTGCCATGGTAGGCAGTTTTTCTCAATTATTTAGTATGAAGATCAGATAAAAGTTTGTTTATTCATTTTGCCCTGGTGGAAATATTCTAAATAATTTTAGTGGATGAAAGAACTTGGTAAGTATTATTGGGCATCATGGTATCTATCACTGTATGTGCTAACTCGGGCATATTTCTTTTAGGGAAGATTTTAAGATAGCCACCATTTTCAATTGCATACTGATGTGCATGGGCTTTTCTATTGCTGTGGAGTTAATTCTACAAATTACAAGTGTTTTAATTTAATTTAATGTAACTTAATTTAGGAGAGCTAAGTAATTAAACATGAGGCCAAAGTACGTAAGAAAGTGGCAGTCTTTTATTGCAAATATGCACACACTTTCAGGCGAAGTTCTCTGGTCCTCAGGTGTGGGGGGGCCAGGGAAGTCACCCCGGCGCTTTAGGGTGATGTTGTCCGGTCCACAAATGCGGGGGCCGAAGAAGTCACGCGGGCTCCGGCAGGCGGCAGACTTTTATGCCTGGGAGCTGGAAGGGGAGGAGTTCCGGGCGTGTGTGTAGGAGTGGCTTCTTGAATTTCGGTGTCCTCGGCTTGACGTCATTCTGCGCATGCTCAGTTGATTTGGTTCTTTTCTCGGGCGCGGGAAAATCTGTGAAGAAGAACCCGGAAACAACAGGGACTGCTCCATCTTGTTCACCTTCCTCCATCTTGTCCCTTTTCCTTCACCCAAACAACAAGTAAGACCAATATCAGTCTTAAAAAATTCATCATATCTGCTGTGAAGTTTTACACTGAAGTTTACCAGCAGAAATATTTTCATATTCATGTTAGTAAACATGCCTGATGCACAAAGCTTTTGAATAGAAAAGACCAGGATAATTTAAGAATATGCTTTGAAAGCAAGCAAGAACCTCGTTAATCTTACATGTGCTTTAATTTGCTTTCATGTGCTTTGTCTAGGTAAAGCAAATTTTTCCATGAAAGAAAGCTTGGACAGAAAATATGCTTGGTAAATCAGTCTTCTAAAAGCTGCTGGAGGTAAGGAAAAAAATTAGTAATGTAATGCTGATGCTAAACTGCCCATCTAATTAATTCTGGGTAATATATTAACAACAATTTTTTTGCTTTTTTTGGCAGAAGATTTGCCCTTTTTCACTAATCCTATCTCAATTTACTTCAAGAAGATTCCTTTAGTTGGCTAGGCAAGAAAATGTTCCTTGCCTCTCTTATATAATTTAGTGTTTCCACTTAAATAAAATGCCTTAAGGAAAAAGCAGTTGCAAAGGAGGTGGGAAGAAAGAAAAGAACAAGGCTAAAAGAACTTGGTTTTAACAGGCATATACATGAGAACCTTCATAGACTAAGAACTTCTGGAGGGTGGGGTGTGGTCATCCTGGGATTAGTGTTGAAAGGAATCTGTCACCTTTGAGCATGAGTACTTTTTACCTGTGGCTCTGTAACAAAGAGGCTATTGTGTTTCAAAACAGAAGCTCCAAACAGTGACAAAGAAACCAGGCAAAGGGGGCCAGAGGGGTTGTTGCTTACTGAACATTTCGGTAGCATTTTCAAAATAATTGGCTTAACTACACGACCAAACTAAGTTGTAATTTCAAGGGCACCACAATTTACAGGGATTTATGTTAAAGTTCTGTTAAGTAGCTCTTCTTTTTTCTTTCTTTCTTTCTTTCTTTCTTTCTTTCTTTCTTTCTTTCTTTCTTTCTTTCTTTCTTTCTCTCTCTCTCTCTCTCTCTCTCTCTCTCTCTCTCTCTCTCCCTTCCTTCCTTCCTGCCTTTCCTTCCTTCCTTCCTTCCTTCCTTCCTTCCTGCCTTCCTGCCTTCCTGCCTTCCCGCCTTCCCGCCTTCCCGCCTTCCCTCCTCCCTCCCTCCCTCCCTCCCTCCCTCCCTCCCTTCCTTCCTTCCTTCCTTCCTTCCTTCCTTCCTTCCTTCCTTCCTTCCTTCCTTCCTTCTTTCTTTTCTTGTAAATAGATCTCTAAGGGACGTACACAAGGCCTGCAATGTTACGGGTTAATGCTTTATGAAACAGAAGGTACTGTTGCTGCAAGGATGGTAAAGGATGTTTGGAATCAGAAACATATAGTCACTCTGAGTATGATAGGAGAGATGAAGATATGATATGAAGAACTAAATAAAAATAAATTCTAAGAATAGAAAGTTCCCACTTTATATACTGCTCCAGTTAAAGGCAGTTTAGTGAGTAGTTAAAAGTCAGGCATCTGGACCCAGGCTGCTTGGGTTTATCGCTCAGCTTTGCACTTGGTTAACAAACAAACCCACCTGTAATCTTACTACTTAAAAAAATACAAAGTATTTACAGTAAAGTATGAAAGCAAATCCATACTCCATTAACCATTCTACATTTAATATGTATCCTTCTCAACATTTCCCCGAAGTTATACACATCGGTATATAACGGACACATGCACAATGCCAACAACACTGGTTTGCAAGTAAAAACATCGTTTAGTGATCTAACATGAGCCATGTAGTACGTACATGTTCATCTTGTATGTACTCATTATCTTGTGTTACTGGATAGGGGTCCTAATCCAGACCCCAAGAAAGGGTTCTTGGATCTCATGCAAGAAAGAATTCAGGAAGAGTCCCTAAAGTGAAAGCAAGTTCGCTAGGAAAGTAAAGGAATAAAGAATGGCTACTCCATAGGCAGAGAAGCCCTGAAGTCTGCTGGTTGTCTATTTTTATGGTTATTTCTTTATCATACGCTAAACGAGAGGTGGGTTATTCAAGCTTCCCATTTTTAGACCATATAGGGTAACTTCTTGACGTTGCCATGGCATTTGTAAAGTGTCATGGCACTGGTGGGAGTGTAGCAGTGAGGATGAACAGTCACTCTCATCGCAACCTTGGTTTTGGTGGGTTTTAGCCAGCTTATTTACTGCAACATGTTTAATCAGCAGTGTCTTTTTGGCCTGTATCTTTTGCCAACCTCCTATCTCATCCTGTGACTTAGAACGCCTTAACCATCTGGGAATGCAGCCCAGGAGGTCTCAGCCTCATTTTACCTAGCCCCTATTCATGATGGAGTTGCTCTAGTTCAAATGCCTCTGACACTTGTATATACTAAGATGACTATAGTATTTTTTTGCCTTATTAACTATTGGTCTATTTAATAAATATTTATGTGTCCAATATTTTGCTATTGTGATAGTAGAGTGAATGTCCTTGTACATAAATATTAATGTTATTATTTCTGTGGGTTAAATTTCAACTGGGATGATAAATCGAAAGGTATGCACATTTTAAATTTTAATAGATACTTCCACATTACTTTTTAAAAGACTGTACAAGGCTGGGCATGGTGGGTCACGCCTGTAATCCTAGTACTTCGGGAGACTGAGGCAGGCAGGTTGCTTGAGTTCATGAGTTTGACACCAGCCTGGGCAATATGGTGAAACTCTGTCTCTAAAAAATATACAAAAATTAGCAGGGTGTGGTGTTACATGACTGTTTTCCCAGCTTCTTGAGAGGCTGAGGCAGGAGCATTGCTTGAACCCAGGAGGTTGAGGTCGTGGTGAGCCGAGACTGCCCTACTGCACTCCAGCCTGAGGGACAAAGTGAGACACTGTCTTAAAAAAAAAAAAAAAAAAAGAAAAGGTTGTACTAATTTATGCTTTCAGTTTTGTGTCAGAGAATGTCTTCTTCCTCACTTCTTCAATCCACATGAATTCTTTTTCGCTTTTTATTATTATGAAAAACGTTAAATACATCAAATATAGGAAATAGTCTAATGAGCTCCCATAAACCCAACGTTCCGTTTCAATAATCATCTTTATTTTTATGCCTTCTTGTTGAATTATATTAAAGCAGATGTTAGACATGACATTTTCCCATGCAAAGTAGATATTTTATATCTTCAATTATTCTAATTCTGCTTTCTTCTAACAATATATAAACATGATGATGTTTGCTCTTCTCCCATTCTTATCGCTCAGTGTGAGAAAATCAAAAACAGAACACTAAGAAGCTTCCTGTAAGACTTCAGGGAAGAGATGGAAGACTAAACACATTTTATTTTTACTCCCAGAATTATTTTGAATTATTAGTAATCACTGGCTCTTACCACATACTAGTTTCTGATGTGGCTGTTTGATGCTGGTGTTCTCGTTAATGTTGAAACTGTTTATTGAATGAGAAATAATCTCCCACTCTAGGATGAGATGCATCATTGAGGAGCAGCACCCTGGTTTTGGTGACAGATGTCAGAACTCCTACTGAAGGACAGTGCCCTGAGGATGATAGCTTGTTGATACTGCTCCATGCTCATAAAACAATCTGGGGCCCACGACTAACAAAACCGTGATCCACAGTAACAAACAAACGAAACGTTTATTAGCATGACAGCCATCATAGGCCATGCCATCCTGAGGGAAGTGATCCAGAGTTTACTTATCTTTCCATCAAGTGGGAGATAGTAGAGGGCACCAGAGATTTGGAAGAAAGAAAGATGTTACCAGACCCCAGCACCTACCCAAAGTTAATATTGTCTCTTCAGTGGTTCAACGGAAAGGTGTTAATGGAAAAGTGTCCTGATCCAGATGGTCCCTGTTTTTTTTTTTTTTTGAATAGAGGTGGGGTCTCACTATGTTGACCAGGCTGGTCTCGAATTCCTGAGCTCAAGTGATTCTCTCATTTCTCACGAGGCTGTGAAGAAATAGGAATGCTTTTGCACTGTTGGCAGGAGTGTAAATTAGTTCAACCATTGTGGAAGACAGTGTGGCGATTCCTCAAGGATCTAGAACCAGAAATACCATTTGACCCAACAATCCCATTACTGGGTATTTACCCAAAGGATTATAAATCATTCTACTATAAAGACACGTGTACATGTGTGTTTATTGCAGCACGGTTTACAATAGCAAAGACTTGGAACCAACCCAAATGCACATCAGTGATAGACTGGATAAAGAAAATGTGGCACATATACACCATGGAATACCGTGAAGCCATAAGAAAGAATGAGTTCATGTCCTTTGCAGCGACATGGATGAAGCTGGAAGCCATCATTTTCAGCAAAGTAACACAGGAACAGAAAACCAAACACCGTATATTCTCACTCATAAGTGGGAGCTGAACAATGAGAACACATGGACACAGGGAGGAGAACAACACACACTGAGACCTGTCTGGGGGTCGGGGGCAAGGGAAGGGAGAGCGTTAGGACAAAAACCTAATGCATGTGAGGCTTAAAACCTAGATGACGGGTTGACAGGTGCAGCAAACCACCATGGCACATGTGTGCCTATGTAAGAAACCTGCACATTCTGCACATGTATCCCGGAACTTAAAGAAAAATGAAAAAAAAAAAAAGAATCTGGGGATTAAACATTCTGAATTTAATTGGCCTAATCCAATCTTCACACAATAACAGCAGAGAAGCAGAGATCTTTTTGAAATGTAAATCAGATTTTGTTATTTACCAGTTTGAAACCAGTCACAGGCTTACTATTGTACTAAAATAAAATTTAGATATCCTCTAGGAGGCCTACAAACCTCGTCTATCTTTTCACTTTTTTTTTTTTGAGACAGAGTCTCGCTCCATCACCCAGGCTGGACTGCAATGGCGTGATCTCAACTCACTGCAACTTCCACCTCCCAGGTTCAAGCGATTCTCCTGCCTCAGCCTCCCGAGTAGGTGGGATTACAGGTGTCCGCCAGCATGCCTGGCTAATTTTTTTGTGTTTTTAGTAGTTACAGGGTTTCACCATGTTGGTCAGGCTGGTCTCGAACTCTTGACCTCAAGTGATTCACACCTCCCCTTGGCCTCACAAAGTGCTAGGATTACAGGTGTGAGCCACCAAGCACCTGGACTATCTTTTCACTTTCATCCATGCCTTTCTCCATTTTGCTCACTGTCCTTGAGCCACATTAGGCTACTTCCTGGCCCTCCCAAGCTTTAGTGTCTCCTCACTGTTTTGGTTTAGTCAAAGCTTCTCTTCACCCTTCACAATAATTATTCTTTATACTTCAGGATTCAGTTTAAATGTCACTTACCAAGAGGCCTTCAGAGACATCTCATTTTAAATTAGATTCCCCAGTTTTACTTTCTCTTTGTAATCTGAACCTTTCCTCCATAGCACTTACCTTTAGTGATTATAATTATATCATTATAAACAGGTTTTAAATTGTAATGTTTCTCTGTCCCTACCCCCACTTCCCGGAAGCTTTCAAAGGATAGATATCCATGTTTGTTCCCTCACCCTTCAAAATCCAGCACAACGCAGTGCCTTGCCTTTAGTATGCACATGGTACTTAAAACAAAACCAAAAAAACCCCCCAAACCCCAAGTATATAAATAAAGTAACATTATGTCCGTGCTTGTTCTCTCACCCTCAAAATCCAGCACAACGCAGTGCCTTGCCTCTAGTGTGCACATGGTACTAAAAAAAAAAAAAAAACCAAAACCCCGAATATATAAATAAAGTAACATTTAAACTAAGACCAGAAGGGTGATGACTAGGACTTAGCTAGGCAAAGGCTGTGTGTAGGAGGGAAGCATTGGAAAGACTTTTCTGCAAGGAACTTTTGGAAGCTTTTAAAGGAGGAAAAGGCCATCTGGAATGAGTGACACAATTGTGAGCTTAGAAATTTGCTTTGCTCTGCTTTGTGAAATACAGGAAACTTTTTTTTTTTTTGTAAAGGAATTGTGTTTTTCTGACATATTACTGTGTTTAGTGATTAAGCCAGGATCATTAGAGGTGTAGAAAAATGTGCTAGATAAAAATCTCAGTGGAATTAGTATGGGAGTGATCCTGTTATATGCAGGTGTGGGATAAGGTGACTCACTTTCAGTCATGATGTTCTGACTCCGAAAAGTTCTAGACAATGTAAAGAGTAGAAATCAGGATGACTAGGTTGCTGATATGATCTGTTACTTTTGTTGAATAAAAGAAAACCTGTCACTTCAAAATGTGTTACATTTTGAATTTTAAAAAATTTTAATGACTTTCTGTTAGTAAAGTTAGCAAATAAAGGATAGTAACCTGCAAATAATCACTGACTAATCACAATTTTAAAGAAAAATATTTGGGCAAGAAAATGTGAAAAAAGCCTTACAAACTAATTGTATTGGAGAGTACCTTTTGCTAAACTATTTTACCTTTCAGTTACCTCCAAATCCAAAAAGTCTATTTTTAGGCAATTAAGTCATCACAAAGGAGAACACATATTTGAAAGCAAGTGGGTCTGAATTTAAATGCCAGGTCCATCACTTACTGTGAAACCATTAGGATTTTTCTTAGTACAGGTATGTATACCTGTACTTAGATATTTCCTTAGTACAGGTATATATACACAAGCATATTTTTAATGAAAAAAGGAGGAAATACTCTCAACAGTCAGTCCTCATGTCTGTAACTTGTTACATGGCCATAGTTAGGATTGATAACTACCTTCTTCTACTACCCTTTCTGTATTCCCTTTCTCTTCAGCAAGCACCTAAACTGGTCATGGTTTTTTACCTGATGGGGTGACCCAAACTTTCATTCCCGAAGGGTCTGGGCCATTTGTAGTCTTGCCTGGATGGAGTTGTTGTAGTTTTCTATTGGCCTTAGTTACAGGGCAGGGTAACAGTGAGAGATGCCCTAAGTAATCGCCTGTGTTCCAGACATACTCTGTATTTCTTATCTGCACTGTGGAGTAGTAGACTGATTTTATCTTGATAGTCTGAGTCAATCACCTCAATTAACACTGTACCTCCCTTCTTAACCTGTATACTTAGAGGTAGGAGGAGCGTGGCCAGGGGGCAATCTTAACTACCCAGTTCCGTAGAGTCATTGTTGTGTCCCCTGGGGGCAGCATTCCTCCCTCTGGAGATAAGACTTCTAGGCCAGCAGAACATAATGTGGCAGGAACAGGAAGCAAACATTTTGCTAGCCAGGTCACTAGGGGTAATTGTGAGTGATGCCACTTCCACTTCCACCCTTTGATTCCTGGATGCATGAATCCTGGCTCTGAAAGAAACAGTACTGTGATGGTTAATATTAGTTGTCAACTTGATTGGGTGGAGGGGTGCCCAGATGGCTGGTAAAGTATTGTTCCTGGTCTGTGTGGATGTTGCTAGAGGAGATTGATGTTTGAGTCAGTGGACTGGGAGAGGAAGACCCATCCTCAGTGTGGGTGGGCACCATCCAATCAGCTGCCAGCACAGCAAAGACAAAACAGGAGGAAGAAGGTGGGATAACTTTACCTGCTGGATGCTTCTTCCTGCTCCTCCTGCCCTTGGACATCAGACTCCAGGTTCTTTGGTCTTTGAACTCTTGGACTTACACCAGTGGTTTGCCAGGGGTCTTGGGCCTTCAGCCATAGACTAATGGCTGCACTGTCAGCTTCCCTGGTTTTGAGGCTTTTGGACTCAGACTGAGCCACTACTGACTTCTTTCTTCTCCAGCATGCAGATGGCCTATCGTGGGACTTTGCCTTGTGATTGTGTGAACCAATTCTCCCTAATAAACTCCCTTTCATATATACACAGCCTTTGGGAGAACTTTGCCCCAGCCCTGCAAAGTATTGTCAACTAGTTGATATTGTAACTGGGATGCCAAAAGACCATTCCACCATTCTATATCAAGCTAACTGCTTCAAGATAATGGGGAACATAGTAAGACCAGTGAATTCCATGAACATGAGCCTACTGCCATATTTCTTTGCCTGTGAAGTGCCTTGGTCAGAGGCAATGCTGCATGGAATACCATGGAGGTGGATAAGGCATTCAATGAGCCCATGAATTTTAGTCTCGGTAGAATCATTGGGTGCAGGAAGGGCAAACCCATATTTGGAATAAGTGTCTATTCCAGTAAGGACAAACTGCTGCCCCTTCCATGATGGATGAGGTGCAGTGTAATCAAACTGCCACCAAGTAGCTGGCTGATCACCCCGAGGAATGGTGCTGCTTCAAGGGCTCACTGCTGGTCCTTGTTGCTAGCAGATTGGGCACTCAGTGGTGGCCATAGCCAGGTATGCCTTGGTGAGTGGAAGTCCATGTTTCTCACTCAGGCACGACCTCCATCCCTGCTACCATGGCCACTTTGTTCATGAGCCCATTGGGCAATGATAGGGGTAGCTGGGGAAAGAGGCTGAGTGGTGTTCACAGAGCAGGTTATCCACCTGATTATTAAAATCCTCCTTTGCTGAGGTCACCCTTTGGTGAGCATGGGACACAAATGTCTTCAAAGTTTTTGACCACTCAGAGAGGCCCATTTACATACCTTTTCCCCAGATTTCTTTGTCATCAATTTCCAATCATGCTTCTTCCAGGTTCCTGATCATTCAGCCAAACCATTGGCTACAGCACATGAGTTTATATAAATGCATGTCTGGCCATTTCTCCTTCCAAGAAAAGTGCACAACCATGTGTACTGCTCGAAGTTCTGTCCACTGGGAAGAGTTTCCTTCATCACTGCTTTTTAGGGACATCTCAGAAAGGGGCTGTAGTGCTGCAGCTGTCCACTTTCGGGTGGTGCCTGCATATCATGCCGAACCATCTGTAAACCAGGCCCTAGTCTTCTCTTCCTCTGTCAACTGGCCATAGGGAATTCCCCAAGAAGCCATCAGCACAGGCTGGGGGAGAGAAGGCAGGGTGGCAGGAGTGGGGACCATGGGTATTTGAACCACTTCTTCATGTAACTTACTTGTGCCTTCAGGATCTGCTTGAGCCCAATCACGTGTATACCACTTCCATTTGATGATAGAATGCTGCTGTGATACACAGTTAAGGTCGCATGGTGACTTGATGACCTTATGACAAATGTTCAGTTTCCACTAAAGCCCAGTAACAGGCCAAGAGCTGTCTCTCAAAAGGAAAGTAGTTATCTGCAGAAGATGGCAGGGCTTTGCTCCAACATCCTACAGACCTCCACTGTGGTTCACCTGTGAAGGCCTGCCAAACACTGCAAACAGCATCCTTATCTGCCACTGACACCTCAAGCGCCACTGGATCTGCTGAGTCATATGGCCCAAGTGGCAGAGCAGCTTGCATGGCAGCCTGGACCTGTTGCAGAGCCTTCTCCTGTTTTGGACCCCACTCAAAACTAGCAGCCTTTCAGGTCACTTGATAAATGGAATGGAGTAACACACCCAAATGAGGAATGTGTTGCCTCCAAAATCCTAATAGACCCACTAGGCACTGTGCCTCTTTCTTGGTTGTAGGAAGGGCCAAATGCAACAAGTTATCCTTCACCTTGGAAGGACTATCTCAACATGCCCCACATCACTGGAACCCTGGAAATTTCACAGAGGTAGAAGGCCTCTGAATTTTAGTTGGATTTATTTCCCATCCCCTGACATGCAAATGTCTCTCCAATAAGTCAGAGAGGTTGCTACTTTGTTTTTTTTTGTTTGTTTGTTTGTTTTTTTTTTTGAGATGGAGTCTTGCTGTGACGCCCAGGCTGGAGTGCAGTGGTGTGTTCTCGACTTACTACAAGCTCCGCCTCCTGGGTTCATGCCATTCTCCTGCCTCAGCCTCCCGAGTAGCTGGGACTACAGGCACCTGCCACCACACCTGGCTAATTTTTTGTGTATTTTGTTTAGTGGAGATGGGGTTCCACCGTGTTAGTCAGGATGGTCTCAATCTCCTGACCTCGTGGTCCACCCGCCTTGGCCTCCCAAAGTGCTGGGATTACAGGCATGAGCCACTGCGTCCAGCCAGGAATGGAGAAAAAGGCATTTGCCAAATCAATGCTACATACCAGGTACCAGGAGATGTGTTAATTTGCTCAAGCAATGAAACTACATCTGGTGCAGCAGTTGCAATTGTAGTCACCACTTGTTAAGCTTACAATAATCCACTATCATTCTCCAAGATCCATCTGTCTTCTGAACAGGCCAAATAGGAGAGTTGACAGGGGATGTGGTGGAAATCATCACCCCTACATCTTTCAGGTCCTTGATGGTGGCACTAGTCTGTGCAATCCTTCCAGGGATGCAATATTATTTTTCTATTTATTATTTTTCTAGGTAAAGGCAGCTATAATGGTTTCCCTTTGGCCTTTCTCACCATAATAGCCCTCACTCCACAGGTCAGGGAACCAATGTGGGAATTCTGCCAGCTGGTAAGTATGTCTGTTTATTTATGAATTCTGGCACTGGGTAAAGGACCACAAGACAGGTCCTGGACCCACTATAAGTCAGACCTGAGCCAAAATGCCATTAATTACCTGACCTCCATAAGCCCCTACTCTAACTGGAAGGCCAAGTATCCCCTGGAATCAATGTCAGAGCCAGTGTCTAGTAATTCCCGAAGGTATGATTATTCCCCTTTCCCCAGGGCACAGTTACCCTGGTGAAAGGCCAGAGGTCTCTTTGGGAAAGGATGGAAGAAACATTAACAGTATAAATTTTCAGTAGTAGAGTGGGGTCCTTCCTCAAAGGGACCTGGCCTCCTCTTCATTTAAGGGGTTCTGGGTGTGTAAACTGGCTCAAGTCTGGAAACTGATGGAAGGCCATGATTATCTGCTTTTATAATTGAAATTAGACTTTTGTCTACTTGACCTGGAAGTTTTCTTTTCACACATCAATTAAGAACATAGTAGGCTTCTTATCGATTTCACTTCTAGAAATGCCATGATTCATTAGCCAATACCAGAACTCTACATGGATCAGAATATTCTGATTGTGGCTTTGCCTGTGCTTTCCATTATGGTAACTACTCCCGCATTGCCTTGATAATTGAGTGCTACCACTTGGCTCCTGCCACTTGGGATCCAATGATTCCCATTGTGTTTAAGTTTTCCAGTTGAGTGACTGTGGTTTCTACTGTAAGATCTCGCATACAGAGAAGAGCAATCACAGAACTCTTTAAAGATGCTGGTGCTCCCCTCACAAATCTGTTTCACAAGGTATTGGTGAAGGGTATATCTTCTGAACCCTCCCGTTTGGGGTGAGTAGGTCTAAAGTGAAAAAATCCACTCTAGCATTCCAGTCTCCCAAAGCCTTTGGATCCCTTCCTCTACATTAAACCAAGGGAGATCAGGCATTTCCAGCTCACTCACAGTGGGCCTTCTTTTGATCCATGTTTCAACTGACCAATAAGTAAATTATTAGAACCTCTTAAAACTCCCTTAGCTGTCTGGGTGCAGTGGCTCAAGCCTGTAATCCCAGCACTTTGGCAGGCTGAGGTGAGTGGATCATTTGAAGTCAGGAGTTTGAGACAAGCCTGGCCAACATGGTGAAACTCTGTCTCTAAAAAACAAAAAATAGCTTGGCATTGTGGCAGGCACCTGTAACCCCAGCTACTTGGAGGCTGAGGCAGGAGAATCGCTTGATCCTGGTAGGTAGAGGTTGCAATCAGCTAAGATCACACCACTGCACCCTAGCCTGAGCATCAGAGTGAGACACCATCTCAAAACAAAAACAAAAACAGAAACACAACTACCTGATCTGCAACATTAAATGCAGAATCTCTGCCTAGTGGGCCCATATCAATAAATCTAGCCTGATCCAACTTTATGTTCCTACCACCATTACTTCATACTTTTTTTTTTTTTTTTTTTTTTTGGAGACAGAGTCTCGCTCTGTCGCCCAGGCTGGAGTGCAGTGGCGCGATCTTGGCTCACTGCAAGCTCCGCCTCCCGGGTTCACGCCATTCTCCTGCCTCAGCCTCCCGAGTAGCTGGGACTACAGGCGCCCACAACCGCGCCCGGCTAATTTTTTGTATTTTTAGTAGAGACGGGGTTTCACCGTGGTCTCGATCTCCTGACCTTGTGATCCGCCCGCCTCGGCCTCCCAAAGTGCTGGGATTACAGGCGTGAGCCACCGCGCCCGGCCTACTTCATACTTTTAATATCCATTCCCAAAGCTGTTCTCCAGGCTTCTGCTTATATAAATTAGAAAATTCAAGTAGTTCTTTTGGAGTATAGTGCACCCCCTCATGGGTCACACTTTGTACCTTATGTTTAGGTGTCTGCTGGTACTTGAGTCTAGTTACAGGTCTAGAAGCAAAGAGAGGTGTTAGGGGTGGGTCCTGAGGAGAATCGGCATTGTCTTGCCTGGCAACTGCCTCAGGGGAGGCCATCACTGTTGCCTCAGCCAGTGCAGGGTTAATCTTAGACAAAGGTGGAAAGGCTGATAGCAGCTTGGGTGAGTGAGGGGATGTTGCCTCCACAGGGGAGTGAGTTGTGAGGGAGATGAAGGCCTTTTCTTCTGGAAAAAAAAACTCACTGGAATTCAGGAACTTAGTGTCTCCAGCTTCATCAGGGTCCTTCCACACATCCCCATCTCAAATTGTAGGGTTCCATTATTTCCGAGTCAATGGCCTCACTTTATCAGTAGACACCTGGTGAGGCTGAGCATGTGCCTTTCATTGTATGTCAGCCACTCACATGACAGAGCTTGGTCTTATTTTCAGCAATTTCAGCCCTTTGTCTACAGAAGATGAGACTCTCACCCAGGGCAATCTTAGGAGATTTAGGTTAAGTATGCACTTCTGGAGATGGGATATATGATCTCTGAGCTCATCTTTTTCTTTCACCACTTTGTCCAGCAAACTTAGGAGCAGCCAACCAACTTCACTATGTTCCTTGGTTCTCTGCAAACATTCAAAGGTACCATGTATAGAGTCGCTAAACTCCTTGCCTCTCAGTAGTGGTGAATCAGGAGTATCAAATGCATTTATTTTGCATAACTCTGTAAACAATGCATGCCAAGGACTATCAGTGCTCTACGTACTCTTAGAAGTAGAGTCCTTTTTGTCCATTTGTTTGTGTCCTCTCTTATTTTCTTGAGCAGTGGTGTGTAGTTCTCCTTGAAGAGGTCTTTCACATCCCTTGTAAGTTGGAGTCCTAGGTATTTTATTCTCTTTGTAGCAGTTGTGAATGGGAGTTCACTCATGGTTTGGCTCCCTGCTTGTCTATTGGTGTATAGGAATGCTTGTGATTTTTGCACGTTGATTTTGTATCCTGAGACTTTGCTGAAGATGCTTATCAGCTTAAGGAGTTTTTGGGCTGAGACAGTGGGGTTTTCTAAATATACAATCATGTCATCTGCAAACAGAGACAATCTGACTTCCTTTCTTCCTATTTGAATATGCTTCATTTCTTTCTCTTGCCTGATTGCCCTGGCCAGAACCTCCAATGCTATGTTGAATAGGAGGGGTAAGAGAAGCCATCTTTGTCTTGTGCAGGTTTTCAAAGGGAATGCTTCCAGCTTTTGCCCATTCAGTATGATGTTGACTATGGGTTTGTCATAAACAGCTCTTATTATTTTGAGATATGTTCCATCAATACCTAGTTTATTGAGAGTTTTTAACATGAAGGGATGTTGAATTTTATTGAAGGCCTTTTCTACATCTATTGAGATAATCATTTGGTTTTTGTCATTGTTTCTGTTTATGTGATGGATTATGTTTATTAATTTGTGTATGTTAAACCAGCCTTGCATCCCAGGGATGAAGCCAACTTGATCGTGGTGGATAAGCTTTTTGATATGCTGCTGGATTAGGTTTGCCAGTATTTTATTGAGGATTTCCACATGTATGTTTATCAGGGATATTGGTCTGAAATTTTCTTTTCTTTGTTGTGTCTCTGGCAGGCTTTGGTATCATGATGATGCTGGCCTCAAAAAAAATTTCATGTTCATGGACAGGAAGAATCAATATTGTGAAAATGGCCATAATTCCCAAAGTAATACGTAGATTCAATGCTATTCCCATCAAGCTACCAGTGACTTCCTTTGCAGAATTAGAAAAAATTACTTTAAATTTCATATAGAACCAAAAAAGAGCCAGTATAGCCAAGACACTCCTAAGCAAAAGAACAAAGCTGGAGGCATCATGCTATTTGACTTCAAACTATACTACAAGGGTACATAACCAAAACAGAATGGTACTGGTACCAAAACAGATTTATAGACCAATGGAACAGAACAGAGGCATCAGAAATAACACTACACATCTACAACCATCTGATCTTCAACAAACCTTACAAAAACAAGCATTGGGGAAAGGATTCCCTGTTTAGTAAATAGTGATGGTAAAACTGGCTAACCATATGGAGAAAACAGAAACTGGACCCCTTCCTTACACCTTATACAAAATTTATACCTTATATAAAAGTATACAAAATTACACCTTATACAAAAATTAACTCAAAGTGGATTAAAGACTTAAATGTAAAACCCAAAACCAAAAAAACCTAGAAGAAAACCTATGCAATACCATTCAGGACATAGACATGGGCAAAAACTTCACGACTAAAACACCAAAAGCAATTGCAACAAAAGCCAAAATTGACAAATGGGATCTAATCAAACTAAAGAGCTTCTGCACAGCAAAAGAAACTATCATCAGACTGAACAGGCAGCCTGCAGAATGAGAGAACGTTTTTGCAATCTACCCATCTGACGAAGGTCTGATTTCCCAAATCTACAAGGAACCTAAACAAATTTATAAGAAAAAAAAAAAACCATCAAAAAGTGCGAGAAGAATATGAACAGACACTTCTCAAAAGAAGACATTTATGCAGCCAACAAACATATGAAGAAAAGCTCATCATCCCTGGTCATTAGAGAAATGCAAATCAAAACCACAATAAGAAACCATGTCATGCCAGTTAGAATGGTGATTATTACAAAGTCAGGAAACAACCAATGCCAGCGAGACTGTGGAGAAATAGGAACGCTTTTACACTGTTAGTGGGAGTGTAAATTAGTTCAACCATTGTGGAAGAGAGTGTGGCAATTCCTCAAGGATCTAGAACCAGAAATACCATTTGACCCAGCAATCCCATTACTGTATGTATACCCAAAGGATTATGAATCATTGTAATATAAAGACACATGAACACATATGTTTATTGCAGCACTATTTACAATAGCAAAGACTTGAAACCAACCTAAATGCCCATCAATGATAGACTGGATAAAGAAAATGCGGCACATATACACCATGGAATACCATGAAGCCATAAAAAAGAATGAGTTCATGCCCTTTGCGTGGACGTGGATGAAGTTGGAAGTCATCATTTTCAGCAAAGTAACACAGGATCAGACAACCAAACACTGCCTGTTCTCACTCATAAGTGGGAGTTGAACAATGAGAACACATGGACACAGGGAGGGGAACATCACACACGAGGTCCTGTTGGGGGATGGGGGACAAGGGGAGGGAGAGCATTAGGACAAAAACCTAATGCATGAGGGGCTTAAAACCTAGATGATGGGTTGATAGGTATAGCAAACCACCATGGCACATGCATACTTATGTAATAAACCTGCATATTCTGCACATGCATCCCAGAAATTAAAGTAAAATTAGGAGAAAAAAAGAAGTAGAGTCCTTAGCACTTTTAGGTCTAATCAGATTAGAGAGCCGACTCCCGAAACCACAAAACAAACTAAGGAAGTTCATCCTTAAAATTCTCTTCCTCTAGAACCACTCCTGGCACTAACGTCTCTTTTAGTCAGAATTCTCCAGAGGGACAGAACGAATGGGATATATGTATACATAAGAAATAGTTTATTAGAGAGAATTGGCTCACATGATCATGAGGTAAAGTCCCATTATATGCCATCTGCAAGCCAAGGAAAGAGACAAGCTGGTAGTGGCTCAATCCAAGTTCACAAGCCTCAAAATCAGAGAAACCAACAGTGCAGCCTTCAGTCTGTGCCTGAAGATCTGATAATGCCTGGAAAGCTGCTGGTGCATGTCCCAGAGTGCAGAGGTTCAAGAATCTGGAGTTTAATGTCCCAAGACAGGGGGAACAAAAGCAACAATTTGGCATGAAAAGAAGAAAGAGAGCCAGAAGACTCAGCAAGCAAACTTATCCCACCATCATCCACCTGTTCTATTCTGGCCACTCTGGCAGTGGCTAGTGTGCCCACCCACATTGAGGGTGGGTCTTCCTCTCCCAGCCCACCAATAGAAATGTCAGTCTTCTCTAGCAATACCCTCACAGACATATCCAGAAACAATACTTTACTACCTATTTAGGCATCCCTTGGTCCAATGAAGTTGACACCTAATATTTCCTATCACGTTGGCCATTTATATATTTTCTTTGGTGAAATGTCTAAGTATTTTGCCTATTTTTAGATTGAGTAATTTGTCTTTTTGCCTTTGGATTTCAAAAGTGCTTTTAAAAAAATTATTGATGAGAAATCCTTTACAAGACATATTATTCACAGAGTCCATTCCAAGATGGCTGAATTGGAATAGCTCTGGTCTGCAGCTCCCAGTGTGATCAATGCAGAAGACGGGTGATTTCTGCATTTCCAACTGAGGTACCTGGTTCATCTCACTGGGCCTGGTTGGCCATGGGTGCAGCCCACAGAGGGTAAGCTGAAGCAGGGTGGGGCATCACCTCACCTGGGAAGTACAAGGTGCCAGGGGATTTCCTTTCCTAGCCAAAGGAAATCGTGACAGAGTGTACCTGGAAAAACGGGACACTTCTGCCCAAATACTGCACTTTTCCCAAGGTCTTAGCAACCAGCACACAAGGAAATCCTCTCCTATGCCAGGCTTGGTGGGTCCCATGCCCACGGAGCCTTGCTCACTGCTAGCGCAGCAGTCTGAGATCGAACTGCCAGATGGCACCCTGGCTGGGGAAGGGGCATCCGCCATTGCTGAGGCTTGAGTAGGTAAACAAAGTGGCTGGGAAGCTTGAACTGGGCAGAGCCCACTGCAGCTCAGCAAGGCCTACTGCCTCTATAGACTCCACATCTGGGGGCAGGGCACAGCAGAACAAAAGGCAGCAGGCAACTTCTGCAGACTTAAGTGTCCCTGTTTGACAACTCTGAAGAGAGCAGTGGTTCCCCCAGCATGGCGTTTGAGCTCTGAGAGCGGACAGACTGCTTGCTCAAGTGGGTGCCTGACCCCCATGTAGGCTAACTGGGAGATACCTCCCAGTAGGGGCCGACAGACACCTCATATAGGCGGGTGCCCCTCTGGGACGAAGCTTCCAAAGGAAGGATCCGGCAGCAATATTTGCTGTTCTGCAGTATTTGCTGTTCTGCAGCCTCTGCTGGTGATACCCAGGCAAACAGTGTCTGGAGTGGACCTCCAGCAAACTCCAACATACCTGCAGCTGAGGGACCTGACTGTTAGAAGGAAAACTAACAAACAGAAAGAAATAGCATCAACATCAATGAAAAGGACATCTACACCAAAACCCCATCTGTAGGTCACCAACACCAAAGACCAAAGGTAGATAAAACCACAAGGATGGGGAGAAACCAGAGCAGAAAAGCTGAACATTCTAAAAACCAGAGTGCCTCTTCTCTTTCAAAGGATTGCAGCTCTTTGCTACCAACCGAACAAAGCTGGACAGAGAATGACTTTGACGAGCTCACAGAAGTAGACTTCAGAAGGTCAGTAATAACAAACTTCTTCGAGCTAAAGGAGGATGTTCGAACCCATTGCAAGGAAGCTAAAAACCTTGAAAAAAGGTTAGACGAATGGCTAACTAGAATGAACAGTGTAGAGAAGACCTTAAATGACCTGATGCAGCTGAAAACCATGGCACGAGAACTTTGTGACGCATGCACAAGCTTCAATAGCTGATTCGATCAAGCAGAAGAAAGGGTTTCAGTGACTGAAGATCAAATTAATGAAATAAAGTGAGAAGAGAAGGTTAGAGAAAAAAGATACAAAAACAAAAACAAAAAAACAACAAACCAAGCCTCCAAGAAATATAGGACTATGTGAAAAGACCAAATCTAAATTTTATTGGTATACCTGAAAGTGATAGGGACAATGGAACCAAGTTGGAAAACACTCTTCCAGATATTATCCAGGAGAACTTCCCCAACCTAGCAAGGCAGGCCAATATTCAAATTCAGGAAATACAAAGAACACCACAAAGGTCCTCCTTGAGAAGAGCAACCCCAAGACACATAATTGTCAGATTCACCAAGATTGACATAAAGGAAAAAGTGTTAAGAGCAGCCAGAGAGAAAGGTCAGGTTACCCACAAGGGGAAGCCCATCAGACTAACAGCAGATCTCTCGGCAGAAACTCTCCAAGCCAGAAGAGAGTGGGGGCCAATGTTCAACATTCTTAAAGAAAAGAATTTTCAATCCAGAATTTCATATCCAGCCAAACTAAGTTTCATAAGTGAAGGAGAAATAAAATCCTTTACAGACAAGCTTTTGCTATAGTGATGATGGTCCAAGATACTACTTTATTTTGCTTTTGTTAAAATAGAGATGATAAGACTGACAGAATGTACTCTGTATCCATAAGACATCAAATTACAAACAAGACCTAAGACCATGCCAGGCAAACTACTACTACACTTAAAAAAAAAAACTATCTTCTAACTGCCACGAGAGTTTTCTTTTTCTCTAGCATCTAAACAAACACTGGCCTCTCCACCAATAAACTAGAAAATCTAGAAGAAATGGATAAATTCCTGGACACATACACCCTCCCAAGACTAAACCAGGAACAAGCTGAATCTCTGAATAGACCAATAACAGGCTCTGAAATTGAGGCAATAATTAATAGCCTACCAACCAAAAAAATTCCAGGATCAGACAGATTCACAGCTAAATTCAACCAGAGGTACAAGGAGGAGTTGGTACCGTTCCTTCTGAAACTATTCCAATTAATAGAAAAAGAGGGAATCCTCCCTAACTCATTTTATGAGGCCAGCATCATCCTGATACCAAAGTCTGGCAGAGACACAACAAAAAAAGATAATTTTAGACCAATATCCCTGATGAATATCGATGTGAAAATCCTCAATAAAATACTGGCAAACTGAATCCAGCAGTACATCAAAAAGCTTGTCCACCACGATCAAGTTGGCTTCATCCCTGGAATGTAAGGCTGGTTCAACATTCACAAATCAATAAACATAATCCATCAAGTAAACAGAACCAACAACAAAAAACACATGATTATCTCAATAGCTGCAGAAAAGGCCTTCGACAAAAGTCAATAGCCCTTCATGCTGAAAATGCTCAATAAACTAGGTATTGATGGAACACATCTCAAAATACTAAGAGCTGTTTATGACAAACCCACAGCCAATATTATACTGAATGGGCAAAAACTGGAAGCATTCCCTTTGAAAACTGGCACAAGAGTAGGATGTCCTCTCTCACCACTCCTAGTCAACATAGTGTTGGAAGTTCTGACCAGGGCAAACAGGCAAGAGAAAGAAATAAAGGATATTCAATTAGAAAAAGAGGAAGTCGACTTGTCCCTGTTTGCAGATGACATGATTTTCTATTTAGAAAACCTCGTGTTTCAGCCCTAAAACTCCTTAAGCTGATTAGCAATTTCAGGAAAGTCTCAGGACTTGTATGTTTGGTAGAATTTGGCTGTGAATCCATCTGCTCCTGTTTTTTTTGGGGGGTGGGGGTGGTAAGAATTTTTATTATTGAGTCAATCTCCCTATACATTATTGGTCTGTTCAGGCTTTCTATTTCTTCCTGGTTCAATCTTGGGAGGTTGTATATTTCTAGGCATTTATCCATTTCTTCTAGGTTTTCTAGTTTGTGAGCATGGAGTTGTTCATAGTAGTCTCTGATGATCTTTAAAATTTCTGTGTTAGTTGTAATATCTCCTTTTCCATTTTTGATTGATTTGAATCTTCTCTTTTCTTGGTTAGTCAAGCTAACAATCTATCAATTTGTTTTATATTTTCAAAGAACCATTTTTTCATTTTACTGTTCTTTTGTGTATATATATATACACACTATATATATATATATATTTGGTCCACATTTTGTTTAGTTTTGCTCTGATCTTTGTTATTTCTTTTCTTCTGCTAGCTTTGGGTTTGGTTTGTTCTTGTTTTTCTAGTTCCTTAAAGTGTGTCACTAGGTTGTTAATTTGTCTATTTTCTAATGCAGGCATTGAAGTCTTTAAACTTTCCTCTTAGCACTGCTTTTGCTGTATCCCAGATTTTTCTGGTATATTGTGTCTCTATTTTCATTTGTTTCAAAAATTTTTAAAATTTGTCTTAATTTTGTCATTGACCCAAAGATTGTGCAGGAGCAGGTAATCTAGCTGCCATGTGTATGTGTAATTGTGAGAGTTCCTCTTGCAATTGGTTTCTAGTTTTTTCCCCTATTATCTGAGAAGATACTTGATATGATTTTGATTTTTAAAAATTTATTGAAACTTTTTTGTGGTCTAACATATATAGTCTTCTTGGAGAATGTTTAGTGTACTGATGAGAATAATTTATATTCTGCAGTTGTTAGATAGAATGCTCTGTAAATGTCTGTTGGGTCCATTTGGTCTAAAGTGCAATAGTCTAGTAATATTTGTTTTATGAATCTGGGTGCTCCAGTGTTGGCAAAATATATACTTAGGATTGCTATGTCTTCTTGTTGAATTGATCCCTTCAACATTATATAATGACCTTTGTCTTTTTTTTTTTTTTTTACTGTTTCTGATTTAAAATATGTTTTATTTAATATAAGCATAGCTACTCCTGCTTACTTTTGGTTTCCATTTGTGTGGAATATCTTTTCCCATCCCATTACCTTCAGTCTATAGGTGTCTTTATGAGTAAGGTGAGTTTCTTATAAGCCATCTATAGTTGATTCGTGTTTTTATATCCTTTCTGCCAAACTGAATGTTTTAAAAAGAGCAGTTAATCCATTTAAATTCAAGGTTAATACTGGTATGTGAAGTTTTGTCTCTGTCATAATGTTAATTGTTATCTAGTTGCTTTGCAGATTCTTTATTTACTTTTCCTCTGTTTGTTTTGTCTTTGTAGTTTGGTGTTCTGTCACGTTGCCATTTGATTTCTTTCTTTTCTTCATTTGTGTAATTGCTCTATAAGATATGTGAGTTATATACTTTCATGTGTTTTTATGATGGTGATTATTGACCTTTTGTTTCCATGTTTAGAACTTTTTGAGCCTTTCTTGTAGGACTAGTGTAGTGGGTGACAAATTCCCTCAGTATTTGCTTGTTTGGAAGAGACTATTTCTCCTTCTCTTATGAAGCTTATTCTAGCAGGATATGAAATTTGGGCTTGACAGTTTTTTTCTTTAAGTATTTTGAGATAGAATCTCAATCTTTTCTGGCTTATAGGGTTTCTACTGGGAAGTCTACTGTTAGTCTGATGGGATTTCCTTTATAGGTGATTAGATGCTCTTCTTTTGCTGATATGAAAAATTTTTCCATCATGTTGAACTTAGACAGTCTGATGACTAAATGTCATAGTGAAAAATCCTTCTTGCAATGTATTTTCCTGGAGTTCTCTGAGGCTTATCTCAGAAATATAAATATCTCCATGTCTATATCTCTTGCTAGACTAGGGAAGTTTTCGTCAATTATATCCTCAAATAGATTTTCCAAACTTTTGGCTTTTTCTTCTCCTTCAGGAATACCTATGATTTCTGGATTCAGGTGTTTTACATAGTCTCATTGTTCCTGGAAGCTTTGTTCATTTTTAAAAATCCTCTTTGGCTTTATTTTTGTCTGACTGAATTAACTGAAAAGATCTGTTTTCAAGTTCTGAAATTCTTTCTTCTGCTTGGTCTAGTCTACTGTTGAAGTTTTTTCTTTTTTTTTTTTTTAGATTTAGAGAGAGTCTTGCTCTGTCACCCAAGCTGGAGTGCAGTGACATGATCTTGGCTTGCTGTAATCCCTGTCTCCTTGGTTCAAGTGATTCTCCTGCCTCAGCCTCCCAAGTAGCTGGGACTACATGCATGTGCCACCATGCTCGGCTTATTTTTGTATTTTTAGTAGAGATGGGATTTCGCCATGTTGGCCAGGCTGGTCTTGAACACCTGGCCTCAAGTGATCCACTGACTCGGCCTACCAAAGTGTTGGGATTACAGGCATGAGCTGCTGCACCTGGCCTATTGTTGAAGTTTTCAACTATATTTTGTTATTCTTTCTATGAATTTTTCATTTCCAGAAGTTCTTTTTCTTTTTTTAATCTATCACTTTGGTAAATTTCTCATTCATATCCTGAATTGATTTTCTGATTTTTTTTTTGTATTGGTTTTCAGATTTCTCTTGGATCTCACTGAGCATCTTTGAAATAAATATTTTGAAGTCTTTATTTTGTATTTCCAAAATTTCATTTGGAAATATAAAAAATGAAAAAGTATAAAACAAAACAAAATTTTCATTTTGGTTAGAATGTACTGTTGGAGAGTTACTGTTATACTTTGTTTTTTCATACTTCCAGAATTGTTATGCTGGCTCCTTCTCATCTGAGGAAATTCATTTCTTGTTTTTTTTGAATTTACTGTCATTGGGACACAACTCCTTTTTATTCACCTTGAGTATGTGACTGCAATGTACATTGAACGGGTTTGTTCAGCTTTGCTTCTGGGTGCTTTCAGTGGCAAAATGCTGTATAAATTCCTTCTTTATAGATAGCCTCAGTGTGGTGACTTTGTCAAATGTTGGTTGTAGTAGTTGTGTACTGGGCATGTGAGCAGGCTCATGACATCCTGAAGAACTGGAGTTGCAGAGGTCTTGAGAAGCTTATCTCATTCCTAAGCACTGTGCACTTGTGTCAGCATATTTTGTATTGGATTGTGTAGTTCAACCTCCAGGTCAGTTACTGATACTTGCAGATAACAGCTAGCTGCAGCAGTAGCAGTAGGAATTATGCTTTGTTAACGGGGAGATCTTTGTTTACTGGGAGAAGCTCTCTGGTGCTTCTGGCAATGGACTGGTCTGTGAAACCACAGTGGCCTGGGCTCCATGCTCATCTTCAGGGAGGTGACAATGAAGTTGGGTGGAGGTGGACCAGGCAGGCCTGCCCTCTGGTCCTCCAATGGTGGGTGCAAGCACCAACCCTGACAACGGTGGCAGAGGAGTCATTGGACCCCTCGTGAAACATGCTGAGCTCTCTGCAGGGCAGATAGGGGCTGTCCTAGTACCATGGCCTCGGCGTGCAGCAGTGTGATCTACTTCCCTGTCATATTTCCATCCAGATGCTCTGGATATTCAGTTTGGTCAGACACAGCTGTTTATTACTATGCTGCAATGTAGCCCAGAACTGTAGGAGATGCCTACCTTGTGGCTCAACACTAAGCCTCTGTGCCATCTGGAAATGGCTGCAGTGCAGTCTTCCCCACAGTCCCAAATGCACAGCTCCTTGGCCCTCCTGTTCTCCTTCACAGTTCTGTGCAGAGAGAGGAAGGGGTTCTGCCTTTCTTGCTAATCTGGGCCCAGAGGTCACATTGCCCCTGGGGATGCAGTCTCCCCTCACAGGCCCAGGCAGGCTGCCTCCCCGCTTGCTCGTGCCAGCTTCTTGTTGGCAGCAACAGTCGCATCAGCAGTGGTGAGCAGAGAGAGAGGAGAAGTCTCCTTCTCTATGTCAGGCTAAGTACTGAGGCTGCTCAACTGGTAAAATGGGATTTCATTCCTCACTTGCAGAGCCCAGCATGGAGTGTGTCTGCTGGAAGGAGAGCTGCCAATCAAAGCCCCAAGCAGGGAGCTTTTGGGTACTGGGAAGCATACACTTTGGTTTCCTTTGCCCCAAGAGCTGTCCCATTGGTGTGGTGCACTTTCCCTTCCATTAGGAGTAGCGCTCCACGGAGGGTTAGGTGGCTGGGAACCCTGAAGCTCCCTTGGGTCCAGACACTACTGTGCCATTACCGGCCTCCTAGCGAGTGCTAGCGAATGTCTATGGGAGCTCCCAGAACATGGAAACACAAGGGCTGAGGTTCCTTGGGCAGAATTCAGTCCCGCAATAGCTGCACCCCTACAATGGCTCCTCGCTGCAGATACTCGAGTCTGGGGAAAGGGCAAGTGCCCCTGCGAAAGATCACTGTCTAGTGTAATGCCCTCAAAAAGTCCCCAAATCACCGCCCTGACTGGTGTCTGCGATCATGAGGGCAGAGGAGCTCTCCTACAGTTTATATACCAGCAGTCTGCCATAGAGGTGAGGGGAGCCCAAACCCTCCCACTTACCCTTTCCACCCAATGCCAGGTCCCTCAGGGATTCCAGACAATGTCTGATGGCCCGACTTGGCCCCTTACTTCCTTCCTTTTTTTTTTTTTTTTTTTTTTTTTTTGAGACGGAGTCTGGCTCATCGCCCAGGCTGGGAGTGCAGTGGCGGGGATCTCCATCACTGCAAGCTCACGCCTCAGGGTTCGCCCGTCTCCTGCCTCAGCCTCCCCGAGTAGCTGGGACTACAGCTCCCGTCACCCAGCGCCAGTAGTTTTGTATTTTTTTAGTAGAGGCGGGGTTTCACCAGGTTAGACAGGATGGTCTCGATCTCCTGACCTCGTGATCCGCCCGTCTCGGCCTCCCAAAGTGCTGGGATTACAGGCTTGAGCCACCGCGCCCGGCCACTTCCTTCCTTTTTTGTGCCTCAGTTTATTTTTCCCCATGAGCTCTCCATTGGGTTTTACTACTCTCTCGTTGATATTCTATTCAGATTATGAAAATCTGTTTGTAATTTTGGGTCTTATTTCTGAGGAGAACTGGCAAATAATATTTCTAGTCAGTCATCTTGAACCTGTCTCCAATTTTTTTTTTTCCTTATGGATCATGCTCTTGATGTATCTAAAAAAATTTGAATAGCCCAAAGCCATGCAAATTTTCTCAAAATATTTTATTCCAATAATTTTTAGTTTATGTTTAATTAGTCTTATGTTGAAGGCTAAGTTTTGAGTTAATTTTTGTGTTATTTTGTGAGTTAGCAGTCTAAATTCATTGTTTTGTACATAAATTCAATTGTTAAAAAGATTATCCTTTCCCTGTTGAGTTGCCGTGGCACCTTTGTCTTAGTTTTAACCCATAGACCAAAAATATTTATGTTTGGACTCTCAATTTAATTTAATTGACCTAAATGTCTCTCTGCATGCCAACCACATTGCCCGGATTACAATAGCTTTATAGAGAGTTTTGGAATGGGGTAGTATGAGCTTTGCTTTGTTTTCAAGATTATTTTGCTATACTGAATCCTTTGCATTTTTGCATACAATTTGGGATCAGCTTGCCAACGTCTGTAAAACAGCTTGTTGGAATTTTGATAGGGATTGTGTTGAATATTTAGATCAATTTGAGGAGAATAGCCATGTTGATAATCTTGTCTTCCAACTGATAAACGTGGCATATCTCTCCATTTATGTAGATATTTAATTTTTCTCAGCAATATTTTACATTTCGTCTGTACAAGTCTTGCATGTCTTTTGTTAAATGTATTCTTTTTTTGTTTGTCTCCGTCACCCAGGCTGGAGTGCAGTGGCACAATCTCAGCTCACTGCAACCTCCACCTCTTGGGTTCAAGGGATTCTCCTGCCTCAGCCTCCTGATTTGCTGGGATTCCAGGTGAGCACCACCACACCCGGCTAATTTTTGTGTTTTTAGTAGGGATGGGGTTTCGCCATGTTGGTCAGGCTGGCCTTGAACTCCCGGCCTCAAGTGATCTACCCGCTTTGGCTTCCCAAAGTGCTGGGATTACAGGTGTTAGCCACCATGTCCGGCTAAATGTATTCTTAAATATTTGTTTTTTATGCCACTGTGAATGAAATTTTTTAAAAAAATTTATTTTGGGGTTCACATCTAGTATTTAGAAGTACGATTAACTTTTGTATATTGAAATTTTGTCCTGCAACATTGCTGAACTTACTGGTTTCATAGCTTTGTTGGTGGATTCTTTGGAATTTTCTACATGCACAATTACATTGCCCATGAATAAAGAGTCTTTTTACCTCTTTCTTTCTCATGCATATAAATAAGATACTGCACCATGACCAGGTAGTATTTAAATATTAAATTAAAAAAATATTTATGTATTTTATTTATTCATTCATTCATTCATTTATTTTTTTTTCTTGACAGATTACCCTGGCTAGAATTTCCAGTACAATGATACATAGGAGTGATGAGAGCAGACATCTTTGCCTTATTCACTATAGTATAGTAGGGGGAAAGCTTTAGGTTTTTCATGGATTTCTTTTATCAGAGCAAGGAAGTTTCTTTTTATTTCTTATTTGTTGATAGTTTTCTTTTAAAATCATGGATGGATCTTGGATTTTGCCAAGTGATGTTCATGCATTTATTAAGAGGATTGTGTGTGCATTTTTAGTTCTAATTAGTAAAGTATCATACGAATTAATGTTTGGATGTTAAACTAATCTTGCATTTGGGTTTAAATACCACTTGGTCATGGTGCATTCTCTTTTTTTGTATGTTCTTGGATTTGATTCACTAATATTTTGTTGAAGATTTTGTGTGTATATTCATGAAGAATATTGGTCTGTAGTGCTCTTGTGATATTTTTGTCTGGCTTTGCTGTCAGAATAATATTGACTTCATACAATATGTTGAAAATCTTCTCTGTCGCCGGGCGCGGTGGCTCAAGCCTGTAATCCCAGCACTTTGGGAGGCCGAGACGGGCGGATCACGAGGTCAGGAGATCGAGACCATCCTGGCTAACAAGGTGAAACCCCGTCTCTACTAAAAAATACAAAAAACTAGCCGGGCGAAGTGGCGGGCGCCTGTGGTCCCAGCTACTCGGGAGGCTGAGGCAGGAGAATGGCGTGAACCCGGGAGGCGGAGCTTGCAGTGAGCTGAGATCCGGCCACCGCACTCCAGCCTGGGCGACAGAGCCAGACTCAGTCTCAAAAAAAAAAAAAAAAAGAAAATCTTCTCTGTCTTGAGAAAGATTTTATGAGGGATTGATATTCTTTCTTCTTTTATCTGTGCTTGAGCTTTATTTTTGTGGGAAGGTTTTAAACTACAAATTCAATTTCTTTTTTACTGTGGGTATATTAATATTTTCTATTAAGTCAATTTTAATAACATTTTTCTTTTTTCAAAAATTTTCTTTCCTCTAATTTACTTATTTTCTTTCTTTTCTTTTCTTTTTATTTTTCTTTTGAGACAGAGTGTTACTCTGTCTCACAGTCTGGAGTGCAGTGATGCAATCTCAGCTCACTGCAACCTCCACCTCCCAGGCTCAAGCAATTCTCATGCCTCAGCCTCTGGAGTAGCTGTACAGGCATGCACTACCACATCCAGCTAATTTTTTTATTTTTAGTAGAGACAGGGTTTCACCATGTTGCCCAGCCTGGTCTTGAACTTCTGGCCTCAAATGACCTGCCCACCTTGAATTCCCAAAGTGTTGGGGTTACAGGTGTGAGCCACTGCACCTGGTCTAAGTTAATTTGTTGCTGTAGAATCATTCACAGTATTTCCCTATCATTATTAGTGATGTCTCCTCTTTCCTTTTCTGATTTGGTCATTTGTGTCTTCTTTTTTCTTGGTTACCTTTTCTTCTCTTTGAATATGAAGATAGTGCCTTATAGATTGAACGGTGTGACCTCCTTTTTATTTTCTAGAAGAATTTGTTAAGAATTGATGAAGTATTTTAAATGTCTGGTAGAATTTATCAGTGAGGCCACTTGGACCTGGCCTTTTCATTGTGTAAAGATTTTTAATTACTAGTTCAATTTCCTCACTTGTTAGGTTTATTTAGCTTTTCTACACATTTTAGTTATTCCTGATTTAAGCTGTGATAAATTATGATCTCATAAGTTGTGATATATAATGCTTGCTTTCCTTCCCTCCTTCCTTTCTTTCCTTCTTTCTTTCCCCTCCCTCCCTCCTTTCTCCTTCCTTCCTTCCTTCCTTCCTTCCTTCCTTCCTTCCTTCCTTCCTTCCTTCCTTCCTTCCTTCTCTCCTTCTCTTTCTTCTCCTTGTCCTTTTCTTTCTTTCTCTTTCTTTTTCTTTTCTTTCTCTCTCTCTCTCTCTCTCTTTCTTTCTTTCTTTCTTTCTTTCTTTCTTTCTTTCTTTCTTTCTTTCTTTCTTTCTTTCTTCTCTCTCTCTCTCTCCTTTTTTATCTTTTGATTTCTTTCTTTCTTCTTACTCTGTTGTTCAGGCCACATTGCAGTCATGTGATCATGGCTCACTGCAGCCTGACCTTCCCAGGCTCAAACGATCTTCCCACCTCAGCCTCTTGAGTTGCTGGGACTACAGGTGTAAGCCACAATGCCTGACTAATTTTTTAATTTTTTGTGGAGTTGGGGTCTCACTATGTGCCAGGGCTGGTCTCAAACTCCTGGGCTCTAGTGATCCTCCACCTCAGCCTCTCAAAGTGCTGGGATTACAGGCAAGAGCCACCATGCCTGCCCAGGTTTTCATTTTTATCCAACTCAAAATATTTTCTAATTTCTCTTGTGATTTCTTTTTTGATTCATAGGTTATTCAGAGGTATACTTTAAAATTTCTAAATATATGCAGATTTCCCATATTTTCTTCTGTTTTTGACTTATTTAATTTCCTTATAGTCAGATAATATATTTTGTATGATATCATTTTTTTCTATTCTTATTTTTATTTTTAAAGATGATATCTTGCTGAATTGCCTAGGCTGGAGCGCAGTGGCTGTTCATAGGCACGATCATCACAGTGCACTACAGCCTCGAACTTCTGCTCTCAAGTCATCCTCCCACATCAGTCTCTTGAGTAGCTGGGAGTACAGGTGTGTGCCACTGTGCCTGGCTGATATCGATCCTTTTAAATTAACTGAGACTTGCTTTGTGAACTAACATATGGTCTGTCCTGGGAAATGTTCCATGTACACTTGAGCATTATTCTGCTGTTGTTGGCTGGAGTTTGCTGTAAATGTTAGGTCAAGATTGTTGGCAGTATTATCTTGATTGTCTCTATCCATGTTGATTTTTCTATCTAGTTGCTCTATCCATTTTCGAGTGAGATTTTGAATCCTCCAGTATTACTTTTTTTTTTTTTTTTTTTGAGACGGAGGCTCACACTGTCGCCCAGGCTGGAGTGCTGTGGCGCGATCTCCGCTCACTGCAAGCTCTGCCACCTCCTGGGTTCACGCCATTCTCCTGCCTCAGCCTCCCTAGAAGCTGGGACTACATGCGCCCGCCACCACGCCCAGCTATTTTTTTTGTATTTTTAGTAGAGACAGGGTTTCACTGTGTTCGCCAGGATGGTCTTGATCTCCTGACCTCGTGATCCACCCGCCTTGTCCTTCCAAAGTGCTGGGATTACAGGCGTGAGCCACCGCGCCTGGCCCTCCATTATTACTTTTGAAGTGTCTCTTTCTCCCTTTAATTCTTTAAATTTGCATACTTTGGGGCTCAGTTGTTAGATGTGTGTGTTTATAATTGTTATATCTGTCTGATGAATTTATACTTTAATCACTATACATGCTACTCTTTGTCTTTAGTAATACTTTTTGTCTTAAATTCTGTTCTGTGTGGTATTAGCATACCCACTTCACCTCTCTTGTGGCTATTAATTGTATACCATGTATAGTATTGTTTTCATCCATTTACTCTTTTTTTTTTTCTTTTTTGAGGTGGAGTTTGACTCTGTTGTCCAGGCTGGAGTGCAGTGGCACAATCTCCACTCACTGCAACCCCCATCTCCTGGGTTAAAGCAATTCTTCCTCAGCCTGCCAAGTAGCTGGGATTACCAGGATGCGCCACCACACCCAACTAATTTTTCTTTCTTTTTTATTTTTTATTTTTGTATTTTTAATAGAGATGGGATTTCACCAGGTTGGCCAGACTAGTCTCAAATTCCTGACCTCAGGTGATCCACTCCACTAGGACACCCAAAGTGCTGGGATTACAGGCATGAGCCACTGTGTCAGGTCCCTCCTTTTACTTTTAACCTGTTCGTGTCTTTAAATCTAAAATGTGTCCCTTATAGGCAGCATACAATTGGATCTCTCTCTCTGGCTCTCTCTCTCTTTTTGTACCATTGGAATGTTGGTTAACTTTTGTTTATAAAGTGCAGAAAGTATTAATTTCAAAGAGTCATTGTGAAAATTAAATTGGATTATTACAAGACTTGTTAAAATTGTGATTGCTGGCCTTCACCTCCAGCATTTCAGACTGAGTAAGTCTGAGGTGGGTCTGAGAATTTTCGTTTCTAACAAGTACCCTGCTGATTATGTAGGTGCACTAGTAGCCACACTTCGAGAATCGTGGAAATAAGATGATACATTAAAATATTGAATGCAATTCCAGGTGCCTCATAATTGCTGCTTCTATTCTCTTGCTTCTATTCTATTACTGAAAGTCATTGATTCTTTGAAAAACATACTCTGTTGTCATAGTTTTGGTGTTGGCTCTAAAGTTTATATTGATATTTTTGAGGTTTATTAAAAACAATTAAGCCTGTGTATAAAGAAATTAGAAACACAGCAATTGCAAAAGAAAAAATTTGTAAAAGATCAATTTTTATCTCTTATGGTATAAGACATTAATGTAACATAAGCTCTATAATTCTTGATATAAGATCATGAAACTAAAATTAATATCCTTGTAGAAGATAAATCTAAATCAATTAATCATAAAATAGGAAAACATTTTAATTGAAGGGAAAACAATGATAAAAATACAACAAAGATTGGTGCTAAATTGTCTCAAAGGTGCTAATATGCAGGTTTGATATTTTTACCTTGAAAATACCTTGAAATTCATATTATTTAATGTTTGATATAATTAATTCATATTCAAAGAATGATACATTTGTGTAAACCTGAACCTTTTATCACCCAGAGCTGGGGAATTTCCAAACTTTTACATACAAACTGTTTTTAAAGAAAAAGATAAATCTCCCTTTAATCCAATGTCTTTGAAAGGTTATAAGGGATTTACTACTTAAAAAAAACCAGTTTAAAAAAGAATAAAGATCTTGGATTAAATTCATTATTTTCTTGTTACAAGTTGGTACAGAGTCTTCATATTTTTTGTTTCGTTTTAAATATTAATCTATAGAAACAGTGATTCTGCAAGAGGGGATTTTTTTGCTGGTTGATTTCTCAAATGTGAAAATGAATCTAAAAATAATATCAGCGGCTACAATGTATGGTAGTGATGTTTGTTACTTTAAAGTAGAATTTATCCAAAATAGGGGTTAGAATAATTATTTCTACTGTATACACTTAATATACAGTCATGTGTTGCTGAATGACAGGGATACATCCCAAGAAATGTGGTGTTAGGTGATTTTGTCGTGCAGACATCAATCATAGAGTGCACTTACACCAACTTAGATGGCATAGTCCATTACACACCTAGGCTATATGGCAGAGCCTATTGCTTCTAGGCTACAAATTTGTACAGCATGTCACTGAACTGAATACTATAGGCAATTATAACACAGTGGTAAGTATTTGTGTATCTGACCACAGAAAGGGTACAGTAAAAATATGATATAAAAGTTTAAAAGTGGTAGAACTGTATAGGGCACTTACCATAAATGGAGCTTACTAGACTGGAATGTGGTGGGTGTGTTAGGCCATTACTGCATTGCCATAAAGAAATACCTGAGACTGGGTGTGGTGGCTTATGGCTGTAATCCCAGCACTTCGGGAGGCCAAGGCAGATGGATCACCTAAGGTAGGGAGTTTGAGACCAGCCTGGCCAACATGGTGAAACCCTGTCTCTACTAAAAATACAAAAAATTAGCCGGGTGTGGTTGCATGTGCCTGTAATCCCAGCTACTCAGGAGGCTGGGGCAGGAGAATTGCTGGAACCTGGAAGGCTGAGGTTGCAGCGAGCTGAGATCGCGCCACTGCACTCCAGCCTGGGTGACAGAGGGAAGCTCTGTCTAAAAACAAACAAACAAACAAACAAACAAATGAACAAAACCCGAAAACCTGAGACTGGATAATTTATAAATAAAAGAGGTTTAATTGGCTCTCAGTTCTGTAGGCTATACAGGAAGCATGGTACCAGGCACCTGCTTGACTTTGGGTGAAGCCTCAGGAAGCTTACAATCATGGTGGAAGGCAAAGGGGGAGCCAGTGTATTATATGGCAAGAGGGGGAGCAAGAGACAGTGGCGAGGGGTGGGGGGAACATGTGTCACATGCTTTTTATGTTTTTAACGTTTTATTTATTCCTTTTGAGACAGGGTCTTGCTTGGTTGGCCAGGCTGGAGTGCAGTGGGATGATCTTGGCTCACTGAAGTCATGACCTTCCAGGCTCAAGTAATCCTCCCACCTCAGTCTCCTGAGTAGCTGGGACTACAGGTCGGCAGCACCAAGCCCAGCTATTTTGTTTTATTTTTGTAGAGACAGGGCATTGCTATATTGCCCAGGCTGGTATCAAACTCCTAAGCTCAAGCCATCTGCCCAACTCAGCCTTCCAAAGTGCTGGGATTACAGGTGTGAGCCATGGCTCCCTGCAGCCACACACTTGTCAACAACGAGATCTCATGAAAACTCACTCGCTATTGCGAGGACAGCACCATGTCATGAGAGATCTGCCCCTAAGATCCCATAATGTCTCACCAGGCCTCACCTCCAACATTGGGGATTATAATTCAACATGAGATTTAGAGATGAAAACATCCAGACTATATCAGCGGGTGAGTCAGTGAGTGAGTGGTGTGTGAAGGTAAGGGCCTAGGACATAACTGTACATTAGTATAGACTTTAGAAACACCATACACCTAAGCTACACTAAATTTGTAAAAATAATAACTGTGCTACAACTTTATGACAGCTAGACGTCACTAGGTGATAGGAATTTTTCAGCTCCATTATAATCTTACGAGACCACTGTCGTATATGCGGTTCCTCATTGACTGCAATGTCATTCTGTAGCCCGTGACTGCATTCCAGATCAGATTCTTATTACTATTCCTCTATTACTAATATTATATTCAAGAGACTCAGAGGTGAAGCACACAGATTTATGAGTTAGGATTATTGGCTAAAACCTCACTTTACCATTTCCTAATTGTGTGGCTTTGGGCAGTTAACCTCTCTCTGTGCCTCATTTTCCTATATGTAAAATAAGGATAAAATAGAACCACTTTGTAAGGTTCTTGTAAGGATTAAATGAACTAATTTACGTATGTATACCACTTAAAACTGTGTCTACATGTTTTTGTAAGCACTCTCTAAGTCTTAGCTATTATTGCTGCTGCAAAAACAGCAATACAGTAGTTCCCCCTCTGTGTGGTTTTGCTACCTGCAGTGTGTTATCGGAGATCAACTGCAGGCTGAAAATATTAAATGAAAAATTGTAGAAATAATAAATTCTTTGGTCTTCAATTGCACACTGTTCTGTATAGTGTGATGAAATCTTATATTATCCTGCTGTCTCCCTCCCAGGACGTGAATCATCCCTTTCTCCAGCATATCCACACTGCAGATGCAACTGGCGGCCTGCCTGTTATTTGCTTTAGCCCTCTCAGTTAACAGATTGACTGACACAGTATCACAGTTGTTGTATTCAAGCAACGCTTATTTTGCTTAATAATGGGCCTGCAGTGCAGGAGAAGAGATGCTGAAATATGATTAGAATTGTTCTATTTTATTATTAGTTATTGTTAATTTCTTACTGTATCTAATTTATTTATTTATTTTATTTTTTTTTTTATTATATTTTATGTTCTAGGGTACATGTGCACAACGTGTTACATATGTATACATGTGCCATGTTGGTGTGCTGCACCCATTAACTCGTCATTTACATTAGGTATATCTCCTAATGCTGTCCCTCCCCGCTCCCCCCACCCCACAACAGGCTCCGGTGTGTGATGTTCCCCTTCCTGTGTCCAAGTGTTCTCATTGTTCAATTCCCACCTATGAGTGAGAACATGCAGTGTTTGGTTTTCTGTTCTTGCGACAGTTTGCTGAGAATGATGGTTTCCAGCTGCATCCATGTCCCTACAAAGGACACGAACTTATCCTTTTTTATGGCTGCATATTCCATGGTGTATATGTGCCACATTTTCTTAATCTGGTCTGTCATCGATGGACATTTGGGTTGGTTCCAAGTCTTTGCTATTGTGAATAGTGCCGCAGTAAACATACATGTGCATGTATCTTTATGGCAGCATGTATAATCCTTTGGATATATACCCAGTAATGGGACGGTTGGGTCAAATGGTATTTCTAGTTCTAGATCCTTGAGGAATCGCCACACGGTCTTCCACAATGGTTGAACTAGTTTACAATCCCACCAACAGTGTAAAAGTGTTCCTATTTCTCCACATCCTCTCCAGCACCTGTTATTTCCTAACTATGTCTAATTTATAAATTAAACTTTTTCATAGGTATGTATATATAGGAAAAACATGGTCTATATGGGATTCAGTACTATCTATGGTTTCGGGCATCCACTGGGAGTCTTGGGACATATCCTCCATGGAGAAGGGGGTACTACTCTACTAATACTGCTACCATGTTTGTGTAGTGCTTTCGACGTTACATAAGGCTCTCATACTTAAGATCTAAAGAAACCCTGTGGTGTAGGGGCACCAGTGTGGGACACATTTCGTAACTCACCATAAGGGTAACAGCTGACACTCCTATAACAAAAGACAGGTTAACAAGGGAAAAGCATAACACATTTACTTCATCAAAGTTTTTTGTGACACAGGAGCCTTCAGAAATGAAGACCCAAAGACCCAGGGAAAACTGTTTATTCGTATGCTTAGGTTTGATGAAGAATAAACAGCAGCATAGAAATGTGATTGGATAAAAGGGTGTGATCTAATGGTAATAGATCGAGCAGGGGAAACCCAGAAAGGCCTGTCTGTTCAGATTCTTCTTGACCTCTCTGTGTAGGATTCCTTTCCCTAAAGTATGGGGCAGGGAGTTCGAGGCTGCAGTGAGTTGTGATGGCACCATTGCACTCTAGAGTACGATCCTGTCTTAAAAAAAAAAAAGTATGGGGCAGGACCTCCCTGGAATGAGGGTCTTATGACCTATTTTCACAGAAGGTAGGTCAGAGAATTTCTTTTCTTTATGGCCAGCTCTCACACAGAAAGGTAGGGGAAGGTCAGGGTGACTGTCTTGCTTCTGAGGTCCTCCCAATCTCTTTCTGCTCAAAGTTGTTGGGGTAGTATTTTCTGAGCCCCAGCAGTAGATACTTTGTAACGAATACTAAAATAATTCGTAGCTATGTGTATAAAATGCATTTGTGTTATGTTACAGCATTTTGCCATGGCTGCTTGCATAGGAGAGTGCTGAAATGTCCAAAGTAGAGCAATCCTTCCCATTCCCAGACATTGCAGAGCAACTCCATTCACTCCTCACCTCCCTCCCTTCCTCTTTCCATCTTTCCTTCTCTTTTCATCCTTCAACATTTTGTATACTTGGGGGATCGCATCATGAACTAAGGGTACGTAGACCTTGACCTCATGAGCATAGTCTAGCTATATGACAGCCATGTGCTGTGTGCTCTCTTTTCTTTTCTTTTCTTTTCTTTTCTTTTCTTTCCTTTCCTTTCCTTTCTTTTCCTTTCCTTTTCTCTCTTCTCTTCTCTTCTCTTCTCTTCTCTTCTCTTCTTCTCTTCTCTTCTCTTCTTCTGTCCTCCACTCTCCTCCTCCTCTCCTCCTCTCCTCCTCTCCTCCCCTCCCCTCCCCTCCCCTTCCCTTCCCTTTTCTTTCTTTGTTTTTTGAGACGTTGTCTCACTCTGTCACCCAGGCTGGAGTGCAATAGTGCCATCTGGGCTCACTGTAACCTCTGCCTCCCGGGTTCAACAGATTCTCCTGCCTCAACCTCCCTAGTAGCTGAGACTACAGGCATGCACCTCCATGCATGGCTAATTTTTGTATTTTTTGGTAGAGACGGGGTTTCACCATGTTGGGCGGTCTGGTCTCAAATTCCTGACCTCAAGGGATCTGCCCGCCTCAGCCTCCCAAAGTGCTGGGATTACAGGCATGAGCCACGGCACCTGGCCCTGTGTGCTCATTTTCATTATCACTCCATCAGCTACAGAAACATTGACTTTCTGGTGCAGAGGATGTTTCTTGGATGCTGAAGAAAACAAGCTCTGGCAGTTTATCACTTTTTTCCTTCTACCTGCAAAAACCCTACTTAACCTAAATATTTTAGAGTCTTTTTTTCCTGCTTTTTTTTAAAACTTTTTCTTCTTGAAGCTGAAAGAAATGAAAAAAAAAATTCTAAAATTCATTCCCAAGAAATTGCCTAATTTTATTCTTAATGTGTTTGTTTATAATGCTATTTAGTTTTCATAATAATAGGTATTTTAGTAAATTTCACCTAGTTCCATAATCACATAATCATTCTTCTTTTGTTATTTAGGTTGTTTCTAATTTTTTACTTTATAATGCTGTGAGCAATATTTTGATGTTTACAGCATTCTCTCTAATTTTCTTTCTGTTGGGACAAAATTTCCAAGACAACAATTCTTAAGAAAAAGTGTATGAATATTTTCACAGCCTGAGGCCGTCATCTTTTTTCAAAGTACACCTTTGCTAAGATTATAGTAATTATAACTAAATTTTGCTGATTTTAATCATCCTAAAGTCTTGTTTCTAGAAATTCTTTTGCTCTATGAAGATGACCTTTCCAAGATCCTAATGCGCAGGATTACCACTATAAACTTTTTGACTATTTTTATTGTCTCCTGTAAGTAAACTGAATATTCAGAAAGTTTGAAATCATTAAAAAACCTCATTTCTGCTTTTTTTGGTAAGGAGTTGTGAAAATTAGCTAGAATGTTTGCTAAATTTAATTTTTTTTTTTTTTTGAGATGAAGTCTTGCACTGGCACCCAGGCTGGAGTGCAGTGGAACAATCTCAGTTTACTGCAACCTCTGCCTCCTGGGTTCAAGCAATTCTCCTGCCTCAGCCTCCCAAGTAGCTGGGATTATAGGCGCCTGCCACCACACCTGGCTAATTTTTGTATTTTTAGTAGAGACAGGGTTTCACCATGTTGGCCAGGCTGGTCTCGAACTGCTGGGCTCAGGCGATCCGCCCACCTTGGCCTCCCAAAGTGCTGGAATTACATCATGAGCCACCCCGCCCGGATGCTAAATTTAAAGTAGATAAAATATTACTATTCATTTAGTTTACTGCATATCCCTAAGGTCAGGAATAAAATGTTTTTTAGAAATGGTAGATTAACAGCAAATTTTGTTGAACACAAATATTACCTTAAACATTCACTGAGTCTTTCCATTAAATTTTCTAGTTTATTCATTTATTTGAGAAAAATGTGGAAGATTATGCGTGAAGGGATATCATTATAAGGGAACAAAAAGCTTTCCCTTTAAAAAATACTATTGTGCACTTAAGAAGCCACTGCAAAATTTTTAGAGTGAGGTGTCTTTTAGGAAGTAGAAGAGATATTTCCAAATTTACAAAAGTCTCACAGAACAACATATAGATGATTATTTATCTATCTCAGAAATAAACAAGAGGGTTTCCAGATAAATAAGTGTCTTATTTCAAATTTCCTCAAGCCATTAAGACATTAACTTTGGGAGTATATAATTTTCTTCATGGGTTTATAGATTATTTAAAGATCTTTCCTCCACATTTTGAACAATAGATGGTTAGATACTAAGTTATGTGTGAACTGTAAAATTCACACATATCACAGGAACATGAACATTTTAGTTCCTCAGTTTAACCTACAACTAGTCTCTATTACTTTGACCACTGCATTATTATGTAAGAATTTTAATTTACAGTGTTACTTGATGTCCACTAGGGGGGACCAAACCACGAACAGAATATATGCTTCTATTATTCCTCCAAGTGGTGAAAAACCCAAGCCATTTTTGATGGCCCACTTGAAATCACAAATTAGTCTTTAGTGTTTCCTATTTCTGAAAAGCTAACTCTATCAGGATATATTAGCAAATGTATGAAAACATTGGGGAGTCAATATTAAAGATATAATATTTTAGAGTAACGCTAAAGCTTGCCAAGAGGTTTTGATAACTTGAAAGTTTATCAATTCTTAGAAAAACAATAAACTATTTTGAAATTGCTCAACTTTTAATAAATACCACATTTATACGTTTTTAAAAAACACTTGACTTATTTGACAAGAAGATGAAGGTGAATTCTGAAATATGATTCCATAATGTAGTATGTTAATGTATTTGGGGGTCGTGATAAATATATAGAAGATTTTATCGGAACAATGTTGTTTATTGGGACAATTTTATCAGTGAATAGCTTAAAATTAATAAAGGCTACAACATTTTTGTAATTCTGTAATTTAAAATGCCATGGATTGAAAGTATTGTTTTCCAAAATAAAGTTCATGTGTATCTTAGGACTCTGTGAATTTCAAGTTCACTATCTCTGTTATTACTTGAAATCTCTGATTTATAAGATTTTCACGACATGAAGCAGTACATTTTGCATAGTTCACAAAATGTTCTAAGAAATGTGAAATCTTTTTCATATTTTGTGAAAATATTCTAAGAAAGATAAAAATATTTTATGTCATGTAAGTATAATTTAAGAAACTTAGGTTGCAATAATTTTCAAAATAAAAAGTAAGCACACAGAAAAGTATCAGTATGTAGAACTGTAGATCCTAAACAATTTATTTTCATATGAGCAGCTTGAATTTTACTGCCGAATTAGTTAAAAAATTCAGACTTAATGTGGAAAATAAAAACATGACTTGTTTAAAACAACAAAAACAATCACAACAAAACCATTAAACCACAAAGATCTATCACATATCAGATCGATTTCTCTGCAAAATACAGAAAAGTATTGCAGAAACTAAATGTCCACTAGATGCCACACTTCCTTTGCTGAGTTAAGCAGTACTTTGACTCCTGGAAAGCTTTATGCAGATGCTACTGTATCTGGTAACAGGACCCCGACTCAATTGTCTTTTCCCTTACATTCTTTCGCTCCTACTATGATATGCCTAATCATCCAAAATTTGATTAGTAGTGGTACGTTATGAAGTTCTGCTGAGATCTTTAGCACAAGTACAGAGAGTTATATTTGCTGACTTTAAAGATCAAGTCAGAGTTAACATCCCTCATTTTGGAGCACTGTGTGTGTGTGTGTGTGTGTGTGTGGACAGTTAGACTTTTTTCTTCCCACTATTTGATTTTTAAAATTACATGTTTTTTTTTTTTTTCATTTTGTATACACATTCTCTATTTCATCTCTCAAGAAAAACATAGAAAAGCTAATTTTTAAAAAATATAATGAGAAATAACTTAACTTTTTGGAAAACTACGTTGAATGAAACTGAATTGTCTTTAGAGACACTGACATTTATTTTTTTTCAGAGATCATTAAAATGGAAAAAAAATTGACAGTCTTTCTGTTTTCTTTGACATTTTTGGTAAGTTGAATTCAATAATGAAATGAATAGAAATCAGTAAATAGGAGAAGTACAAGAAATTATCCCACAAGCTCCCACCCCATGTTATTAAACAAGGTTAACAGGACTACTAAGTATTAAGAATATTTACACTGAACTTGAACCACAAGTATTTGATGTACCTGTGAATTGTCATTTATGACATCTCCATGGAAATGTAATCTGAGATTAGCATTTGGTGATATAAAATAAATAATGTATCTTAATCATGTGATAGTGTGAGGCCAGTCCTCTGTCTTCCTTCAGATTACCAGTCACCTAAGAAATTTTTCCCTAGAACAATTATAACTTTATGGTATTGTGTTTTCCCTACTCCCAAAATCTTTTGAGGATTTGATCACTGCATCTAATCACGAAGGAATCTGCAGTGAATTTAAAAAACTGCACTTAAACTGACTTCAATTGTTGAAGTAGCTAGTGAATTTTACCACTTAGTGTGGATTTGTTTTCTAAATTAATGTGTTTTCAAAATTAATTTTCAGATCAATCCCTTTCTTTGTAACCTGTGTGGAAGACTCTCTCTCTTCGTCACCCCTGTTTCTCTCTTTAACCGACATAAACTAAACTGAACTATTGGCCAGTCGGTTCTAGAGAGGACGAAAATATCAAACAGGTCTTCAATCTAAAACAACAACAACAACAACAAACAAAAAACAAACAAATCAATGCAATTGCTTTGATTGGTAAATCTAGACAATCTGTATATATACAACAGGAGGTTATAAAAATAAAGTACTGTTTTCTCATTCATACTGTTTTCTCATTGTGGGAATTTTTTCCCACAAACATAGCATTTATTGTTAAATACTTCATTAAGTGGGAAACTGAAACAATTCGTGGTAATTTTCCCAAGGAAACTTAAAGAAATATACTAATCCAAACATGGCTCTGTTCAAAGAGCTCAAGTAAACAAAGCAAGATAATTCTGACACCTCCTAAAAGCTGATCTAAGAACAGATTTTGTCTGTAAATTCTAGTGTCTCTATGAGTATCTTTAATAGTATACACCAAAAGCCCAAAGGGCTACTTAGAAATGAAGAAAACTTGGGGACTTGGAGTACTCAAAAACCACTTTTCTCCCTCATCTGAAAGATGAAAGTATGGTACATATACTATAATTTGTCCTGTAACTTATTTCCATTGAATTCTAAGAGTTAAGTGGATTCTGCCTTAATGACACACTTTAACGCTCTCATTTTCCAGGAAGTTGTATCTGTATCAGAAATCATCCAGAAAAAAAATTGCTGGTAACTGAGCAGCAAGAATATGGTTTGCATCATTCTAGGCATTGAGGAGAATAATCAATGAAGTCCTCAGAATTCTTTTTAAAAGTTAGAGGTAAGATACACGGTTGCACGTTGATAAAAATTAGAATGTGTTTAGATCTGGATCTTGCTAAAAAATTAGGTCAAGGGAGCAGGGCAGTAGCCTGGCGTATGTCTTGGGGTGGAATGCTCTCCTTAAGCAATCAGTAATATCTTAAAATGTAAAACCCTGGCTGGGTGCGGTGGCTCATGCCTGTAATCTCAGCACTTTGGGAGGCTGAGGCGGGTGGATCATGAGGTCAGGAGTTCAAGATCAGCCTGACCAAGATGGTGAAACCCTGTCTCTACTAAAAATACAAAAAATTAGCCGGGCATTGTGGTGGGCGCCTGTGATCCCAGCTACTTGGGAGGCTGAGGCAGACAATTACTTGAACCCATGAGGTGGAGGTTGCAGTGAACTGAGATCATGCCACTGCACTCCAGCCTGGGCTACAGAGCAAAACTCTGTCTCAAAAAAAAAAAAAAAAAAAAAAAAAAAATTAAAACCCTAATAGTAGAACACTTCACTCTTCAACTCTTCTAACAATATGGAAGTATTAATAGGATATTTAAATAAGGTCTCAAGTTGGAGTACAGTAAGTTAGTGTTGATACTTTTTCTATAGATAGGTATATATTATATAAGAGTGATTTCAATAATTATATTTTTATAATAATAATATTCGTTACGTCTTTACTATGTATACACATCCCCTCCAGGTCTTTGAGTACAAAAGGAGGACTTAGAAAGTCATAACGTTCTTTATATCTTTCTTGAAGACAAGAAGGGCCTAGATCTTGGGCACTCAAATTGCCTTTTTGGTTTCCCTGGGTCAGGAAATACCGTTATCTGTATTCGTTCTTCTGTGCCTATTGTCCCTCGCCACTACCCAGCCCAACAGTCAGCAGAATCAACCAACTATCTATAAAAATGGTGCAAAAATAGAAGTTAAATAGTTAGCAGGTTACCTCTTAGGTTTAAGATTTGACTGGTCCTCAAAATTACCCTAAAGGAAAAATTACTCTTCCTTCTAAGATCATCACTAAACTAATGGCAAACAAGTTTGAGCTTAGTTGTCTCCCAGAACATATTTGTCCCAAATAATGTCTTGTGAGTTGGCATTCTCACTGGGTTCTCCAGGAAGTGTATAGATGAACCCAAATTTTGTGTGAAACGCTCCACTTGCCTTATGGGATCATCATTAATTCCTTCAAGTCCTTTCTGTCTCTCTCCATCCCAAGTCTCATGTTTAAAAATTCTTCTGAGACCTTGTATGAGGTGAACAGTTCACATATAATAGGATGGAGTCTAACGCCAAATAAATTTGGTTATATAAGTGCGAGGTAGAAATAGTCTGAAAAAGATATAAGCTCTGTGGATTTAAAATTGGCTTAATGCTTCTAGAGAGATATGAATGTGGCAAGGAAAGGATCATAACTCCAAAATTTTGGCAAAGTCACATCCATACGGCATCAGACCCAATATATTCAAAAAGAATAAAAAATTGAGAGCTCAAAGTAAAAAGAATTTATTAGTGAATATTAAATGCTAAAATTAATATTTAAAGTCATTGATTATTGTTGATTTTATCACTGAATTTTTTTTTATGAAAGAAATTTTGCAATGTGAAAACAAGGCCCTGCTAGACAATAAAGCCTTATAGCGCTATTAAAATAAAATGGTGGGATATTGATACAAGGACAGGTATACACATTTATGGAATTGAATAGGTAGTCTATAAAATGGGAAGAATACATGATCATTACTTTGTCTCTTTCTCTTATCACTACTTATTTATTTCATTTGTCTTTAATTCATTATTTTTCTATCCCTCTTTTGTCTATCTAATCTATATATTTGTCATGCCTCTTTTTTATTTGTGACGAGCACGGAGAAAACATATATAAAATCAAGAACTAAAGCCAGCACTATAAAAATATGAATAAGAATTTAAGGATAGAGAGGAACTTTCCTCCACCGGATACAGACAAAAAAGGTCCATTTAGATTTGACTTTGAGCTTCAAGGCAACCAAAGGGAAAAGAGATAAAGTCCATTATATATTACTAGTGTAAGAGAGAAAAAAAAAATCTTAATTTTTCCAGGAAAAGCAAGACATCTCCTAGCAAGCTTTACAAGAAATTTATTACATAGAGCTCCATAAAGGGACAACAGAATATGGTTTGGGGAATCTTTTTCTTATTGCAACAAAACATAAAGAAACAATTTTTTTGTGTGTGTGTTTGTTTTTGAGATGGAGTTTCACTCTGCCAGGCTGGAGTGCAGTGGTGCCATCTCAGCTCACTGCAGCCTCTGCCTCCCGGGTTCAAGCGATTTTTCTGCCTCAGCTTCCTGAGTAGCTGGGCCTACATGCGTGTGCCACCACACCTGGCTAATTTTTTGTATTTTTAGTAGAGACGGGGTTTCACTGTGTTAGCCAAGATGGTCTCCATCTACTGACCTCGTGATCCGCCTGCCTCACCCTCCCAAAGTGCTGGGATTACAGGGATAAGTCACTGTGCCCATCCCAAGAAACAGAAAGACTGTGTCTTAGATTAGGCCAGGCATGGTGGCTCATGCCTGTAATCCCAGCACTTTGGGAGGCCAAGGCAGGTGGATCACCCGAGGTTAGGAGTTCGAGACCAGCCTGACCAACATGGTGAAACCCCATCTCTATTAAAAATACAAAAATTAGCCAGATGTGGTGGCACATGCCTGTATCCCAGGTACTTGGGAGGCTGAGGCAGGAGAATTACTTGAACCAGGAAGGTTGCAGTTAGCAGAGATGGTGCCATTGCACTGCAGCCTGGGCAACAAGAGTGAAACTCCATTTCAAGGAAAAAAAATAAAAATAAAAGACTGCATCTTTTTTAGACTGTATCTTAGATCATTTTTTCACCAAAAGCTAATGACAAAACAGAAGAATAGAAATTCTTATACGAGAGAATTATAAACTAGTGTTTGCCATATGTGGTAGGCAGGACTCTAAGATGTCCTTCAAGATTCCCATCCTCTGGTGCACACGTTCTAAATAATCCCTTCTACTTGCATGAGGCCAGGACTTGTGGATATAATGGGACGTCACTCCTTGATTATGTTTCGTTACCTGGCAAAAGGGGTTTTGCAGATGTAATCAAGGTCCCTAGTCAGTTGATTGAGGGTAGGCCTGACCTAATCAAGTTAAGTGCTTAAATAAGGTGGAGAGATTTTTCTCCTGGCCTTACAGGAGCATACTGTCATGTTGTGGAGAGGGCCACGTGGCAGGCAACTGTGGGATGCCTCCAAAAGCTGAGAAGGAGGCCGGGCATGGTGGCTCACGCCTGTAATCCCAGCACTTTGGGAGGCTGAGGCGGGTGGATCGCAAGGTCAGGAGTTCAAGACCACCCTGGCCAAGATGGTGAAACCCCATCTCTACTAAAAATACAAAAATTAGCCAGATGCGGTGGTAGGCACCTGTAATCCCAGCTATTTGGGAGGCTGAGGCAGGAGAATAGCTTGAACGCAGAGGCGGAGGTTACAGTGAGCCAAGATCGTGACACTGTACTCCAGCCTGAGTGACAGCTGAGAAGGGCCACCACTTGGCAGCCTCCGAGAAAGGAGGACCTCAGGCTTACAACTGCAAGGATCTGAATTCTGCTAGTAACCAGTGAGCTTAGTAAAGGAGCCTGCAACTTAGATAGATTACAGCCCCATTAATGCCTTGACTTCATCCTTGTAGGACACTGAACAGAGAACCCAGTGGTGCCATGCTGGACTTCTAAACTACCGATTCAGGTAAGAAAAATGGGTGTTGTTTTAAGCTGTTAAATTTGTAGTAATAAATAACATAGCAAGAGATAACAAATATACTGTGCTTGGAAAACTCCACAGACCAATAAATCCCTCAAAATATTTGTCCCAACTTTCTACATTTACAAGTAAGAAAATAATCCACAGTAACACTATTATAGAAGTTGAAAACTGGTGCCTGTGGCCTGAATTCAGCACTAGATGTATACTGTTTAGCTTGCACTGTTAAAAACATGTTTAAAAAATTCAGTTTTCAATATCTTAAAATTGAGAAATTATTCTTGGCACAAAAAATGGCTACTTCTGGCTTCTTTTTTTTTTTTTTTTTTTTTAAGATGGAGTTTTACTCTTGTTGCCCAGGCTGGAGTGCAACAGTGGTTTCTCATCTCATCGTAACCTCCACCTCCCGGGTTCAAGTGATTCTCCTGCCTCAGCCTCCCGAGCAGCTGGGATTACAGGTGTGCACACCACCATGCCCGGCTAATTTTGTATTTTTAGTAGAGATGGGGTTTCTCCATGTTGGTCAGGCTGGTCTCGAACTCCCAACCACAGGTGATCCACCTGCCTTGGCCTCCCAAAGTGCTGGGATTATAGGCGTGAGCCACCGCGCCCAGCTCTGGCTTCCCTTTAAAAATAAAAAGGAACAGTGAGCCCTGATTCTATTTGGAAATAATTACCTAGACCAAGAAGTTAGTTTCTTCCTTTAAATGAAACTTCTGCTTCCATTTTGCTATATCCCCCTACGCTGTTTTTAAAAATTGCACCAAGATACTTCTTTCATTTCACTCATTTGCATTATCTGCCTGACTGCTGTATAACAAATGAGATAAATTATAAGTACTATATAAAAAGAAATATATGTTATATATGCAAGATACATAAATTTTTGTATGCGTAGATATATGGTACTTGTATACTTATTCATTATTTATAAATATAATCCAATCCATTTTGCTGTATGAAACACTCCCTTCTTTTTAAACATTTTTTTTCCTTTCATGTTGCAAAGAACTTTCTAATAGGGGAAGCAATGATCGTTGGGTTGCCCTCAGTCATGAGCCTGGGGTCACTGAGCCTTTTGGGGCCCCTTTAGATTACACTGTAAACTACATAAAAAATGCTACTCAGTGTACATGTCCTGGTTTTGAATATATTTTCATATTTAATCTTAACAGAAGTTGAAAGAAGAAAGATGATGTTAAGATTATCATTGCAAACTCACCCCTAGTCCACTTCCCACACAAGGGGTCCAAGCAAACTCATCAAATGGAATAACCAGTTTTGGTACAAGTTAACTAGCTACATTGTTTACTTATTATTCAGAGCAGTATAGCCACAGACAGATTATGCTATGGACTGAGTGTGTTTCTCTTAAACTCTTATGTTGAAATACATGGAAATCACCCACAATGTGATGGAATTAGGAGGTGGGGCCTTTGGAAGGTGAATACATTACGAGGATGGAGGCCTATGAATGGGATTAATGCCTTCACAAGAAGAAACAGGAGAGCTTCCCCCTCTCTCTGTTCCCCACTGCGTGAGAATACAACTAAAAGAGGGCCATTTACAAATCAGAAAAGGGACCCCCACCAGAATCTGACGACACTGGCACCATGATCTTGGACTTTCCAGCCTCCAGAACTGTGAGAAATAAATTTCTGTGGTCTGAACTAGCCAATCTGTGGTATTCTATTATAGCAGCTGGAACTGGCTGAAGTAAACTATAATTGCTGTTACTTAACTTCCGTTACTCACATGGGTGTTTTGACATAGAGCTTGTAGATGCACATACAAATCCTGATTTTAGGGCAGGAAATGATCTTGTAGTAGATTACAAAAATGGCTACAAATTCTTTCCATCCATTTATATACCTTTTTTTTTTTTAAACAGTGTAACTTTGCATATCCTTCCATAAAGAGTGGAATCTATTTCTTCATGACTTGAATCTGGGCCATGTGACTTGCTTTGAACGGTAGGAGAGTAGCAAGTGTAATAGAGATAAGGACTTGGCTTTTTGGGGCTTGCCTCTCTTGCTGGTCTTGTGAATCCTATGTCTACTACAATGTGAATGAGCCTGGCAAGCCTGGCAGGGTGATCAGATTCATGGCTCACTTACCATGTTGCTTCAGTAGACAACCAACTGGTCTCCCTACATGAGAGGGAAACTTTGAATACTAGCTGATCAGAGACACATGTAGGGTGTCCAACTCATCTTCATTTGGCAGGAAAACTGAGATGGTCAATTACCCCAGATACATGATTGAGCCCAGCCAAGGCTAGCACAGGAGCCATTGTCTAAGTTCAATCCAGTTTTCTTACCCCCCAAATCGTGAGTGAATACATACATAAGTTTTTTGTTTTGTTTTGTTTTTGTTTGTTGTTTTTTAGTCTAGCATAGTTTATTATGCTGTTGAAGCTAACTGATTCAGACTGTTAGAGACCTATCCAGTTCATTTACCTTGTTTTGGAGATCAGAGAGAGTTGAAATTCAGAGATAAAATGATACCCAAGGTCACTTATCTGGTAAGTATTAAGTTTGTCAAGTAAATCAAAGCCAATGTTAACACATGCCAGGGAAAATCTTCCAAGGGATAAATATTTGGATAGTAGTATATAAAAAATCCACAGGTGATGACTATCCAATTACGTACATATGGAGAAGCTGTATAATACAGCATACAAGAGCAAGGGTTTTGAAGTTAGGAAGACGTGAATTCAAATTCTACTTGATCATTTCAGATCTTAGACAATTTACCCAGCCTGCCTAATCACCAGTTTCCTCAGTGTGAAATGGGCATATTTATATATACACCAATAGGTTTGATAATGTGTGAATTAATTTAATATAATAATATAAAGTATTATATATAATGCCTGGCACATAGGAAAAATTTCATAGATGGTAGTGATTGTTTTTATAAATATGCATGTTACAGAGTCATTAAAACACTTGTTTATGATATTTTAGTATTTGGTTTTGGACAATCTTAGTAGTGGCCTTGGACTGAGTCATTTCCATTGCTAGTCCCAGATAGAATATAGACTAAGAAGCAGAGAACCTAATTTTAGTTATTTTATGCCTCGTTTTTTTCTAGTTTCTATAACTATCATAAACATCTACAGCTTCAATATTAGGAAGCTATCTGTGGTTAATTCTATTTTTAATAATGTCTTTTCTGTTTACAGCCAATTTGAAAAGAAAAATTTCTTACCCATAGACCTTAGTTAAAATTAATTCAATCATTTTTGTTTGAAAGTATTTGTTACTATATGGTTTTCAGATATTTATAAAGGAATATTACTAAGACATTAAAGAACAAAATATTCACATTAGCAAAACCAGCCTTAACACTGTTTGAAGAGTAAAAGGTAACTCAGAAGCCAGAAAACACTAAAATATTCTGATTGGCCCTATTGCCACAATGAATGGCAAGCTGGTACAGTTAAGCAGAAATCCATTCAGGTAACCAAAAAAAAAAAAAAAAAAAAAAAGACACCAGCTGTAAACCCCCAGCTGCAGATGGAAGAAAGAAACATTACAGAAAAAGCATCTTAAACTTCTCCGTACTGTAGTTTTTGTGAATGACCATTGTAATGTCTCTGGTATGGGAGCACATTAAGAAGAAAAGGCAGGATCAACACCGTGACCAGGCTACAAGCCTCAGGAAAGGCATTGTCAGTTTATTGTTGAAGGCACATTGTTTAACATTTCACCGAGGAAAATATCCCTTGGTATTTCAGGGACAAAGTTGCATCTCCAAAGCTTCCTCTGTTTACAGTTGTCTTCTCATAAATTCCATGGTAAACAACCTACTCTCCATAAGGTGATTTCTCTATAAGCATCTAATTTAAATAATAATTATAGTCTCTGAACTTGACATTAGCATATTTTTATACTGTGGAATAAGATTATATTAAAAAATTCTAGATGTGAGGTCAATCTCAGGAAATAAAATTTTACTGGATGATACTGTGTTTATGTTTTAGAGTACAAATTAAGGTCTTCATTATATAATTAATATCTTAAAAATTGTTACCAAGCAGATTAAAACAAATAAAGGAGCTCACATACATTTTAATTTAGGCAACCATAAAATAATATTTCTTTAAGCCTGTGTATGCAGAGTGAGTTATTTGGTATTTTAAAGGTGCTTAAGTGTGTACTTGTACAGAGGAAGTTCTCTTTCTACAGGACAGGTTTAAGGCACAATAGCAGCATTACTAGCTTCTCTGAGTATCCCCACCAGGGAGCCTTCATCTATCCCTGGTGAGACCAGAATGAGTTGGTAGTTCAAATTCCATTGCCCGTTCAGTCTCCTGAGACTTCAAACGAGGGAGCCAATTATGATGGTGGGCGCTGGGTTGCAGACCTGTGTCCGTGATTAATCAGACTGGGTCTGCCTCCAGTTCACATTATAAACTCCAGTGAGTGACACTCAGGTAGTGTAGCTTTCACTCAGGCCCACATGGACTGGGTTGGAACTGATAAACTGACATTCTGCAAGAGAAAGCTTCTTATTAGTCCCTTGAGTTTATCAAAAGCCATCAATTACTTCCTTGGTGGACTACCTTACGCAGCAGCTAGCATTCACTTTTATATTACCTTTTAAACAGCAGGACCTGATAGTTATAAAAAATACTATGAAATCTGGCATGACACCTAAGAAATTTAACATAGATGGCTAAATAATAGCATGTTTTCTTCTGTAAGAGATAATATTATTTGATTAGCTAAGATGAATAAGTAAAAACTCTCTGAAGTTTTAATTGTTAACAGTTTTACTTTAAAAAACATATTTATTTGGTTTATCCAGATGAAATGTTAATGTTTGGAAATGACTGCACATTTAGAAATACATATCCAGGCAAAGGAAGATTGTAAATTTAGGGACATAAGAAAAATTACATTTTAATAAAGGATAATGTATATGGTAAACACTGTTATTATAATGCTTCTTGGTGTTGCTGAACAAACAATTTTATGAATTAGGTTTTACCCAGAGATACTGGATACCATAGAAGAGCTAATTAAATATCAAGTCAATAACTTTCCTTTTAAAAGGACTAGAATAAGAAGAGGATCTCATTGTAAACTCCTCCAATAGTTTGTATGAAAACTTTTTGACTTTAAATTGATTTTAAATGGGAAAAAAGGAAATACTTGAGCTTGCAGTCTAAATTATGCTAATAACTATTTATAATTTTTAACATATTATTCTTTAAAAGCCTAATCAGTGATCAAAAGATTGCGATGGTTTGTTTTACTTCTGCTCCTAGAGTATGTATATGCATTTTATGTACTGATGACTCTTTTAATCTTGTAAGAACCAGATCCAGCAATGAATCACATTCTTTGAGTGAATAATTCAGTCCTTGACGCCAACCTCTGAGGGGGAATATTGTGGTCATGCTGTCTGAACAGTGTGGTAGCTATGGCTACCTATATAATTCTTCGCAATGAAAAAAAAGTGACAATGACATTAAATTTAATCAGGTTCCCCTTTTCTGCGGTTCCCACTGGGATGAGCCACTAGTGTCTTGCCTTAAATATTCAAAGGCCTTCCTGAGTAGTTTGCATGTGTTCATATACTGGGACAGTGTCCTGCTAATACAGAACAATAGATCTGTCATGTATTTCTTCTGCAAGTGGATGTGAGTCTAAAGTTACTAAGTGTAAGGTTTAAGGGCTGTTTTCCCCTCAGCGACTTTCTTTACTTAAATCTGAACAAATGGCAGTAAGGAAACCTACATAGACACTAAAGTGTAGTGAACTTAATTATCTGAGTTGGAAACTCAAGTGGGATAAAGAATTCTGATTGCCAAATAGTCATAAAGCTGCCCAGCATTTTCAGTCACAGTTCATCTGATATGGAAGACACAGTACAGAATATCACATGGTTGAAAACATTTGCAGAACATACTTGACAAATATTTAGGGACGGTAACCTATAGCCATGCCCTTGTACTTCTGCAGAATATTCAGGTGGATATAACTTTTTAAAAAATCATAGTTGAGAAATTATAAGGTATGTTTTGTGCCCATTGTACATACCTGGGAGGATGGTAAGCTAAGTTTTAGCCTTCGAAGGATAAAAAACACAAAAGGATGGCCATTATAATAGTCTATAAACGGCTGTAACAGATCTGTGCTATTCATTTAAAATCTCTCTGCTCATGACTTTGATATTTGGAGAAACTGAAGAAAGGGAAATACAAATTAATTCCTTTTGTCTCTCTGTTTTGTTTTTTTTTTCCTCAGAAAGGCAAAACCAAACAAGCAAATAAACAAAAAACTAGCAAACAAAACTCATTATTTCTAGGAAAGAAGTGCATTTTAAAAGTAATTAAGGATTGTACATGATACTTTCTACTGTCTAAACAGAGTAAGCCTGTCTTGGGTTACGTTTAATCCCCTAATATCTGATATTAAAAACTGACCCTGAAAATCTTTGAAAAGCATCAATTAATATATTTGTGTGATATATTATAAACCTAAGAACAATATTTAAATGGTATATAATAGACATAATATAATACATGGCAAACTTCACAATTCTTTCAGACTTTTGAATATGCTTGCATAATACTACCTGCTAACTTTCTTCTATCATGTATAAATAAAATAGTAGTGAAATATTGGACATTCTTTATTTTTCTTATACTTGATTTCCTCTTTTATTAGGCCTGAACTTCTATTGAAATCTTAGTGTTCTTCGTGTAGTAGATATACATGTCTAACTCCTACTAACATCAGTTTCATTGCATGAAAATTGTTAGTTCATTACACAATTGAAAGGAAGATTGATCCATTTATAGGTTCATGTTTTAATTTACTAGGTGGGTGTTTAAAGATGGACAACTTAAAATTGTTTCTAATGTCAAGATCTTAGTCTAAGAAATGAGTTTATCACAAATCTATAAGAAATTTCTTCTTTAATGGCATATTATTGACCTCCAAGTCATGGAGGAGTTCAAGGTCAACCAGTGAGACACTCACAGTGGTTAACTATTTTTGACTGACTGACACTTGTTTTTTAGCCTTTGAAAATGTGATTTCATGTTTATCAAACTTTGACATAAAGCATTGTGTGCAATATAAAAATAAGGACCTTATGCTATGGCTTTCTAATATAAATTTGACAGGCAATATATTGCCATCCTCTTTAGGACAGATCAGTGTCAAGGGGCCAGGAGGTCAGGAATGAACAGTCTTACTGAATAGGTTTCAGTCAGAGAAGACAGGTTGCACAGGAAAAATGCCTTTCCCAATGGTCCCATTTGTAGACCTAAGATATTGCAACTCAACTCTCTCTGCTCTTCCTATTGTCTGGCAACAGGGAGATAGAACAAATCAGTAACCTATGCGCATATACCGAAGATGACATGAAATCCTTGTTAAGTGTACAGTGTAAAGGAGTTTAGGGAGAGTTTTATGTAAATGCCAGGACTGAACCTAGGAAAAAAGAGTGGCAGGTAAAGTTTATCTTTATGACTTTTTATGCCTCAGCACTTAATTTTTCCTTCCATATTGTTTCCCTTCTTGAATATTTCTTGCCTTTTAGGAGTTAGATGTTAGCTGATAAATGGTTAGTGTCTAACCTATTGCAAAATATCTTAAAGTTTGTTCAAATCTATGATTTCAGCCATCCTAACCTGCATAGTACATAACTGACTGTTCACAGTCTCATTTCTGTCTTTTGAACTTAGTTCTTGTTTGGACTACAGAAGCCAAAGTTAGAAGAAACCATGTAAGTTTTGAAAATCACATTTTTGCCAATGGGTTTGTTTGTATGCAATCCTTAAATCTGAAAGAATTGATGAATAAGATATTGGAATGCTACTTCAAAAATGTATTGGCCTTTGCATTAGGCTTGGTGATTCTTTTGTGCTTATTGTATTTCAAAGAAATCACATTAAAAATATTTCCTTTTGAAAAAGCAACCTTTTGTAAAAGATCCCCTTAAATAATACATTTTCTTTGGAGGCGAAACAACCAAAATCATAAAAATATTTTAATGTCTGTAATCTCATCATATAGACATTTCCACTAAGGACATTTGGACTATAACCATTATTTTTCTATTTTAAGTATTAGTGTGATTAATGCCTTGTAATGGAATCTCATGTTGTTACTTTTGCTGCTGAACCCTTTGAAAGTAAGTTGCAGATATCATGATATTTCATTCTTAACTATTTTGGCATGTGTCTCCTAAAAGCAAAGAAACTCTTCTACAAAATCTTAATGCTATTTTTAAAGGAATTTAACAGTAACATAATAATACTTTATAAAATATATAGTCCATATTCAAATTTCTTCAATTGTCCCCCAAATGCCTTTTATGTAGCTATAACTTCCTTTCTTCCCTCTTTCTTTCTTCCCTCCCCCCCTTTTCCATCCTTTCTTTACACCTTTCCTTCTCCCTTTTTCCTCTCCCCTCCCTTTCTCCTTCCTTTTCTCCTTCCTTCCTTCCTTCCTTCCTTCCTTCCTTCCTATCCAAGATCCAATCAAGGATAGTGCATTGCATATCGTTAGATTAAAGGACACTACTTGGTCTCCTCTAGTCTAGAATATTCCTGCTCCCACTGTTTATTGTTTTGTCATGATCTTTGTGTTTATGAAGAGTCCAGTCAGTTGTCTTATGTAAAGTTACACAATCTGGATTTTTTTCTGATTATTATCTCATAATTAAATTCAGGTTAATTATTTTTGGCAAGAATACTACATACATGATTTGGAGAAATTCACATTGGATTTATTCTTTTTGAGTTATATATAAAAGGCACATATTCACCTATTTTAAATTACTTATTCAGAGTTAAAACTATACTTTGCCAATTAGAAAGAAATATTTTTAATTTATATTTCATAATTATTGATAAAGTCAAATATAATTAATTTTTTTGTTAGGTTTTTGTTTTTTTTTTTTTTTGAGACAGAATCTTGCTCTGTCACCCAGGCTGGAGTGCAGTGGTGTGATCTTGGCTCACTGTAACCTCTGCTTCCTGAGTTCAAGCAATTCTTCTGTCTCAGCCTCCTGAGTAGCTGGGATTACAGGCATATGCCACCACGCCTGACTAATATTTGTATTTTTAGTAGAGACAGGGTTTCAACATGTTGGCCAGGCTTGTCTTGAACTCCTGAACTCAGGTGATCCGCCCACCGCGGCCTCCCAAAGTGCTGGGATTACAGGCTTGAGCTACTGTGCCCAGCCTGTTAGTATTTTTAGATAGATTTGTTGGTTATTTTTTTTTTGCCCATTAAATAAATTAGTTTAATAATGTATTTACACCAGTGACCCTGTGGAAACTGAAGGGGTCAGTTTTCCCTCTTTGGTGCAGTCAAGGAATAGCCATGTGATTTAGACCTGACCAATTAGAGACTCTCAGGACTTTTGAATATTGAGTGAAAGATACAAAGGATAGCAGAAGTTTATTCATTACATCTGTGGCAATATGCTGGTCACATTCTCCTTGCTTAAGGATTCTTGTGGCTTTACTCTTAGGAGTCCTTGCCTCCTTTTTAAGAAAACTAATTCTCCAGCCTTCTGTCACTTCTGTGATTCTTGTGATATGCTTTCAATATGTTATCTTCTGGTAAAGTTAATTACAGTTGCTTTCTATGGCATGTAGCAAAGAATCCTCATTGTGATATCTATAAAATTATAACTTCTCTATACTAGATCAAGAGCTAGTCTCTGAAAGCATTTCTACTGGAGAAAATGGAAAAAGTTAAAGCTTTAAGTTCACATGATGATCTGAGGATGTAATGCTCAACTTTAAGGTTTTAGTTGATTTTAAATGAAGAAAGTTAAAGCAAGAAAGAGATATCAAATTTTAGCCTATCAAATTAGCAAGGATGAAAAAGATGAAACTCACATGAAGAGAAGGGCAATCTCTCTTATTAACTGTTGGTAGGATATAAACTGATAATAGTAATTTATAGTGCAGTTTGGTAGTAGAAATCAATATTTAAAATGAGCATATCCTTTGATTTAGTAATCCTACTTCAAGTACCGCCTTCTGAAAAGATAATTACACTTGTTAGAAAAGGTATATGTACAAGGATGTTCACTGAAGCAGTTTAAAGAGCACAACATTGGCAAACACCCAAAGTCCATCAATAAAAAATTGTGTAAATAGTGCACACATACAATAGTGCATTTTGTAGTTGTTAAAAGAAATAGCAATATCTATTTGTTGACAGAAAAAACCATTAATAATAAATTATTTTACAAATAATAATAAAATATTTTACAAATAATAAATTATTTTATGAATAAAACTTTTGTTTTAGAATAGTTTTAGATTTATTAAAAAATTGTGCTAAAATTCTTATGGAATTTCAGGGACTCTGAATAACCAAAAAATTCTTGAAAAAAAGAGAACAAAATTAGCTGTCTCACACTTCCTGGTTTGAAAAGTTATTACAAAGCTATAGTAATCAAAACAGTGTGGTACTGGCATAAAAACGAGGCATATAGACCAATGGAATAGAATAGAGAGCCCAGAAATACACACTCACATGTACGGTCAAATGATTTTTAACCCGGATACCAAGACCATTCAAGCAGGAAAGGACAATCTCTTCAACAAATGAATCCCAGGCTCCTTTTATTGACAAATAGTAGTAGAAACCAAATTCTGGGTACTGGGTATGTTTGTTGCAACTAGGATGTCATTGTTTGTAGGCCCTCTTCAGTGAACAGAATTGGAAAATGTACATATATATACACTAATCTGTGTATACATACATATCTATAATTCTTTATCCTGTTAACTTAAAATGAGTTCATACTGATGTTGTCAACTCTAACCTAGTACCACATAGTTCATTCTTGTCTTTGCCTCTTGCATTTTTATTTCCTTCTTTTCCAACAAGTAGAAGCTAGGCTCCTACTATCAGCTACTTTTTACTTACTTGTTCAATCAGTATACATGTGGAGCAGTTTCAGAATTATTAATCTGTTTTCCCATGAGAAATGACTTTACCATCTAGGTATAATGTTTATGTACAGTTCTTTTGACTTTAGTTTTACAGTGTCCAGTCAATCCAGTCAACAATATATAAAATTGTTTAAAAAGTTTCAAGAAAATACTTTTATTTCTAAAGTTACATGAATATTTTATACCTACATTATTTATTTATTTATTTGTTTGTTTGTTTGTTTATTATTTATTTATTTATTTATTTGAGACAGAGTCTTGCTCAATCACCCAGGCTGGAGTGAAGTGGTGTGATCTCAGCTCACTGCAACCTCTACCTCCTGGGCTCAAGTGATTCTCAAGCCTCAGCTTCTCGAGTAGCTAGGACTTCAGATGTACGCCACCATGCTCAACGAATTTTTTTTTTTTTGTATTTTTAGTAGAGACATGGTTTCACCATGCTGGCCAGGCTGGTCTTGAAATCTTGACTCTCAGTGATCTGCCCACCTTGGTCTCCCAAGCTGCTGGGATTACAGGTGTGAGCCATTATGCCCAGCTCAACTACATTGTTATTGTTAAAGTTTGAAGCAATGTAGACGATAGCATGAAACACAGTTAAAAATTTGGTTTAGATCCTTCTAATCCACTTACAAATATAAGCGTGTGTGTATGTGTGTGTGTATGCATGTGTGTGCATGTTTGTATATAATCCATATATATGAATAGGTATATATATACACACACACACAGATATATGCAAGTAGTGTATATATATTTGTCTTATTTATGTGCGTTTTTCAGTGGCTTGCCTTTTTTGAAAATAATTCATTGCTATGATTGCTGTGCCTGCATGTTGGTCTACCTTTAAGGGTGTTATTTTTGGTATAATTGTACCATTATACAGTATGTGACTGTATTCATTTTCTAGGGTTATTGTAACAAAATACCATACACTGAGTTACTTCACACAAAGAAATTTGTCAGGTACTCTGGAGGCTAGAAGCCTGAAATCCTGGTGCCAAATGGATCATGCTCTCTCTGACAGGTCCAGGGGAGAGTCCTTCCTTGTCTCTTGTAGTTTCTGGTGTTTGCCAGCAATCCTTTGTTTTCTTTGGGTTGTAGATGCATCACTCTAGTCACCTGGCCATCTTCTCAGTGTGTATCTTCACATTGTCTTCCCTCTGTGCGTGCCTGTGTTTACAAGGTATTCTCTTTTATAAGGACACCAGCCATATTGGATTAAGGACCCATCCCACTCTAGTATGACCTTATCTGAACTACTCTGCAATGAGCCTATTTCCAAATGAGGACACATTTTGAAGTACTGTGGGTTAGGGTTTTGACACATCTTTTTTGGGGGACACACTTTAACCTATAACAGTGACTTTCTCAGTTTTTGCTACTATAGGCATTAACACAATGAAAATACTTATGTGTACATCTTTGTGTATGTGTATGACAGTCTTCAGATAGAGGCTCCTAAGACTAATTGTTGGATCAGATGGTAAGTATCTTATATGTTTTAGAATATTCTGCTAAATGGTCTTCCCAAAAACATTCATTTACCATCTTTCCAACACTGCATGAGAGAGCCTGTTTCCTTACATTCCTGCGAACACATACTGTTACAATTTTTAAAAATTGTCCTTCTGTTGGAAAAAGAGACAGATAGAATATATTTCTTTTTGCCTTAAAGTAGCTTTCACTGTATTCTACATCTTTTAAAGCAAATTTTGATAATTTCTTTCTGTAAGCTCTCTCCACAGAGTGCAGACACCTGGCCTTTGAGTCTCAGTAGGAGACAGACTCAACCCTTCCTTTTTGTCTCCTCATCTGTTCTCTGGGCTCTGCTCCAGTATCAAACTCTACGTTTCTATTAACAACAACAACAATAACAACCAAAAATGAAATAACCTCCTAGACACATCAATTGATTTAAGTAGGTTTTGGGGATGGAGGTTGAAAAATACTATTTTTACTAATAATCCGTGGTGTTGGTTAATCTGGTAAAAGGTCCACTGTGCACCCCCTACTTTTCTATTTAAATTTTTGTGGACTCCTGCAGAAGTGTCCATTATAGTCAAAGAATTCATCTTCAGAGTCTGGGACTGCATTGCAGGGATAACAGGGCACGTGTGTGCTGTGACACTTCGTCAAAGGGCAGTGACTCCCACATGTGATTTACCCTTTTCTGAGGCTTCATGGTTCCTGTACCTGCACTTAGTACCTAGAACTCCAGACACATGTGATTGGAGCATGAATAAAGGGAACTTTTAACATCTCAGTCACCCACATTAATTCCTTCTCCCCTTCTAACAGGTGACTATTTCCTCCTGTTTTAGAGGTAGAATACCCCTTTCCTCCCCCTGGGTGGCTCAGCCTTTGCAGAGGTGGTAATAGAATGTTTCAGAGAAGTGAATGGGTAGGGATATCCCGGTTGCTGGGTTGTCTGGTCCTTACTCTCTGAATCAGTTTCAAGGAAGGTCAGGAATAAAGCCTCGGATTCTGTCCCAGAATTCTTTCTCTTCATCTAGCTGTGATACCTATGCACTGGACTAAGGAATGGAGAGGGAGCTTTTTTCAATAGGTACCTTCTGGCTTTAATTATTTCAGCCAATCACCTTGATTTGCTTTGTTCACTTTTGGCCTGTGTTTTATATACATGTAGTGACCATTTTCAGTCATCAGTGCCCTTCCTGCAACTCTAGGAATTGCCTTCCAGACTGCCTTAATGCCCGCTGCCTTAGTGGCTATAATTTATTTCTTAGAAGGTTATCCAAATATTCACATTCCTCATTCACGCCAATGGGACATTTGTGTTTTCCTCATCAATTTTTCAAAATGGAGGCCAAATCCAGTGGGATCATTTATCATTGTGTTACAGATTTGTACCTGAAATATTAATGCTGATTCTATTGAATCTTCCCTCAATTTTTCCAATAAAGGCTGTTCTTGACTATCTGCTTATAAAGAAAAAAAAACCTATGGGCACAGTAACTCAGGGAATGCACTGCATTGAATGCTAATATGCAATAATGAGGAAAAAAATAACCTCTTCATAATCAAAAGAATTATGTCAAGTATTGTTGAGGGTTGGATTTTGTCCTCTAAAAAGACATGTTGATGTCCTAACACATTTTCTCTGTGAATGTGACTTTTTTTGGAAATAGCATCATTGAGATGTAATTGAGTTAAGATGAGGCCATCCTTAATTAGGGTGGGCCCTAATCCAGTATAACTGGGGTGCTTATTGCAAAAAGAAAACCAGGCTGGGCATTGTGACTCACTCCTGTAATCCCAGTACTTTGGGAGGTTGAGACAGGTGGATCACTTGAGATCAGGAGTTCGAGACCAGCCTGGCCAACACAGTGAAACCCCGTCTCTACTAAGAATAGAAAATTTAGTTGGGTGTGGTGGTGGGCACCTGTAATCCCAGCCACTTGGTGGGAGGCTAAGGCAGGATAATTGCTTGAACCAGGAGGTGGAGGTTGCAGTGAGCTAAGATCGTGCCACTGCCTGGGTGACAGAACAAGACCCTGTTTCAAAAACAACAAACAAACAAACAAACAAACATACACAAAACAAAAGAGATTGCAGACACACTGGAAGGAGATGAACACCATGTGAGGACAGAGACACAGAGGGAAGATGGAGGCTGAGAGTGGGGCTCTGCTGCTGCAAGGAAAGAAATATCTGAAGCTATCAGAAGATGAGAGTCAGGGAAGAATCCTTCCCTAGACCATTAAGAAGAAGCTTGGTCCTGCCAACATGTTGATTTTGATTAAGCCTCCAGAACAGCAAGAAAATGAGCTTCTTTGGGTTTAAACCACTCAGTCTGTGGTACTTTGTTACAGCAGCCATGGGAAATTACTAGAGGTATTCTTAAAAAATAGATTTCAATAACCAAAGGTATCTATAATATATGTTGTACTTCCATGAACAAATTTCTTGAATCTTTAGATATTTTCAATATCTTCTAAACAAATACTGCAAATCCTGTGTGTTTTTTTCATATGTATATCTGAATTTATATTCAGATGTGTATTTTCCCTCATATACTGTGACTCTTCTTGCTTTGAAAATATATGCTTCATCCATTTCCAAACATGTATTATCAGTCTTCTGAAGTTTATTTACATGTGAGTACAAGAGCCTTTCTCTCCTGTGGGTTCCAAAACAAACAATTCTCGGAAATCTATATGTGGGGGATCTAGGGTTGTACTCAGTATAAAACCCGTGGAACTGCTGTGTTAGAACTAAGTGCCATAGTCACCAACTTCTATTTGGTAGTCAATCCCTCTCATTTCTTCCTGCGTGGAAAACTTAAGTAAACAACAAAAAGATGTGCCAAAATTTCTGGAATTTTGATCTTATTTCAACAATAGTTACCTGATGATTTTGTTATTGACTTAAAAAAAATAAAGCAGGAACAAGTTTTTCATTTGCTATGACATTGCTGGCTATCCGAGCCAGCTGCTTCCTTTCAAAAAAATTCTGATAAAAACAATAAGTCTTATATTAGGTTTACTGTTCTTTCTCCAGATCTTATAATTCTCAGAAAAATGAGACAGTAGTCTTGTGGCAAAGCTAGTTGTTTCCATTGCCCTTGCATAGGAAAAGTATCTCATAAATCATTAGTAGTTTATGCCAGCCTGGAAACAGAATCCTAGTTTCTCTTGAGGAGATTTTAGAAACTACAGGAACTTTTGCATGTTGTAATATGGTCTTTGGCAAAGGGCAAGTCCTTTAAGTGACAAACTGCTATGGGGTACTTGTCGTCTACGTACAGAGGGCATGTGATATTACCGAACAAATACCTACATGTATCTCACATACTAATCCTTAAAGCTTATTAAATCTCAATATTTTCAGTTTGAAAACCTTAATATATATCGTATTATTAAGAAAACTGAAAAAGATCTCTTTTGATCTTATCTACCATTATCATAAGCAGCATGTATTCATTGCCACCTTTTATGTGTAGGAGCTGAAGAGCAGCAACATATTCTTCCTCTCACTAGCAGGCCATACAACTTAATTGAGATGATGCAATTACCTTTCCATATAATTAAAATAGACGTTATTTTTTTCCTTTTCCTGATTATAGCACTATATGGGGGTTTGGGTACTCCTTCCTAGAGATTCATTTCTTTCCTCCTGGATGGGTAACAAATGGTATCTTTAAAATCCCATCAGTAAGAATAAACACAATTATATCATTTTGAAACAAACTCTATAGTTTATTTTACGACATTGTATAGTGTTTTTCCCACTTTTGATCACGATGTATGAATAGGGACTAGGTAGCTCCTTCTGCCAGAAGTGATTAAAATGAAAATCTCAAATAGACAGATACATGAAACAATGATTTGCAAGACATTGGACATAAGGCCACAAAAGACAATGATACCTGAGGGAACAAGAGGTAAACCCTAGGACTGCTTCTGTTTATTGCTGTGAGAGAATTGCCAGGCTGTGGCACAGGACGGGAGAACTCAGGTGGCGCCTAGCATGTTTCCAGAGTTAAGGAAATGGAATTAAGAGGCCAGAGAGATGGAAGTGGCTAGAGTTTGCAGGAGAGAAATCTGACTAGATTAAAGCTGCACAGTGACCTCCAGATATCTGCAGAGGGTCATTCTAGAATCCTCAGCCGAGTATTGATCAGCACAGGCATGTGAGGAAACTGCCTGAAGCTAGGGAAATAATCTATGAAAAGGATTAGAGGTAACAATACCCAGGGCTCACATAGGGGTAGGAATAGGACTTGCTGCCTCAGTGAGACTAGGAAAGCTCCTAATTTATAGGGTCTTGGATAAAGTTGTTTAGTTCTAGATTACACACAGCTCTAGCCCTACCTGACAAATCTTTTTTTTTTTTTTTGAGACGGAGTTTCGCTCTATCGCCCAGGCTGGAGCGCAGTGGCCAGATCTCAGCTCACTACAAGCTCTGCCTCCCAGGTTCACGCCACTCTCCTGCCTCAGCCTCCCAAGTAGCTGGGACTACAGGCGCCCGCCACCTTGCCCGGCTAGTTTTTTTTTTTTTTTTTGTACTTTTTAGTAGAGACGGGGTTTCACCATATTAACCAGGATGGTCTCGATCTCCTGACCTCGTGATCCGCCCGTCTCGGCCTCCCAAAGTGCTGGGATTACAGGCTTGAGCCACCGCACCCGGCCCCTGACAAATCTTAAAAGCAAGACCCAAAAGTTTAAATGAACTCAAAAATGTTTATAAGAACATAAAAAATATCGAGTGACCAATAAGATAAATTTCACAATGCTGGGGCTGAATAAAAAATTATCAGGCACACCAAGAAGCAAGAAAATATCGTGCATAATGAGGAAAAAAATAATTCAAAACTGATCCAGAATGACACAGCTATTGGCATTAGCAGATAAGGACAGTTATTAGAACTATATGCCATAAATTAAAAAAGCTAAAGGAAAGATAGAACATGTTGTGACATAAAAGAGATGAAAATTTCTCCAAATTTTGAGAGAAGAAAATTATATACATAATTTCTAAGATGAAAAATACACTGGAAGCAGCAGGTCGGGGGAGAGGGGAGTGGGGAATAATGGCAGACTGAGTATTGCAGAAGAGCTTCAAACAGAAGTGAAGAGATATTAATCACTATAAAATCATATGAAAGTATAAAACTCAATGGTAGAGGTAAATTCATAGTCAAATTCAGAATAATCCATTACTTTAATGATAGTATATAATCTTTCAAATCTCTACAATGAAGGTTAAATGTTGCAGTGGTCAGTGATAACACAGCTATAATAAATGGTTAAGGAATATACAATATGAGAAGATATAAATTAAGATAACAAGATTACAAATTGTGGGGAAGAGAGTAAAAGTCTAGAATATTTGTGTGTAACCAAAGTTCAATTGCTATCAATTGAAAGTAGTCTTTTATTACTATAAGATTTTTTTGTAAGCCCCAGAGTACCCACAAGGAAAAAATTTACAGCAGATACACAAATGAGAAAGAGAAAGGAATCAAAGCTTATCACTATAGAAACAAACCAAACTGCAAAGGTAAACAACAAGAGAGGAAGAAAGAAACAAAAGATCTACAAAATAACCAGAAAAAAATCAACAGAATTGTAGGAGTAAGTCTGTATTTATCAATAATAGCCTTAAATGTACATGTATTAAATTCTACAGTTAAAATAGAGTGGCTGAATGGATCTAAAAAAAACATATATATATATATGTTGCCTACAAGAGACTTACTTCACCTATAAGGACACACATAGACTGAAAGTAAAGGGATGGAAAATAATATTCCATGAAAATGGAAGCCAAAAGGAGGAGGAGTAGCTATATTTATGGTATATAAAATAAAGTTTAAGACAAAAACTGCAAAAAGAGACAAAGCTATCATTATATAATGATAAAGGGGTCAATTTAGCAAGAGAATATAACAACTGTAAAAACATTTGCCAGGTGCAGTGGCTCATGCCTGTAATCCTAGCACTTTGGGAGGCTAAGGAGGGTGGATTGCTTGTGCCCAGGGGTTCAAGACCAGCCTGGGAAACACGGCAAATGCTGTTTCTACTAGAAATACAAAAATTAGCACAGCATGATGGTGCATGCCTGTGGTCCCAGTTACTCAGGAGGCTGAGGTGGGAGGATTGCTTAAGCCCAGAATGTCAACACTGCAATGAGCCATGATTGTGCCACTGCACTCCAGTCTGGGCAATGGAGTGAGACCTTGTCTCAAAAAAATAAAAGAATAAAAAAAAATAAAGAAAGAAAAAAAGAAAAAATAAACAAATAATCTGCACTCAACACCAGAGCACTAAAATATGTAAAATAAATATCATTAGATCTAAAGAGAGACATAGACTTCAATTTAATAATAGTAGGGAAATTCACCACCTCACTTTCAGCAATGGGTGGATCAGCCAGACAGAAAATCAACAAACAAACATTGGATTTAAATTGCACTCTAGCAGGAGAATCGTTGGAACTCAGGAGGCAGAGGCTGCAGTGAGCTGAGATCACACCACTGTACTCCAGTCTGGGTGACAGAGCAAGACTCTGTCTCAAAAAAAAAAAAAAAAAAAAATTGCATTCTAGATAAAATGGTTCTAACAGTCATTTACAGAACATTCTATTCAACAGCTGCACGATATTCATTCCACTCATCAACACATTAAACTTTCTCTAAGATAGATAACATGTTAGGCACAAAACAAGTCTCAAAAAATTTACAAAAATAGAATTAATGACAAGCATCTTTTCTGGCCATAATGGACTGAAAGTAGAAATCAATAGCAGAAATAACTTTGGAAAACTCTACTCCTATTAAACATAGTATTGGAAGTCCTGGCCAGGGCAATCAGGCAAGAGAAAGAAATAAAGGGCATCCAAATAGGAAGAGAGGAAGTCAAACTATCTCTGTTTCCAGATGACATGATCTTATATCAAGAAAACCCCATAGTCTAAATCCAAAAGATCCTTAAGTTGACAAACAACTTGAGAAAAGTCTCAGGATACAAAATCAATGGCAAAAATCACTAACATTCCTATACACCAACAACAATCAAGCTGAAAGCCAAATCAGGGACACTATCCCATTCACAACTGCCATAAAAAGAATAAAATACCTAGGAACACAGCTAACCAATGAGATGGTGAAAGATCTCTACAAAGAGAACTACAAAACATTGCTCAAAGAAATCAGAGATGACATAAACAAATGGAAAAACTTTCCATGTTCGTGGAGAGGAAGAATCAATATCATTAAGATGGTCATACTGCCCAAAGCAATTTATAGATTCAGTGCTCTTCCTATTAAGTTACCAACGACATTCTTCACAGAACTAGAAAAACTAATTTAAAATTCGTATGAAAGAACAACCAAAAAATCCTGAATAGCCAAGGCAATCCTAAGCAAAAAGAACAAAGCTGGAAGCATCACACTACCCAATTTTAAACTATATTACAGCTACAGTAACGAAAATACCATGGTACTGGTACAAAAACAGATATATAGGCCAATGGAACAGAATAGAGGGCCCAGAAATAAGGCCACACACCTACAACTATCTGATCTTCCACAAAGCTGACAAAAACAAGCAATAGGAAAAGGACTCCCTATTCAATAAATGGTGCTGGGATAATTGGCTTGCCATATGCAGAAGATTGAAATGGTACCTCTTTCTTACACCATCTACAAAAATTAACTTAAAATGGATTAAAGACTTAAATGTAAAACTAAAAACCTGGAAGACAATGTAGGCAATACCATTCTGGACATAGGAACAGGCCAAGATTTCATGATGAAAATGTCAAAGCAATAGCAATAAAAGCAAAAGTTGACAAAAGTTATCTAATGAAACTTAAGAGCTTCTGCACAGCAAAAGAAACTATCAACAGAGTAAACAGGCAACCTACAGAATAGGAGAAAACATTTGCAAACTATGCATCTGACAAAGTTCTAATATCCAACATCTATAAGGAACTTAAACAAATTTATAAGAAAAATCCCACGGCCCCATTAAAAAGTGGGAAAAGTACATGAACAGACACGTTTCAAAAGAAGACATATGTGTGGCCAACAATCACATGAAAAAAGCTCAACCTCACTGATCATTAGAGAAATGCAAGTGAAAACCACAATGAGATACCATCTCTGAGAAGCTCTCCTCTCTTGTCTGCTGCCATGTGAGACATGCCTTTCACCTTCTGCCATGATGAAGGTCTTCCCAGCCACATGGAACTGTGAGTCCAATAAACCTCTTTATTTTGTAAATTGCCCAGTGTAGGGTATGCCTTTATCAACAGCATGAAAATGGACTAATACAGATGCCCTTTATTTCTTTCTCTTGCCTGATTGTTCTGGCTAGTACTTCCAGTACTATATTGAATAGAAGTGGTGTTCTATTGTTCCAGTTTTTAGGGGAAATGATTTCAACTTTTTCTTATTCAGTATGACATTGACTGTGGGTTTGTCATAGATAGCTTTTATAATTTTGAGGTAGTTTCTTCTATGCCTAGTTTGTATAGGGTTTTTTATTGTGAAGGGATGCTGGATTTTATCAAATACTGTTTCTGCATCTATTGAGATTATGGATATGGTTTGACTGTGTCCCCACCCAAATTTCATCTTTAATTGCGGCTCCCATAAACCCCACATGTGGGAGGGACCCGGTAAGAGGTAATTGAATCACAGGGTGGGCTTTTCCCCACCCTGTTCTCACGATAGTGAATAAATCTCACGAGATCTGATGGTTTTATAAAAGGGCAGTTCCCCTGCACTAGCTCTCTTGCCTGCTGCTATGTAAGACACACCTTTGCTCCTTCTTTGCTTTCCTCTATGATTGTGAGGCCTCTTCAGCCATGTGGAACTGTGAGTCCATTAAACCTCTTTTCTTTATAAATTACCCAGACATGGTTATGTCCTTATAGTAGCATGAGACCGAACTAATACAGTACATTGGTAATGGTAAAGGGTAGAGTGAAGTGCTGCTGTAAAGATACTCCAAAACGTGGAAACGACTTTGGAACTTGGTAACAGACAGAGGTTTGAACAACTTGGAGGGCTCAGAAAAAGATAGAAAAATGTGGGAAAGTTTAGAACTTCCTAGAGACTTGTTGAATGGCTTTGACCAAAGTGCTGATAATGATATGAACAATAAGGTCCAGGCTGAGGTGGTTTCAGATGGAGATGAGGAACTTTTTGGGAACTGGAGTAAATGTCACTCTTGCTATGCAAAGAGATTGGCAGCAATTTGTCCTGGCCCTAGAGATTTGTGGAACTTTGACTTCAGAGAGATGATTTAGGGTATCTGGGGAAGAAATTTCTAAGTGGTGAAGTGCTCAAGAGGAAGCAGTACATGTAAGTTTGGAAAATATGCAGCCTGACAATGCAATAGAAGTGAAAACCCCATTTTTTGGGGAGAAATTCAAGCTGGCTGTGGCAATTTGTGTAAGTAATGAGGAGCCAAATGTTAATCACCAAGACAATGGGGAAAATGTCTCCAGGGCAAGTCAGGGACCTTCACAGCAGCCCCTCCCATCACAGGTCTGGAGGCCTAGGAGGGGAAAATTCCTGGGCAGGGCCCAGGCCCCCCCTGCTCCATGCAGCCTTGGGACATGGTGCCCTGCATCCCAGCTGCTTCAGCTCCAGCTCCAGCTGTGGCTAAAAGGGGCCAATGTACTGCTCAGGCTGTAGCTTCAGAGGGTGCAAGCCCCAAGCCTTGACAGTTTATACCTGATGTTGGGCCCTTGGGTTCATAGAAGTCAAAAATTAAAGTTTGGGAACCTCCACCTAAATTTCAGATGTTGTATGGAAATGCCTGGATGTCCAGGCAGAAGTTTGCTGCAGGGGTGGAGCCTTCAAGGAGAACTTCTACTAGGGCAGTGTGGAAGGGAAGTGTGGGGTTGGAGCCCTCACACAGAGTCCCGACTGGGACAATGCATAGTGGAGTTGTGAGAAGAGGGCTGTCGTCCTCTGGACCCCAGAATGGTAGATTCACTGACAGCTTTCACTGTGCTCCTGGAAAATCTGTAGGCACTCAATGTCAGTCTGTGAAAACAGCCAGGAGGAGGAGTGTATTCTGCAAAGCCACAGAGGCAGAGCTGCCCAAAACTATGGGAACCCACCTCTTGTATCAGCATGACCATGACGTGAGACATGGAGCCAAAGAGATCATTTTGGAGCTTTAAAATTTGACTACCCCACTGGATTTTGGACTTGCGTGGGGCCCGTAGCCCCTTTGTTTTGATAATTTCTCCCGTTTGGAATGGCTGTATTTACCTAATGCCTCTACCCTCATTGTATCTAGGAAGTAACTTACTCGTTTTTGATTTTATAGGCTCATAGGTGGAAGGGACTAGCTTTGTCTCAGATGAGACTTTGGACCGTGGACTTTTGAGTTAATGCTGGAATGAGTTAAGACTTCGGGGGACTGTTGGGAAGGCATGATTGTTTTTGAAATGTGAGGATTTGAGATTTGGGAGGAACTAGGGGTGGAATCATATGGTTTGGCTATGTCCTTTCCCAAATAATGGACACGAATAATGGAAAAATATTCTTTGTTCATGTATTAGTAGAATTAATATTGTTAAAATCTCCATGCTACCCAAAGTGACTACAGATTCAATGTGATCTCTATCAAAATACCAATGACATTCTTCACAGAAATAGAGAAAACAATATTAAATTTTGCATGAAACCATAAAAATAGCTAAAGCAATTTTTAGCAAAGGAAATAAAGTTGGAAGCATCACACTACCTGACTTCAAATGTATTACAAAATGATAGCAACCAAAACAGCATGGTATTGACATAAAAATAGACATGTAGACCAATGGAACAGAATAGAGAACACAAGAATAAATCCATGCTCTTATAGTCAACTTATTAGTAAGAAAGTCACCAAGAACACACATGAGGAAAAAGACTGCCTCTTAAATAAATGGTGCTAGGGAAACCAGATGTTCACACGTAGAAGAATGAAACTAGATCCCTATCTCTCACCATATTTAAAAATCAACTCAAAATGAATTAACGACTTAAATGTAAAAGCCAAAACTATGAAACTACTAGAAGAAAACAGGGGAAGTACTTAATCACATTTGTTTGAGCAAGGATTTTTTGTATATGAACTCTAAAGCACAAACAACAAAAGCAAAAATAACCAAATGGAACTATATCAAACTAAAATGCTTCTGCATAAGAAAGGAAACAATCAACAGAATGATGAGAAAACCTACAGTATGAGAGAAAATATTTACAAACTGTGCATTTGTCAAGGGTTAATATCTAGAATATATAAGAACAAACAACTTTATTCTGTTATCCAGAATAAGAAAAAAATCAATAGCAAAAAAATCAGTAATCTGATATAAAAATGGGCAAAAGACCTGAATAAACATTTCTCCAAAAAGGACACACAAATGGCTAACAGATATATTAGACAATGCCCAACATTACTAATCATCAGGGCAGTACAATTCAAAACCACAATGATGTATCACCCCTCACCCCAATTGGAATGTTTATTATCAAAAAGATGAAAAATAACAAATGTTGATGTGGATGTGGAGAAATATGAACCTTTATATAGTGTTAGTGGGAATGTGAACCAGTATAGCCATTATGGAAAACTATGATGGTTTCTCAAAAAATTAAAAAAAGAATGGCCATATGATCTAGCAATCTCACTACTGGGTATTTATTCAAATAAAATGAAATCCATCTGTCAAAGAGATATCTGCTTTCTCATGTTTACAGTGGCACTATTCACAATAACCAAGGTATGGAACCAACCTAAGTGTCCATCAACAGATGAATGGATAAAAATAATTGATATATATCCACAGTAGAATATTATTCAGCCATAAAATAATAAAATCTTAAATCATTTGTGGCCATGTGCATAAACCTACAGAACATTTTGATAAGTAGAATAAATCAGACACAGAAAGACAAATACTGCATGATCTCACTCATTTGTGGAATCTACAAAAGCCGATTTCATAGAAGTACGGAGTAGAATAGAATGGTACTATGCTGTATGTCAAGTGGCATAATATTGCTTGAAGGCAAAATGTGGTAAGTTCAAGATAGATACTGTAAGCCTTTGTGCTACTACTAAAATAATAAGACAAGGATGTATAGCTAATAAGCTCACAAAAGAAAAAAATGGAATCATAGAAAATAATTATCCAAAAGAAGTCAGAGAAAGAGAAAAAGAGAACAAAGAATAAAGGGGACAAATAGAAAACAAACTTCAAGTTAGTCATTTAAACCCAATCTTACCAATAATCACATGAAATATAATTGGTCTAAGGTAATACAGGGCATTATAAAGGTGCAGGTATTTGTCACTGATGTCCTTTATCCGTTTCTTAAAAAAATAGAACTCCTGAGTTTTACCTGTGTACATGATTGCCAAACAGAGACTACATTTCCCAGCCACCCTTGTAGCCAAGTGTAGCCATGTAATTAGGTCCTTACCAAAGACCTAGGAGTGTTATGTACCATTTCTAGGATGAGCTGTGCCCTTAAAAGAAATGGTCTTGGGCGCTCTGCTTTTCCTCCTTTTCCACAGTCTGGGAGCTGGTGAGAAGTGGACCAGTCAACTTGGGCCATCCTGTAATTGGGTGCAGAAGCTACATGTCAAGAATGGCAGAGCCACCCTATTAGCCTTTGACTATATACCTCTGAACTGTACAAAGAATGAGTAATATGCTTCTACCACATTTAAGCTGTTTTTCTTAATTTGGGTTACTTGCAAAGCATACTTTGAGGCGAGGACTTGGATGCACTTAGTTTTTGGGGGAAGTCATCCTAGGAAGCAAAGGCAGGAGAGATAAGGTAATAAAGAATGCAGTAATGTGTGGGTAACCACTGTGGTCACATCCCATTGGGGATCCTCCAAGAAGCTCCCCTTAAAATCACCCATCAGTAGGTGGAGATGCAAAGACATTTACCAACTGACTCTTACCCACTGGATGAGGGTGTCTCCTCCTCAGGGTATTTGCTACCCAAACAAAATTGTCAGCATTCTGGAAACTATCACCATGTGCTGCTGCAGGTGAAGTAGTCAGTGTTATGGGGGGCATAAATGGTGCTTCAGTAACAGCATATTATTCTTAGAAGTACGTTTTCTCAAGTAAAAATAGCATAGCTATTGTAATTAAAATGGACTACTTCTAATAAAGAAATTATAATTTTTATTGTTTTGTTCCTGAGATATGGGACTCCATCTTTTTAAAAGGTATATACAGAATGAAGAATACTGCTTTATGGAATAAGAATAAGTATAGTAGTTTTTTAGCCACAAAGTCTGATTTATTTACATTAACTTCAAAAATTTAGTGTGAAAACATTGACTCATGGTTGTAATTTAAGTAATTAACAACTCTTTCATTATTTGGTTAAATTTTCAAGCTGTAGTTGATGATTTCTTTCACTGTTTATTTTGGACATTCTGGCATCATGGATTAGCTAATTGTACCATAAATTCTCTGTTTTATTTAAATTTTTTTATTTTTATTTTTTTGGTCGTACTGCAAATTCCCAGACATCATACCTTAAATATTTGTACTAGTAAATATAAAATCTGTTTCATGTTGGAGTAAAAGTTATGTGCTCAGTATGTGGCCTTTGACTTCTCATTTAAGGGCACAGTAGGTGTAAATTAATATATCACAGCACAGCTTTTCTGAGGGCTATAACTAGACTGTGCCCACTGCTGGTTTGCAGTGAAGAAAATTGTCTTCTAAAAGAGCAACCACTTTGTGCTTGCATCCACAATTTAAAGATTTCTTTCTTGGACGTAGCATATGTTTCACAGCTTCTACTCTGTAGAGCTTTTAAGAGAGGTATTGGAGAAGTTCAAGAATTTCAGGTAAGAAATTATTTATCCTTACACTGCTAACAATTAGGAGGCTGGTGTTTTCTTACAAAAATTTGAAAAATACACATTTTGGGAGATATTAGTAAAATATCTGATAAACATCGCAAAGTTATTTCAGAGGGACATGAGGAAATGCCAAAAATATTTTGAAATTATTTTTAGAAAAAAGAATATAAATGGAAACCAAAGAATCCCGTTAAAAATAAATGACCGCTTTCTTTTTTTTTTTTTTTGAAAACAATTATCTGATTACTACATTTGGATGTACCATCAAAACTAGCTTTAACATACCACCTAAGATTCTGGAAACTAGATTATATAGTTATTTCCTCCATTACAATGGGAGTGGCAAAATCCATTACTACTAGATTTTGTAGCTAATGCCCAAGCCATGCCTTAATGCCCTTTATTCCTAAAATATTGGACATTTAAATATCAACTATACAACTAGGTAAACACTTCTAATGGCAGAATACATGGAAGAATACATGATCAAAGTGTGATAGCTAACAGAATAAAATGGTGTTGGTGTTTGCTTTCAGAGTATATACTTTATAACCATAGAATATCCTGCAAGATAAAGTTGTGGGAAGAGTTATTTCTATACACTGTTTACGGGAGTATTAGTTGGTGTAAAGTTACATATAGAGTAATTTCATAATATCTCTCAAAAATTAAATCAAATGTATTCGGCTCAGCAATCTGCAACTTTATCCTACTTGAATCAATAATACAAAATATTACAAAATATTGTATTACAAAAAAGTACAAAAATATGAGTACATGGATGCTCATTTCAGCAAATCATAATGTGAAAACTTCAAGCAACTTAAGTATACATCAGTAGCAAACTGTTGAGTAAATTATGGTAAAACCATACATGCAATAACGTTTCACTACTACAAAGAATGAATTTTAGTTTTATGTGCCAACATGAAAGGCTTTCCAAGATATATTTTTGAGGGAGAAAAGATGATGCAGAACAACAAGCACATTATATTTCCACATGTATAAAATAAGTATATGTGTGTTTGTGAGTCTGTGTGTTTGTAATTTGTATATGTACCCAACATTTCTGTAATGAGACCCAAGAAACTATTAATATTCAGAGAATGAGACCGGAGGTTGAAGTAGAGCGAGCTCTTTATTTTTATTTTGCTGCCTTCAGCCTATTTGAATTTATTTTTAAAAACTCATGTGCATGAAAAAATAAACAGTTACATGTTTTGAAAAATAGCTATTTTTAGAGACCACCAACTTAGTAATAAAGGGAATATGGAGAAACGCAGAAACAGAAGCTCACTGATACACTAATATTATTTAAATATAACTTCCCTAAGAAAAGACTTAGGTAAAACTATACTTGATAATTTTCTATTCTCTCTAAGTTTATTTCTTTCCATTTGGTTTGGTTTGATTATTTAGTTTTGTTTTGCAGAGATTTGTCCTGATCCTTTCCTTATAAAATTGTACTATTTTACTAAAGAAATCTTATATAAGATACAACCAAATTTAGCAGAAATGTGTTAGTATTTTTCCATTATGTTGTTATAAAACAGTAAATATAAGAAAAGCCACAGGCAAATTCCATTCTGGCATGTTCTCCATTGTGAGTACAATGATGGGGGGCCATGGAGTTATCTTGCGATTTGTTGACAGCGGCCTTGGTGGGCATGATGGACTTCTGTCTTTCCTTATTGTACTTAGGCTCTGAAGATGTAGCCTAACTATGATGTAAATAAACTGTCTCAGAAAGTTCCTCACCAAGAAGGGTCCTGCTTTGCCATCAAAGTTACATGGGTCCTTTGAGAACCACTTCTAGTTTAGAAGGAGAAGCTTATTTGTTTTATGAAATTTCTATTAGAGAAATATTTTAAAATACTTTTATTGTAGTTTATATTTTGGAAAGTGCTGAAAAGCATAAAGGGGCAAAAGGCAATTCTTCTGTTCATCACAGTCAAACACTCACAATCCTACCATCCAGCGACAAGTGTTACTATTTCATGATATAACCATTCAGTATTTTAGTGCATTTTTAAAAATCCTGTGTTACATGCATCATCTTAGAGTCTTTTTGCTTAAATTATCATATGCATTCCTATTACTGTTAAAATGTTTTTCCTACACATATTTTTTCATGGATTTTTAATATTTCACTTTGAATTTATCATAATTTGGGTAATCATTCACATCTAAATTTGGATATTTAAGTCAATTTCATTTAAAACAATTTAGCCATTGTAAAGAATGCCACCGCAAGCCCTTTTTATTAATAATTTTTATTTATAGTTCTGATTATCATTTTTATTTATTTCCTTTACCTTTTTTAATTTTGAAAAGACTGTTTAGTAGTTTTAGTTTTAGAATAACTAGCGTTAAAGTGCATGAGCATTTGAAATGATCTGAATATATATATATGTATGTATTTATACATTATATATCTATATCAGTGGTTCTCAACCAGGGACAATTTTGCTCTTCTGTCCTCCTCTCCTCCCCAAGAGACATGTGGCATTACCTGGAGACACTTTTGATTGTCATGACTTGGGGGTTCTACTGCTGCTCCTGCCTAATGGGTAGAAGCCAGGGAAGCTACTAACCACTCAGCTTCCCACAACAAAGAATTATCCAGTCCAGAAATAGCAATGGTGCTGAGTTCGAGAAACTCTAAGATAAATACCTATACATCTGTATATATCTGTCTCTATATACACACCTCAATATTAAAATGTATAAATGAAATAAACAGCATCTGCCTCTGTATATGTATCTGTCTTCTGTCTACAAATTCACTCCTAATATGAATGTATTAATGTTTGGTAAAATTAATTTACCAATAAAATTATCAATAATAGTTTTATTAAATGTATAAGCAGAAATGTTATTTATCATTTTAATAAAAGTAATCTTTAAAAAAGTTGATTTTTCAATTATATTTATTTTCTTAATCTACTCTTTCTGATTTAATCCCCTGATGAATATAGGGCAATCAGTTGTTCTCTTTTAGTCGCCAGTGACTTATAAAAGACAGAATTGGAAGGACAGCGATATCTTCAGCTTTTAAATTCCTGGGTCGCACAATCTTTCCCTCAGATGGAAAGTGAACAAGTAAGAGGAAAAGTCATAACACGTTGTGGCATTTAGAGCTATTATAATTAGATATTAAGAACCATTAAAGATTATATTGGGAATAATATATAAAGAGCAAATTTGGAATCAATTTTAAGTTAAATGGATGGTCCTCTGAGTTACACAGATGACTGTCACACCCTCAACAAAAGAGAGAGAGGCCATCTATACTTTCATTTTTTATTTTATTTTTAATTTTTATTTGCTTTTTTTTGAGATGGAGTCTCACTATATTGCCCAGGCTGGAGTGCAGTGGCGCGATCACTGCCTCCTGGATTCATGCGATTCTCCTGCCTCAGCTTCCCACATAGCTGAGATTACAGGTGCGCACCACCATGCTCGGCTAATTTTTGTGTTTTTAGCAGAGACGGGGTTTCATCATGTTGGCCGGGCTGGTCTTGAGCTCCTGACCTCAGGTAATTTGCCCACTTTAGGCTCCCAAAGTGCTGGGATTACAGGCGTGAGTCACTGCATCCAGCCTATACTTTTGTTAAAATCAGTATTAGCAGCTCTTTGGCTTTTTAGGAAGCTTATATTTTATAATTGGTACTTCTGTAATACTCAAAATTTGGCAAGCCTTGTGACATTATCTTTAATTTCTGTTGTTAGTGTTTTACTTTCTTTTTTTCTTTCTTTCTTTCTTTTTTTTTTTTCTCATTTTAAAAAAGAGTTTGATACTAACAGTCTTAGTCCTACCCACTTCGGAATTAAACCTTCATTTATTTATTGTTTATTGAACATCCTAAAGTATAGTATTACATCGTACCTTTCAAATGTCATTCCCTTGAGAGTTGGCCAGCATTTTAAAGACATATTAGAATCACCACACATCTTTAAACTGAACTTCACAATTTCCTGCTTTCCCTTTACCCCCAATCATATCTCCTACGGATAAGGAGATTATGTAGAACAGGGCTCGGTTCTGCCTATATAGAGTTACTGCTATTTCCTTTAGTTTTCTTTTTCATTAAAAACAAATGAACAAACAAATCCATTTATTACTTATTTTAAACACAATTTTAACACAGTATGTTCTAGTTATCTACAGAAAAATATTAAATATAGATAGGCAGAAAGAAAAATCATTCATTATTGCATCACCTGCAGGTAAATACAGTTAAAGTTTAATACTACTAATCATTCTGTTTTTATATAGGACTCTCTATATATTTTGTGAACATCTGTTCTTATCAATATACCATTCCATTGTATATAAATGCCATGGCTTAGTTAGCCAGTTCCTTAATATTGGGTAATTTAGGTGGTGACTGATTTTTATAAATTATTTCACAACAATGAACCTTATATGTCCATGTCTTTACATGTATCAGATTCTTTCTTCAGGATACATGCCTCACGCTAACATTGGTCATTGCACTGAAGATTTTTAAAGACCTTTGAATCATGTTGTCAACTGTTTCTGGAACAGCTACACAAATTTACTTTCCTTATAACATAGCTTCTTCATAATATTTTCTTTAATTTTAATAATTGAATCTCAAATTATATACTTCAAATAGTTTAATAATGAATTATATGTAGGTCCTCTATTTAAAAACAAAGGGTGATTTCTTTCACAGCAAGGTGAAACCAGTTTCTCCTTGATGGCTACATATTATGTAGTCAATCAGAAATGAGTAACATTGTAATACAGGGATAGAAGCTTGTGAAAGAAGTATCAAGTGAAATAAAAATTAAGAATACTTCTTCACCATTATGTAAAAATTTACTTTTGACACCAAGAGGTATGCATAATGAATTCTGAATTTTGTTCCATAAAGTTCCTCAATGCTTCAGCAGTTCTTAGAATATTTTAACAAAATTTTTAGCTTACTTAAAAATTAAAAAAAAGACAAATTCATGTATGCTATAAATTGTTTAACACTAATAGCTATAATGTGTGAACTGTGCTGCTAGGTTAACTTTTTTGTGCATATTATGGATTAAAGCTGCCAGGGAAGGTTTTATTATGATTACGATTATGAAAAGTTTCATACATGTGCTCAAATAGGTAGACTAGCCATCTCAGTTTAATTGAGTATTCAGAGATTTCAAGGGTAACTTGAACTGGTAGCATTTGCAGCTGCGCCTATATAGCTTTAAATAACGGAGATAAAATGCAGGGAAAAAGTGGATGCTGGTGACTATACATGAGAAATGGACTACAGTTCTCATGTATAGTCATCAATTCATCAAAATTCTCACTAATTAGCTTCATAAACCAAAAACCTTAAGTATAATCCAACAAATTGTTCCACTTCAGATTTTGTTCGATATAAGGGCTCTATTGCTTAAAATATTTGAAGGACCATTAAAAAGGGAATATGACTGTCAAATGACACCATCAAGGGTTAATATTGAAGCATAAGTAGGTCCTATTTGTGTTATTTTCCTCACAAGTCAGAAAGAAAATATATTTTTAAAAAGAAGAAGGTAGCTCTTACTCCCTTACTTAATTTTAGCTCTTACTTAATTTTTGCACCACTGCATTCTCCCCTTTGTATACAGGAAGTCTTTGTTTACACAGGAATATGAGGCAATAAAAATAACTGGCAAAATGATTTTAATAATCAATGGGAAAAATGAAAATTGTTCTGTCAACTTTCCTCAAAACATTAAAAACTGTCTGACTATTGGTTATATATATATATATAGGGTTATGATGCATAAAGTTATATATACACATAGTTATACATGTATAGGGAAATTTAAAAAGAGTAAAACTCATATTTAGTGCACTGTAGCTTAAAACATTAAAAATATTGAGAATCAAGGTGTTTCATTTGTCTGTAAAAGCTTCCCATGTGTTTGTAGCTGACCAGTACTTGTCCTCTTGTTGCATAACTTACAGTTGCCTTGGCAAATTCCAAACACCTTTTTTAAGTAGATGGTTCAGCTTCCAACATTTTATTCTATTCACTTTTGATGTTGTAAATTATCTCTGAGAATTCCTTTTATGTGAAACTTTTTGCTGGAGTTACTTTCCCTGGGATAGAATTCACTACAATCATTTTTCTCATTTGTTTGCCTTCACTAAGTTCCTCTTGCTAGAGTCTCTCTAATGGCAATTGTCTACACACACAATTGTCTATTTCTTCTATAACTCCATTTATGTGTGATTCTAATTTCACTTCCAGCTTTATCATTTTTTTTCTATCATTTCCAGCACTTGCATCTTTGTGGCTAATTCCCTCTTTTGATTATCCATTTTTGTAAAGAGTCACCTGTTTGTCGCCATGAGACAAGGACACAACATGACTGTGCGTGAACTGAATAACAAATGCTCTGTGATCGATCACCAACAGACTTTGAAAGAAGTGATGTGATTGTTCACTGATCATGGTACACATCTGTTATTTATGTAGTGATTTGTGGAGTGAAGAGCTGGCAGCGAAGTTTATACTTTATGCAATTACTCACATTTAATATACCGTGGTAACTGAAATTTGAATCATGTTGTTGAGGGACAGTTGTTATTTAACCAATCCATGGTAACTGAAGTTCATGTATGTGGGAACCATGCTGGGTCAGGAATGCCTCTATTCCCTGCTTAAACTGGAATATCACAATTCCCTCTGAGTTTGAGATTGGAGTGAAATGAATGAAGAATGATCACAAAACAAAGAGAATGTCTAACTATGTGTTTAATTTGCACATGCATGCAATTTCTGACACAATATCAGGGCCCAACATTTTCATTTGTTTGTAAGCTATTTATAGTTTCTATTTCCTGCGTCACTGCTCTTATTATTTTGTAAATTTTAAGTATCAAACACATAACTTTCAGAAATATTCAAACAATACCAAGACATTTTAATACTTTCACTATATATATCTTTAGTTAAAGCAGCATATAGTATTTAAAAAGAACATTTGTTTTGAGATAATTATAGATTCACAGTCTACAGAAAATTGAAAAGGATAGAACAGAGAGAGCTTGTATACCTTTCACCCAGTTTCCTCTATTGGTGAGTTCTTATATAGCTATAATACAATATAAAAACTGGGAAAATGGCATTGGTACTACATACGTGTATAGTTCTGTTACTTTAATCACGTGTAGATTTGTGCAGGCAATCAAGATGCAGAACTATTCTATCACCACAGAGATCTCCTTCTTGCTACTCTTTTATAGCTTCACCTTTTACCCTTTATCCCTAGCCTTTGGCAACTGCTTTATCTGTAATTTCATCTTTTCAAAAATGACCAGACGTTTGTTCCTTTCTATTGCCAAATAATATTATGTGGTTAGTATTGCTTTTGTGTGTGTATTAAAAGTTTGTATCTCTCCTGGTGTCTCCCTACTAAGAGAGAAAAAAGTTTATATAAATTGTATTATGCTATTTTTTTTTTTTTTGTTACATAAATTAACCCATTTATTATAGGCCAGTGATGTCTCAAAGAGTAGAAGAGCATCTACTGGTCTTTCAACTCCTTCAGTCTTCTGATGGCGGACTTTACCGTGACAGCGGAAGTGGTATTGTATGTCCAGGCACCGCCGGCCACTGTCTTCATGCGGGAACCACAGTGCCAGATCCCCACAGCTCGTCTCTTCATCTTGGTTTTGCCACAGAAAGAGCAAGTGTACTTGGCGTGCTCGCTGATTTCAATTTTCTTCACCATTTTCCGGAGGGAGGCCCCATAGCGAGTGCCGTATTTACCGACGATCCCGACTTTCTTGGTACGTTTGGCCATGTCGCCGCGAACTAGGTCCGAGCCCCGAGACGTATTATGCTATTTTACTCTCTTGCAACTATTAGAAAACTCAATGTTATGTTTTTGATAGTTGTTACCTATTTCATAAATAGCATCTAGTTTTAAACATCCAATCTGAGAATTTTTTAACTCCATATTTAAGTGTATTTGTACTTATTGCCATAACTGAAGTATTTTTATTAATTTATACTATTTTATATTTAATTTTTCCTTTACTTTTCTCATGCTTGTTTCTCTCCTCCTGTTTTGGATTTTTGAATAATTGGATATTTTTATTTCTTTTTTTTCTTCTTTATTTTGAGGTTATGTATTTTTCATTCTAATGAACACCTCAACTTTTAAATATTCATACAAGTTTTTAAAAAATCTTTAAGTTAATAAGCATCTTTACATTTCTTGTAAGGAACTGTTAGAATTTCAGCATACATTCTTTGCGTCACCCCTCAAACTTCCAAGTGAATGTTTTGTTTCCATCTTTGTTTTACCTACTACCTTCTAGTCATTGCTGTCATTGCTGATATTTTATGTTTACTAATTTCTTTGTTCTCCATTGTTTCCTGAATTCAGTTTCCTTCTTACCAAAGTTCACTTATTAATAAATCTATTGGTGCAGTTTGTAATTGGCAAAAAGCTATCTCAGTCTTTGAATGAGAATATCTTTATATCACACTTTTGCTTAAATTCTTTTTATTATGAAAATGTTCAAACACATAGAAGAGTAGAAAAAAATATAACCATGTACACCCATGGTTGTATTATCTAGGCTTAGATTGTTGAGTCCAGATTTTAACAATTTGAGTCTAGATAATACAACTAGATAATAGACTCAAATTACTTGACTTTTTGCCATGCGTGCATTCTCTATACACACAAACACACACACCCTTTAACTAAAACACTTAAAAATAGGCTGGGCACAGTGAGTCATGTCTGTAATCCCTGCACTTTAAGAGGCTGAGGCGGGTGGATCACCTGAGGTCAGGAGTTCGAGACTAGCCTGGCTAGTGTGGTGAAACCCCGTCTCTACCAAAAACCCCACAAAAATTAGCTGGGTGTGATGGCACACGTCTGTAACCCAGCAACTGGGGAGGCTGAGGCAGGAGAATAGCTTGAACCCGGGAGGCAGAGGTTCCAGTAAGCTGAGATCGCACCACTGCACTCCAGCCTGGGAGACAGTACGAGACTGTTCAGTGTACCTCTTTAAACGTGGGATAGCTCTAATACATACAAAATTTTATTATACAATATAAGCAACAATTCTCTAATGTCAACTAATGCTCACTATATATTCATGTTTTAAGTTGTTCCAAAACAGGTTTTCAACCTCTTTTTGAAAACCAGGATCCAACCAAAAACTACACACTATGTTTATTTGTTATATATCTTAAATTTTTAAAATCCAGAAAAAGATCTTCACTTTATTATTTTCATGACATTGATTTCTTGAAGATATCAGACCAGTTGTTTTGAAAATGATCCACTTACTGCATTTGTTTGATTACTTCTTCATAGGATCTTTTAACCTATTTTTTGTGTTTCCTGTAACTTTTTCATTTTACCTTTGAATGATATTTGAACTGGTTACAGCATTCTAGGTTGACAGTGTTTTTTCTTGAGCATTATTCTCTGTCCTCTATTTTTGACTGATTATGAGTCTGTTGAGAGACTAATTATTGTTCCTTTGCAGACAACTTGTCTTTTCACTGTGATTGTTTTTTAATATTTTATTTCTAGCCTTGGTGTTTTGTAGTTTCAGCCAAAGGTGTTTTGGAGTAGATTTATGTTTGTTATTGTGCTTTGGGCTCTTCCAAAGAGGAGATAACAATAATAAACTTTAAACCAGGATTCTTATGAATCTGAAGCTTTTGGGTTATATTTACCCTGTTGTTCTATTGCTTATTATCATTCATTTTGGAGTATTTCCTCTTCTGATTTGCACTTTTTGAAGATTGGATCAGCTTTATTCATCAATTATGTAAATTATCAAACATTGTCACTTTGCATATGTTTCCACTCTATTCTTTCTATTATTTCCTTTTGGAGCTCCTATATTCTATATGTTGGACATTTTCATTTTCCATGCTTCCTCTCTTCTTTTTCATGTTTCCCATCCCTTGACTTCTCTCATTACATTTTTCCTGGATAATTTCCTCAGAACTGTCTTCCAATTCTTTAATCTAAACCTCCCGGAGCTCCATCCGCTCTGCTATTTAACTCATCCTCTGTTTTTAATTTCAGTATTTAATCCTCACATTTTTCTTTTTCCTGAAGTTCAGTTTTCTGTCTTGATTTTAAAAATAGTATCTCTTCTTTCCTTATAGTTTTTGTCTCCTTAATAGTTTAAAATTTACCTATTTTATAGTTTTTTTCATATTGTCCTATTATCTGAAGCTTTTGGGTTATATTTACCCTGTTGTTATATTGCTTATTATCATTCATTTTGGAGTATTTCCTCTTCTGATTGGCACTTTTTGAAGATCAGATCAGCTTTATTGACGACTGTGTATGTGTGTGTGTGTGTGTGTATGTATGTCTAAATCCAGATAATAATGCTGAAGGAAGATAATTTCAACCTCTATATACTAATGCAGAGTAGTTCTACATTTTCTTCTACCATGTATTTAAAAAATTGAATAGTTGGGAATGAATTTTTGTGCTAACTTTCTGTCTTAGGGATTTGTATGCCATACAATAACACAGGCTGAATCTTTACTTTCTCAAATAAATTTTTGTTTTTAAAAACCTTATAGTGTTCTTGGAAAGACAATTTCCTTTTGTGTCTTTTGAACTGGAGGATGGAGTCCTTATGTATCCCTACAAGGCAGCCTGTTTAGGATCTTAACTTCGTGAAAGGGTCTCATTTCTACCCCTTTAGGGTCCATGAGGTCAAGGCCACATCTCTTGTCTCTGTATGGATATTAAAACCTTAACCTCTGGCCTCTATCTAGGTCATATAACTTGCCCACATTTCTCTGACTGATTCAGTTTATCTTGCAAGCTGCCTGCTTTGGCTCCTCTTTGACCCCTGAATGCTTTTCTTTCTTTCACTGGACAACAGCTATATATCGTCTTCCTGCTATATTTGTTCATAGCATTTAATATATTTTTAAGTTATATTTTATTTTAGAAAAAGATTTTGTATAGGCCACAATGTAGCAAAATCAGCGGAATGTTAGTTCTAAATATATGAAAACTCTGACATTGTCAACATTTTTATTTTTCATTAACATGCTTGGCGTTTCAGAATAAAAAATTCAATGAATGATATAAAACACTGGTTCATAAATACTGTAAAGTGAGCAAAGAAGGGAATATAAAAAATGGGGAAACCAAGGGCCATGGATATTAAAACTAAGATGCTGAGTTCACTGATGCATGGTTCTTGATATTGTATAATAATTCCAATAAATTAAAAAATGATTAAATAATACATTCCCACTGTAAATCAATCCTAATTTGTGTAATGAAAGGTTGTTTTGGAAGGTGGAAGGGAATGACGGGGAGGAAGTTAGTTATAGGTAGCTTGTCAAAACTTTGAATTTCAGTTAAATTTCTTCCAGTAACAATGAAGGCAATGTTTTTTATTTGATGCCAGAGATGCATGTCCAGTGGAAAGAAATTTTTCTACTTCCCCCTTTTTGTGGAGGCCCAGGTGCGTAAGGAAGGGGCAAGAGCACAATATATGTGAAAAATCTTATTTCTAAAGAGAAGTGAGTTCAGACTAAAGAAGTGACTTCATCAACAAGGACAATTTTTTTAGCCTTGTCACTACATAATAGGATAGGTCTAGAGAAACAAGAGATAAACTCAATCTCTTAAGAATCCTGTTGAAAAAATTGGGTGATTTTTTTCAAAGAAAATATGGTAAGAAAATATTTATTGGTGCTAAAATACCTACAAACTTTTAACTTCAAGATATGGTGTAGCTAAGAACTTAACAGCATTTGTTTTTATATTAGAATCACTCGGTTTAAATCTGAGCTCTATTACCTATTAGCTCTGTTGCCTGTGAGCAAATCATTTAGATTCACTTACCCTCAGTTTGCTTACTTATAAAATGATAATAATTTAAAAATTCCATGAGTCTAGTGAGAATAAAAATGAAAAGACCATAAAATATACTCTATAAAGTACTTAGCATGGTACCTGCATTTGATGATCACTAATATGTAATAGCTACTATTATGAAATCAACACAGAAATTTATAGAAATCACTTGAAGAGAAAAAGGCTCCAAAAGACTGGAAATGTAAAAAGTTCATCTCTTTGAACTAACTGGTCCAAATTCTGGGATTTCTAAAGTACCAAAAAAAAAAAAAAAAAAAAAAAAAAAAAGGAGGAAATAATATTATCCCTATAGCTTAAAAATATTGTGGTGGTGTTTTTATATTATGTTAGCGTCAATTTACAGAAAACTAAGCATTGTTTGAAAAGGAAAGAGAAACATTATTTTTTATGAATTAGTCTCCATGGTTGCTTTATGTTAATGTGTTTGCCCTAGTAAAAATACTTTTAATACAGAAATACTTTTACCTATTCACAAAAAAGATTGCAATAGGAGAAAGTTTTCAGGCAATGATAAATCTTCTTTCTTTCCTTTGGACAAAATTTACAGGTCCAGATAATTTTTGTAATGATTAAAAGTGTATTTCTTATGAATAAAAATTCATATTTTTTGCTATTAATTTGCCTATCATTTTTTCTAAGCAGATTTACATCTTCTACACTAGGAGGAAAATTATATTAATTATTCTATCCTTTTGAAAAGGCAATGGTTACACCGAATCACCTGAGTTCCATCTCTGGGCAACAGTGACAAATGGTCACTTGCAGTGCAAAGATCAAGTACTGAGAGTGTGAGGTCAGCTGCTTTACACGACACCTAATGGGACTGTCATTTCTCAGGGTCCCCGGCCAAAGGCAGGGTGGCGACATGATGTACCCATCACTAAGGTGCCATGTCTGGCATTTAAATGGGGCTCAGTAATTCCAGCGGAGCCAAGTTATTAGAGATCTAATTGTCATTGTCTAATAAATTCTTTTGAGGTCTTTGTGTATTGGTTCACTTAAATATTCAATGTATGAAGGCTAGAAGCAGTTATTAAAAATGAAATTGTTTTGTAAATTTTTATTTTTCAGTTCCAAAACACTCTCATGAATTAATAAACAGTATTCAGATAAAATAAGAATATTCATCAATAATGCAAGATTTTCTGTGTCATTGTGGGGTGGGGATATAACCTTACTTCATCGTTGATCAGAAACTCTGGGGAAATAAGATTTCTTCTTTAATACACTTCCATCTTGGATATTCTAGACCATGTTTAGCTGGATAATTTTTACTTGGAACAAAATGTTTTTATTTTTATGTTCTTTCCAATAGAGATTATTTGAACTCATCATCATCCTAAGTTTATTTCAAATTATTACTTTCTGGATTGACTTTCCAAAGCTAGCTATGAATACACAGTGGACTTTAAAATACAAAGGCTATTTTTGTTTAAAGTGAGCAAGGATGGCCTTGTCCCCAACTACCGAAGTATAACAGAGCTTTCCTAAGGCATTTAGATGTTCCTCAAAACATTGACTCGTAGTCAACAAATGGCAAAATGTTAAAACTCCAAAGGGGTTAGTCCTTCCTTAGATGACCTGATTGACAGCTCTAGGCTTGCCCAGTGACACTGTCATTTGAGGCAACCTACACTTTTTTTTCCCAGGTTTTCTGAAGTCTCTCTGGTGTCATAAGGGGACAAACCCCTGTGGTACTGCCAGGCCCTTCTCTGTCAGAGGGCTAAGACCTGGACTAATTCATTGCACTGCAGTTTAATTAAACTGCACTGGAGTTGTTTCCCTGGTAAAATAAGTGTGGGAAGAGAATGTGTGTCAAAAGGGACATGCCCCTTACTGTGTGTACTTTATTGTTACACCACAGCTAATATATTGTGGGAATTCCATGGAGTCAATGATAAACTGTATTATCGAGCTCCATAAAATAGGCATTCTACTAGTGCAGGTTACTGTAGCTCACAATTCTATTAATCCTTCTGATTTATTGTATTATGGCTGTATGTGAGGTCTCATAAATTTATTATACCCCTTTCATCTAAAAAAACCCCACATGCTTGTTTCTCCTTTCAAATAAAACCTCTTATTATTTGTTGTGTCTGTCTCTAAAAATGTAATAGCCAGTTGTAAGAAAATATAATTACTGGCTGAGAAATGTAAACTGATTTGACATGTCTTCTACCCTAAAATAAAAAAAATTCTATTAAACCTTGCTGTATGAGTACAAATACTAGTGCATGAAGACCCATTGGATTTTTATTTCCAGTTTTCTGTCAATAAGTTCATGTAAGTTCACATCTTTATGATTATCATTATTTTCATCATTTTTATTGTGATAAAATAATTTACTTATAATGCTCTTTCTCCTTTATCATTCAGAGAGGAGGCCAATAGGAGGGCAGAGATAACATCAGCTTTGTTCATTTCTGTATCTTTAGTGCCAAGTTCAATGCCTGACACATATTAGAGGCTCAATAAATATGTGTCAAATTAATAGGAAGGCAAATACAATCAAATATTTTGATATTTACTTGTATAAACTTTGATATAATTTTTATCTGTATAGGCATTAACATGTTTATTAATACAGCTTTATTTTTATCAGCTATAATTGCACAAACATTTAGTTTATTGTTTAAAAGGATGACATCTAAACATATGCAGGAATAATTGTATCAAGTTATGACATTTTGGTTTGTAGGTTGCAATTCCATTTAGTTTTAGAAACCAAGATACTTCAAAGTAAATGACACTTTGGAGATTAAGAATAAGCTAAAGATTCTGTGGGCTGGCCCTCATGTGATAGAGGAAATGTAAATTGAGCTGCACTTCTTATCTGTTTCAGATCGAATGATAACTGTGCTATTTGTAAAAGAGTTGAGACAAGTTTTGATATTTTTGAATTTCAATGAGGCACCCTAGTTCTGTTTATCCTGAAGTACAAAGGCAAGTGGTGAATGATACAGGAAGACTGGACACAGACTAGAAATCTATCTACTTTATCATCTCAGATCCCAGTAAATAGTAAAAATGACCAGAGTCTTTTTAGTAACTCTAGCTTTAGAGCACCCTGTTTGAAGGGAAATTATTTGTTATAGTACAGGTGGTCAGGAATGACAAGACAGATGAAGACAATTGATACTGTAAACATATTAGAAACTTGAGAGAGTAAGTCAAGCTTGGAAACAAAATTTCTGTTTCATTTAAAAATCATTTGTCTCTTCACAATTGGGGTAAAAAGAATGAAGTTGACTAATTGTCTGATATTAGCTAAATTTCCCTTGTTTCTATTTTGTAAATGAAGACAGATCTTCCCTTTGATGTTATTTTTTCTGCATCATAAGAAAGAAAAAAAAAAGTATTAAAATAGCTTCCATAAATGTGTCCAGAACGGACAACATTGGCAGTCCCAATGCCACCTCCTGTCTCATTGGGTCTTCAATGCTGTGATAGTATCTTGTCATGTGACAGATGCAAGTTGTTCAGTTATTATGGGGGGAGTTAAGTGGCATAGTAGAAAGAGCCTGGTTTTTGAATTCATCACATCTGAATTTGAATCCCAGTTCTACCTTTTACTAACTGCGAATTAAAAAAAAATTAGTTTTTCTGAGCCTTCATCGTAGGATTTTAATGAAAATTATACTAGATAATATATGCCAAGTGATTAACATAGTTCCTGAGACATAGTAACTTCACAATAAGTAGTTGCAATTACTTACCATTATTATCTTCACTCCCAAGTATAAAGAATAAATTGCCAAATCCTCCCACAGAAATGATAGTTGAATAAAACAAGTTTCCTACTTTGGATTATTATTTGTTTACTTGAATTTACATAGTATTTCTCCAAAGAACAATGTAGTAATTGCAGATTACTAGGGGAGCAGTCTTGCCATTAATCTGCTCTGAGATTTTGAGTACTTTCTTTCTCTCTTCACTTGCTACATTTTTGAAATGGGCCAGCTCTATTTCTCCCTGAAGCAATAGAGAAAAACATGTTTTGATTAGAACTACACTTTTAATTTGCATGTATATATTCAGATGCTGCACTCAGTATGGACTATTCATTTTATGCCTACAGAATTAACGTTCCCTGAGAGATCAAAGTGAGTAGCTTTTAGAATTTTACAGCCACGAAGGACTCTGGACTTCATCTTTAGTTTAATTTGCATCTTCCCTACCTGGGCTATTTACAATTTGTACTAAGCACTATACCAAGTTTGTGGCCATGGATTATCTTATTGTATGTTTACAATAAGCCCAAGAGGAAAGTGCAATGATTACCTCTGACTGATGGTTGAGGGCACTGAATGTTAGAGAGGTTAGGTAGTATGCTGTAGATCATATGTATGGCAAAAGTAGAGCAGTGATAGAAAAAGCACAGGTCTGTGCTTCTGACAACTTTACAATAGCTGCACCCCTCTACCCACTCCAGTGCAGGCCCTGTATAGTGTTCTGGATAGTGTCTTGTCAATATCAGCAGGTCGACTCACAGTAGTATAAAGCTTAGGGGAGGTGGATCAGCCTTGGGCATACCGCAGGGGCATCAACTTCTTTAGAATCACTGTTCTAATAGTAACTTGAAGATGAGATTCCTTACTCTTGAAAACACATACATATTTAAGTTTTGATTGTAGTATGAAATACTATAAATGAAATATATAGCATGAGTTGTTTCTTATGCCTTTTGAAGTGTGGTTTTAACTTTTTTAAAAAGAATAGGGTGAAGACTAATAATACATAAATAAGTAAACACTTAAATGGCTTTATAGACTTAATTAAAAAGTCAGGGATGACACTTAAACTCATAATTTGAAAGCACAACAACTAATTCTGTATTGGCAAAACTAACATAGTCTTTATAAAATATCTAGTGTTTTCAGTTTTGGCATAAAATATAATAACAAAGTAAAAATAAAAGTTTTTCTAATGCTATGTTTCATTTTGATAACAGAAAAATAGATTCCATATGTCATGCGCGTCCGTGTGAAGAGACCACCAACAGGCTTTGTGTGAGCAACAAAACTTTTTAATCACCTGGGTGCAGGCGGGCTGAGTCCGAAAAGAGTCAGCAAAGGGAGATAAGAGTGGGGCCGTTTTATAGGATTTGGATAGGTAAAGGAAAATTATAGTCAAAGGGGGGTTGTTCTCTGGCAGGCAGGAGTAGGGGTCACAAGGTGCTCAGTGGGGGAGGTTTTTGAGCCAGGATGAGCCAGGAAAAGGACTTTCACAAGATAATGTCATCAGTTAAGGCAAGGACCGGCCATTTTCACTTCTTTTGTGGTGGAATGTCATCGGTTAAGGCGGGGCAGGGCTTTTTCACTTCTTTTGTGATTCTTCAGTTACTTCAGGCCATCTGGGCGTATATGTGCAAGTCACAGGGGATGCGATGGCTTGGCTTGGGCTCAGAGGCCTGACACCATATAAACATATATTTAAGAATTTGAAAACATTTTTATGAGCAAACTATGCTGATTATTTAGGAACATAGGTAAGATAAATTTACTTCCTCCTGAATTGAGATAAAGGAGCAATTTTTGATCCTATTTGATGCAGTGTCACTGAGAAGTGAATAAAGCAATCTTCGTATTTCAGGAGGTATATGAGATTCAGTAGGTATATGTGAAGTGTTACCCGGAATAATTCAAGGATTTTTTTTTCCAATGTGTATGACCAAAATAGCTGCTATTAGAACTATATTGAAAATAGTTCACCAAAATAGTTTCAATATAGGACATTTTTTAAAACTTTGAAGTGAAATAAGATTAATAAATGTCAAATTATTATTTTTACTTCAATTTCAAACCCTTTTATGTAACATCAAGGCATAAACTTTGATATGCGAGTGTTTTAAGTCATATGGAATTGTCAGGAGGGAGAGAGCATACTATATCACAGTAAAATAGCACACCATAGAAAGAGTATTAATTCTTAGAAATGAAGGAAACTTTGTATTAGTAGTATTTTCTCATTTGATAAAATAACTATTTTGCTTTCTGTAAATAATGAGTCAATTTGAAAGCACTTATCACTTTGCTGAATCAAGGAGGCCCACCTTGTTTTATATTTGCCATTCCATTATTTTATGTCTTAGTTTGCCTTTGACTTGCTGTATGGTGCTAGATTCGTAGGGAACATTACAATTGCAGTCTAGTTGCCTGCATTCTTAGGACTTTTCCTGTGACTTATATGAAACCTCTACAAACCCTCTTGCCTTCTTCTGGTACATAACTCAGAGTGAGAGTGAGCATCTATAGAAGGAGCTCTCAGCAGAAGAGTGACATGATCTTTGACCGCTTGTGACATACTGTATAAAGATTTTGGGAAATGCTGTCTAGGATAATCCATCATCAAGCAATTTGGTATAACCTTGATGACCCCACTTGTCCAGCACAAGCGTAAACCTGGTACAGCTACTGTTTTGAAAAATTTGTATTTGTTTCGTAAAGACTTATACCCCAAAGAGCAATAAAAATGCAAAATGTAAGTTTGTAATATAAATGAAGGAGCATATACATGAAAACATTGCTTTGGGCAAAATTTGCATAATAGCTGTTGAAGTGTACTGACATGGAGAGCAACTTTTCTAAGCTAATCAACCAGATATTGCAACTTGCAAGTGAAGGCATATGCTATATATTTCTCTTGGTTGTCAATACACTCATATATATCTCTGAATATACTTGTAGCTGCACAATACTTACAATCATTTCCCACTTTAATGTGAAAGACTTTTAAAGAAAATTAAAAATGGACTCTAGGTTGAATTAAGTAAAGGAAAGAAACAAGAATCAAGCCAAGGAATAAAAAGTTTACTATGTGATAAATAAACAATGAGATGAGGTAGTTATAATTAAAATTCCAGAAAAAAAAAAGAAAGAAAAAAGGGGGGGAAAGGAGGAGGGGATGGAGAAAGACAGAGAGAGAGAGAGAGAGAGAAAGAAAGAGATAGAAATAGAAGGGAGAGTGATCAAGAGTAAAAGTTTCAGTCATAGGATAAACCCATGTCCTACTACTGGTTCTTAGAAAATTGGTGGTTTAAAATATTTTAGCAGTTTATTTCTACTTGCAAAGAATCCACTGGGAGCAGAAAAATATAATATAATGAAAATATAACAAAATAGAAAAGATATAGCTGAAAAATATCTGCCTTTGTAGTGTTCAAATCTTATTGAAAAGACATCATGAGGACTAGAAAAAGATTTCATAATACATAAAATCTATAATATTATAAAGGAGTGCGTATAGAATCTACTACTAGAAATCACACTTTTGTAGTTTTGTATTGATAGCTAAACCTTTAAACGTTGTTAACAATAATGAACTATTCACCTATTGTATTTTAGTCTCACTTATGAGGGATGCTTGCAATGTAAGTGACAGGTCAGGATATCAGGAAAGAAAAGTCATATTCGGAGGAACCAATATGTTAAGGAGAGAAAGTCACAAAGAGAAAGTGAATAAACCAATTTCGAGTAGACATAATGCAACGTTCAAGAATGGTGTAGCAAACTCAGAAATGAACCATGATCCAAGGGAGTCACATTTCATTACAAAGCCAAAATTTCCCTCTCATCAATTTGGAATATCATTATTTTTAGTGGCATAATAAATCTATCAACCAATCAGCCAACATATATTTGCTAAGCTCTTGTTTTATGGTTAGAATTATAGGAGGCAGAGAAGGAAGACATATAGTTACACATATAGAAATATATGGTTGAGGCTAGGCACGGTGGCTCACGCCTGTAATCCCAGCACTTTGGGAGGCCAAGGCAGGTGGATCACTTGAAGTCAACAGTTCGAGAAAAGTCTGACCAACATGGTGAAACCCCATCTCTACTAAAAATACAAAATTAGCTGGATGTGGTGGCACATGCCTGTAATCCCAGCACTTTGGGAGGCTGAGGCAGGAGAATTGCTTGAACCTAGGAGGCGGAGGTTGCAGTGAGCCAAGATCACACCATTGCACTTCAGCCCAGGCATGAAGAGTGAAACTCTGTCTCAAAAAAAAAAAAAAAAAAAAAAAAAAAGAAATGTGTGGTCTAATTGATGAGACCTGAGTATCACATATGAAAGAGCAAGAATACAAGATCAAGTTACATGGTTTAGATAAAGGTAAATTTTAAAAAATATTCTCTTCATTTTTTTATTATGAATATTTTCAAATGTTGTAGATATTTTTTAGACAAGATATCAATCACACTCTGGTTGCCAAGGAAAGTCTTTCTAAATAAAGTGGAAGTTAAACTGGACCTGGAAGGATGAAGGGAATTTAATAAAGGGAATAGGGAAAGGCCTTCAAGATGGTGAGCATGACTACAGGAGCAGAGGTAAGACTGAGCAAGACCCAATTACAGTTACAGATAGGGACCTGTGCAGAGTAAAGGATCTTTATCTGGAACCACTGGGAAATAATTTTGAATGAGAATGTTGCTTAATAAGCAAAGACTTTAGGTTGGATTGTATAAGTTGGGAAGTGCTAATTATTGACGAGGGAGTGTCACATAAACAGTGTTAGACATATTAGTCTAATAGTAGCATGCACCATGATTGGAGAAGGGGGAACCTGGTAAGCTGGGACAGAACACAGGCTGTTATGGGTTTGAAGTCCAGCTGGTCTGGTGATGATGCTGATTAGGTTATTTTATTTTAAACCAGCTGGCAGGAAGTATAAAGGAGATACACAAGATTAAGAATACAGAGTGAGCAAATTCTGTTCCAAGGCCAGAGAAGGATGCACTCACAGGAACTGAGGAGCCCAGAACCCTAAAACTTGAGGCATTATATCCGTATCGATGTGTTCTCTATATTAGTGCTTAAAAAAAAATTCGTTGTATTGTAGTTCCATGTTCCACATCCATGTGTTAGTACTTTCAAGGGCCTGCGGTAAGCCTGTCCATAACAAACCACGTTTCAGAGAGGCCAGGTGGAAGGCACGCTGCTTCTTTCATAACCTCCTCGATAACCGTATCTGAGTGATACCCATAGATAATGAGTCACCACCATACTCTGAGAAATCAATCATCCCCCTTTTTTTTTTTTTTTAGACTCACTCTGTCACCAAGACTGGAGTGCAGTGGTGTGATCTCGGCTCACTGCAACCTCCACCTCCCTGGTTCAAGCAATTCTCCTGTCTCAGCCTCCTGAATAGCTGGGACTACAGACGTGCACCACCACACCCAACTAATTTTTTGTATTTTTAGTAGAGATAGGGTTTCAATATGTTGATCAGGCTGGTCTTGAATTCCTGACCTCAGGTGATCCATCGGCCTTGGCCTTCAAGTCTTCTGAATTTTGCACACTTTAGTCTTTTCCTTTGTATTTCCAGTGCAACCACCCAGGCCTAACACATTTTTACATAATATTTTTATCATTTAAAATGCTTCTTACTGTACTTTTTCCTTCTGTGGTAGTTGTGAGAGAATTTCATCTGTCTACTTTTTCTAATGACAGGAATATTCTGCATTTGTTACTAGAACTCCAAAAATCATTAATTTTAAGTAGAGATTTGAGTTTAACTTTCCCCAGATAGCAAGCAGAGCGTGAGTGCAGTTCACCAATAGGAAATAAACATTTCTGTACATTCTCCAGTGATATGTCCAGGGTCTGGTACTGCTCAAAATCAGTGATTTAGATGAAATCATTGATGTTGAGTTCATCAAGTTTGGAGAAGCCTCAAACTTATCATAGCAGGTTGCCAATAAATGAGATCCAGCTACAGGATTAAAAAGGTTACAACACTTTCTACTAATAGAAATCAACGAGATGATACTAAAAAGAGGAAAGTAAGATGTTCTTTTTTATGTTAAAGAAAATACAGATGATCTGAATCAGGCGGGGCCTTTAAATTCCTTTAAGATACAAGTTTCTGAGATTAGAAAGTTGCTCTGAACCAAATTCGCCTTTTGTGAAAATCATAAATCTACTAGTAATTCCTCTGGACTCTCGCCTTTTAAACTTTTCAAAGATGGGGATAAATGCAGATAGATTTGGGTGATCTTGGTTAGAAGAAGCTAAATAAAAAAAGCTTTCTGTCAGTTGGAGTTATTACTTTTACTGCCCATATTCTCAAGATTCTACCTGTGTTCTAAGTTTTATAAAAAATTTCTCATGTATTGGAAGTGTTTATGCATGTGTTTGTCTCTCAAACTAGAGTCTTAGCTCGTTCATTTGTGGAAGGTAGATAATATATCTCATTTATCTCAATGCTGGGAGGATATTTATTATGAATTCAGTTTTAAAAATAGGTAAAGCATTATTCAGGTCTGCGGGTGATGAATTGTTTCAGATTTTGTATATCTGAAAACATTTATATTTGCCTTCAGTTTTGAAACATAATTTTGCTGGATATGACATGATATGATATTCTAGGTTGACTTTTTTTCCAGGTCTTTAAAGACATTATTCTGTCTTCTGACTTGCCTCCTTTAAGGCAAGAAGTTCACTGCCATTCTCCACTTCGTTCCTTTGTACGCAATGTGTATTTTCTGGCTATTTAAAAAATTTTTCTTTTAATCACTAATTTTAAGCAATATGACAAAAATGTATTTTGGTGTAGCTTTGTTCATGTCTATGGTATCATAGTCACTGCCTTTTTCATTTCTAGAAGTTCAGTTTGGGTCTTTTTAGCATTCTTCATATCTCTTCTTAATATGCTCATTGTTTTTCTACCTTTTTGAATAGATGGAATATAGTTATCATAAGTGTGCTCGTCTACTAAAGTTTGTTAATCTGTGTTACAAGCTTTGTTTCTATTTATTGATGTTTTTTCACCATTATTAGTTGTACTTTTCTGCTTATTTACATGACTGATAATTTTTTTTTATTGTGGTAAGAAACTCATCTCATAAAAATTTGCCATTTTACTCATTTTAATTGTATAATTCAATTGTGTTAAGTATATTTATGTTGCTGTGGAACAGATCTCTAGAACTTTTTAATCTTACAGAACTGAAACTCAATATCCATTAAACAGCAACTCTCTTTTCTCCTGCCTCCTCCAATCCCTGGCAACCACTACTGTTTACCTTCTGCATGTAAGCATATACCTACTTTAGATACTCATACAAGTGGAATTATACAGTATTTGTCTTTTTGTTCCTGGCTTATTTTATGTAATGTAATGTCATCAAAATTCATCCATGTTGCAGTACGTGACAGAATCTCCTTCCTTGTTAAAGCTGCGTAGAATTCCATTGTATGTATCTACCACATTTTGTTTATTCATTTACCATTTGATGGACATTTTAGTTGCTTCCACCTATTGGTTGTTGTGAATAATGCTGTTATGAACACAGGTTTACAGATATCCATTTGAGATACTGCTTTAAATTGTTTTGAATAAATACCCACAAGTAGGATTGCTGAATCATATGGTAGTTAGTTCTATTTTTAGACTTAGGATTGTCTTGGCCATGCGGGCTCTTTTTTGGTTCCATATGAACTTTAAGTACTTTTTTCCAATTCTGTGAAGAAAGTCATTGGTAGCTTGATGGGGATGGCATTGAATCTATAAATTACCTTGGGGAGTATGGCCATTTTCACGATATTGATTCTTCCTATCCATGAGCATGGAATGTTCTTACATTTGTTTGTGTCCTCTTTTATTTTGTTGAGCAGCGATTTGTAGTTCTCCTTGAAGAGGTCCTTCACATCCCTTGTAAGTTGGATTCCTAGGTATTTTATTCCCTTTGAAGCTATTGTGAATGGGAGTTCACTCACGATTTGGCTCTCTGTTTGTCTGTTACTGGTGTATAGGAATGTTTGTGATTTTTGCACACTGATTTTTTATCCTGAGACTTTGCTGAAATTGCTTATCAGCTTAAGGAGATTTTGAGCTGAGACGATGGGGTTTTCTAGATATACAATCGTGTCATCTGCAAACAGGGACAATTTGACTTCCTCTTTTCCTAATTGAATACCCTTTATTTCTTTCTCTTGCCTGATTGCCCTTACCAGAACTTCCAACGCTATGTTGAATAGGAATGGTGAGAGAGGTCATTCCTGTCTTGTGCTAGTTTTCAAAGAGAATGCTTCCAGGTTTTGCCCATTCAATAAAATATTGGCTGTCGGTTTGTCATAAATAGCTCTTATTATTTTGAGATACTTCCCATCAATACCTAATTTATTGAGAGTTTTCAGCATGGAGGGCGGTTGAATTTTGTCAAAGGTCTTTTCTGCATCTATTGAGATAATCACGTGGTTTTTGTTGTTGGTTCTGTTTAAGTGATGGATTACGTTTTTTGATTTGTGAATGTTGAACCAGCCTTGCATCCCAGGGATGAAGCCAACTTGATTGTGGTGGATAAGCTTTTTGATGTGCTGCTGGATTCGGTTTGCCAGTATTTTATTGAGGATTTTTGCATCGATGTTCATCAGGGATATTGGTCTAAAATTCTCCTTTTTTTGTTGTGTCTCTGCTGGGCTTTGGTATCAGGGTGGTGCTGGCCTCATAAAATGAGTTAAGATTCCCTCTTTTTCTATTGATTGGAATAGTTTCAGAAGGAATGGTACCAGCTCCTCTTTGTACCTCTGGTAGAATTCGACTGTGAATCCGTCTGGTCCTGGACTGTTTTTGCTTGGTAGGCTATTGATTTTTTTGCCTCAATTTCAGAGCCTGTTATTGGTCTATTCAGAGATTCAACTTGATCCTGGTTTAGTCTTGGGAGGGTGTATGTGTCCAGGAATTTATCCATTTCTTCTAGATTTTCTAGTTTATTTGTGCAGAGGTGTTTATAGTATTCTCTGATGGTAGTTTGTATTTCTGTTGGATCGGTGGTGATATCCTCTTTATCATTTTCTATTGCATCTATTTGATTCTTCTCTGTTTATTTCTTCTTTATTAGTCTTGGGAGTGGTCTATCAATTTTCTTGATCTTTTCAAAAAACCAGCTCCTGGATTCATTGATTTTTTTGAAGGTTTTTTTTTTTTCTTTTTTTTTTTTTGTGTGTGTCTCTATCTCCTTCAGTTCTGCTCTGATCTTAGTTATTTCTTGCCTTCTGCTAGTTTTTGAATTTGTTTGCTCTCTCTTCTCTAGTTTTTTTAATTGTGATGTTAGGGTGTCAATTTTAGATCTTTCCTGCTTTCTCTCGTGGGCATTTACTGCTATAAATTTCCCTCTAAACACACTGCTTTAAATGTGTCCCAGAGAATCTGGTACATTGTGTCTTTGTTCTTATTGGTTTCAAAGAAAATCTTTATTTCTGCCCTCATTTCGTTATGTACCCAGTAGTCATTCAGGAGCAGGTTGTTCAGTTTCCATGTAGTTGAGTGGTTTTGGGTGAGTTTCTTAATCCTGAGTTCTAGTTTGATTGCACTGTGGTCTGAGAGACAGTTTGCTGTGATTTCTGTTCTTTTACATCTGCTGAGGTGTGCTTTACGTCCAACTATGTGATCAATTTTGGAATAAGTGTGATGTGGTGCTGAGAAGAATATATAGTTGTTGATTTGGGGTGAGAGTTCTGTAGATGTCTATTAGCTCTGCTTGGTACAGAGCTGAGTTCAAGTCCTGGATATCCTTGTTAACCTTCTGTCTCATTGATCCATCTAATATTGACAGTGCGGTATTAAAGTCTCCCATTATTATTGTGTGGGAGTCTAAGTCTCTTTGTAGGTCTCCAAGGACTTGCTTTATGAATCTGGGTGCTCCTGTGTTGGGTGCATATATATTTAGGATAGTTAGCTCTTCTTGTTGAATTGATCCCTTTACCATTATGTAGTGGCCTTCTTTGTCTTTTGATCTTTGTTGGTTTAAAGTCTGTTTTATCAGAGACTAGGATTGCAACCCCTGCTTTTTTTTTTTTTTTTTTGCTTTCCATTTGCTTGGTAGATCTTCCTCCATTCCTTTATTTTGAGCCTATGTGTTTCTCTGCATGTGAGATGGGTCTCCTGAATACAGCACACAGATGGGTCTTGACTCTTTATCCAATATGCTTTTAATTGGAGCATTTAGCCCATTTACATTTAAGGTTAATATTGTTATGTGTGAATTTGATCCTGTCATTATGATGTTAGCTGGTTATTTTGCCCATTAGTTGATGCAATTTCTTTCTACCATTGATAGTCTTTACAATTTGGCATGTTTTTGCAGTGGCTGGTACCAGTTGTTCCTTTCCATGTTTAGTGCTTCCTTCAGGAGCTCTTGTAAGGTAGGCCTGGTGGTGACAAAATCTCTCAGCATTTTCTTGTCTGTGAAGGATTTTATTTCCCTTTCACTTATGGAGCTTAGTTTGGCTGGATATGAAATTCTGGGTTGAAAATTCTTTTCTTTAAGAATGTTGAATATTGGCCCCCACTCTCTTCTGGCTTGCAGGGTTTCTGCAGAGAGATCCGCTGTTACTCTGATGGGTTTCCCTTTGTGAGTATCGACCTTTCTCTCTGGCTACCTTTAACATTTTTTCCTTCATTTTAACCTCGGTGAATCTGACAATTATGTGTCTTGGGGTTGCTCTTCTCGAGGAGTATCTTTGTGGTGTTCTCTGTATTTCCTGAATTTGAATGTTGGCCTGCCTTGCTATGTTGGGGAAGTTCTTCTGAATAATATCCTGAAGAGTGTTTTCTAACTTGGTTCCATTCTCCCCATCATTTTCTGGTACACCAATCAAATGTAGATTTGGTCTTTTCACATAGTTCTGTATTTCTTGGAGGCATTGTTCATTTCTTTTTACTCTTTTTTCTCTAAACTTCTCTCTTTATTTCATTATTATTATTTTTTTTTGTGATGGAGTCTCACTCTGTTGCCCAGGCTGGAGTGCAGTGGCGCGATCTCAGCTCACTGCGAGCTCCGCCTCCTGGGTTCACGCCATTCTCCTGCCTCAGCCTCCTGAGTAGCTGGGACTACAGACACCTGCCCCCACGCCCAGCTAATTTTTGTATTTGTAGTAGAGACGGGGTTTCACCGTGTTAGCCAGGATGGTCTTGATCTCCTGAACTTGTAATCCACCTGCCTTGGCCTCCCAAAGTGCTGGGATTATAGGCAGGAGCCACTATGCCTTGCCTATTTCATTAATTTTATCTTCAATCACTGATATCCTTTCTTCCACTTGATTGAATCGGCTACTAAAGTTTGTGCATGCATCACGTAGTTCTCATGCCATAGTTTTCAACTCCATCAGGTCATTTAAGGTATTCTGTACTCTGTTTGTTCTAGTTAGTTATTCATCTAATCTTTTTTCAAGGTTTTTAGTCTCCTTGCAATGGGTTTGTAAATCCTCCTTTAGCTTAGAGAAGTTTGTTATTACTGACCTTCTGAAGCCTACTCCTGTCAACTCGTCAAAGTCATTCTCCATCCATCTTTCTTCTGTTGCTAGTGAGGAGCTGTGATCCTTTGGAGGAGAAGAGGTGCCCTGGTTTTTAGAATTTTCAGCTTTTCTGCTCTGGTTTCTCCCCATCTTTGTGGTTTTATTTAGTTTTGGTCTTTGATGGTGACCTACAGATGGGGTTTTGGTGTGGATGTCCTTTTTGTTGATGTTGATGCTATTCCTTTCTGTTTGTTAATTTTCCTTCTAACAGTCAGGTCCCTCGGTTGCAAGTCTGTTGGAGTTTGCTAGAGGTCCATTCCAGACCCTGTTGGTCTGGGTATCACTAGCGGAAGCTGCAGAACAGCAAATATTACTGCCTGATCCTTCCTCTGGAAGCTTTGTCCCAGAGGGGCACCCACCTGTATGAGGTATAAGTTGGCCCTTACTGTGAAGTTCTCCCAGTTAGGCTACATGGGGATCAGGGACCCACTTGAGGAGGCAGTCTGTCTCTTCTCAGAACTCAAATGCCTTGCTGGGAGAACCACTGCTCTCTTCAGAGTTGTCAGACAGGGACCTTTAAGTCTGCAGAAGTTTCTGCTGCCTTTTGTTCAGTTATGCCCTGTCCCCAGAGGTGGAGTCCACAGAGGCAGTAGGTCTTGCTGACCTGCAGTGGGCTCTGCCCAGTTCCCCAGTTCCAGCTTTCCTGGCTACTTTGTTTACCTACTCAAGCCTCAGCAATGGCAGATGCCCCTCCCCCAGTCAGGCTGCTGCCTCGCAGGTTGATCTAAGACTGCTGAGCTAGCAGTGAGCAAGGCTCTGCCGGTTGGGACCTGCTGAGCCAGGCACGGGGTATAATCTCCTGGTGTGCTGTTTGCTAAGACCATTGGAAAAGTGCATTAGTTAGTCAGGAGTGTCGTTTTCTCCAGGTACAGTAAATCCCCTGACCCTTGTGCTTCCCGGGTGCAGCAATGCCCTGCCCTGCTTCGGTTCACCCTCCATGGGCTGCACCCACTGTCCAACCAGCTCCAAAGAGATGAACCAGGTACCTCAGTTGGAAATGCAGAAATCACCCATCTTCTGCATAGATCACACTGGGAGCTGCGGACTGGAACTGTTCCTATTCAGCCATTTTGGAACCTATTGGCTTTAAAGGGATCATCTTATTCAATCACTTCCCTGCTTTAAAGTCAAAGCAAAACACAACCAAACAAAACTAAACAAACAAACAAAATCTTTAGTACTTTACCACTAACCTATTGATTGAAGTCCCAACTCATGATTTTCCATGTTAACCGCTACAGCTTCAATTTTCACTATTGCTACTTCATGCTCCAGGCATATTACTGTTTTTTTTTTTTGAGACAGAGTCTCGCTCTGTCGCCCAGGCATTATCTTGGCTCATTGCCACCTCTACCTCCTGGGTTCAAGTGATTCTCCTGCCTCGGCCTCCTGAGTAGCTGTGATTACAGGCACCCAGCACCACACCCAGCTAATTTTTGTATTTTTAGTAGAGATAGAGTTTCACCAGATTGGCCAGGCTGGTCTCAGACTCCTGACCTCAGGTGATCCACTCTCCTCGGCCTCTCACAGTGCTGAGATTACAGGTGTGAGCCACTGCGCCTGGCCGAATTAATCTTTTAACTCTTTTAAAGTGCCATGTTTTCTATTTTACTTCCCAGCTTTGCCTTATGTCTCAGCCTAAACATTTTTTCCCACCTTCTCATCCTACTAGTCTCAGACTCACACACCTCCCCAAGAGTACCCTTTGCCTAAAATTCAATTGAGTACCCCATATTTACTTCCATAGTGTCTTGTGCAGGAATTATTGTCTCCACAACAGAGAAAACAGAAACTCTGAGATTGACGTCCCAGTGGCTCACAGCTACAAAGTAGCAGAGCTAATTCCTAAATCCCAAACTTCTAGGGCTTATTTCATTATTCTACGGCATCCTGTAGTATGCTTAGTTTCATCCGATCAAATATGTGCTCAGATAGTATAGAATTATTTTCTGTTCCTTGAAAGTTCCACGTGGGTTCATTTCTCTATTTTTCAACATATTCTCTGTTTCTAGATTAACTTTGTTTTCCTGTCTACCTGGGAAACATTTATCTTCAAGACCTAGTTGTAGAATGTGAAGCATTCTCTGGTCCAACCTCCCTCTTCAGGGTCATTATGAGGTATTTTGGTATTTAGTTCTTGCCACTTTTATGAGGTTAATGCTATCTGTTGAAATGTCCTATTATATGTTTACCTTTCCTGTTAGACAGTAAGCTTCTTGAACACAGGTATTTGTTTCCATCACTTCTAGATCCCTGGCACTCAGTACAATGACCAACACATATTAGGTTCTATATATTTTAAACCAAATCATGGAAGCACATGTAAATTATACTTACACGTTCATTTTTCACATTTCTTTTCTCCATGACAGCATGGACATTGTCCACCTTCTCATCAGGATAAGGTATGTAACCTATCTGTGCAAAAAATGGCCTGGCATGACTTTTCAGTTTCCAGTTCCAAGACCTTGTTACTAGAGTTAGGTATTTATATATGTACTAACTGCTGCATGGGAGTTTAATTTCAGACTTTTCTATTTTCATATATTCTCAATATGAGATTGTGGAAATTAATGGAGGCTTCTTGTATTTTTATTACACACACACACACACACACACACACTTATTCACAGCCTTTCCAATATCTCCTTCAAAGTGGGGAATTAAGAGCTGTATGAACATGGGAGGGTGGTGAAAAATGAGGAAAAGCAACCAAGGTTTTGAGGTTGAGTGACATGACACGAGAACTTCCTCCTCTGTCTGTTACTCCCAGTCTCCAGTCTCTGTCTCCATCTAGGCAATGGGGTGAGAGGGAATGGCCCTAATGGAGAGGCTGCTGTAGGAGATTTTGCATCAAGTGGAGAACCCATTCTCTGTGTTGTCTGAACACAGACACACACAACTCCCTCATGCTCCATGGTTTGCAATGTGCTGCAGCAGCTTACCTTTTGCACAAATGTAAAATCAAGCAATCATTGTGTGTGGTGGTATAAAGATTTGATGGTTTCCAATCCCCAAGTACAGGCATAACTCATTTTATTGTGCTGTGCTTTATTGAATTTGGCAGATATTGACCTTTTTACAATTTGAGGATTCATGGCAACCCTGCATTGAGCAAGTTTATTGGCACCATTTTTCTAATAGCATATCTTACTTTGTGTCTGTGTCACATTTTGGTAATTCTTGCACTATTTCAAACATTTTTATTATTATATATCTGTTATGGCTATCTGTAATCAGTGATATGTGATGTTACTATTGTAATTGCTTTGGAGCACCATGAACTCTGCCCATACAGGACAACAAACTTAATCGATAAATGTGTGTACTCTGACTGCTCCACCAATCAGCTATTCCCCAGTTTCTCTTTCTCTTTTTGGGCCTCCATATTCCCTGAGACACAATACTGAAATTAGGCCACTTAATAACTCTATAATGGCCTCTAAGTCTTCAAGTGAAAAAAGAGTCACACACCTTTCACTTGAAATCAAAAGCTGGGAATGATTTAGCTTAGTGAGGAAGGCATGTTGAAAAACTAGATAGGACAAAAGCTAAGCCCCTTGCATCAAACAATTAGCCATGTAGATGCAAAAGAAGAGTTCTTGAAGGAAATTTAAAGTGCTACTCCAATGAACACACAAATGATAAGAAAATGAAACAGTTTTACTGCTGAATTCTGCAGTGGCAGAATTCGAGAGGGTTGACTCCAATTTTGAAAGGAGTCCTACTGTGGGTAAAATGCTATCAAACAGCATCACATGCTACAGAGAAATCATTTGTTCAAGGAAGAGTCAATGGATGCCACAGACTTCATTGTCTTGTTTCAAAAAACTGCCATAGCCACTCCAGCCTTCAGCAACCACCACCCTGATTGGTCAGCTGCCATCATCATGGAGGCAAGATCCTCCATAAGCAAAAACGTTATGACTCGCTGAAGGCTAATGATCATTATTATTTTTTTATCAAAACTGGTTTTAAATTGGGCCGGGCACAGTGGCTCAGGCCTGTAATCCCAGCACTTTGGGAGGCCAAGGCGGGTGGATCACGAGGTCAGATCAATACCTTCCTGGCTAACACGGTGAAACCCTGTCTCTACTAAAATTACAAAAAATTAGGCAGGTGTGGTGGCGGGCACCTGTAGTCCTAGCTACTCGGGAGGCTGAGGCAGGAGAATGGCGTGAACCCAGGAGTTGGAGCTTGCAGTGAACCGAGATCGTGCCACTGCACTCCAGCCTGGGTGACAGAGCGTGACTCCGTCTCACACGCACAAAGACAAAACAAAACAAAATAAAACAAAACAAAAAACTATTTTTAAATTAAGTTATGTACATATTGGTTTTTTAGACATTACATTATTGTACACTTAATAGACTACAGTATAGTGTAAACATAACTTTTATGTGCACCAACTGAAAAACCAAAAAAAATCAGTGTGACTAATTTTTATCACTTTATTGCAATATTTGCTTTACTGTGGGGGTCTGGAACTGAGTCTTCAATATCTTCAAAGTATATCCATAATCATGAAACTTCTGCTGAAGATTTCTTTTAGTTCTCTCTCCTCTGTCTTTTTCTTTCCCCATTAACCACTGCCAGTGAAGAATAACACACAAATATTTGATCTTTCCTTGGGATTGCTGGAAATAACATGAATTGGGAGCCGGAGAATCTTAGGTTGGAATTCTTCCTTCACCATTTATTAGTGATGTAAACTTGAATAAACTGCACAATCATTCTGAAGCAGTTTTCTCACCCATAAAATGGACTTAATAGCATGCATCTCACAGTGGTTCAAAGGACTGAAGGAAACAAAGAAGAGGACAATGCTGATGCCTGGTAGGTCTAGCTCAGCAAGTGTTAGCTCCCTTCTCCTTTTCCCTTACTTTCTCCTTTCTTCCTACCTGTTGGTTCAACTGTTAACGGGCTATGAAATTCTCCAAATATAAGGAGTAAAGGAGAGAAGAAATACAAGGGAGCATAATAGAGCCATTGCTCACTGGAAGTAGAAAGCGTATACTTAAAGTGCTGAGGAGTATGTTTTGAAATTCTTTATGAAGCTTGTCATCAAACCTTATAGTAGGATTTTTCTTTTTGAAAGCTTGTGGAGCTCCATTGTTTCAGTTTGCTCTCTGTCTTTTGGAAATTATTAACTCCAAGAAAGGCATCCAAGCTCCTCTTTAGGTCCTGATATGGTTTGGCTGTGTCTCCACTCAAATCTCATCTTTAATTGTAGTTCCCATAATCCCCATGTGTCATGGGAGGGACCTGGTGGGAGGTAATTCAATCATAGGGGTGGTTACTCTCATGCTATTCTCCTGATAGTGAGTTCTCATGAGATTTGATGGTTTTATAAGGGATTTTTACTCCTTTTGCTTAGAACTTCTCCTGCCTGCCACCATGTAAGACATGCCTTTGCTTCTCCTTAGTCTTTTGCCATGATTATGAAGACTCTCCAGTGATGTGGAACTGTAAGTCCATTAAAATTCTTTCCTTTATAAATTACCCAGTCTTGGGTGTGTCTTTATAAGCAGTGTGAGAACACATTACCACAGCTCCTAAATCAGTAGTTCTTAACACTGGCTGCGCGTTTGAATTACCTGGGGCACTTACTACAATTATTTTTAAAGTTTCTAAAAACATGCAAATGCTGGGGCCCCAATTTAGACTTATTAAATCAGGATCTCTAGGGATGAGGCCTTGACATCGGTATTAAAACAAAATTCTCTAAGTTATTGCAGTAATGATTGAAAAGTTTGGTCTAAATAATAATGTCACTATGATGTTCATGCAATGTCTGATTGATGGTAATAGTTATGTGGTAACTTTAAAAAGAACATGAACCGGGGCAAATTAAATGGACAAAGTGCAGAAAGGGAATATATTATTTTAAAATTTTGTTTGTAAACTCTATGGCAAAGCAGAATCCCCAAGGCCAAAAACAATCTGTAAATATGATAAATTCCAATGTGAAGAAGAAAACCACTTTTTTTTTTTTTTTAAATGAACCAGATGGAGCAGCATTGGGGAGGTTGCTAATTGGACTCAATGAAGGGTTGGAAAATCTGCATTTTCTTTTTTAATTACAGAAATCAGGTATAGAGTCAACATTTCCAAGAATAAGAAACTAAAAATAATAAAAATATGGCATACTAAATTCAAGGCAGCAGGTAAAGAGGTATATTTATTGGTATAACTTGAAATATTAACCCCTTGGAAACAGCAGATATCTCTTTAGTCAGAAATGGAAAAGAGCTATTATCAGATAACAGGGCCGATTCTCCTGGGAGCCTCCTGGATTGTGTCTAGTCCCCAGATAGGGGATAACACACTCCTCCCAGCCTGAAGGCCATCCTCCTAAGTACTCACTTGGCAGGCATCCTGGAAAATGGTTGTGTTGTAAGGGCTAAGTTACTCTTCTCAGAGATCTCTATTAGACATGATAAAGAAAAAAAAAGCTCAAAGCCCAAACTGTATACAATCCAACGTACATTTTAAAAGATGTACTAGTGAGCATTTTATAGAGCGGGTCAGATTTTCATTCTGTGAGATTCAAAAGAAGAAAAGAACTCTTTGAGTTGAGAAGCTCACTTATTGTTTTTAGTGATGGCGTTTAGAGACAAGCGATCCAAGAGGCAATGCATTTGAGGATCGTGATTTTATAAGCAATGGAAGTTTCAGGTGTCACTAACCCATGTTGCACTGGCTTCAGGTGATTGGTGACAGTTATTTCAAAGTACTTTAACACTGTTATTTGTAGAAAATAAATCCAGTATAAACTTTTGCTGTAAAAGGGGCTTCCTTTTTCTTAATTGCAACAAGCAAACATCTATTGTCAATACATTGACAACAAAAGGAAAACATAAACAAACGAACAACTCAGCCCTTTTTCTGGGACCAAACTGACTGATTTATATCTTCAGAATAAGGCTTGCCGATAAATATAATTATTAACTTAAAGCTTATTGCAGTTTCTCAGAAAATAATTCCAAATTGTCTCAACAATGACAATCTTGCTAGATAATAAATCTTGATCAATTTATGTTGGATCATTCATTTCTTTTTCTTTTGGTATCTTTTTTTTCCCCGCATAGAAACACCATCATGACTACCAGTTAGTAAAAAAAAAAAAAAGCATATTTCCTCAAAGGCTTATTATTTTCCAAACTGGCGTTGTTAAGGAAGATTTCAACAATCTTCCGATGGTGTACAAAATAAATCATATCCTTTCTAAGACTAGTTGCTTCTGAAACAAAGTTTATCTTTTTTTGTTTTGTTTTGTTTTAGAAAGCTACCTGATCCTCAGTCACAACTATTTACTTACAGAAGAGTAAGTGTTAAAATCTCCTCATTTTATGTGCTCAAAAGTTCTAGTAACTTTTAATATTTTTTCTCATTAACTTTTGCTCAATATATGCCTTAAATTTCATGGCCAAATGTTATTGTTAGCTCAAAAGGGCGTGACTGCTGCTTGTTCTTGGGACATCTCTTGGTTGTTTTGAGCCATGACTCAGAGCAAGAGGTCACTTAGTGGAGACTATGCTGTCTTCCCTGTGGGGGTGGCGGGCACAGAAGCATCTGCTCTGAAGAGCAGGTTCCCTGCCTGCCTGCTGTGTCAGGATTCAGAAATATAGTGGCTGTAACTTATGATCCAACTGAGGATGCCTAGAACTGAACTTCACACACAGTTAGTAGTGGGCCAAGCTTCCTTGTGCCAGCCCTGGGTTTTAGTTTGGGTGAAGGTTACCACTGCATAGCCAGAATCTGAACAAGGGAAACAGTCCATTTTATAAAACACAGACATAAATTCCAACCAAAAAGGTGATGTACTTCTTTTATAAGCTATAGTGCATAATTTTATTACAACATTGTTTTAAGTTCATAACTTTATTAATTTTCCACTGGAAAAGTGATTATTTATTTCAGAAATTATTATTTATTTCACCTTAATTTGTTACTACCATCCTTTGTTTCAGAAAGAATTCAATTTATTTGGCTTAATGGAAATGCAACAAGACAAATAAAATGTAAGCATGAATGGATGAAGAAAAGAAGATATAACGCACATAGGGTAATTATCTATATATAAATTCATGGTAGCACTTTATCTAATTGTAAGTAAAATTAGAAAATCATAGCACATATTGTTGAGAAACAAAAATGGTTCAGGACTATTTTATTATAAAGTACTAATTTTCAAAATTAGATATTACTGTTGCCATATGTTTAATAACAGCACATAAAATTAGAGTGATCTTTAGTTCATCTTTTTTTTCCTGGACATGGAGAAAGTTATAGTATAGAGAAAGCATGATATTGCTCTAAGTTTCCATGAATTTTCTTAAGGAGCATTTTAACTACAGTTATGGTAAGAAATATTTGAGAGCATGGGACTATCTTATAATATAAGTACTTTCAATATTCCTATGCAATTTTCACATTAAAATACATGGAATCAACATATGAACAACATACATGGAATCAACATGTATATTGTTTTATACTTCATATTAAATATTATACATATGCACATATTTTGAATAACAAAATTCTGTTGGCACCAAAGAACTAAAGGGAAAATGTGACACCACCAGAGAGAAAATGTTTATAGGAGCACTTTGAATGCTGTTCATAGCTAAAGACAAAAACAAAACCAAAAAACAAAAAACAAAAGTAGAACATGACAAATACAATGTTTATGATGTACATGCTATTTTGGTATATTAAAATTTTAAAAAATAAACAGTTCTACTCCCCACCAATACAAAGAAACAAGATTAAAAACTCTCCTTCAATGGAAAATTTTAACATGAAAGACAGTGGAATGAGGATTTAATTTTTGTTTTTGCCAGATAGAAAATTTACTGCTATAAGTTTTTAATTTGTGTCATCAAACACTTTGTTATATTAAATAAAACATTATTTAAAGTAGGCACAGTAACAGTGACTGAGATAAATATGTAGGTATTGAATTCTGCCAGGTAGAGTTATTTTGTTATGGCTGGTTATCAGAATAGCAATAAATTCTTAGGCACAAAACTTCTACCTATGTAAGAGGAGACTGTGAAATACAAAACATTTAAGTATTGCAGTGGAGAAACTGCCTTTAAAAAATAAAAGAAGAGCATAGAGGTTAGAGAACTATTGATTAATGAAACCCAAACCCACAATGTATGTTTCTACAAGAATAGTCCTTCTAGGAGAAATATTGTTTGAGGTCTCAAAGAAAGCCATGCACAATTTGTGAATTACTGTGGGGGAAAGAAAGCGAAAAACCTGTATGATATAAGCACTTAAGTGAAAATGTAAAACGTGGTTCGAGGCAGCTCCAGCTACCACAGGGACTACTAAGATTAGCACTGGCCCTGACACTTTGTGGTCCATTGGGCTTGGAAGTAAGAATTTATCTTAAACCATCACCTTCAGCTTCAGTTATCTTACTTCTATGGTTTATACATCAAAATAAATGATCCTATGTAGGCACATGGGACTCCGTATGAACTGTTTTCAAGTCAGCCAGCAACTGAGCAACTTTGATTTCTGTTTTACAGAAGACTCTGATGGGAAGTTTGTCCTTTTTTTTTTTTTTTTTTTTTAAAGCAGCCATTCATTATTAAGCACAGACATGATATTAAAGCCAATTCTCTCTGCAATGTTGAATAAAGAATAGCAGCAGTTGGTGTGAAAAAAGTGCAATATTCCCATGAAGATTTGGCTTAAGATTGAGAAGAAAATGAATTCATTAATTTTTGTAAACAATGTCTTTTAAAAGTGTAATCAGGCCGGGCGCGGTGGCTCAAGCTGTAATCCCAGCACTTTGGGAGGCCAAGAAGGGCGGATCACGAGGTCAGGAGATCGAGACCATCCTAGCTAACATGGTGAAACCCCGTCTCTACTAAAAAAATACAAAAAAACTAGCCGGGCGAGGTGGCGGGCGCCTGTAGTCCCAGCTACTCGGGAGGCTGAGGCAGGAGAATGGCGTGAACCCAGGAGGCAGAGCTTAGAGTGAGCTGAGATCTGGCCACTGCACTCCAGCCTGGGCGACAGAGCGAGACTCCCTCTCAAAAAAAAAAAAAAAAAAAAAAAAAAGTGTAATCAGTGTTGTATTCAAGGGTAAGATGAGAAAATGTTGATTTAACCAGTATAAAAAAAGGAGCAATGATCTCACTAGCTACTTATTTCACAAAGACTAAACCTAAACCTAAATAGCGGACATTTAAAAAGATGAGTTCAGAACATTACATTGTACCACAGATGTTGTATGTCACAGGAAAAACCTGATGTCACTAACCACATTCACTTTAAACACAGATGGAAAACATCAAGGTCAATTCACAAAAAAATTTACTTGTAAAATGCTCTCGGATTCCACTTTCTAAGCAAAAACAAAAAGCAGAAATTACAGAAGCATTCACAAGGAGAGGAAACTTGAAAAAACACCACTATACTGGCAAATGTTTTAACAATTGTAAAGTGTCCTTAGACGTATAGGCTTTCCAGTTGATCAGGTGAGAAGAAATAGGCTACTGCTGTATTTTCTAAGATGATAAACAGAGAGAAAAGTAGTGGCAGGGAGATAAGGACTAGAAGGAGGAATTCTTTTAAACATTGTCTTAACTGCTTGATGTCTTATTTGTGCAAACAGTATGTTTATCCCATAAGAGATAATACTAACTGAGAAACACAAGGGAAATAGCATCATTAGTTAACATGGAGGCTTTACTTATTAGCTTTATTACTATAAATACTAATGATTCCTGAATAGGCTTTTAGTGTTTAACCTGAGCTTCATTCCTTCATAATAGCTATATGACGACAGAGCAAGTTCTGAGGAGTAAGATCTGATAACCTGGGAAAAAAAATCAGTAAAACTAATTTGAGAACCCATCTGAGGTAAATACAAACTCATAAGCAAAGTGTTTATAAAAAAATATTTAGGAATTCATATTGTGCCTTCAGTGTCTACAAACTAAAGAATAACATGTTGGAAAAATTTTCACTTACGATATTATTAATTGTAACAGGTAACACTTGTAAAAACCTAAATCCATGAAAGGTAATGTTTCACGTGCTCTACATGTGTTAACTTATTGAATTCTCATTGTAGGAAGCAGTGGGACGTGGGTACTAATATTATCTCCATTTTACAGAATGAAGAAATAAGTCTAGGTAGTTTAAGTAACTTGCTCAATGTCTTATAGCCAGTCATTAGAGTCCAAGGCAGGTTTTGAACTCACGCAGCCTGTCTCCAAAGTTCATGCTTAATTGCTATATGACAGGTAAGTGGACGGTTTATTTTTTATTTTTTATTTTTTTTGAGATGGAGTCTTGCCCTGTTGCCCAGGTTGGAGTGCAATGGCACGATGTTGGCTCACTGAAAACTCTGCCTCCTGGGTTCAAACCATTTTCCTGCCTCAGCTATCCAAGTAGCTGGGATTACAGGTGCCTGCCGCCCGCCCAGCTAATTTTTGTATTTTTAGTAGAGATGGGGTTTCACCATGTTGGCCACGTCAATCTCGAACTCCTGACCTCGTGATCTGCCTGGCTCGGCCTCCCAAAGTGCTGGGATTACATGCGTGAGCCACTGCACCCGGCCGTGCATAGTTTATTCTAACTAGAAAAAACAAAACAAAACACTGGATCATGAGTTTTCGTTTAAATATATCTTCAGAGGTGTTGATTTCGGTTAACTATTGTTTTAAGTGACAAACACTTCCTGATGAAAATTAAGGAAAATTGTTTGTGTCATTCAAAACCCTATCTGCATATTTAGTAAACTTGGGAAATCAGAAAAAAAAATAGAGAACGTTTAGCTTTGAGGAATGTTTTAGGTTTCTGCATTTTCAACTGAAAGCTATAACTTGCTTCTTAGCTATCATACACCCACAGGAACACAAGAAAACACAATCAGCAAAACAGGCTACCGGATGTAAATATTCTCACGTTGTCTCCACCCTGCTGCCAGAGCTGGTTAGTGTTCCAGCAGGAGGGGTGGTGGTTGTGGTAACAGCTCTCAAGGAAAAAGCTACCTATGAAATGACTACATGAAAAGGGAATCTCTCTGTCACGGTCCTTAGCAGCATGGGGTGGTTTGAGGGAATGGTTCAGACACAGCATAGTAGACAGGGGTACTAAGACAAGCTACAATTATTCTCATGGTCATGATTCTTTTAAGCAGCATGGAATGGTTTGAGGAAATGGTTCAGGCATTGAGTAAGTAGGCAGGGGTACTAGGACAGGCTACATTAATTCTCACCAGCAGACATCCTTCCTCCACTGTGGATCTGAAGAGCAATGAAATATGAGATACATATTCAATTATCAGGATGTGAGGGGAATTAAGGGAGCAAAGAAACTTAGTAGTAATTCAGTTAAAGTGAGGTAGCCTGGTGAGGTAAGAGGGGAAGTGAATATTTTACTTGATTCTAACACATTTAATTTGTCTTTCATCTAATACACAGAGATAACAATTTCAGACAATAGAATGTTCTATTTCAGTCTCTGATTAGACCTTGCCACTGGATTTTCCCCCCCAGGGTTAACGAGAATCAGTCATAGCAGTAATTTCCTATGAAAAAGAAATCCTATCAGGCTCATGTCTGGGTCTGTGGAGCGGATAAATTGCTTCTTTTTTTATAGAGCCAAATCATTTTTGTAGGACTCAGCTTTCAAGTGTATAAATTTCAGTTTGGAAATTATTTCTTGCAATATTGCTTTCAGTAATTCTTTTTAAAACATTAATTAGCTGAATATATCCACCAAGGAACAGAGTGTTTCTGCAAAATAATATGATAATTTGTATTGAAAATGTGATTGAATACTGGGAAGAAATAAAAGAAACAAAAAGATCACAAAGTTATAGCTATTCAAAATATGGGATGAAAATATACCTTCTTTTGTTTGATCTAATATATCTAATTTTTCATCTCACTTTCTCTTTCTATTCCTTTATTCTCTCTCAATTTAGACAGTGTCTCCTCTGTGTATTTATTACAAAGATTCCAGTTGTGACTCACAATTCAGAATTCATGCTGACAGCCTACAGAAAAAATTCTCAATTACTGAGATAAATTTCAACATTAACAAAAAGTAAGCCTTTTCCTGCTATTACTTTTTTTTTTTTTTGAGACAGGGTCTCACTCTGTTGCCCAAGCTGGAATGCAGGGGTGCAATCTTGACTCACTGAAACCTCCGTCTCCTGGGTTCAAGTGATCTTCCCACCTCGGCCCACCAAATAGCTGGGACTACAGGCACATGCCACTATGCCAGGCTAATCTTTGTATTTTTTTTTTTAGTAGAGACGAGATTTTGCCGTGTTGCCCAGGCTGTCTGGAACTCCTGAGCTCAAGCAATCTGACTGCCTCGGCCTCCCAAAGTCCTAGGATTACAAGAGTGAGCCATTGCTATTACATTTTTTATCAGTATTAAGGTGTAGTCAAGCCTCTTTCTTATAGGCCAACAGGTTTTTATTGCTGTGATACTTACATTTTAAACATTTTAATATACATATGTGTGTGTAAATATATGTATACATATATGCATGTGTATATTTATATGTGTGTATATGTGTATGTGTATATATATAAAATGTATATATATATAATTTTTAGAGACAGGGTCTGGCTATGTTAACGAGGCTGGCCTCGAACTCCTGGGCTCAAGGTATTCTCTCACTTCAGCCCTCAGCTTCCTAAGTAACTGGGACTATAAGCATGCACCAGTGTGCTGGCTTGATCAGTTATATTTTCATCAAGCACTTATGAGCACAAAAATTAAATCCAATGGACACAATATAAATGTAAATATACTCAACTAGGCTATGAAAAATGGCGTTTGCCTTATATCGAAGGAAGTTCAATAATATTTTATATAAAAATTAAATTTAGGGCAATTAGCAATCAGGCATATTCTTTGAGTTTTTTGTTGTTGTTGTTGTTATGGTAACAGATTTGCAACGAAACAAATGCCTTAGTTATAATAGCATTCAATGATAAAATGCCTTGATAATGCAGAAAACAGAAGAGCTATGATGAAGTGGAGAAAACACTGTAATAGAAATTCCCTGATCTAGGTTTGGATCCTGGCTTGCCACTTACTACTAGTAAAGTCTTGCTGGAGTGAGCCGACTTGTCTGCCTGAGGTCCATTTTTCTTATCTGTTCAATGGGGTAGTAATTTATAGCTCATAAGTTTTCGCATGTTTGTACGTTTTAGTGTGGAGTAAATATCACAATGCCCATTAAAGGGTTAGTATAAATTTTAACATGTGATAGCTGAATCTATGCTTTGGTACCCATATACCCACAAGAACACTTCCCAAGTCAAATAACACATTAAGATTGTGAGTGAACTCTGGTGTTGGAAGTGAATTATCAGAATGAAGATGTAAAGCTTTAAAATTTAGCTATTGGAGATTTGTCTCTAAGCTTAGCAGTAATGACATGTGATAATAATGAAGAAATACTGAAAAAAATTTAAGAACAAATAATATCCAAATTTAAAATAAATGACTGCCTTTGTTTATGAGAAGGAAGAAAGAGAAGAAAAGAAAGAGGCCAATTTTGTTGTCCTCACATATCCACAAACAAAAGCTGGTGAAGAACATCTATCTGGACTAAACTTTTCTTCATTTCTTCGTGTAGGAAATTATGTTTAAATATGTTGTAGAAGGAAAACACAATTCTAAGTTTACACAGAAAACACATCAAAAACTTCTATAAAACTAACTCTCTGCTTTTAGCACTTATTGAATTGTTTTACAACTATTTTTCTCATGCCTGGCACTTCTACCAGACTATGAATTGTATTCTCCAGAGACATGAATGGAAGAAAAGAGAAAGAGAGGGGGGGAGAGAAAGAGGGAGGGAGAGAAAGAGAGTGTGTGTGTGAGACAGAGAGAGAGAGAGAGCGAGAGAGAGAGAGGGAGAGAGAGAGAGAAGAAAGTTGCCTCTGACTCATTCATTTGTAAGCATTTGAGTACCTTTTATTTTATTACTTTTTAACTTTTAGTTTCAGAGGTATATGTGCAGGTTTTTTACATAGGTAAATTATGTTCGTGGGGGTTTGTCATACAGATTATTTCATTATTTTGGATTGAAATTGCTTGGTTATGTTTAACTTTTTGTTTATCTTTTCAAGGAACTGCTAAACTATTTTCCACAGTGGCTAAAATATTTCACATTCCCACCAGCAAAATGCAAAGTGTTTCAATATCTTCATATCCTCACTAACACTTGTTACTGTCTGCTTTTTTTTTGATTCTAGTCATCCTAATGGGTATAAAGTTACATCTCATTGTGCTTTTGATTTGCATTTCCCTGATGACTAATGGTATTGAACATCTTTTCCTATGCTTGTTTTTATTTGTATATCTTCTTTGGAGATATACAAGTTCTCTTGTATATACAAGATACACAAGAACTCTGCTCAAGTTCTTTGCTTATTTTTTAGTTGAGTTTTTCATCTTTTTGTTGTTGAGTTCTAAGTGCTCTCACATATTTGGATACCAAACACTTATCAGGTATATGATTACTCCCATTCTGTAGGTTGTGTTTTCACTTTCTTGATAATGTCCTTTGATGAACGAGTTTTTAATTTTGATGCAATCCAATGTATCTATTTTTAATTTGTTGCTCAGGCATTAGGTGTCAAATCTAAGAATTCTTACTAAAGCTGAGCTCATGAAAATTTACCCCTATGTTTTCTTCTAAGAATTTTATAGCTTTATCTCTTATATTTTGGCTCTTGTTTCATTTTGAGCTAATTTTTGTATATGCAGTAAGGTAACAAGTTCAACTTCTTTCTTTCCTATGTAGTTAGCCAGTAGTCCCAGAACCATATGTTGACGACAGTATTCTTTCCCCATTGAATGGTCTTGGCACCATTGTCAAAAATCAATTGGCTATAGATGTTTGGGTTTGTTTCTGGACTCTTTCTGTTGTTGGTTTTTATGTCCATCTTCATGCCAGTGCCATACTGCTTTGGCTTCTGCAGCTTTGTAATAAGTTTTGAAATGGGGAGGTGTGAGGCCTCCAACTTTGTTCTTCTTTTCCAAGATTTTTTGGCTATTTGGGGCCCCTTGCATTTCTATATGAACAGGCTTTTCCACTTCTACAACAAACAAACAAACAAACAAAAGCAAAGCCATTGGTATTTTCATAGGCATTGCATTGAATTTGTGAGTCAACTCAGGGAGTATTGTCATCTCAAAAAATATAAAATCTTCCAATCTAAGAACACATATTTTGTTTATATATTTGGTTTTTGAAAATTACCTTCAATAATATTTTGTAGTTTTAGTGCATAAGACGTGCACTTCCTTGATTAAATGTATTTTCCTGTATTAAGTTCTTTTTGATGACAGTGTAAATAAAATTGTTTTCTTGGTTTCATTTTCAGATTACTCATGGCTAGTGTATAGAAATATAACTGGTTTTTGTATACTGATCTTGAATCTTGCAACTTTACTGAATTTGCTTATGAATTCTAATATTTACTTTTTAGACTTAAAAAAAGATTTTCATATATAAGATCATGTCTTCTTCAAGTAGAGAGAGTTTTACTTCCTCCTTTTCAATTTGGGTCTTTTTTATTTATTTATATTGCCTAATTGCTCTGGCCAGAACCTCTACTACAGTGTTGAACAGAAGTTGCAAAAGTGGACATCCTTTGCTTCATTCTGCCCTGAATGGGAAAGCATCCAGTCTTTCACCACTAGGTATGCCATTAACTATGGGTATTTCTGTAGACTATTTATTTTTTAAATCACACTGAAGAAGTTCCTTTCAATTCCTAGTTTGTTGAATGTTTTTTATCACGAAAAGGTGTTGGATTTTGTTAAATGCTTTTACTGCATCCTTTGAAATGACCATGTACTTTTTACTCTTTCATTCTAATAATGCAGTATATTACAGTGATTGATTTTTATGTGTTGAACCAACCTGGTATTTCTGGGATAAATCCTACTTAGTACTGGTGTGTGATCCTTTTGTTATGCTGCTGGATTTGATTTACCAGTATTTTGTCGAGAATTTTTGGGTTATATTCACAAGGTCTATTTATCTGTAGTTTCTCTTCTTGTGATGTCTCTGTTTAGCTTTGGTGTCAGGGTAACACTCATGGCTTCCTGGCATGAGTTAGAAAGTGTTCCTTCCTCTATTATCTTTTGGACAAGTTTGAGCAGGATTGATGTTAATTGGTATTATTTTTTCTTAAAGTGTTTGGTAGAATTTACCAGTAAAGCCATCTGTTCCTAGGCTTTTCTTTGTTAGTAGTTTTTTGATTACTGGTTCAATCTCTATACTTGTTATAGGTCTATGCATAGTTTCCATTTTTTCTTGATTCAGTATAGGCAGTTTGTCTGTTTTTAGGGATTTGTTCATTTCACCTAGGTTATCTAATTTATTGGCATACCATTATTCATAGTATTTTTAAAAATTCTCTTATTTCTGTAAGGTCTGTATTAATAACCTCAGTTTTTTTTTTTTTTTTTTTTTTCCCCGAGATTGGGTCTTGCTCTGTCTCCCAGCTCACTGCAGCCTCCATCTTCCGGGCTCAAGCAATCCACCCATCTCAGACTCCTGAGTAGCTGGGACTACAGCCTTGTGTCACCATGTCCAGCTGATTTTTTTTTTTAAGTTTATTTTAAGATCTGGAGTACATGTGCAGGATGGGCAGGTTGGTTACATAGGTGAATGTGTGCCATGGTATTTTGCTGCACTTATCAACCCATTACTTTCGTATGAAGCCCAGCATGCATTAGTTAATTTTCCTGATGCTTTCCCTCGCCCTGCCCTGCTGACAGGCCCCAGTGTGTGTTGTTCCCTCTCTCTGTCTATGTGTTCACATTGTTCACCTCCCACTTATAAGTGAGAACATGTGATGTTTGGTTTTCTGTTCTTGTGTTAGTTTGCTAAGGATAATGGCTTCCAGCTCCATCCATGTCTCTGCAAAGGACATGATCTCATTCCTTTTTATGGCTTGCATAGTATTCCATGATGTATATGTACCCTTTTTCCTTTTCAGTCTACCATTGATGAATGACCCCACTTTCATTTTTGATTTTGAGACTTCTTTCCTCTTTATTCATCCAGCTGAAGTTTTGTTAATTTTTCTTTTCTTTTTTAAGAGAGAGGGTCTTGCTCTAATCACCCAGGCTGGAGTGCAATGGTGTGATTATAGCTTACTGTAACCTCAAAACCCTGTTTGATCCTCCTGCCTCAGCCTACTGAGTAGCTGGGAATACAGGTGCATGCCACCATGCTAGGATACTTCTTACATTTTTTGTAGAGATGGGGGTCTTGCTATGTTGTCCAGACTGGTCTTGAACTCCTGGCTTCAGGGGATCCTCCCTTCTACCTTGGCTTCTCAAAGTGATGGGATTGCAGGTAGGAGCCATTGTGTTCAGTCTGGTTTGTCAATTTTGTTGAATTATTCAAATAATCAACTTTTGGTTTCATTGATTTTCTATATTATTTTTCTGTTCTCAATTTCTTCATAGGGGAAATTGTTCCATAGTCTTCTTTTCTTCTAATGTTTTTGTTTGATTCTGATATCAGGGTAATTTTTGGGTTGATAAATCATTTGGGAAATGTTTCTCCTTTTACTTTTAAGGAGACTCTTGAATGTAGGCAGTTGTTTACTCTGTAGTTCATTCCTCAAAGCCTTTCATATTCTGTTTAGGATCAGATGTATATGTGCAGCTCATAATGAAGTTCAGGAGTTCATAAATAAATATATTGGATTGCTTTCTTGAGCTCCTGCCTCTCGTCAATCTCCTTGACACATCTGGTGCCTAGAGTTTCCCTTCTTGGTCATCTTGCTAGCACACTGGGTCTTAGTTATGTGCTTTGCTGCATACTTTTCATAACTGTGCCTGCTCCGTAGACCAAGAAAATAAATGGGAAAATATTGCCAGGGTATTTCCTTCAGTTTGTCACCAGTAGAGAGTCCCCTTTCATTTCCTTGGACTAGAAGTTCAAGGATGAGAGCTTCCTTTGGAACTCTTTTTATTGCACCCAGGGGATGGTTCTGGGTTTCTGGCTGCAAATGCAGGATGAAAGATACCAGGGGAAAAAAGAAATGTTAAGCTCATATCTGGTTCACTGGTCCTTTGAGTTCTCTTTAGCTGTTCTATGCATTCATCCAGGGGTTTTAGTTGCTTAGTGGGTGGGATATGGTGGAGTGCCCTCAGTCCATCTTGAATAAAAGTAGATTTCTCCTTTTCATTTATTACTCTAGTTTTGTTCCTGAGAATTCTTTAAAGTGGTGATAGTGAAGGAAGTGGGTGTAGGGTTAAGGGGAAATAGATGTGGGAAAAGAAAACAAAGAACGTTTATTCTCCATTCCTCCCTATCCAAATATTATATAATCGGCTTTTATTCTGCATTTAAGAGGTCTTTGCAAAGTAATCATGGGCATAAGAAACAACGTATTTACATTTTTTTCATTTTTTTTTTTTGAGACAGAATCTCACTCTATTGCCCAGGCTGGAATGCAGTGGCATGTTCTCGGCCCACTGCAGCCTCTGCCTCCCAGGTTCAAGAAATTCTCCTGCCTCAGTCTCCCGAGTAGTTGGAACTACAGGTACATACCACCATGCCTGGCTAATTTTTATATTTTTTAAGTAGAGGCGGGGTTTCACCATACTGGTCAGGCTGGTCTCAAACTACTGACCTCAGGTGATCTACCTGCCTTGGCGTGCAGTGGTGTGATCATAGCTTACTGAAGCCTCCAACTCCTGGGCTCAAGTAATCTTCCTGCCCTCAGCCTCCTGGGTAGCTGGAACTACAGGCATATGCCACCATACCCAGCTAATTAAAAAAAATTTTTTTTGTAGAGATGCGGTCTCACTATGTTGCCTAGGCTGGTCTCAAACTCCCGGCCTCAAGCAATCCTCCCACCTTGGCCTCCCAAAGTGCTGGGATTATAGACCATATTTGGCTAGGGGATGCATTCAGACTATGGCAAAACCAAATTATTTATTTGTTAATTTTTTTTTGCAGTTAATTTATGTCCTGTATTTTGTATTTCAATTTTATTATACTGAAATAAATTTCACCAGTGTAAATGCTTTTTACATACATTTTACAGGGAAGAATTGTTTTTCTTTTTGCATTTTGATATCAGTTTAAAAAAGAAATCAATGTTGATTTTATTAGAAATAATCTTGGAACAGAAGACAAGTTGATTTAATTATTTCAGCTGAAATAATTTCTGTATAATTAAAAATTTTGCTATGATTTATACTATTTACTTTGTGTTACATAGTAGAGTACTTTACAATGTAGTGACATTTAGTACATTCACAATATTGTGAACCTTTACAACTGATATCAATTTTAATAATAAACTTTCTATCTCTATTTAATAACTGTACCAAAATTTTAAAAGTAAGATGTGGCCGGGTGTGGTGGTTCACGCCTGTAATCCCAGCACTTTGGGAGTCCGAGGCGGGTGGATCACGAGGTGAGAAGATCGAAACCATCCTGCCTAACACGGTGAAACCCCATCTCTACTAAAAACACAAAAAATTAGTCAGGCGTGGTGGCGGGCGCCTGTGGTCCCACGTACTCGGGAGGCTGAAGCAGGAGAATGGCGTGAACCTGGGAGGCGGAGCTTGCAGTTAGCCGAGATGGCGCCACTGCACTCCAGCCTGGGCGACAGAGCGAGACTCTGTCTCAAAAAAAAAAAAAAAGTAAGATGTATAGGTCAGATTTTTATTGTCTATAGATTTGGTCAGTTTTGGTCTTATTGTCATTTTCTAGAATATATTTAAAATGAACAAATGATAATTTGTAGTTATTTTTAGCTAATCCATGAAAAATTGTGAGCAATTCTCTTTTTTTCTGTTTCCATTATTTGGAATATTACAATGTCATACTAATTCTTCAATATGCTTCTGACTATTGATTTTGCAGAGAATCCTAAAGGGGTCGTGGTGTTAGTGGAGCATATAGCAAATACTGGGGTTGAAACATTAAGACAAAAATATTTTTCAAGTCACCTTGATACAGGCTAAAACTCTAAAGCAATTAGTAGCTTCGAAATATTTTTCTTTGGCTTTAGCTCTATGTCGATGGTAGTATTATGGGTCTTGAGGGTTATTTCCTGTGAAAACTCTGGCATTTTGTAGTTTTAGAGTCTATATGTAAACTACTGTAGCTCTAGAGAATGTATATTTAATATTAGATAGTAACAATTGAGAGCCAGTATTCATTTAGTCACTCAACAAATAATTCGATCAGCTATTGTTTGGTAGGAACTGCTTTAGATAAGCTGAATATGCGAGTGAAAGAGATGACTCAAGATCTACATTCAAACTTATATGTATTCTAAAGGGAGGGGGACAGACAGTAAACTAAAGCTATAATATAATTTCAGATAATAATAAAACATAGTCATGAGGAAATAATAATAATAAAATATAGTAATAATATATTAATAATAAAATAATAATAATAAAGTAATAATAAAATAATAATAAAATAATAATAATAAAACATAGTCATAGTCATAGCTATGAGGAAAATAAAACATAGTCATTTGATAATAGTGACTTGGGGGGAGGTTCACGTTATGGGGCCTGGGGTTGACATCTCCTGATTGAGCTGAGATCTGAATGATTAGAAGGAGCCTGTTGTGGGAAGGTTTGGGTGGAAGATTATGCTAGGCAGAAAGAAAAGCAATTTCAAAGACTCTGAGTTGGGGAGGAGTTTGGTGGACCTGAAGACTAAAAAGAGACCAAGCAGTGTGGCCAAAATAGGGGTGGCAGGATATGGTGAGGTTAGAGAACTAGCTTGGGATAGATCATAGAAGGCCATTTAGGAAAGAGAAAGATGTTTGCAATTGAGTCCAAGTACAAAGAGAAGCCATTGGTAAGTTTCAAGAAGGAGCTTAACAGTATCTTATTCACATTGTAGAAAGTTCACTAAGATTGCTGAATGAAGAATAGATTTTAGGGGCTCCAAAAGAAAAGCAAGGAGAAGGTTTAGAGGTTATTGCTGTACTATCAACAAAAAGATGTCAGTGGCATAGACAAGGATGTAGGAGCAGAGCTGAAGGGAGGTGGACAGACAAATTTGTGGACAGGGATATTTTTTTGTGACAGAGCTGATCAGGCTTGATCCTTGATTAGTAAGTATGTGTGTAGGTGATACAGGAGGTGTCAGAGGTAAGTCAAGGATGACTTCAAGAAATTTTACCTGAACAAGTGGATTGAAGGCGATGCCCTTTATTAGCTAGGGAAGACAGAGAGAGAAACACGTTTAGGAGCTCAGAGGGACAGGTCATGACGAGAGTTCAAAATGGAGAGTCTACAGCACACACATAATCAAGCCATGGAATTGGAAGCCATCTCAGCAGACAGTCTAGGTCAAGCTTGTTGAACCCACGCCCCATGAGCCACATGTGGCCCAGGACAGCTTTGAATGCAGTCCAACACAAATTCTTTCTTAAAACATTATGAGATTTTTTTTTGCACTTTTTTTTTTTTTTTTTTTTTTTTAGCTCAGTAACTATTGTTAGTGTTAGTGTATTTTATGTTTGACCTAAGACAATTCTTCTTTCAATGTGGCCCAGGGAAGCCAAAAGATTGAACAACCCTGGTCTAGGTAATAAAGAAGTGAAAGAGGCCCAGAACGGCGAGCAAAAGAGGCTAAGTGAAGAGTTCCTTTTGATGCAGAGAGAAAGAGACAATGTTGTGACATGGAATTCAAGAGAATAAAGCACTTCAATAAGGAGGAAAATGGCTGCAAGGTCAAGTCAGATGAGGACAGAGAAGTGACCATTTGTTTCAGACTATGGACATTATTGTAATCTTGACAAGTACCATTTTAGTGGATTGTAATGAAAGGGGAGAAAAACTTTACTGGAGTGGATAGAAAGTAAAAGAGATGATAAAAGGAACTCAGTAAATATAGGCATCTACTGATAAGTTTTGCTGTGAAGGGGTTAGAAAAATTTTGTAATAACTGGAATATAATATGAGGTCAAAGGAGATTTTTAAAAAATGGATAATTTGTGTCTTTATGCTTATTGAAATGATCCAGTAGACAAAGAGAGGCTACTGATACCAGCGGCGTCATAGGATAATTACAGCTTGAATTTCTTGAACATGGGAAGAAATGATATTTAGAAAGAAAGGGGAGGGGTTGGCATTTTTGGGCACACGGAAAACTTAAAAAAAAAATTTGTTGTAGTGAAAGGAAGTCAGAGAATGCGAGTGTAGATGTAGATAAGTTAATAAAGTTGGAGTGGAAAGTTGAAGGAGTTCCCATCTGGTCGCTACTTTATTCTCAGGGAAGAATGAGGTGAGTTCATGAGCTGTGGAAGGGAGGGGTTATTAGAGATATGAAGAGAAAGGAGATCTGAAACTTGAACCAAAGAATGGAAAGTATAGAAGGATTCCTGGGCACTGGTGAGTGCTCCTCCAAGACTAGTGGTCAGAGTTTAGAGAAAGGTCAACCTACGTGGTTGTTTGTTTTCTCCAGGAAAATTCAGCTTCTGAAGCAGAGGGGAAGAGTACAAGGACAATTGAGTTTAACCATGGTTGGGCTTTACTTAAATGGGAATAATGTAGAATAAGAGAGAGAGAGAGAAGGACAAAGAAGTTAAAATGAATTGATTATAATGATTATCCATAGACTGTAGACTGGGAGAGGCAATGAATGAGTGAGTTAATGGGAATGGAAAATATTTCACTTTTCTCCCCATAGTTGGATAATTGCTGACATTGGAAGTGGGAAATGGGAGGAATACAGAAATAATGTATCTCGGTGGGAGCTTGACATTAAGACTTTTTTTCTCACTCTGGTGTATTTACTAGTGGTGTCAAGGTCCAAGGTTATGGCATTAAACACGGATGAATGAGGTTGGATTTGAGGAAAAATCTAAAAACTGAGAAGACAAGGGATTAAGAAAACCAGTTCTTTTCATAAAATGCTTGCAGGGGAAAATATTTACAAACTATCCATCTGACAAGGGATTAATAACCAGCATATATAAGGAGGTGAAACAACTCTACAGGAAAAAATCTAGTAATCCAGCTGAATAGGACAAATGATATCAATAGACATTTCTCAAAAGAAGACATACACATGGCAAGCAGGCATATGAAAAGGTGATTAACATCATTGATCACCAGAGAAATGCAAATCAAAGCTATAATGAGGTATCATCTCATTCCAGTTAAACTGGCTTTTATCCAAAAGGCAGGTGATAACAAATGCTGGTGAGAGTGTGAATGGGACACTGTTGATGGGGATGTAAATTGGTACAACCACTATGGAGGACAGTTTGAAAGTTCCTCGAAAAAACAAAAAAAAATAGAGCTACCATATGATCTAGCAATCCCACTTCTAGGTGCATACCCAAAAGAAAGAAATCAGTACATTGAAGAGACATCTGCACTTTCATGTTTACTGCAGTACTATTCACAAGAGCGAAGATTTGTAAGCAACCCAAGTGTTTGTCAGCAGGTGAATGGATAAAGAAAATGTGGTACATATACACAATGGAGTACTATTTAGCCCTAAAAAAAGAATGAGATCCTGTCATTTGCAAAAACACCGATTGAACTGGAGGTGATTTTATTAAGTGAAATAAACCAGGCACAGAAAGGCAAACTTCTCATGTTCTCACTTATTTGTGGGAGGTGAAAATTAAAATAATTGAACTTATGGAGATAGAGAGTGGAATGATGGTTACTAGAGGCTGAGAAGGTAGTGCAAGGGGAGTCGGGGAGGATGTAGGGGGATGATTCATAGGTATAAAATATAGTTTGAATGAATACGTCTAGTATTTGATAGCACAACAGCATGAATACAGTTGATAATAATTTACTGTACATTGAAAAATAGCTAAAAGAGTATTATGGGATTGTAACACAAAGGGTATATGCTTCAGATAGTGGGTACTTCATTTACCTTGCTGTGATTATTACACATCGTATGGCTTTGTATTATTACATATTGTACCAAAGTAGACCATATACCCCATAAATAGATACTCATACTATGTACTTATAAAAATACAAAAAAGAAATAAAATGCTCCCCAGGGAAAGTAATAACCTGGGCATTTCTGTCTAAAAATGAAAACAGTCACTATGGTCACAAAACAGAATCTTCTCTCTATCATTCCTATCACTGCAATCAGTGCTCAGGGCATTCATCTTATCCTGGAGCAGTGGTATTTGAAGCACAGTCATGTTCAGAGAATATCACTTCCTCATGCCCATCCCTCCACGACAGCATTCCCAGTTAAAAGTTTACCCTCCAGTCTAATCACAAAAGAGATAATTTTAAAATTTCAAATTCTGGATGTCATAAGATGTGCTGTATAAAAATAAGGAATTGAGTGCCTATCTCAACTTTTCTTTAGCATAATTATTTAACTTAATACATCCTTATTTTGAGTACCTGCCATATTATGTTAGGTTATAGCAAGAGGTATTTATGAGAATAAACCTTGAATTAGTACTGGAAGAAAAAGTTTTATTTAAATAACAGTGTGCAAAGGTCAGCAAATTTATCTGACATTTTTGAAAGCTTTGGAGATTTCTTTTTCTGTCTTCTGGTATAATTTGGAGAAATAAAACAATTATAGTCATGCACTACATAATGATATTTTGGTCAATAATGGAATGGGTATATGTCTGTGGTCTCATAAGATTATAATGGAACTGAAAAATTCCTATTTCTTAGTGATGTTTAGCTGTCATAAAGTCATAGCATAATTACTTTATTTAAAATATACGGCCGTGCGCAGTGGCTTACACCTGTAATCCCAGCACTTTGGGAGGCCAAGGCAGGTGAATCACGAGGTCAGGAATTCAAGACGAGCCTGGTCAGGATGGGGAAACCCCATCTCTACTGAAAATACAAAAATTAGCCGGGCATGGTGGCGGGCACCTGTAATCCCAGCTACTGGGGAGGCTGAGGCAGAGAATTGTTTGAACCCAGGAGGCGGAGGTTGCAGTGAGCCAAGATGGTGCCACTGCACTCGAGCCAGGGCGACAGAGCGAGACTCCGTCTCAAAAAAAAAAAAAAAAGTTTAGTGTAGCCTAAGTGTATTGCATTTATAAAGTGTGCAGTAGTACAGTGATGTCCTAGACCTTTACATTTCACTCACCACTCACTAACTCACCCAGGGCAACTTCCAGTCCTGTAAGCTCCATTCATGGTAAGTGCCCCATACAGATCTATCATTTTTTAACTTTTATATCATATTTTTACTGTACTTTTTCTGTTTAGATACACAAATATTTACCATGGTGGTGCTATTGCCTACAGTGTTCAGTATGGTAGCATGCCATACACGTTTGTAGCTTAGGAGCAATAGATTATTCCATATAGCCTGGGTGTGTGGTGGTACACTCTATGACGTATGCACAATGATGAAATCTCCTAAAGACACATTTCTCAGAGCATATCCCTATCAGTAAGACTGTTAGAATGTGTGGAATTAGAAAGTAGTGTAAACTTTATAGCAGCTGTTGGAAATCTATAAATTAGGATTAGAATGGGGACCTGTTTACCTGAAAGAGTTAATCCATGCTTTTATGGTGCTTTTTATCCCTACAGGGAGGGCTTCGGACACTGAGAAAACTTTGCTTTGTGTATTCATTCACTCAACAAATATTTATTTCGAGCTACCTATTGGCCAGACATGAACAAAGCTGAAGTCCCTACCCTTAGGGCTATATTTTCTGGTGGCAGGAGGAAGACAACTAAAAACAAAAACAAAAACAACATACATATTCACATTTGGTGTATTAAAGCTGATAATTGCTGTGGAAAAATAAAGGTGGAGTCTGAGAGTTGAGCATATTTGTGTCCACTTCTACCATCTTCTGGTTGAACTTCTTGCTTTTCTTACAACATGTCATGCTATTCTACCTAAAATTTTTCAGCTTGGCCCACAGTGTCTACCCTGGCTCTTGTTGGTCTCTCAGCTTAAACACTAAATCATGTAGGGAGTCATTCCTGACTGTTCTGTACCTGGAATAAGATGAAATTCTCCCCACTTTGTCCTCCTTTTTTTACCCCCATAGATTTCTATTATAATACCCATAAAAAGATACTACTTTTTTTTGGTTTATGGTTCATTCAAACTGGTATGGTTTGAATGTGTCCCCCAAATTTCATGTGTTGGAAACTTAATCACAACACTTATGTTGATCGGAGGTGGAACCTTGGAGAGGTAATTAGGATCAGGTAAGGTCATCACAGTGGTGCCCCCAGGATGGGACTGGTAGTTTTACAAGACGAGAAAGAGAAACCTAAGTCAGTAGGCATGATCATATCCTCTTGCCATGTGATGCCCTCGGCCATGTTCTGACACAGCAAGAAGGCCTTCACTGCTGCTGGACCCTCAGTCTTGAACTTCCCAGCCTCCAGAACTGTAAGAAATAAATTTATTTTCTCTATAAATTACCCAGTCTGTGGTATTTTGTTATAGCAACACAAAAAGGACTAAGACATGTTCCTTTCTCCTAACGCTAAACTCCTTGCAGTAAGATCTGCAAGGTAGGAATTGTGTCCTATTAATCTTTGTATCCTTAGCAGTCATTGCAGAGTGTGACATATTGCATCAAAATATTTTTTCAAAGAAACAAAATTTAGAGCAATAAAAAGAAATAAGCTATCAAGGCATGGAAAGCTATGGAGGAACCTTCAATGCATATTTCTAGGTGGAAGAAGCCAGTATAAAAAGGCTGTGTGATTCCAAGTTTATGAGATTTTAGAAAAGGCAAAATTGTAGAGATAGTAAGAAGATCAATGGCTGCAGGTGATTTGAGAAAGGAAAGATGATATAAGTAGGTGGAGCACAGGGGATTTTCAGGGCAGTGAAACTATTCTGTATGAGACTGATTGTGAATACATGTCAGTATGCATTTATCAAACCAATGGATGTTCAACACAAAGAGTGAACCCTGATGTAAACTATGGAGTGTAGTTAATAATGATGTATCAACATTGGTTCATCAATTGTAACAGATGAACCACACGAATGCAAGATGATAATAATAGGGGAAATTGTGTATGGTGGGATTGGAGGTTGGTTTATGAAATGTCGTGTATTATCTGCTCAATTATTTTGTGAATCTAAAACTATAGTAAAAAATGTCAACAGCTGTATTAGTTCATTTCCATGTTGCTAGTAAAGACATACCTGAGACTGGGTAATTTATAAAGTAAAGAGATTTAATGGACTCACAGTTCCACATGGCTGGGGAGTCCTCACAATCATGGTGGAAGATGAAGGAAGAGCAAAGGTATGTCTTACATGGTGGCAGGCAAAAGAACTTGCATAAAGCGGAATTCCCCTCTATGAAACTATTAGATCTCCTGAGACTTATGTACTATCATGAGAACAGCACAGGAAAAATCTGCTCCCATGACTTAATTACCTCCCACTGGGTCTGTTCCATGACATGTGAGAATTATGGAAGCTATAATTCAAGATGAGATTTGTGTGGGGACACAGCCAAACAATATCAATAACATTTTAAAAATAAAATTTGGCAACAAAAGCAAGATTTGAGGTAAGATAGTGCACAAATAGGCCAAAGTGCTTTTTTTTTTTTTTAAATAAAAGAAATGCTTGAGCATGTGTTCATGAAAAAGGCATGAAATACTTCATAAGCAGCTACCATCCTTCCTGATTCCTTTTTTATACTATATAAAATGGAAGGAACCAGCTTTACAAAGAGTGTTGGTGTGCTGGATAAAGAATAAAATATTTAGACTGACATACATTTGAATCCTACTAGCTGTGAGACCATGCTGAACCTGTGTCCTCATCTGTGCAGATCATAATACTGGCTTAAATGAGACACAATGTCTGAAATGTTAGCACAGTGCATGGCATACAGAATGTGAATAGTTTTCTTCATTTTTCCTTTTAAGAGAGCATAAAAATGAAACAAAAGTCTGAATTATTGATGGGCAAAAATAGGGAGATGACATGTTGGTATAGCACCCACATTTTTTACCTATAAATCTGAGGACTAGCTCTGTGTTCCATATGGTTCTGTTGGGTTCCATTTGACCAGGCACCTATATGAGTTTTATCCTTTTTAAACTCCTATATAATAACAGGTGAAATGCCTTTTCTCATGTTAGGGTTTCTCAGGTAAGAGATGATGCTATGTGTCATAAGTGAGAAGGTATGAGATGAAATTGGCAAGTTAAGAACTATAAGAAAATTCTGGAAATGCCCGGATAGAAAATGTGCATTGGTAACAATATTGTAATAATAGCACACCTTATAATTATTTGGCTACACATCTCAGTTTCCTTACCAGAGAACAAGTTGCTATACCATGTGTTAATCACCTTTACATCTGTCTCTCCCATCAGGATGCAGTATAATATTGAGTAGTAGGTGCTCAACAAATGTTTATTAAATTAAGAGTTTATATGGCTCTTGATTTTTAAAAAGCACTCTTTTTTCAATAAGATAGAAAGGAAGCTTACCTACTAGACCCTCACTTTCATATAGCAAAGCCTGGGCCTATAGAACGTATTTAACACACACACTCACACATGCACACTCCATAGATGTAAAAACAAGTTATTAACCTGGGAGCATATCTTCCATTTTTTCTCTTTTTCAGCTTCTTAGTGTGGACAGCTCTGCCAAACATCTGTAGGTTTAAAAGAAGTTCAAAGCAAGGTAGAAAGAAAAGAAATCCACTTAAAGTATCTCAGCTTGACTCCTGTCACTCTGTACAAGGTCTGAATGTGATTTGAACACCAACACACCAAGCTAAGCTTTGTGTGAGGAAGTAAATGTTAGACTGAAATGGGAACCTGAAGCAGGTCATTCTTCCTTTGTTGAGTTTCTCCTCCTTGTCAAACCCCTGGGCTGCATGTTGTCGTTCCTGTTTGTCACTGATAGCCTATCACAAAGCCCCTTCTGTTATGGTGGTGTACCTGAAACTCCCACTAGCCAGCAGAGCATAAACACCAAGGTGGAGCCACCTTCCAAAAACCTCTCACACACAATAGCTACTGCTGTCGCAGCAGGACAATTGAGTGGATCTTATGGTGGTATATTTTTTCCCATCATATGCATGACAGAAAGTCTAATGGACCTTGTTAGTTTCTTGAGTAGCTTTTAGGGCCTTATAAAATGGCCTGTTATCAGTTTAATCAGTGTTCCCAAGATGTCTACCTGGATGTCAAAGATCCCTGGAAGTAGCTGTATTTTCAGTTGTCTAGTGAGCAAGGAGCAGGTAATAATTAGCTAAAAAACTGGAGAAGAAAACTTTTTGCACCCAAGAAGGAAAAGCCAAATACTAAGAACACTTAGTGAAGAATAAATATTTCTCTAATTCCTTTTGGTTAAGTTTTATTTCACAGCCTTTAAAACTTGAAAGATTAAACGGGCAAAGTTATATTGTACAAGACTTTACTGTGTACCTTAATAAAGAATTTGGATCACTGCAGTTTACAGTAAAAATGTTAAAAACTTGATATGAGTTTATACCCAATTTTGGGATCTATAATTCCCTAAGTGTAGTACTAACTACACCCTGGTATTGTCTGGGGAAGGAATGTGAAAATGGAGAAGAATAGTGAAATAACATCGGAAAGAAACTATTTTAAAAAATTACCATTTAGAATTTTAGGTATGTCTGTGTGATTTTCTAAGACTTAAATTTTGATGTAAAATGGAAAAGACTTTAGGAGATAAAGAAAGAAAAACTGTATCTGACCCAAATAATGCAAGCCATCTAGTAGGAGTCCCTGTAAGAACCTAAACTATATTTCATATATTGATGCTTACTAATATTTCCTAGAATTCCTAAAACCTTTGTGTTTCCTCCTGAAATGATAAATGCCATTTAGGTTTCCTTACTAACTATGTAGGCTTAGAGCTCTCCTGTTTTAGGTTGTTATTGAATGTAATTCTCCATCCAAAAATTCAACTGTGTAAACTAATTTCTAGTGTGATAGACAATTATTCTCTGTCAATCTGGAGTCTCCTATAATATAGCATGGGATTTGTTTAAATTGGATGGGGTCACATAGTCTGAGGTATTGGAGTGGGGTGCACCTGATCAAGGCATCATTTGTGGAGTGATGGCCTCTTCCCATTCACCAACGCAAGTTACTAACCACTTCTCATCCATGAACGCTGTCAGACTGGCCAGCACTCCTATCACTTTCCACTATGATTTGCTGTGTGTGCAAATATCTCTGTTGCTTCTAAGCACCATGAAAGTGTGGAAATCCATGTATGAGACTGTGGCCTATCTTCTTAAAAGTTCTGTGCAGCATTTCTTCTCTGACTCCAAAGAAATCTGTCCAGGAATAGAATGCAGGGTTCTTCCCTGCACAACCCACAGATCGCCGCACTTACTACCTTCTCTTGATATGTCATCCTCTCATGCCAAAACTCAAGGAATCACAAAGGATCGCAGTACAAGTGTGTAGGCTGAGCTTTGCACTGGAACACTGTTCCAGCCCAGTATAATCACCATAATCTGAGAACTTACCAGAAGTGCAAATACCCCAGATAAACTGAATGAGAAACTCTGACATTGGGGTCTTCATGTCTGTGTTTTAACAAGCCTTCTGTGTAATTCTGATGCATATTAAAATTTGAGAGCCTCTGGACCAGAGGACGGTTAACTTGAATCAAGTGAATAATATTAGATAAATGGTTGCATTCTTGGGACTCAGTTTTCTCATTTAAGATTAATAATTGCTCTCTACTTAATCTAATGGGAAGAGAACCCTTTTGTTTTATTCTTCTGAGACCAAGGTATACATATATGCCCCAGGAAGTTTCACTTGGTTTGTTTTTTATAACATATATTCTTGGTCTTATCCTTTGCCCCTGCAGGACAAGAGCATGTCTGAGTGTTTATTTATGTCGCATGTTCCCTAGAAGGCAATGTAACAACATGGGTAAGGGTGGAAGGTTTCAGGAAAAACAGCCTGGAGTCAAATCACCAGCTCTACCTCTTACTATGTGACCTTCATCAAGTTTTCAACTTCCCTGTGCCTCAGTTTCTCAGCTGCAAAATTAAGATGATGCTGTAATAATCCCTTCCTCCTAGAGATAGAATGAGATAACGTTCATGCAAGAATTGGATATATGTCACAGGGCTTAGCGTTTGTTAGTGCCTAATTAATATTGACAAGTTTTGAGTTGAATGCAGGCTAGGCACTTTGCTAAGGGTGAGAGATGAAACAGACACCCTTCCTTCCTTGGAGGAACTTGTTCTACAAGTAAGAAGAACCACACATATAAATATCTAATCCCCAAAGGTATTGGAGACTCTCTAATAGCACCTGGAAAAAAGAAGGACACAATGAAGGCACAAGGAGTCTTGAAAGGACAGTTCAAGTGCAGTGAGCAGACTCATCACCATAACTGATGGAAGACCAACAAATGACCTTAATATCATCATGAAAACACCAATAATGTCAGTTTACACTATTTTCCAGATCCTTTTCATGATCTAATTGGTCTTCTCAGAAAGCCTATGAGATAGATATTTGAATAATCTCCATTTGATAAACTAGGAAACTTTGGAACTTATTGAGGCAAAGTAACCTGCTTAGAGAAACTTAACTAAAAATGTGGGAGTTTTGACTCAAATCTATATGCCTCAGAATTGACTTATTATTTAAATAAAACTCATGTAAAATGTTTTAATCATTTCAACAGTTATATTCTTTAGGTTTCACATGTTAAATATGAATAAACAATCCTAAAGAAATAAAGTGACTTGTCATAGGGAAAAAATATTTTAAAAACATTTTTAAGAGAGAGAAGATTGCAATTTAAGGCCTTGACTTTTCTTTCTTTCTTTTTTTTTTCTTTTCTTCAACTTTTATCTTAAATTCTGGGGTACGTGTTTGTTACCTTTATAACAAACCTGCAGGATGTGCAGTTATGTGACATCATGAACCATTTTAGGTAGGTTACATGTGTTACTGTCCTTTACCTGCAGGATGTGCAGGTTTGTTACGTAGGTAAACGTGTGTCATGGTGATTTGACTCACAGATCAACCCATCACGTAGGTATTAAGCCTAGCATCCATTAGCTATTCTTCCTGATGCTCTCCCCTGTCCTACAACAGGCCCCAGTGTGTGTTGTTCCCCACCCTGTGTCCATGTGTTCTCATCTTCAGTTCCCACTTATAAGTGAGAACATGCAGTGATTGGTTTTCTGTTCCTGCGTTAGTTTGCTGAGGCTAACGAAGGCCCTGACTTTTCTTTGATCTCTATTCCACCTCTGCTTCATTGAATTAACCGGACTGCCATCTTCTCACCTCTCAAAACAACCCAAAAGATCAGAAGGCGACAAAGTTCACCGTTTTGAACAAAGAAATTTATAAAGCGAGAGAGTATTGTGGAACTGGCTCTGAGGGGTACCTAAGATTGTGTGGTGGGTGCCCAGTCATCTGATCCAAGCAGGTGAGTGTTGCTATTCTTTATCTCCTTTCTCTTATGACAATTTCAGCCGTCAGTCATTTAAAACTTCTCCCTGTTACTTCCACTTGAGCTTGAACAGCTTCTTGATCTCATCCAAAGATGCTCAATTTATTGAGGAAAACATATAATTATTCATCATTGTATAATAAATAACCAATTTACTTTACAAATAATTCCAGCTAAATTATTTTATTTGTAAAGGAAATATACTTTTAAAAGTTGGAAGAAAAAAACCAAAGAGTAAAATTATCTTGTCAGAAAGAAAAAAATACCCAACAATTTTATGTGACATCATGTCTTTTTAAAGAAAATAAATCTTTTACCAGCCTTTCATAAAAGCCAGTATTTGGGAGTGCATAGAAACTTGTTAGATGCTAGATGCTACTTTTGAAAATGAAGAAAATGAAGACTAATGCTGATTGGCTTTCCTGTGGTGCCCCTAGATGATAAATATGTAAACACTTTGTATATTTTACCTTGGTTTTGAGACGAACATAATACATAGGTCAGTAAAGTCAACAACACCTAAATTGTTAAAAGATTTTCCTGGGTCTTTTGGGAATGGTAAAACAGGATACAACCTTTTATTCTCATTTCCCTTCATGAAATGTACTCTCTCTCTTTTTTTCTGGAACACATGATAGTTGCTATGCATACAGATAGCTCCTAACAATGCTGCTCTGACATTTAAGCACTTCACCTTCTATGCAGTACAGCCTGTTTGTCCTTTTAAACTTGGCTACTGGGCCAAATGCAAAGGAACCACTGTGTGACTTTTCACTTATCTTCTGTACCCAAGCCTACAAAGTTAGTGCTTGAGTGTGTCAGGTATCACCTAGGGACCTAAGAACGAAGCTTTTTACATTTAACCCAATCCCATGACCTGTACTACATTGCCTTTGATTTGAAGGCAGTTTAGTTCACTACCAAGGCTGCCTACTACATTATTTGGAATCAAATTCACCTGAAATGTGGGCACACAATAATTCCTAGTTTTCTGCAGGATGACTTTGGGCATGCTTCATTACATGCTGGAGAGTGTGACAGTGGGAAACAGTAACGTTTTCTTCTTGTACATACTGCTTCAGCAGAGCTGCTTAAAAAAATTTTTCAGAAAAGTTGCAAGAATAAGTATAGTTCGAATATCATGTTTATACTATACTGTTTATTTACCCAGATTCATTTATTAATTTTTAATCTCGCTTAGTTTCTCATTGGCTCATTTGTTTGTCTCTCTTATTTCTGCCCTTGCACACACACTTACACATATATTTTGAACCATTTTAGGTAGGTTACATGTATTATTGTCCTTTACTTTCTTTTCTTTTTTTTTTTTTTTGAGACAGTCTCACTCTGTTGCCCAGCTTGTAGTATGGTAGCTGGTGCTATCTTGGCTCACTGCAACCTCTGCCTCCCAGGTTCAAGCGATTCTCTTGCCTCGGCCTCCTGAGTAGCTGGGACTACAGGCATGCACCACCACACCTGGCTAACTTTTGTATTTTTTAAAGTAGAGATGGGGTTTCACCGTGTTGGCCAGGCTGGTCTCGAACTCCTGACCTCAAATGATCCATCCGACTAGGCTTCCCAAAGTGCTGGGGTTATAGGCGTGAGCTACCACACCTGGCCACCTTTTAATTTAAACAGTCTTAAAACTTCTCCCTGTTTATTTATGTTGCATGTTCCCTAGAAGGCAATGTAACAACATGGATAAGGGTACAAAGTTTCTGGGAAAACAGCCTGGAGTCAAATCACTGGCTCTATCTCTTACTATGTGACCTTCATCAAGTTTTCCACTTCCCTGTGCCTCAGTTTCTCAGCTGCACAAATAAGATGATGCCGCAATAATTCCTACTTCATAGAGGTAGAATGAGATAATATTCATGCAAGAATGAAGTTATAAAGTGCTGGGATTACAGGCATGAGCCACCGCACCCAGCCACCTTTTAATACTTCAGGAGATATTTTTTAAGAATAGGATATTCACTTACGTAACTACACTTCACTTAACAGCTTCAGTAATTTTAACATTGACAGAATATCTTTATTAAATCTACCATCCATATAATTTCAATTTTGGCAATTGACCCAATACATTTTCTTTCACTTCTAGAGTCTAGTATTACATTTAGTTGTCATATCTCTATAATCATTTTAAAATCCAGAACAATTCCACAACCTTTCTTTGCCTTTTATGACAGACATTTTTGAAGCATGCAATCTCTTATCTTTTTGTTTTTAGAGATATTTATTTCTCATATGACATTTATCTGATGTTAACTTATGATTAGATTCTCGTTAGGTGTTCTTGCTCAGAATACTACATAAGTGAAATTGTGGCCTTCTCAGGATATGTCATTGAAGGCACCATGTCCATATACTCCTCATTGGTAATGTTAATATTGATCACCCTGTTCGTATATTGTCTGATATTACCACTGTACAATATCCAATTTCCCTTGTAACTAATAAACAATCTACAGGGAGGCAATTTAAGATTATACAAATAATCTGCTCCTCATAAAAATTTCTCCCCAGGTATGTTACCGGTTGATCATTCCTGAGTAATCCAATCTTTACTATGATGATTACAAGTGCTGATTTTCTAGCTTCTACACTTCTTCCTCATTTATGAGTCAGTATTACAATGTACATTAGAGTACTCAGTACTCCTTTCTCTTCTGTTTATTTTCATATCTATTTATTATGGGTGTGAACTCGTGAATTCCAACTTTTTAGAACTGTTCATAATTCATTAGAGAACATACTTATTTTTTGCTCCAGTTGTCCCAGATTTGACCCATGGAATGCCTTCAAGCATCACCCAACTGTTTGTAACATGCTCCATTATTATATTTAGCACTTCCTTACTTCATGGCGTAACAAGATATTTCAGCTCATTTTGTCTATTTCCTGTTCCACTTGTGGACTCTGTCATTTTTTTCAAGGGGGACTTATTCCTTTTAGTGGGAAACAGTATTAGAGGCCAAGATCTGGTACTAGGAATGCCAAGAGGGCTGTTTTTAAAACTAACAAGAAGAAAGATATCCTGAGATTTCACTTAAGATATTATTCAATTATTTCAGCTTGACTATTCTGAATGTTTAGAACAATTAGATTTTAAAGTATTGAGGCAGGCATAAACGACAGTTAATTGGAATGTTTTTGATTGCTTTGTTTAATCTTTGTAAAGCAATGTGGACAAGAAGAAGAGTTCAGCTCTAGCGGCCTAGGTTTCCTTTACTGTTATGGTATAGACACCCCTAGGAAGCTTGGTTTTCAAGTAGTATTCTCAAATTATTGATTTGGTTTTGGCAATATCCATTAATGTCGGCACCCAGGAAACATGAGTACATTTAGAAATGATGTCATTCTCATCACAGGGCTCTGTCTTCAGTGGGTCCTAGCAGTGGAATGAGTATCAGCAGGATAGGACTCCTGTGGCCCATCCTACAGTGCTGCAAATGTACAGAGGGTGAACAGGATTCTTGCTTTCAAAGTAGTTTCCTCAACTCCTTCGATCCAATTTGACTTTAAAATATACATTTCCTTTTTCTGGCCAAAGCTCTTGATTTGGTTCTTTAAAAAGTCTGCTTCAGCAGTTGATTTTCCTCTCTAGAGAGACATTCCAGTAACTTCCTAAGGAAATCTGGCTTATTTTCAATTTGAATGTTTTATTGAGAATTATAAATGAAGGTCCGTTTCAACCTCAGGTAATAACTCAAAGTTATTAGGCATTATGATAATGCCTTTCCTCATATGAATACTGTTAGTCATGTAACTAATAGTAGGCTTCTAATGTTAAGATAATAAATTCATACTAATTCAGATTATAACAAAGTTATAAATGCCACCCTGGATTACTAAAAGCAAATAGATGTTGACTTTAAATATACAGTATCAATTAGTCTTATATGCACTATAACATGATTAGAGTACAAAGAGCAATGAACAATTTGCCATATAATCATAATGCAAAGTTGATGAGCTAAATTAAAACACCATAAATATAAATACATTCACATACCGCAGTTGAATATACATAACCCGCATTTCCTGGGAAACACAATCTTTAATAAATAGTTGAGTTCCCCAATGGACTATAAATCAGGGAGGAGAAATCAAGGCATATAACATACCATGTTATGAAAAGAGTGTAGAAAATGAGATGACCTGTGCATGGGCTTCTTATTCCTGTTGGGATTGATGTGGGGAAATTTCTCAAATCAGTCCAAGAATCAAGGAATGTCTTAACCAATAACTGTACAGTTGTATTAAATGTGAATGAGAAATACACATCAGAGAAATCAAAATTGTGTAGGTCTTAGAGTAGACACTATTTAGATGTCAAAGATTTTAAGTTTTAAAAATGTGATAAATGCCCTTTAATAACTTAGATGTGTGTCCTTAAAAATATTGATATTAGAAGTTTTCAGATTCTTGCTTGCTCATTGTTTTTAATCACCACCCATTTAGCATTTTAAAATCAAATCTTTGGAGTAGGAGGACAGGTTTCTTGTTTAATAACAAATTAAATTGCACTTCAATGCAGATGTGCTTCCGCTAAACACACTATGACTAATTAAATACATTACCAAGCTATCATATATTATGGCAGAGACTATTTTTCAAAGATGATACTATGATTTGAATGCATGTATCCTTCCAAAATTCATATATTAACCCTGATCACCAAGGTGATGATATTAGAAGGTGAGACCTTTTTATGATATGAAAGCTCTGTCCTCAAGAATAGCAAGAATACCCTTATGCAAGAGCTAGAAGGAACTAACTAGGCTCTTTTGCCCTTCCCTTCCTTCTACCATGTGAGGACACAGTGCTTCTTTCTTCTGGAGGATGCAGCCAGCAATAAGGCATCATCTTGGAAGTAGGGTGAATCCTCACCAGATGCTGAATCTGCCATCACCTTGATCTTGGAGTTCCCAGCCTCCAGAACTGTGAGAAACACATTTCTATTATTTATGAATTACCCAGTCTCATATTTTGTGATAGCAGCACAAGTGGACAGATGGTTGCAAGAATATTACTCATTCCACTGTCCTTCTGAACAACCTGACACTCCCCTATCAAGAGGTGTTTCTCTGCCTCCTTAAAAATGGCAGTGTTCATGACTGCTTTGAGCATTAGAGTATGGGAGAAATGATGCTATGCCCATTTCTGGTATAGCCTTTGAGTGGCCTAGCAGTTTCTCCCTCTTCAAAAACCATCTACCATGTAAGAAGTGACTACCCTGAGGCTATTGTGTTGTGAAGCCCAAATCACATGGAGAGCCTCTGCAGGATGAAAACTTATGTGAAGAGAGAGACCATGTTGCTACAAGGTACAAAAAAATGTAAATAAAGATGCCATCTTGTGGCAACAATAGGCACTAGGGACTACTAGAGGGGAGAGGGAGGGAGAGAGAAAGGGTTGAAAAGTAATTGAGTACTGTGCTTAGTACCTGGGTTATGGGATCAATCAATCTTACCCCAAGCCTCAGCCTCACACAATATACCCAAGTAACAAACCTGCGTATATACCCCCTGAAATCTAAAATAAAAATTGAAATTATTAGAAAAAATAGATGCCATGTTGGAAGAGGATTCTCCATCCCCAACCACCATAGCTGTAACAGAAGCCATATGGATCAGATATAAACTGCCCTGCAGAGCCCTTTCCAAATTTCTGTTGCACAAAATTGTGAGCAAAATAAAAGTGTTGCTTTAAGTGACTAAGTTTTGAGCTAGTTTCCTTTTCTTTTCTTTTCCTTTCCTTTCTTTTCTTTACTTTCTTTTCTCTTCTCTTCTCTCTTCTTTCTTTTCTTTTCTTTTATCTTCTTTTCTCCCCTCCCTTCCCCTCCCCTCCCCTTCCCTCCCTTCATTCCCTTCCCGTCCCTTCCACAGGGTCCCACTCTGCCACCTAGGCTGGAGTACAGTGGTGTGATCAGAGCTCACTGTAGCCTTGAGTGTCTGGGTTTAAGTGATCCTCTTATCTTAGCCTCCTGAATAGCTAGAACTCCAGGTGCATGTCACCTGGCTATTTTTTTTTTCAATTTTTTTGTACAATTGGGTCTTGCTATGTTGCCCAGGCTGGTCTCAAACTCCTGGCCTCAAGCAATCTTCCTGCCTTGGGCTCCCAAATTGCTGGATTACAGGAGTGAGCTACCACCCCTGGCCTTGGGCTAGTTTCTTAAGCCATAGGATATAACAAAAACAAATATTGACCAAATATAAATGTAATAGAGGGGCTCCAAGCTGTATGTTTTGGTTCTTCCCTATGTGGCAGTGCCAGGCAATGTCCTGAGTGCTGATGATAAAGACCGAAAAGATAAACATTATCTCATCCTTGCAACCCAGCAAGCAAGACATATAAACAACTATCTATGATAAACATGACAAATGCAATAATAAACTAATATGAGGCCATAAAAATAATAATTGATTTTTCTTCCATTAGAAATTATGCACTACAAAGACAGGTATTTTATCTGTTTGGTTCACACCAAATGTCAAGAACAGTGCCTGGTATGTAGCAGGTAATTAATAAATATCTGTTGGATGAACAAATGGCTGAATGAATGACGGAGATGATGGGCATGTGAACTGTAATGTTTGGAAATAACTCCTGAAATAATTGAGAAAAGAGGTGATATTTTAACAAGATTTGGAAGAATGCCTAGATTTTCATTAGGAGAGATAGAAGGAGAGAGTAGATAAAACATGGGTGGAAAATGGGATAGTCTATCATCTGCCATTTAATACCACTTCATGGTCAGCAACTGAGACTGTTAGAGCAGTAAGGGTGGCCTGAGATTCACTAGTCAGTCAGCCTCTAATTTGAAAAAATTTTGGCATCCCACCCAAAACTACATCAAAGAATTAGTATGATCCTGATGAATGTTAGGGCTTTAGATGGGATGAATCCACTGATTGAAGTAATCCTCTAACACATCCAGGGTCTCAGCAATCTCTCAGATCCAAGGATAATAGATTCAGAATTAATTATTTGAAGCCATTGGCTACATTTCACTGAAGTTTTAAATCCTTGTGCTTATTTTATGATCAACATGGTCTCTACATTGGGGGCAAATGGGAACCTCATCCTGTTTATCAGCTACCATTTAAATATAAAGTAAGGTAATGTTTACACTTTATTTTATATTTGAGAAGGCCAAAAAGACTGTTAGTTTAATTTAGTTTTGTTTCAGATTGGGTCTCGCTATGTTAGACTGGGTCTTGCCCAGGCCAGTCCTGAATTCCTGGGCTCAAGTGGTCCTGACCCCTCAGCTACATGGGTAGCTGGGATTATAGTGTGTCCTGCCATGATCATTAGTCTTAATGACTAAACATATTAGTTTGCAATAATTGCCTGTGAGTTTTAGAAGGACACTGAAAATCTCATGTCTATTCTCAATCATTAATTTACTGATTTACTTATTCATATTTGCTATTTGAAAACATGTCAGCATAGTAACAGTCTTTAAATGTTTTGATCCATATTAAAATAAAAAAGGTAGAAGTATAAACCACTTCAGTTATTAAAGATATATTGATCCTTTAATGCATTTTAGACAGGTCTACCCTTTGTTATTCACCGATACTTAAGTGCTTTTGAAGAGCGCTATGCCAAATACCTAGGAGATAAGAGGAAAAAAAGTAGAAAATATAGATTCTGTCTACTGGGAATTTGAAGTAAAAAAACAGACTCAGACTAAGCCCAAATAAATGCATGTAATCACAAATGAACACAATAAATATATATTAAATAAACTCTGAGTGTACCAATATAGTTATTTCTGTGCCACTGACAGGATTAGAGTTGTTCTAGGAGGGAACATTGCTTCCAGGACCACTTGAAAATAATGAAAAGATGATCTATTTCTGCCACTTTATGGGAAGTGGTTAAGGACATTAGGGACTTATGAGTACAGGAGCTGCAGTATTCTCAAATAGAACTATCTATCTACCCCCCCGCCACTCTCTCTCTGTCTCTGTCTCTCCTATTGGTTGTGTTTCTCTGGAGAACCCTGACTAATACAATCCCTAACTCTGAATCACTCCCAGGTATCATTGCTAAAATGTCCTTCAAGCAAGAACTTGGAAGGCAATATATATATCACGTCATGTTATAACAGATAATCACTAAGATTAAATTTTGTATTACTCTCCTGATGGCTATTATAGTCGGCAGGTGACTTGATTCAACTCTTAAACAGGTCTAGACTATAGAACCAACTGCCTTATGGCTGTGATAGCTGTTTAGGGCAGTTACTCATTCATTGATATTTGGTATGAGTCCCACTACTGTTAGGCAACAGGTGTTGGTTCTATAATCTCTGCACAAGAGTCAACAAACTTATTTTATCACAGCCAGTGGATTCTGTGGTTGGCTAAAACTTTACAATATTCATGACACTGATTAGAAGCTATCAGAGCATTTCTGAACACATTTTTTCAATAACATAGCCAACATTTCTTGAATACTATGTGCCATAGTGCTAGAAATTTTATAAGTAATATCTAATTCAATCCCTACAGCAATCCTATAATTATCATTGCTATCTCTATTTCATAAGAGAAAAACTGAGGCATAATCATACAACTGTTATAGTTGATTAGTAATTCAAATCCAGGTTTGACTACAACGTATCTATTTTTTTAACCACTGTTAAAATATGTAAACTTGTTTACATCAGGCATTAAACAAACATCAATGTAGTGTTTTTATGAGACTAGAGCTGCACATGATATACAGCTTATTGTTGAACATTAGATATTAGTGATAGAATTATTAACTTAAGTTGAATGAAAAGGAAACAAAATTAGAATTCTCAGTTGTGATTTGCATGAACTACTTATGACAATTATAAACAGGCAAACCTTGATAAATCTGTCAACATATGTTGTTGACACATACTTTGATCACATAATATTAAACATAAAAATTCTATGATAGTCACACCAATGTTTCAAATAATGGAACTCCAGAGAAACTCACCAAAAGTATGTAATAACTGATGAAATTAGTTTTCTATTGCCCAGTCAAGATTATAAAAAATATGAATCAGAATGCTACCTTTAAAATCACAATATTGGCATGAAGAAGTTGAATGTACTTAAAAAAAAAAGAGCAGAATTTAAAAAAGAGAAATGACAATACAGTTCAAATATCTGAAAAAAATTATCAGGTAATGGGCAATTTCAAATAAAATAGTCTTGACATAAAGGTCAATTGTAAAGAAATTTCGGAAGCTGGTTATAAAATTAAAAGCATTATAAACATGAATTAAATATTTTCTAACACCAGATACATAAGTATAAACCCATGTACAATCTGATTTATTATAAAATCTTACTGTATGACACCAATAAAACCATTCTATATCAATAGGGACAAACCCTAGTACTTCCCCCATTTGCCATGTGTTGCAGGCGGTTTCATGCACCTGTTGTGGGTGTGTTTTCATCACTAAAGCAGAAAATTCATGTATAGAAAATCCATTATAAGTACAATTTTTCTAGAATTTAAAACCTTTTGCATATGTTTCTGGTATTAGGATAGCTAAGTCAAAACAAAAATGCTACACAAAAATGAAAAAGAGTATAACTTTGCAAATAATTGGAGGAGTGGTTCTATAAGTGTCATATAGAAATTTATCACTGTGTGTACAAATATCAGACGTTAATAGATGATGAATGTTTTAGTAATACTCAATAGTTCCACTTCACAAGAAATGCAAACATGTGAATTTAGACTAAAATTTGTAACAACAAAGTCTTAGCTATGTATGTATAAGTGTAACGTCTTGTCTCAACACTCAATTAAACTAAACATACTCTTAAATATTAAATAAATTAAAAATGAAAATGTATGGGGAAATAGTAAAATGCTAAGAAAATGTCTAAGTGTTGCCAACAATGAACAGTACCATCCCAAAATAAATGCTATTACCATTTCTGACACAGTCTGGATAAGAATCTCAACCTCTCAAAGGTACATTTTAATCATAAAAAGGCAGAATAAAATTGTTTACTTTTCTATGGGAGATACTAAGAGACTTTCTTACCATGTTTTTCTAAAATTTTATGATGTGTTGCTATTTTTAACAAGATTTTAATATTGATTAATTTGATATTTTGATGTTATTCTTCCAGGTTCATATTTGAAGAATTTTATTGAAATTGGGAAAGGAGAGATGTTTGTTGAAATCCAGAAAAGAGAGCCTTTTAAGTTGTGGGAGAATTATTTGAAGTGTTAGCCCCCAAAGAATAAAACTATTGTCATTTTTGTTCCTCCCAGTCTCTTGCTCTTTGGGGATCGTTTCTCTTTTAATTTATTGCTCTGTGTTCTAAAAAGTGAAGAGAGATTACAAACTACATTTTAAAAGTGTATTAAATATAACTTATGGTAAATTAGTAATACCTCTTGAAAAATCCTGCTATGAGCTCTCTCATGGTGCTTCCTTTGGGGGAAGATAACTCAATTGTGTTGATTTAAAGGTTCTGTCTAGTTCTTTTAAACATTCCTTTCATGTTGTATTGCTCAGCTTGTAATAGACTGTTATTGCCCTATATTGAGTTTGCAGAGTGAAGGTAAATCTTTCGTGATGTGATTGTGCCACTGCAAACTCAATATTGTTCACAGGGCCTTTAAAACTCTCAGTTACATTGCAGCAGAATAGCACACATTTTCATTTTTACCTTTTTATATTTTTATTCTTTGTTCTGAAGCTGAAAGTATATATGCTTACATACACTCTATAGAGGTTGTTCTGTGAAGTAGTAACTCATAAGCAAAGAGAACATTGTCGGGTGGGTATTTTTTCTGAAACCGTCGGTTTTATTGTTAATCTTTTTCTTTATATTCCATTAGATACTCTACTATGTTATTGAAAAGGCACCACTATTGGGAAAACCTCAACTCAAAAATCTACCTAAGTTCTAGTTTGAGCTGTTTACTAAGAGCACATAACAACACTATTGAAAGAGTCTCCTGAGGAGCCCTGGCCCGCCCTGGAACTCAGATAAATGTAATTTCCCCTGGTGGTAGATCACAAGGTAAGACCTAGGTGACCAGAAGTATTAGCATAGATGATTGGACTGTTTCACTGAAAATGGAAACGTTCTTTATGTAATGGCTTAAGTTATTATTTGCTTCTTTTGCTAAATTTCTTGCAAAAAAATCTAGTATTTTTCACTGGAGCAGCATTCAACTCATACTTTAAAACTGCTTGTGAAGCAAAGTAGCTGTAAAGCTCTTATGCTTTCGTTTTACTTTTTGGCATGTGCCCTCTGATTATTCTTTTTTTCCTGTTATTTTAAAGGATATGATCACAGTTTTGGAACAATTACTAGTTGATCAAAAATTTTGAGATAAGAATATCCATAAATGTAAGGAGGTATTTACTATGTTACAGTAGACTGGATTTTAAATAACCACATGCATTGAGTATATTGTTGTTGTTGTTGTTGTTCTTCTTCTTTTTTTTTTTTTTTTTTTTTGAGATGGAATCTCACTTTGCCGCCCAGGCTGGAGTGCAGTGGCACAATCTAGGTTCACTTCTACCTTCACATCCCGGGTTGGGTTGAAGCGATTCTCCTGCCTCAGCCACCTGAGTAGCTGGAACTACAGGCATGTGCCACCATGCCTGGATAATTTTTTTTGTATTTTTGGTAGAGACAGGGTTTCATCATGTTGGCCAGGCTGGTCTCAAACTCCTCACTTCATGTGATCTGCCTGCCTCAGCCTCCCAAAGTGCTGGGATTACAGGTGTGAGCCACCATGCCCAGCTATCATTGAGTATGTTCTTCTAAGGTAGCCTAATAATTGTTGTTCTGGAAAGGTCAACATTTCCTGTGCTACAAAAACTTTTTTACCATTTTCTCCCCAGCTAGTTAAAATAACCAAAATCAGTAGTCTTCAATCCTCAGAGATTGATAAACGTTAGTTATACTGGCAAACATCTATTGTATTTGCATGTCTGATTATCTTCTTTCCATTTTCCCCTTCTTGTTATTTCCTCTCTTCAATCTAGGCCTTTTACAAGTGAAAGTCCTAAGAGCTCTACAATAATTTATGAAGAAAATCAAAGACATAATTTATTGAAATAAACTTTCTGTGGTTTTGCTTAATATGTATAATTTTAAAAGATGAATATATATTGCTCAATGAAAATGTGGTTCATTATTAAAACTAGAATTCCTTAGTTGGATAGATTTTTAGAGCACATCAGACCAGGAGGTTGCAAATGGATAGCCATTGGGCCATATATGGGTGTATGTGTCTTTTATTTGATCCACACAAAGCTTAAGTTTTCTTTTTCTTAAATCGTGTACTAACGTTTAAAAATTGAAGTTTTATCTTAGAATATGGATTTCCACCTTCTTTGGGGAGCTCTGATAACACTGGACCAGCATTCTCACAAAGGATGTCTCCGTAGATGGCTTGTGCACTCTTCTGCTGGCCACAGTCCTCACATGGGCGACTTCATTCCTCTTCATTACTGTTGGAATCTGAGATCATGGCATTTGTTTCCAGTCTAATTCCTTCAAGTTCTTCTACCTCTTCACTTTGTTCACACTGGCCTCCCTTTTGGTCATGTCTGTTGCTTAAATCCTTAAACCTCAAATAGCATTTTCCCCCCATAGCTTTTTTTAGTCACTCATCAACTCATAGGAATCTCTCCTGTTCTCATTTTGCCTCTTCCCTTGTTAGTTGCACACAATGTGCCTTTACTTATATTGATTGTATTTGCATCTTGCTGCCCCAAAAGTTGTGAATGCTTGGAGGGCAGGGCCCAGTTTTGCAACTCACACAGTGACTTCCAGCACAATACCCTGTACTTAGTAAGTTCTCAAAACATGTTTGTGGAGTTAAATTTAATGAATTAACTTGGCGTTTGTCACGAAGGGAAAGAGGACAAGAATCCTGGAGGCTTTAACTCCTGGTTTATGTCTTCCCATTTTCTGTTTAAAATAAATATTCTGCCAAACATTGCATTCCTTTTTTTTTTTTTTTTTTTTTTCAGAAAGAATCTCTCTGTGCCAAGGCTAGAGTGCAGTGGTGCTATCTTGGTTCACTGCAACTTCTGCCTCCCAGGTTCAAGGATTCTCCTGCCTCAGCCTCCCAAGTAGCTGGGATTATAGGCACACGCCACCACACCTGGCTAATTTTTGTGTTTTCAGTAGAGAGGGGCTTTCACCATATTGGCCAGGCTGGTCTCGAACTCCTGACCTCAAGAGATCCACTGCCTCAGTCTCCCAAAATGCTGGGATTACAGGCGTGAGCCACCATGCCCAGCTCAAACATTATATTCTTTATTAGTAAAACATGAGAAAGTTTCTCCCCCACCCTTGACATCCTGAGGCTTTCATCAATAGTCTATAATGCATCCTTCATTCATGTGCCTTAGGTGCTCAGAAGCTCCCATACAGGTTTTGTGATTACTTGGGATACTTTCCTGAATCTAGATTTCTGCTCTAATAATTCTTGGCTTTCCTTATTATTTGATTTTTATCTTTTATCTATACCTTAGGAATTTTTTTTTTTTTTTTTTTTTTGGGACGGAGTCTCGCTCTGTCACCCAGGCTGGAGTGCAGCGGCCAGACCTCAGCTCACTGCAAGCTCCGCCTCCCGGGTTCACGCTATTCTCCTGCCTCAGCCTCCCGAGTAGCTGGGACTACAGGCACCCGCCACCTCGCCCAGCTAGTTTTTTGTATTTTTTAGTAGAGACGGGGTTTCACCGTGTTAGCCAGGATGGTCTCGATCTTCTGACCTCGTGATCCGCCCGTCTCGGCCTCCCAAAGTGCTGGGATTACAGGCTTGAGCCACCGCGCCTGGCCAGTAATTTTTTAGTCTATTTAGGAAACAAAACCCACAGAGGTGTTGTGAAGAGTGAATGAAATACAAGTAAAACTCTTTTTATGTCTCACAATAGTTGGTAGGCATGACTTAATTGCATTTTGTTCTGTATTTTTAATTTTAAGCCAGTTATATCTCCTTTTCCTCTCCCCCTCTTATTTGGAAAGAGGATAAATACATGTAATGGGAAAGACATTATAAAAGCTAAAGAGAGGAAATCTGACTAGCTGTTACTTGTATGAAGATGGGGCTAAATCTTGAGCAATTAAATCCACAGCATGTGTGTATATATATAAAAAAGTAATTTCATATATAGTTAAAGTATGGTTTTTACTGTTAAGTTATTGAAATGTAAACTTTCTGTCCAAGTGGTCAAGGAAATAAAATGGGAGGATCAAAGTGCAAAATCCTTAAATGGATAACTGAGGGTAGGTTATAACTATCATTCACCTCAGAATTGTAAAATGAGTTGTTAAATCACAGCTTAAAACTCTTCGGCCAATACCACCGAAAAAGAATTTGCTTCATTCCCCCATTCTCTCTCTACACATTATCTGGTCACAATTTAGCATCATACTCTTTTATTTTCACCTTTGTATGAGGATGACAGGACCTTTGGGAAGTACATTCCCAGAATCCCTGCCAGTTCATTGCTCTGGGTTTGATTCTGCTAGGGGATGCATTCATGTCAAGATCTGCACAGTGAAAGGGAAGTGGAAGCCGTGCTTTTCTTTCTCTGGCAGCAGCGAGGCAGACATGTGTGCTTCCGTATATATGAGGTTTTGCAGCAGCCTCTGAACTATTTTTTCTAAAAGTGACTTGACTTTTCTGATTGAAATATCTAGAGCAGTTCCTGCTTTTCTAAGTACTTACCTGATTGATTGGACTTCTACTGACACACTTTAAGAAGGAAACAGCCAACAGAGTACCTTTGTGACTTTACTTGTGACTTTGTGGTGGTCAAATACTTAAAATCAGACAACTGACTAGAACATGGTATGAGTGAATATCTCCAGAATCAAAAAAGTGTATCTTCTCCAAAAGCTTTTCTTTAGGAGAAAGGAAAAGGTATCACAGATTTTCATTAGATCAGTTATAAGAAGAATACATTTTCTCTTTATATAAGAAACTGTTTACAAGATAAATAATGTTTTGAAAACATAACAGGCTATGTTTAACTGACAAAAATATTCATGATAAAAATATTTTAAAGGTACAATGAAAAACTATAAATATTTCTTGCCTCTCACTTAAATTCAACAGTTACCAAAATGTTCTCTACATCATAGGTATTTAGTAAATATTTACTGATTTAGATGTGAAGAAAAAAAATTGCCTTATTTCTTTTCAGTGAAATCTGGTGAATATGAACAATATTCCTTATGTGAAATAATTTAAAAGATGTTTGTTATTTGGCTTTGTGGAGTGTAATCAATGCACTGAGCACTATGACAGATCTATAATTGGCCTTGGTTCCTGCTCAGTAGATAAGGTAAATGACAAATTAAAATTCTCCTTTTGCTTTAGGCTACCTAGAATTTCAGGAAAATTGCTCCTGCAAACTTATTTTAATCAACCTGAAACACAGTAAGTAAATTTACTACAACTTAGTTAGAGCCGTGTATTGTGAAGGGTTAGTACGTTGAGGTCTGCTATTGTGAGTTAGAGAATTAGTAATACTCCCATGAGCCCACCCTTCAAAATTGCTCCCCATCTATAAGACAGAGCTGTCTTGACTGGAATTCAAAGTAACTCTTCTATAGAAAGATGGTAAGTTACAGCCAATTGCATGCTCTTTCTCCGCTATATTTTTAATTGTGCTAGATTCTTGTTGCCTGCTAGATTTCCTGCATCTGATACTTTGACTGCCTCTCTTTTTTCAGATGAATGGATTCAGGTTGGTTTTGTGCAGGTTTGTGTGTCTTTTGTGAGATGCTGCTTTGTCCTGGTTAACGTGATTTGCCTGTCATTTCATTTTACTTTTTAAACAACAATTTTATCAAGGTAAACTAAAAAAGTTAAGAAAACAGCATCATGTAGAATAGTAAAAATAAGTTGTTTCGAAAAAAGAAAGAACTGATAATACATAATAAACCAATTTGGATGTATGGTGAAAGCCACTGGTAAATTGAGGTAATTTATGAATATCTCATAAAATTGGCATAAATTTTATTGGCATAAGGCATAATATCTTTTCCTTTCCCGTTCATCTGTGCTACACCGTATTAAAAACTAAGTACATAGAACTAAAAGCAGAAGAATAACATCTTGATTTACCTTAATCTAACTAACAAGATATCTGAAAAATGCAATTGACTAAAAATCTTAGAAAATCTAAGTTGCTGCAACTAGATTTTTCTTCCAATTTTCAGAAAATCACGAAGTATTATTTCATAATAACATTTTAAATGAAGAGAGACATAAAATATAGATTAAATACGAAAAAGTAATTAAAGTGGCATATTCCTTTTAGTAGCACCCTGCTCCACCCCACCCCTTTAAAGAAAATCTCCTAAGGCAGTAACAAAAAAAAATCTACATTTAAATCTTTAGACTTAATTATATTTAAAACCTAAAAATTAAACAAACATGAAAAATAAATAGAAGCATAATAACATAGACAAATAAAAAAGGAAAGAAAATCAGAAAAAAGGTCTATGAAAGTCTTATTACAAAGATAAAATCCTAAAATATAAATAAAAGTCAATCTCACGATGTCTCTGGGTGAAAATAAATATTAAAAAGAAACCAGACAAATGGTTAATTTTATTGGGCAGAACAAAATATCAGATTTTAGAGCAGTTGCATTAATGCATTGCTACATTAATGTAATATGTAATTTTATTATGTGCAAGAATCTGTGTTATGAACTTCAAGGAAGCCTCAAATGAATTGAAAAGGTCAAGAAGTTTCCAGTTCAGTTTGGGTGTAGTAGCTAATGCCTATAGTCCCAGTACTTTAAGAGGCCTAGACCATAGAATTGCTTGAGGCCAGGAGTTCTAGACCAGCCTGGGCAACATAGTGAGACTCCATCTCTATCACAAACAAACAAAAATAATTGTCAGATGTGGTGGTGCCTGTGGTCCCAGCTACTCAGGAGTCTGAGGTAGGAGGATCCCCCAGGAGTTCGACGTTGCAGTGAGCTATGATCACACCACTGCACTACAGCCTGGTGACAGAGTAAGACCCTGTCTTTTTTTTTTTTTTTTAAGTTTATGGTTTAATATAAAATGAAAAACATGTTCAAAAGTGGGTTATATTATAAAATTAAGCATAATTTTTTAATGATGAATTTTGTTATAGGATAAAAATAATGAAGAAAAGTTTTAATTCTTCAGAAGTTTTTAATTACATTGATATATGTTTCGAATGTAGACAAACATAAGCCTTGGCAACAGCATCTATTCATATATCTCTGTTCAGTTCAGCTCAACCCAATTCAATCAAATCATTCATTCATTTACTTAGTTAATTAATCATTTACTTATGCACAAAATATATGTCGAATACTTACTATGGGTGGTTACCTTGTACGTGCTGAGAATAAAGGGATGAGTAGAACAGACCTAACTACTCATTATGGAACTTATAGTCTAATGATAGAGAGAAAATAGTAATCAAATAGTAATATAGATAAACATATACTTTCAAAACTTGATCGAGCTCTGAATTAGTAGCATAGATGCTGTGAAGTATATGTCAGGAGGATCTGATATAGCTGGGGCGTCTGAGAAGGCTCCAAGATAGCTTGATTTTGAGCAGATCTTTGAAGGGTGCGGAGAAGTGAGGGTAAAGGAAAAGGTCATAAAAGATGGAGAAGTTCTGAGAGGTTCAGGTATTGAACTTACCTTGTATATCAGAAAGGATTAGAGTGAGGAAGACAATAGCCAGCTATTGAAGTCTTCAGTGAATGAGGAGTGCTCAGAAGACAGACAGGCTGAATGGCATGAACCTGAAAGTTACTGGGTTTTGTTTGCTTTGATTAGCTCATGGGTTTTATATTGCTCTTAAAAAGAAAGTAGAGGAGTGATGGTCTAAAAGTTGTATCAGGGAAGTAGGGGACACCAGTCCTAATTTTGAGGTATGAGGGATGTAAGAGATTAAAAAGCCACAACCAGAGTTGTGGTGGCTATGAGAATGTGCCTTGCAGACCCCAACTGCTGGCAGATTAATTAACCAAGGGTCTGAGCTACTGAGCTCTGGCATCAAGGCCAGGCTTCCTATAGGATGCCGCCAGTGCTGATGGAGTGCAGCAGAAATACTAAGGCAAGACAACTTTAGAGAGACATGGGCCTGCCATGATGGCTAATTTTGGTTCAAGGACTTGCTGATGCCCTTGTTAACCCCACCTTGGTCTGTGCAATAGTCTAGTATGCTTCCATCCAACCATCCCCTTCTCTCTCCTCCACTCTATGTCAGACTTGCAGCACAGTCCTGTGGCTCTCCTAGCCTTTGCTGGACCCCTCTTCATTTTCTCTCACACAAGGTATTTAGGTCTGTTTTCTGTTGCTATATTAAAATATCTGAGACTGGATAATTTATAAAGAAAAGAGGTTTATTTAGTTTATGGTTCTGGAGGCTGGGAAGTTCAAGACTAGGCAGCATCTAGTGAAGACCTTGTGCTGCTTCATATCATGGCAGAAAAAATGGAAATGGAAGTTGGTATATGCAGAAAGGGTAAAACATGAGAGGAAACCTCACTTTATAACAACTTTTGAGAACAAACCCAGATTCTTGAGAAATACATTAATTCATCTTAATGACCTAATCTCCTAATAGCACCACCTCCCAACACTGCCACATTGGGGACCAACCCTCAACATGAGTTTTGGTGGGGACATACCATATTCAAACCATAGTACAAGCATTATCCCTAAGAAAATCTTTGGATTATAACCACATCTTAAAATATGTTTTTAAGAAAAAACAGACTAATGCAAGAATAGGTTACGGGGGAAGTGCTTCAGTTCAAGCAAAGAAGTTCAGAAAATGCACAGACAGTAAGGCTAAACGGGGACTTGCTGATTATGGATGAACAATTGTTAAAGGTGGTGGGTGTAGGATTGAGAAGGACATGTTTTCTAAAAATGGCATATTTTGAGTCATTTTTTAAAAGGTAGTTTGTGTACATATTGACATTTATGAAGTTTATAACTTCTTTTTACTTTCTCCCTCACTGACAAGTGGGGAAGGTCCTCCCATTCTTCACGAGGCACCACTTCTATATTCATTCTTCCCTTTCCTTTATGTATAGCAGAGAGAAATCTTACCACCACCCACTTCTGTTGGTCTTTCAAATTTATTAGTATGTGGACTAATTTATTAGTGTAGGGTCAGGAGTAGGATGAAGCAAACAAGGCATCTAGAGTGTACAACTTAAGGAAGCAAGGCCTCACAAGTGCCAGCCTTGCACCTGAAGGACCGGGAGAGTGAGTGTCCTTTTTAAAATGGGGCCATACAGCGTTTGCCTATCTTAGCCCTGGCCCTGTTTAAAGTATCCAAGTACTCAGAGAAGAATATAGAATATATTTTTAAGAGCATCCAGTCCAAAGAATTAACCCAGTCCAAAGTCTTTACTCCTCTGTTTAGGAGCTAGCAGATTGACTCTGACTAGAGCTTCTTGAACTTCTCTTCATCCAGAAATAATTTTATACAAATGAATATCAGTGATTATGTAAAAAGACTAAAGTTCATTTTTTGTTAAGCAGATTGGGAAACTGGAGATAATTCTTTACATTCAGCTTCAGTTATTTTCCCCCTAATAATTGGCAAAGCTATTTTCTTGTCTCATACATCTGCTTCCCTGAGTTGTTAACTTCCCCCATTGGTTTTAATTCTCTCATGCAAGAGATTTGGGGATAATCATTTAAAGTTATCAAGCATTGCTTTGTTAGGTAGTATAAATACAAGCAATGTGTACTGATTTGAAATCATTTGGACAATTTCAGTTTCAATATTTGCTAGAAAAGACAGCTGAGAGGGCTTGTTGAGGAATAAAGAGAAAGTTAACAAAGGTAATGAAATAAGAGTGAGAACAATGTGGAAAATTCAGCTAGGTATGAGTATTTTTTTCATATGAGTATTTTTAAACAGAATTAAAAGTTGTAATTTATTTTACAAGAGGATTACAAGAAATTGTATCCTCTTGTTGGCTACAGTATTTGGAATTCGTAATAACAGTTGTGACAAATCAGATTAAGAATAATTCAGTTTCATTTTACTGTCTAACACTTCTGCAGAGCTGGCTTCCACGTCATGGAGCTCATAAGAATCTTCCTACATGTCTTAGTTAGGTTGGGCTGCTACAACAAATACCTTAGACTGGGTGGCTTAACAGCAGACGTTTATTTCCTATAGTTCTTGAGGCTGGGAAATCCAAGATCAAGGTGCTGGCAGACTCAGTGTCTGGTGAGGGTTCTCTTCCTGGCTTGTTAATGGCTGCCTTCTCGCTGTGCCTTCACATGGTAAGAGGGATCACCTGTTTCACATCTCTTTTTTCTCTGTTTTTTTTTTCCTTTCTTTTTTTTTGGAGACAGAGTCTCACTCTGTCTCTCAGGCTGAAGTGCAGTGGTGTGATCTCGGCTCACTGCAACCTTTGCCCCCCTGGGTTCAAACGATTCTCCTGCCTCAGCCTCCCCAGTAGCTAGGATTACAGGCCTAAGCCACCACACCCAGCTAATTTTTTTTTTTTTTTTGTATTTTTAGTAGAGACAGGGTTTCACCATGTTGGACAGGCTGGTCTTGAAATCCTGACCTCAAGTGATGCACCCACCTTGGCCTCCCAAAGTGCTGGGATTACAGACTTGAGCCATTGTGCCTTACAGACTTGAGCCATCGTGCCTGGCCTCACGTCTCTTCTTATAAGGGAACTAATCCCATTCATGAGGGCTCTATTCTCATGAACTAATTACTTCCCAAAGGCCTTACTTCCAAATACCATTGTATTTGGAGATTAGGGCTTCAACATGTGAATTTGGGGAGCTCACAGACTTTCAGTTCATGACACCAGATATGTACATTTCACAGATCAGTAAACTAAATTTTAAAAAAATTGGGAGGGTACTGACATGGCTTTTGCCAAGTACTTTCTGTTAAGTAAGAACATTAAAACAGTCAGCTACCATTTATTACTATAATCATTTAATTCCCCAAGAGTAAGAATGGCAAAATTCCAGAGGAAATTAGGGCCATCCCCGTGAAAGAACGGTTGACAATTTTACGGATACCTCTCTCCCTCTCTCTCTCAAACACACACACACACATTCACTCACACACCCAAATACACCCTTTACATTGTTCTCAATATTATTTTTTGCTTTTCAATACAGGCTGGTTAAATCTTTGCCTCAGACTGACACTAAGTCCACAGATAAGCATTTGGAATCTGCAGATTTTCCAACCTTCTATCTTATAAAAAGCAAAAAGTTATGATAGTCTAGAAAGATGTATGTCTATTTCAGTCTTAAAGTCTTTATGGATTTTATGGGTATTTTCAAAAATATAATATTATTCTTAACTACAGATATATTTATTTAACTACATGCCAAATAGTCTCTGCTTTAATACACATTAATTTATCTTAATTTTATAATCTCCTATAGTAGAAAACTAAAACTTTCCAAGATTTTATTACCAGAGGCCAAACAGCAATGTTCTTTAAATCATTGTTTTGTTAATAAAATGTACACATCTTTATTTTGAGAGTACTGGAAACAGAACACTTGGTGATCTTCTGTCCTAAAATCAATGTCGCATCTAGTGGAACATTAGACATGGGAGGTTTCCACGACGATTTTTGTACAGTTCAGATGTCAATAACATGACCCATTCAGTGAACAGCAAGAATAAAGCATAGAGAAGCATCAACAGCCATCATTCAAACCAAGTCATTTATAGTTCTGCAACACACCTGCTACTCCGCATGAAATTCTGCAGCTCAGCAAAATGCCCTAATTTGCATGGACTTTCAGTGACCTATATGTAAGTACACAGCAAGCATACACCTGCCTGAAAGATTGGGCCCTCTGTTTACATGCCTTTGCTTAATGCAAGGAAATATAATAAAGTAAGATAGCATGGATTAAAAACTGCAGATAATTTTTAGAAGGAAATAGGAATAGTGATTGATAAGATTAAGTGAAAGGATGACAGGGAAAGGGTAAGACAGAACCAACGGTCAAATAAGTTGATTTAAATTCAGGAAACTCCCTATGAATCCTGAACATTTCTTCATGGTGTTGAAAAAAAATAACACATCAATGTAAATTTTTTTTCTTTTGTAGATTTTTCAAACTAATAAACTGAGTTTGCAGGAGAAAACTTGAGGCCAAGAGAGCCTGAAGGTCTGAATGCACAGTTGGCCAATGGGCTTTGATCCAAGGGTCCTCATCCACAGACAGATGCTGAGTACAGGCAGTTGAAGAGCTTCTGACATGTCCATGAGGGTGCTGCTTTCTACCCCATACAATGTCTTTCAACCTTAGTTGAGAAATATTAAAGTGATAGTTACACCTTTTCAGTACACTTCTGCACTGGCAATTTTAGAAGGGAATTTATTATTTCCTTGAAACATAATTGGTACTTCTATGTAATAGGAATGTAAGTGGGATGACACCACTGAAAGGTGGGAAACCAGATAGAGAGTAAGGAAGCCCAAGTTCTGGTCTTAACTTTGCTGTAAACCAGCAATGTGCTGCTATGGGAAAACTACAACTATCTCTAGGTTTTTGTCCTCATGTATAAAATAAAGGTTTTAGAATTGATCTTTAAAGTCCCTTTCAGCTCTAAAGTGTTACAATGCATGATTTATGTTCTTTACCCTGGGGAAGCGTTTCACATAAATGTTAATTTCATTGCAGTGTGTTCTGCCCTGCTAAGAGATTTTCAGATTAAAATCAATATATAACGCTGTCCAGTTTTGAAACATTCCAAGGAGAGGATAAAAGTGATTTTGAAGAAAATATATCATACTATCTCATACAGATATGATAAAATAAATAACAGTACCTCACATAGATATAGCAAATAAAAATAAGAATCAATGTGGTTAAATAGAAGAAAACAGTTTATACCTGTCACTGTTACGGGACAAGTAGCCCATAAATAAAATCTGAAATCTCTTTTTTGTTTTGCATTCCCTTTCTAAAACACTTTTCATAATGGTAAATTGTATTAAACCTGTGATCCATCACAGTTAAGAGAACATTACTGAGGCTACGGTCAGGAATAAAATCTTAGTTACAGGAAATTGACTCCTCATACATTCATGTATTGAAGTCTGGGACTCAGGCGGCTGTATTTTTTTTTCTTCTCCTCCTCTAGATAGGAAATGATTTATCTTCCACTGTTTTGGTTGGATGTTCTGTGTTTGGAAACCCCATCATTAATTTTCTTTCTGTCTTTGCTCTGATCTGTGCAGTAGGCCTGTGCAAGAGACAGCGCCTGTTTGTGAAGACAGCGTACGTTTATTCTGGCTTTTGGTAGGTTTGGCTCTGGGAGGCATGGCAGGAAATAAGCAGATGGGAGGAGAAAGAAGTGTTCCTTTCTGATATTTCTTCCCTGTTTCCCTGCCTTTAGCTCTGTAGCTGTGCCTTCTCACATGGTGGAGCTCTTACTTGGTCCAGAAACACTGATTTCTCCACTTACCCAGTAGCCTTAGGGGTAATCGTGTTCCTGCTCCAGCTAGTCTCTCCTTGATTCATCTCTTTCTGTTCCTTAAATCTTGCCCACAGCTCTGAGAATAGTATTTTCATTCCACTCTTTTCAGGATCCCAGAGTGGGATGTCTGACTAGGGAGGCCTGGACTAGTACATTATCTTTCCAGGGTTTCTAAAGTCTTTCTATTAGGCAGTTAGCCCGGAAAAGATGGTGTACTTTGATTTTAAAATGAGACTTAATTTTTTATGGTTCCTATGAATTTTTAAAAACAAAAATATTATATAAAGAGAAACAGATTTTCTCGTAGTGGCAGTAAGTTTTTTATTTATTTGTTTTTGGTCATTAACTTGGACAACATATTCACAGCCAATACTAAAGAGCTGATCATGGAAAAGTCTGCAGGATACCTTTTCCTTCTCTTACAGCTTCCTTCTCACCCTCCTAAAAAAGTCCAATCAATCCCTTCTCCACTCTGCTTCCCCAAAAGGAAAAAGAAACCCACCCAAATCTTTTTGGATACATTAATTCTTATCAGTGCCACTTTATACTCGAGAGAGTAACAACTTCTATTTTGTGATTTTTTTTTTTTTTGATTCCTTAACGTTTATGTGGCAATTGCTGGTATAAGATTGACTTTCCAGTGTTACCAAACAACACATCATAAGGCATCCACAAAAGACTAAAGATACTAGAATAAGCCAAACTGATAACTGAGCTTTGATATACTGAGCTGCCATCATCTCTCTTTTCACTTAACGAATTCTTTGAAAGGAAGTTGGAAATCAAAGGCAAGGAGCAAAATGCCTAGTTGCCCAACAGAGATTTCTTTAGACTAAAGATCACCTAACACATTTGTTTCTCCTTTCTTTTTTCTTGTTAACTATGTCTGATCCTGCTGTACAGGTGCTGGTTGATGCATTTTACCTGTGCTGCTCCTCCTTTTTCTCCTGCCATTAACTCTTCCTGGATTCCTAATGTTTTTGACAAGATTTTATCAAAGGACTGCATCCTTAGATTGAGTTTTAGACTCTCCCATCATAGAACAAACTAAAAGCAAAACTAAAAGGTAATTTGATTTTATAAATTCTTTATGAAAGCTATAACATTGTGGCAGCTGCTACGGATGATTATGTGTAGCAGGAAAACTGTTTTATTTTTGATTGACAAATTTTGGTCATGCGTACATACTCAATCTGTGAAACTTGCTACAAGGATAATAGCACATCTCAAAAATCAATGAAATCTATGCCCGTGGTATACTACCTGAGTTGTTTTCCCTCCCCCTTTCTCTCTGTCCATTTTTAAAGGGTTAAACTGGGTGTTTTTCAGAGTTTTACAAGAGAACTATTAGTGAAAAACAATCTGATACATTCAAGTTACTAAGGCCCTACTCTTTCCCTCTAATCTTTCAGCAGGACCCAAGGGAGGCTAAAGTTTAGATCAGTCTATTCTCCACAAGAACTTTGATTCACTATTAAATTCCGTCTAATGAAGATGACTTTGCCATCCCACGGCCATCAGCAGGCTATGTGTGGGACAATGCAAAACCCACCTTGTATAGAGGGACATTGTTCTTTCTTCTTAGTTACTCCAGTTGAATAGACTCTCATGGAAATTCACATGCACAAGAGACCTGTGAAATCAGTAACAGTACTAATCTCTAGGGTGCCATGGTGAGTCAACTTAAGGAAATAACTATTTTACTTAAGTACACACTTGTTCATGTCTTACATCATGTCATGTTTATGATAAGAGAAAACAGCTCTCTCTCTCTCTCACACACACACACACACACACTCTCACACACACACAGAGACTTTGCTTAATCATAAATGTAAAGTTATAACATAAAATATAATGTAACTAGTTGAGGAGTAGGCACTAATTACTTCTTGACTTGCAGATAAGAAATTTAAAAGAATGTATGAGCCTGAGATTTCTGGAGCTTACTTTAATGCAGAAAGAATTTCTAATATGCCAATCATAGACACTAAAAAAATCACAAATTATGAAATAAATGGATTCTGAAATCCAGCTATTATGTTGAATTAAAAAAGTGTATATACTTCTATTTACGTTTTATTTACTTCACACATGTTAAAAATTAAGAAAAATTAGGCCGGGCATGGTGACTCACGCCTGTAATCCTAGCACTTTGGGAGGCCAAGGTGGGCAGATCGTGAGGTCACCAGATCGAGACCATCCTGGCTAACACGGTGAAACCTGTCTCTACTAAAAGTACAAAGAATTAGCCTGGCGTGTTGGCGGGTGCCTGTAGTCCCAGCTACTCGGGAGGCTGAGGCAGGAGAACGGCGTGAACCTGGGAGGTGGAGCTTGCAGTGAGCTGAGATCGTACCACTGCATTCCAGCCTGGGCAACAGAGCGAGACTCTGTCTCCAAAAAAAAAAAAAAAAAAAATTAGGAAACAGTAGACAAATGCAGCCTTACAAATAATGATTTAAGGTAGTACAAGAGACAGAAAGATTTATGTTCTTAGGAAGCAGTACACATAGTGGTTATATTCATGGACTTTTTCATTCTACCATATGCTAACAGTGTAGCTTTAACAATTACTTAATCTCTGGGCCTCAGTTTAGTCACTTGTAGTATGAGAATTACTCATCTATAAAACTTCCACTTAAATTGTAGTGTTAATGTGACGATTTACTGAGATAATATACATAAAAGAGTTCTTAGAAGAGCAATTGAAACATTAAATATACATGTGTTACTACTATTGATATTTTATTAATCACACAACCATGCCCACTGTTAGCTAAATATTTGGCTGTATAACGTGGAAAAACAATTTAATTTGTTAGAGTTGAAATAATGGTTTTGAAATGTAACATAACTCATATTCATCAATATGCAGCAAAATGTTAATTCTTTGTATCATTTTTCCCCCTATTCAATTCGTTAGAGAAACAGTTAACTCTATTCTGGTGTATTAGTCTGTTTTCACTTTGCTGATAAAGACACACCTGAGACTGGGCAATTTACAAAAGTAAGAGGTTTATTGGACTTACATTCCACATGGCTGGGGAGGCCTCATAATAATGGCAGAAGGTAAAAGGCGCATCTCACATGGCAGCAGATAAGAGAAGAGAGCTTGTGTAGGGAAACTCCCCTTTTTAAAACCATCAGATCCTGTGAGACTCATTCCATATCATGAGAACAGTGCAGGAGAGATTTGCTCCCATGATTCATTCACCTCCCACTGGGTTCCTCCCACAACATGTGGGAATTGTGGGAGTTATAATTCAAGAAGAGATTTGGGTAGGGACACAGTCAAACTATATCATTCTGCCCCTGGTCCCTCCCAAATCTCATGTCCTCACATTTCAAAACCAATCACACCTTCCCAACAGTCCCCCAAAGTCTTAACTCATTTCAGCATTAACTCAAAAGTCCACAGTCAACATCTGAGACAAGGAAAGTCCCTTCTGCCTATGAGCCTGTAAAATCAAAAGCAAGTTAGTTACTTTCTAAATACAATGGAGGTGCAGGCATTGGGTAAATACAGTCATTCCAAATGAGAGAAATTGGCCAAAACAAAGGGGCTACAGGCCCCATGCAAGTCCAAAATCCAGCAGGGCAGTCAAATCTTAAAGGTCCAAAATGATCTCCTTTGAATCCATGTCTCACATCTGGGTCATGCTGATGCAAGAGGTGGGTTCCCATGGTCTTGGGCAGCTCCTCCCCCTGTGGCTTTGCACGGTAGAGCCTCCCTCCTAGCTGCTTTCATGGGCTGGCATTGAGTGTCTGCTGCTTTTCTAGGAACACTGTACAAGCTGTCAGTGGATCTACCATTCTGGGGCTGGAGGGTGGTGGCCCTCTTCTTATAGCTCCATTAGGCAGTGTCCCAGTAGGGACTGTGTGGGGCTCCCACCCCACATTTCCATTCTGTACTGCCCTAGCAAATGTTCTCCATGAGAGCCCTGCCCCTTCAGTGAACTTCTGCCTGGGCATCCAGGTGTTTCCATACATCTTCTGAAATCTAGGCAGAGGTTCCCAAACCCCAATTCTTGACTTTTGTGTACTAGCAGGCTCAACACCACATGCAAGCTGCCAAGGTTGGGGCTTGCACCCTCTGAAGCCACGGCCTGAGAACTACATTGGCCCTTAAGGCCATGGCTGGAGTGGCTGGGATACAGGGAACCAAGTTCCTGGGCTGCACACAGCATGGGGACCCTGAGATTGGCCCATGAAGCCACTTTTTTTCTCCTAGGCCTCCAGGCCTGTGATGGGAGGGGTGCTGTGAAGACCTGTGACATGTCTTGGAGACATTTTCCCCATTGTCTTGAGCATTAACCTTTAGCTCTTCGTTACATATGTAAATTTCTGCAGCCAGCTTGAATTTCACCTCAGAAAATAGGATTTTCTTTTCTATCATATTGTCAGGCTGCAAATTTTCCAAATGTTTATATTATGTTTCCCTTTTAAAACAGTACCCAAGTCACCTCTTGAATGCTTTGCTGCTTAGACATTTCTTTTTACCTGATACCCTAAATTATCTCTCTCGAGTTTAAAGTTCCACAAATCTCTAGGGCAGGGGTAAAATGCCACCAGTTTCTTTGTTAAAACATAACAAGAGTCACCTTTGCTCCAGTTCCCAAGAAGTTCCTCATCTCCATCTGAGACCACCTCAGCCTGGACCTTATTGTTCATGTCACTATCAGCATTTTTGTTCAACAGTCTCTAGGAAATTCTAAACTTTCCCACATATTCCTGTCTTCTTTTGAGCCCTCCAAACTATTCCAACCTCTGCCTGTTACCCAGTTCCAAAGTCACTTCCACATTTTGGGTTATCTTTTCAGCGACGCCCCACTCTACTGGTACGAATTCATTGTGTTAGTCTGTTTCACGTTGCTGATAAAGATGTACCTGAGACTGGGCAATTTACAAAAGAAAGAGGTTTATTGGACTTATTGTTCCATGTGGCTGAGGAGGCCTCATAATCATGGTGGAAGGTGAAGGCATGTCTCACATGGTGGCAGACAAGAGAAGAGGGCCTGTGGAGGGAAACTCCCTCAGATCTCGTGAGACTCATTCACTATCACGAGAACAGTGCAGGAGAGACCCGCCTCCATAATTCAGTTACCTCCCACTGGGTTCCTCCCACAACAGGTGGGAATTGTGGGAGTTACAATTCAAGGTGAGATTTGGGTGGAGACACAAATCTCCAAATCATACTATCTGGTTATGATGAAGTAATTCTTATGAGACCAACCCTCTCACTAAGAATAACTATTAACTAATAAACAAGATTCAAAAAGACAACTACCAGAGACATGGTAGAGTAAATAAAAGCAGAAAAATCTGAAGAGAACTTGGTTTTTGGAGGAAGGGAACAGCCATGAATTTCTGGTTTATGAGATTTTTTCTTTTTTTTTAATTTTCCCAAGGGCAGGCTCACTCAGTGATGCAAGTGACAGCTAAAATTTGGATGGAAATCTGCAATCTTAATGACTCAAAGACTCAGGACAGAATTTGAGGCTGCCACAGCCCCTGGGAAGTGAGGTAACATACTGGGTTAATAGTGTCCACTGAAAATTCATGTCTACTCTGAATCTGTGAATGTGACCTTATTTGAAAATAGAATCTTTGCAGATGTAGTAAAGTTAAAATAAGGTCATACTAGATTAGGATTGGTCCTAATCCAGCCTTATAAGAAGAAGGAAATGCAGACACAGATACACAGAGGGAAGATGGCTATGTGAAGAAGGGGGCAGAGATTGGAGGATGCAGCTGTAAACCAAGGAATGCCAAGTATTACTGGCAATGGCCAGAAGCTGAGAGAGAACCATAGAACTGAATCTCCTCCAGATCCTCTAGCAGAAATCAACCTTACTAGTACCTTCATTTTGGATTTCTAGCTTCCAAAATTACAAGAGAATAAATTTCTTGTTTTAAGGCACCCAGCTTGTTATACTTTGTTATGGCAGCTCTAAAAAACTAATACAGGGAGAAAATACAGGAAAGGAGAGGGGCATGCCAAATTCTGAGTGTAAAATATGCTACTATCTCTGGCTGACCCGTGAATTACATATGCATGGAGTAGCTAAGGCTAAATAATTTAACAGGATTTCAGCTGCATCACTCCACAAGGGATAGAGAGTTTAAAGTTTGAGTTCAGCCAAATTAACTGCCAGCTAACATAACAACAAACTCATCAAAAACCCCCCACAATATTATCTGGAGGAATGTAAGAGAATCCCGAGTCTTTATAATATTTCATTGAAATGATACAATAAATATTCATAATATATCACTCAGAGGATGCAATTCCAAATTACTAGACAAATGAAACAACAGGAAAATGCAATCCTTACTTATGAGAAAAGGTAATAATTTGTCTCTTAGGTGATTCAGATATTGAAATCATTGAATAAGGATTGTTTTTTTGAGGCAGGGTCTTGCTCTGTTGCCTAGGTTGGGGTGTAGTGTCACAATCTTGGCTCACTGCAACCTCTGCCTCCGGGGCAACCTCCACCTCCTGGGCTCAAGTGATCCTCCCACATCAGCCTCCCAAATAGCTGGGACTACAGATGTGCACCACAAGCATGGCTAATCTATTTTTTATTTTTTTGTAGAATGGGGTTTCACCATGTTGCTCAGGCTGGTCTCGAACTCCTGGGCTCAAGCAGTTCATTGCCTTGGCCTCCCAAAGTGCTGGGATTACAGGTGTGAGCCACTGCAGCCAGCCATATAAGGATTTTAAAGCAATTATTATAACTATGTTCAAGGATGTAAAACAAAATATGGCTGCAATGAGTTAACAAATAGGAAATTTCAGCCAAGAAATAGAAACTATGAAAAAAACCAACTGGAAATTATTAAACTGAAATAAACATATCTAAAGAAATACTGAGAGTATGAAAGAACATCAGAGATGATAAATTATCATTGAATTTGAAAGTAGAGCAATAAAAATTATTCAATCTGAAGATCAGAAAGAATAAAGATTAAAAAAATAAAATCTCAATATCTGTGGGACAATATCAAACAGTCTAACAGATAGTTAATTAGAGTGTAAAATATATTACAAATAATGGCTCAAAAGATCTTAATTTATAGATTTAAAAGTCTATAAATCTTATAAATCTATAGATCTTATTTATACATTTAAAAGTCTCACTGCTGAAAAAACACAAAACCACACACCTAGATACATTATACTCAAACTGCTAAAAATTAAAGATAAAGAGCAAATATTAAGAGAGCCAAAAGACATATGGAATACAGGGGAACAAGAATATAAATGATTTATTATCAAAAACAATGGTATCCAAAAACAGTGGTATATCATTTTTAAGACACTGAAAGAAAACTGTCAACTCAGACTTCTATGTTCAGTGAAAATATTGGTATTTAGAAAATTTCTTAAATGGAATAAAATACATAGGAATCTAACTTAAAAGGGATGTGAAGGCCCTCTTCAAGGAGAACTACAAACCACTGCTCAACAAAATAAAAGAGGACACAAACAAATGGAAGAACATTCTATGCTCATGGAGAGGAAGGATCAATATCGTGAAAATGGCCATACTGTCCAAGGTAGTTTAGAGATTCAATGCCATCCCCACCAAACTACCAATTACTTTCTTCACAGAATTGGAAAAAACTACTTTAAAGTTCATATGAAACCAAAAAAGAGCCCGCATTGCCAAGACAATCCTAAGCCAAAAGAACAAAGCTGGAGGCATCACGCTACCTGACTTCAAACTATACTACAAGGCTACAGTAACCAAAACATAATTGTACTGGTACCAAAACAGAGATATAGACCAATGGAACAGAATACAGCCCTTGGAAATGATACCACACATCTACAACCATCTATCTTTGACAAGCCTGGCAAAAACAAGAAATGGGGAAAGGATTCCCTATTTAATAAATGGTGCTGGGAAAACTGGCTAGCCATATGTAGAAAGCTGAAACTGGATCCCTTCGTTACACCTTATACAAAAATTAATTCAAGATGGATTAAACACTTAAATGTTAGACCTAAAACCATACAAACCCTAGAAGAAAACCTAGGCAATACCATTCAGGACATAGGCATGGGCAAGGACTTTATATCTAAAAACATAGGCATGGGCAAGGACTTCATGTCTAAAATACCAAAAGTAATGGCAACATAAGCCAAAATTGACAAATGGGATCTAATTAAACTAAAGAGCTTCTGCACAGCAAAAGAAACTACCATCAGAGCAAATAGGCAACCTACAGAATGGGAGAAAATTTTTGCAATCTACCCATCTGACAAAGGGCTACTATCCAGAATCTACAAAGAACTCAAACAAATTTACAAGAAAAAATCAAACAACCCCGTCAAAAAGTGGGCAAAGGATATGAACAGACACTTCTCAAAAGACGACATTTATGCAGCCAACAGCACATGAAAAATAACTCATCATCACTGGCCATCAGAGAAATGCAAATCAAAACCACAATGAGATACCATCTCACACCAGTTAGAATGGCAATCATTAAAAAGTCAGGAAACAACAGATGCTGGAGAGGATGTGGAGAAATAGGAACACTTTTACACTGTTGGTGCGACTGTAAACTAGCTCAACTATTGTGGAAGACAATGTGGCGATTCCTCAAGGATCTAGAACTAGAAATACCATTTGACCCAGTCATCCCATTACTGGGTATATACCCAAAGGATTATAAATCATGCTGCTATAAAGACACGTGCACTTGTTGTTTATTGTGGCACTATTCACAACAGCAAAGACTTGGAACTAACTCAAATGTCCATCAGTGATAGATTGGATTAAGAAAGTGTGGCACATATACACCATGGAATAGTATGCAGCCATAAAAAAGGATGAGTTCATGTCCTTTGTAGGGACATGGATGAAGCTGGAAACCATCATTCTGAGCAAACTACCTCAAGGACAGAAAACCAAACACTGCAAGTTCTCACACATAGGTGGGAATTGAACAATGAGATCACTTGGATACAGGGTGGGGAACATCACACACTAGGGCCTGTTGTGGGGTGGGGAGAGGGGAAAGGGATAGCATTAGGAGATATACCTAATGTAAATGGCGAGTTAATGGGTGCAGCACACCAATATGGCACATGTATACATATGTAACGAACCTGCATGTTGTGCACATGTACCCTAGAACTTAAAGTATAAAAAAAGACCTGAAAAAAAAAAGAAAATTCCTCAGATGTTGGAAAGTAAATAATATACTTCTAAATTACCATTAGTGAAAGAACTTACTAATGAATTTAGATATTTTAACTAACAGTGAAAACAAAGAATTATAAAAGTCTGTGTAATGCAGCTAAAGTAGTGCTTAGAGGGAAATGTGTAGCTTTCAAATACCTGTATTAGAAAAGCAGAAAGGTGTGATACCAATGAAGAGCAGAAAATCACTTGAGAAATTTAACAAAAGCAAAAGCTGGTTGTTTTAAAAGATCAGTAAAATTGATAAACTCCTAGTTAGAATGATTAAGAAATAAAGAGAGGGAACATAAATTATACCTATATCAGGAATTAAGAGAGACTATCACTAGAGATGTTATAACTATTAAAAGGATAATAAGAGAAAATATGGATAACTTTATGCCAATAAATCTAACAAGTTAGATGACACAGATAAATTATTTGAAAAATACAACATACCCAAATTGACACAAGATACAACAGAAAATTTAAAGAGTCCTATATTGTTATACATTTATCAGTTGATTAGGAAAATTAACCTTTCCCTCTTTTTAAAATCTAATACCTGGTTTTTCACAATAGGGTGTCAATGTATTTTGTGTCTGCCATTGACCACTTCTTTAACAGTCAAGTGATTACTCTCAAAATAATGCATGAAAATTTATTCATGCATAATAAAAATACACACGATTACAAAAGAAAATTATTACATTAAAATACAGTTACCAAAAATATATGGTACTTTATTTGCTTCTTTAGTAACACGTTAAGTAATAAGATCTATTGGTGGATCTAATAACTGTCATTATTTCAAAGTGGTGATGACTGTAAATGCTATTTTGAGGTATCTGCAATAACAGTAATAAAATATCAAAACATCTGGGGTTTCTATTGGTATTTTATACCCTATTTTAATTTGTTTTTATCATTAATTATTACCTGTTTCAGATGTTCTTTATGAATGTTCCATGTATGCAAATTATATGAAGAAATGTTTCCTACTTACAAAGGTGCTTAATAATAATAATAATAATAATGATAATTTTTTTTTACCATAGCTTTTTGGTGTACTCTAAAAATAGTCACAGAAATCAGATCTGCCTAAGAATACCAACATTTTGTGAGAGTTCTAGAACCTTGTATCTAGAGGTTACATTTTATTTCACATAAATACTTGAGGTCTTTCTTTAGCAGGAACAGAGTTTGATTCTGGAGTAAGAAATCTGGGTTGATGAAGTGTATCACATTGCTGTTATATGCATTTTGCAAAGAAATATTTGTGGATTTTTTTTGTTTTGTTTTGTTTTTTGAGATAGGGTCTCACTCTTTTGCCTAGGCTGGAGTGCAGTGGCACAATCATAGCTCACTGTAACCTGAAACTCCTAGGCTCAAACAATCCTCCTATCCTGGCATCCTGGCTAGTTTTATTTTTTAGAGACAGAGTCTCACTGTGCTGCCCAGGCTGGTCTTGAACTTCTGACTTCAAGCAATCCTCCTGCTTCTGCCTCCCAAGGCACTGGGATTACAGGTGTAAGCCACCACCAGCAGCCTGCAAAGAAATATTTGAATGAAGGATGACGGAGGATATGATAATATTGCCCTAAAAAGAAGGCAAAATATAAAAGAATGATTCAGATTTTAAAATGGCAGAAGAGAAAGAAATACAAAGCTTGGATATATTAGAAATTTCTCTCTCTAACACCTTATCACATATGAAATAAGAGCTAAGATGTGTTTTTCAGAGTATACCAAAGCAAATTTGTTTTTCTTGCTATACTTATTTTTATTGTTTATTTAACACTTTACATGGATTTCCTATATATGGATATTTGGGGACTTTGTGTCCCCCAGATACCACTCTTTTGAATGAAGTCAGTTTTTGTCTTTTTCAGATTGTTGATAAACTAATGTCTGCCCTGGGCTTGGTCCTGGATGCTTGTAGGACAGTCAGAAAAAAAAGATGCAAAACTGATAGACTATATTTCAAAACTAGGAGACTAAGCAATAAGATAAAAGATATAGCTGAAGAAAAGGTTCAGTTAAAGATACAAGATTCTAAGTAACTTTCTATCAGCATAGGCAAAAAGGAAGAGATGATATAGAATCAGATTAGAATGTCCTACCAGGTTTTGACATTCTCTGGCTTAGCATTACAGTGTGCAGAACAATAGCTATATGGCCCTTTCCATTGAATTGGGTTTATAGATACCTTTACACCTATATGATTGTCTTAGGTCAAGAAATATATGTTAGTAAAATACTATACAACACTTTTCCTCTTTAAAGACAGAGAGTGTGGGGGCTCCCATTGAATGCAAGGATGAGAGGGGGAAAAATGAAGAACCTAAGCTCTGTAATTTAGAGAGGGCAATAATAAGTGTTTAAGTGAGGGCAAAATAAATAGCCAATGAATAGTAAAGCTTTCTGAAGTTATATTTTTTTTTCTTAAATTTGTTTTATTTAACACAGGGAAGAAATCTGAAAGTGAGGACATTCCTCTTTCTCTTTCTTTTCCCCTGTTGTCTTTGTCGTATTCTATTGGTTAGAAACAAGCCACAGGTCCCATTCACACTCTAGGAGAGGTAATTTGTGAGGTTTCAACATGGGGATCACCTTAGGATCTGTATGCTATAATGGTCCTCTGGCCACCAGTGATTCATATTCCTCCCAGATTCAAAACACATTTGTTCCCTTCCAATATTCCCAAGAATCCCATCCCATTACAGTATCAGCTCAAGGTCCAAGGGTCACCATTTATACCAGACCCAAGTGTAGATAAGGTTCCAATGTAATGCAATAAGTACACTTCCTAGGGCATAATTCTTCTCTATCTGTGATCTTTGAAACTACTAGCTGCTTCTAACACACCTAACATCCGATGGTGGGGCAGACATAGGATAACAGCAAAAGACATTCTAGTTCAAAACATGGGGGAGTAGAAGATAAAAAAGGATCATTGGTACAACACAGTTATCAAATCCAGCTGGTAAAACTCCAGCCAGAGTTCCCTTATTAGGTTTCAAGGGTCTTGATTTAATTCTTCATGGATCTGTCTCCATCCTCTGGTCTCTTGGTCCTGCCCTTGAGTAATGCTCTTCTTACGCATGGCAGCACGGGTATGCCACTGAGTACTTTCATCATCCTACTTTGTGCCGGTAGAAGTTTGGGGGTCCAACAGCCTCCTTTTCTTTTGCGTTCTCTGTCCTTAGGGGGAAAGAAAGAGAGTGTGAAATGTCCTCATTTTCAGATTTCTTCCCTGTGTTTAATAAAACAAATTTAACAAAAAAATATAACTTCAGAAACACTTCCAGGCTGGAAACCTTTCTGCTTAAATAATCTTCTCAAGAACTTCATGGGTCCTCTCTGAATCTCAAAGGTGTTCTCTCCATTAAACAAAAGTTATCCCTACAGATATTTTGGAGAAAATCTCTTTCTGCCCTTGCTACCTGCTGCTGATGGGGCTAAAGGACAATGTCCTTAAGCTTCCTAGGGGCCCTATGGTCACATTGAGAGAATCTGTATGGAAGACCCTTAATTTCTTGAAATAGTCTTTTGTGTGACTGAATATGCTGATTTTTAAAAAAATCTGTGGTTTAAGCAGAGTTTTACAGTCACAACCTTAGCCATTTTTTTCCCCTAGAGTATACTTTCCTGACCATAAATCTCTTAATTATAGCATCTTTTGCTATGTGAAGAGATGAAGAATTTCTGAAATCATTCAGTCTTGGTTGCTATTTGTTTTATGCCTTATCCCTCAATCTTTCTCTTTCCTCTTGCAATTTACCGTACTTTGTTTGAAGATCTCTCTAGCAACATAATCAAACTTATAACTTAAAAGTTCTGCTTTCCACATAACTGCAGAGATAATGTCACTAAACATCCCACCACTACACAGCCCTGATCTCCCTTTCTCTAGTTCCTAATAATATGTTTTGCACTTCCACTGGGCCCTCTGTGGCAGCATTCTTGAAGTTCATATTTCTTTGTTTGTTTGTATTTTGAGGCAGTGTCTCGCCCCAGGCTGGAGTGCATTGGTGATATCTTGGCTCACTGCAGCCTCCACCTCCTGAACTCAAGTGATCCTCCCACCTCAGCCTCTGAGTAGCTGGGATTAGAGGCATATGCCACCACACCTGGCGAATTTTTTTTGTAATTTTAGTGGAGACGGCATCACCACGTTGTCCAGGCTGGTCTTGAACTCCTGGCCTCAAGTGATTCACCCACCTCAGCCTCCCAAAGTGCTGGGATTACTGGCGGGAGTCACTGCGCCTGGCCTCCTTGAAGTCCATATTTCTATTAACACTCTTCAGGGTGAGGTAGGCTTTCTCTATCATGCTCCTCAAAATTCCTCCAGCCTCTACCCACTGCTAAGTTCCAAAGATGCTCTGCCATTTTAGGTACTTGTTACAGCAGCATCATACTTCCAGATATCAGTTCTCTATATTGCATAACAAATTGCCACAAATTTACAGTCTAAAACAACATATTGGGTATCTTATAGCCAGCATCCATGAGTTAGAAGTCCAGGTGCAGCATAGTTGAATTCTCTGCTCCAGGGTCTCATCAGGCTGAAATCCTGGTGTTAGCTAGTGCTGCAGCCTCACCAGAGGCTCAACTAAAAAAAGATCTACTTCCAAGCTCCCTCAGGTTGTTGGCAGAGTTCTTGTCCTCGTGCTCGTGGGACTGATATCCGTGTTTTTCTGCTGTCTGTTGGCTGGGAGGCTTCTCTCAGTGTCTAGAGGCTGCCTAAAGTTCTTGGCCCTCTGGCTATCTCTGTAGGCCCTTCCACAACATGGCAGTTTACTTCTCAAGCCTAACAGGATGGTTTCTCTATTCTCTCTCTTTTACAAATAATGTTATGTTTCCATGACCAGATTTAGGTGAAAAATACATTTAGCATTGCCAGAATATCATAAAACAGAATGGATTGCTTTCTTTTTGCCACCAATTTGTATTTTGCAAAACCAAAATGGATACACAATCATTAACTATCAGAAAATCAATTTGTAACTTAAGCACAGTTTCTTACAAACAATATCAACAATAACCAAAACCACCTTACATTAGTTATGTTAGCTGACAGTATTATTCAATATAAATAATCTGGTGATTTGGATATTGTGGCTAATTATATGACTTGTCCTTGCTATCCTTGCTTACCTATCTGCATGATATATTTGATGCACTGGGTTAATTGCTATCACAGTGTTAGTCATGAAAAATTGAGCTCTGTCTGTAAAGACTCTGTCTTTGAATGGTCCTCACTAACACAGAAACTCACATACATTTTTGTTGAAATTTATTCTTTCCTGAATTTCTAATTTCTGACTATGCCAGTTCTTGGCACCAATTTATCCAATTAATTCAGTTTTTAGGAACTGAGATGATGTTAAATTGAGCACCAATGCCTTTTGAAAAATTATCTCTTTATAGTTTTGCCTTAAATTATAGTGTACTTCTTTTTCAGATTAGAACTTCTTTATCTTTGACCCAGACCATTACAATCAGTCCACACTTCAGAAGTTCTCAAATATTCATTTGCCTCCACCATAGTATATTTTCTCCATTGCCACCATAATTGCCTTTCCTGTGCATGTTTGAGAGAGAGAGACAATATTTTGTTCTCTGCCGTGAAAATCCTTTCATGGGTCCACATAGCATCTATGTGGTAAACTACAAATTGGTAATTATGACAAAATACCCTCCATATCTTGGCCTCACTCTATCTTGTTTTTAGTTGCTTTCCCACATGTACTTGTTACATTGAACTTCTCATTATTCCTTAATTACACCAACTATCTTCATGCTTACCTTGCTTGGTTCTTGCTTATCAAAGCCCATAAGCTTCTATTCCCTCCTCAACAAAGCCAAAGCTTATTTGTTCCTTGTAGGCCCGACTTGGATTATCAACACTTTTTGTGATGTGCTGCTTAATCATCATCCCTGTCAAGGTACAAATAGTTGCTTTTACTTCTATATCACTTGTAGATATTTGCCATTGCACTTTTCACAGCCTGCTGCAAATACTTATGAGTCTATCACCACATGGTAAGCACTATGTCTTTATTTATTCTGGTATTCCCTAAAGCCAAACACAGGACTTTGAAGGCTCGTTGAAGAATCTGAAAAATTAATTAAGCATAGTATGCCTTTAGACCTAGGTAAGACTCTCCAATTTTGCTAGAATAATATTTAAAAGTAACAGTTAGCTCCTTTCACCAAGGGATCAAAGTTAATATCAGCCATGATGGGATAAATTGACATTGTATACCTCCTAATATGATGCACTGAGAAGGATACAACATCATCACCACTATGGTATTCTTCCTAGTAATGAATGACAGAAATTTGATCACAAGGAAACATTAGATAAACCCCAGTTAAGCAACATTCTCAAAAATAGCTGGCTGGTATTCTTTAAAGTGTCAAGGTCTTAAAAGACAATGAAAGGTTAAGGAACTGTTCCAGATTACAAGAGAATAAAGAGATATGACAACTAGGTGCATTATGTGATAGTGGACTAGATCCTGAGCCAGAAAAATGACATTAGTGGGTAATAGACAGAATTTAAATAAGGTCTATAAATTAGATAAAAGTATTATTTACTGTTAAGGCTAATTTTTAATATTAATTTCTTGATTTTGATGATGGCACTGAGGTTAGGCAAGATAATGTGTGGAGTGTGGGTGAAGGGTATATGGGAATTCTTTGTACTATTTTTGCAACTTGTTTGTACGTCTGATATTATTTCAAAATAAAACGTTTAAAAATCTCAAATTGAGAAATTAAAAGGATTAAGCAAAAAAGTAGCTCTTGCGCTTGACTTACGCCAGCCTGCAATTGTTACGGGATGCTTGCTATCTGCCAGTTATTATGCTGAGTTGGAAGAAGATCCAGCCTCTTTGTTCCTAGAGCATTTATTCTGAAGGGGGAAAACATTAATTAAAAAAAAAATTACAAGAGTGTAGATTGCTTTTTTGCCATTAAGGTTCTTTACCACAGACTAAGATGCTGGGGCAAGATTCGAAAGCACCTGGGGCTGGGTATGATGGCTCACACCTGTAATCTGAGTGCTCTGGGAAGCCAAGGCAGGAGGATTGCTTGATGCCAGTAGTTTGAGACCAGCCTGAGCAACACAGTGAGACCTTGACTCTACAAAAAAATTTAAAAAATATCAGGTAGGCATGGTCACAGACACTTGTAGTCCTAGCTACTTGGGAAGCTGAGGTGGGAGGATTGCCTCAACTTAGGAGTTTGAGGCTGCAGTGAGCTATGATTGCACCACTGCACCCCAGCCTGGGTGACAGAGCCAGACTCTGTCTCTGAAAAAAGAAAAAATATATACATTAAAAAAATAAATAAAAGCACCATAACTTTGATTCGAACACTGTAAATTAAATCCTAATACTCTGATTTTAAGCCCTAAGTCTACCTACCAGATTCAATCTATACTCAGCACTTATTCATCATCCCATATTCACCTTATTTTTGTGGGGCAAGGGCATCTCCCCAAACAGGCAATAAAAGATGAAATTAACTTGCTCTTTTGTCTCTGCATCTTCCCGGGTCTTTGTGTCCAGTATTCAATAAATGTCAAATAAATACTTGTTTCTTAAGTTTCATTTAACTGTTTGAAATTTGTACATGAATTTTGAAATTCACAAAACGGTAAAACAGAGTCCTAAAGTCTCCACAAAATAAATAGAAAGCTTTCAAAATAAGAAACACAAATCACAAATTTGCATGTGTGTATATATTGCTGGGGACATCAGACAATATTAGATGTTGATTGCATATATATATCTATATTCTATCTATTTTACATTATAAGTAAAAAAATGAATATTCAGTGACTAGGCCATGTGTATTATTCTTTACAGAAACTCTTGTATTCTTATACTACCATATAATCCAGCAATTCCACTGTTGGACATATATCCAGAAGAAGGAAAACCGGTATATCAAAGAGATATCTGGCTGGACAAGGTGGTTCATGCCTGTAATCCCAGAACCTTAGGAGACTGAGGAGGTCAGATCACTTAAGGTCAGGAGTTTGAGACCAACCTGACCAACATGGTGAAACCCCATCTCTACTAAAAATACAAAAAATTATCCGAGCCTGGTGGTGAGCGCCTGTAGTCCCAGCTACTCGGGAGACTGAGGCTGGAGATTCACGTGAACCTGGGAAGCGGGGTTGCAGTCAGCCGAGATAGCTCCACTGCACTCCAGCCTGGGTGACACAGTGAGATTCTGTCTCAAAAACAAAACAAAACAAAACAAAACAAAACAAAACAAAGATATCTGCACTCTCGTTGCATTATTGCAGCACTGTTCACAATAGCCAAGAAATGGAATCAACATAAGTATTTAGCAATGGATTAGTGGCTAAAGAAAAATATTATTCAGCCATTAGAAAAAGAATGCAGTTATATCATTTGCAGCAACATAGATGGAGCTGGAGGAGATTATTTTAAGTGAAATAAACTAGGCACAGCAAGATAGATATTGCATATTTTCATTCATGTGTGGGAGCTAAAAAAAAAAGGTCTTACGGAGGTAGAGAGTAGAATGGTGGTTACTAGAGGGTGGGGAAGACAGGGGGAAGGGGATCATGGGGAGAGATTGGTTAGTGGGTGCAAACATACTTTTGGATAGAGGGAATAAATTCCAGTGTTTGATAGCATAGCAGGGCCAGCTATAGTTAGCAATAATTTGTTGTATATTTCAAAATAGCTAGAAGAGAAAATCTGGAATATTCTCAATCCAAAAATTGATAATTGAGGTGATAGGTATCTCAATTATTCTGATTTGATCATTGCATATTGTATGCTTGTCTCAAAATATCACACATACCCCATAAACATGTACAACTATTATGTATCAATAAAAATTATTGTTATCTCTGAAGGGGATAGACTGGCAAAACAAATAATCACATAACACAAGTCAAATTCCCTAATAAAACTAAGTCCAAATAGGTAACATGCACTTGATTATATTTAATCGTTATGATAGCTTCAACAACCAGTTATGAAGTTGCAGTTCTTGAGTTTTGCTTCCTGATCCAATATTTCTTGTGATTCATGGAGAACTTTTGTTGCTGTCTGTGGTCATAACCCTTAATATATAATTTAATTCTATGCCCTTAGTCTTATTAGAAGATTCTCTGATCAACCGCATCCAACAAAATTAAAATAGACTGTTTTATAGCATAGAGATGTGGGAAGCAAGTGAACTAGGAATAAAAATATTGCGTTGACAATTCTGCACTACCTCTGTGTCTTACTAGGCACTCTACCTTTGTTTGCCCACCAGTAAGTTAGTACGGTGGTTTTGGAGAAAGTGCTCTAACATTAAAAGTTCAAAGAACTTAATGAAGTATTTGTAGTCATATTTTACTTTCTAGCTTAAGTAATAAATGACATTATAAATATCAGATTTTTTCAATCTTAATGGATAATTTTTTTTTTGCTCTTCTTAGGCCTCAAACTACAAACTCTTAAAGATGAACATTTGAGTCTCCTAATGTTGATTTACATCTTCAATTGATTCTTTGGATCAATTGTTCACTGTGCAAAAATGTCAAAGATTGCAGTCCTATCATGTTTTCTTTCACCTTTCATTAAGCTTTCAAAATCCTTGATATGAATAGACTTTTTCTCTCTCCCAGGGCCTTTTAATTTTTAATCACTTCTTTCTCAAATGCTGATCATATTTCTGAGAAATTACTTCATGTAAAAGATGGAGGAAGATAGAGTTGCCACATACCTTTTTATCTTTTCTGTAAAATTATTTGGACCTAAATTTGTGGTGACAAGGCTGCTTCTCTCTAATAGGCCTTGTTGCCATGGAAGCAGGCTGTTGAAAGGGCAATAACTAAAGCCTCCCAGTCTTTGCGTGTTTATGTCCAGACTCAAAAATACACAAACTGTGGTTTCAGATGGGAAGATGTGTACAGTGACGCTTGCTGAAATGCAATATTTTTCAAAAACAAAAGTCACAGATGTCAATATAGCAGAGTTGAGCCAATCACATACAATCAGGATTCTTTTACACAATAACCTAAGGTTTGAAGTAATTTTTTCAAAAACCTTTTTAGGAACCAGAGAGAAGTCATCATTCAAGATCTGAAATGAAGAAAAAAAAAAAGGAAGAAAATGGAAAGAAAACAGAGCCAACTATTTATTCGCCACGCTCCATAAGTATAAAATCCATGTCTATCATGTCTACTTTCTGTGTTCTCATTGTTTTGCCAGTGCATGACATATAATGTTATAGGTGTTCAATAAATATATGTTAAATGATTGAAGACATAGGGGTAGCAAATACCAATGTTATAGCAAAGAGATTTGACTATTGGTGTGGAGAATCCAAGAGGGAAAGTATTAGCCCTCAGAGTGTTATGTATGTGAAATCAGGCAGACTCAGCTAGCTACTCCTATTAGGGTGAAAGAGGTGCTTAGGGACAGATCTACGGCAAGAGTTAGAGTAGAATACACAGTCACAGTGTTCAAGAGCTATTGCCCATGTCTGCACCTGATCCAGGCCAACAATAAATAAGAGGAGACTAAAATGGAGTAATACAGCCACTCTCCATGTGTGTAGGCTATAGGGCTATTTGAAACGCCAGGCAGACAGTCAAGTCACGGGCAGTCTAAAACTGTTAACAACATGCCTGCCGTGGAAATGGTATGTGACATCACAGAAGTATTTCTACAGGTATTTTTTCCCTAACCATTGCGGTGTTATTTAGGGATTAGTATTTGACATATTCACTCTTTTGCAGATGATAATTTTTTTAAACAAATATATGCATCGCAGCCTGGGTAACATAACAGAATCCTGTCTCCACAAAAAAAAAAATTAGCCAGGTGTGGTGGCACACACCTATAGTCCTAGCTACTCAGGAGGCTGAGGCAGGAGGATTGTTTGAACCCAGGAGTTCGAGGTTAGAGTAAGCTATGATCTTGCCACTGCACTCCAGTCTGGGCAAGACCTTGTCTCAAAAAAAAAAAAAATTAAATAAAAATTAAAAACGTATTTTTCTTTTAAAAAATACATAATCTCTTTTAAATTTAAAACGTTGTATTTTGAAATAATTTTAGGCAAAGTTATAAAAGTAGTACAGAGTCCCTATATAATTTTTGCTCAGCTTTCCCTAACATGTGAACATCTTACATAACTGTAGTACAATGATTAAACCCAAGAAAGTAACATCAGTACAATACTGTTAACGGAACTAAAAACTTTATTCAAATGCCCTCAGTTTTTTCACCAACAGACTTTCTTGGTTCCTGTATCTATTCCAGGATCCCACATTGTGTTTAGTTTTCAGATAATCCTTAGTCTCTTCCAATCTGAAGTCACACCTCTTAAAGAAGACGGCATTTTTTTTTTTTAACTTCTTATCAGAATAATATGTTCTATTGACTAAGGAATCCCTCATGTCTGGTATGTTGAAGTGCTCCATAGGTATTTGTTTTGAATGAGATGATCCGAGTTCTCACTAGCTGAATACTGATGGCATGTCAGGATACCACTAGTCCTTTCAGTCACAGGAACCATTGTGCTAACAATGATGGCTTGAAATGTGGTGTGATGAGGGTAACCACAATGGCACTTATGAACTTCAGCCCACAACAACAGAGCAGAGGAAGGGAGGAACATAACATAAGATTCCTTAACTATTTCATCCATTTTGAAGAGGTTTTTTGTTTGGTTGTTTTGTTTTGAGACAGGGTCTTGCTATGTGGCCCAGACATTTTGGAGAAGTTTTTAATTTATTTTTTATTATTTTTTATTTTTTGAAGATGGAGTCTGTTTCTATTGCCCAGGCTCGAGTGCAATGGTGCAATCTTGGCTCACTGCAACTTCCACCTGCTGGGTTCAAGCTGGAGAAGTTTTGTATTTTAAAACATACTGGTGCTGGGCATACTGCCTTGGGCCTATAATTTCAGCTACTTGGAAGGCTAACACAGGAACATCACATGAGGCCAGGAGTTCCAGACCAGCCTGGGCAACATAGCCAGACTAGGCTGGGCAACACAGGGAGACCCCCACCTCTAAAAAACAGTGAAAACAAAAACATTCTGGGTAATATATAGTAAGTTTACTTATTTTATTGACAATAGAAATAAGTGATACAAAGCATTCTTAACCAATTTTTAATCTGTGATGGTAAATCTGTAAATTTAGACAAGAAAGACTGCAATACCATATGGTTGCCATATGAAGAACAAGTGCTTAATAGATATTTTTGGAGTTTACATGACTTTGGATAAAAGTGCCAAAGAAGTGTATAAACATGAAAGTACATAAGGTCACCAAAGGAGCTTGTTTAAAATGCTGATTCCAGGGCTCTTTGCCTGAAGGTTCTGATATAGTAGTTATAGGGTGAAATCCAGATATTTTAATTTTTTAAGCTAATAATTTTATAGTACTTGCTATATGCCAGGCAGTAATTTACAAATAGTTGCTAACTTAATCCGTAGTACAAAGAGGAGAAAGAAACAGACACAGAGAGGGCTAAGAGCTAGTGAGTGGTAATGCCAGGCTTTTAAGCCAGGCAGACCAGGCCTGGAGTCTGTTGTCTCAACCACTCTGTACACCACTTCACTTTTAACCATCAATCCAAGTGATTTTTTACAACAGTGGTCCTTAGTCCAAACTTTGAGGAGCATTTTCCTACATGATCAACATATGGGCTTCAGGAAATCCATGAAATCCTTAAATTACATGCAAAATTGGTATATATGCTATCTGTAGATATACTTTTGTATAGAAGTCCATGGTTTTCTTAAGATGTTGTAAAGGGCTCTATGACACAACTCTCCTCAATGTAAGAATCACCCATGTAAATAAATTAAAAATGTATTTTGCTCTCGAAAAAACTTATTTACTGAAGACCTACAAATACTATTTATAAAGTATTTATTGAATCAAAACTGGGATATTTTTATATGTGGAAGCGCTTCAAAATATATCATGTATGTCTTAAACTTGAGTAGAATAATTTCACATTGCTTTTTCTTTTATTTTTTTTTCAATAAACTGTATTTTTTTCAATTTCACCTACTTATTATCAGGTGGTTTATATTCTCTTGAAAATCCATTAATTTTTGAATTGTTCAACAATTCCAAGGCCTTTTACAATCAATCAGGGGTTAGTCTTTTTCCAAATGCTATGGAAAGAAAAAAATACATGGAGCCTCTTCAGTCTATTATTGCTTTTGCTTCTCCCTGCCGAGGAGAGGCCATGGGTTAGAATAGGTGTTGGTCCACTTCTGTTGGGTGGTCCTTCTGATCCAGGTCTTATTCAGGCTGTGGTTGCCTCACTGAGCTCCTGTGTTACAACACTCCCTGTTTCATGTTCCCACAGTCAGCCATTGCTCTGCACTGCCCAGCAACCATGCTAGACGGATGCTATCCAGGGAAACTTCTGGTACCATGATAGCCTTCCTTGACAAAATCTTTGGTTCTGTTTCTGAACTCCAGTTTTTAGCCCAGAATCCTCATTTTCTACTGGCAATTTTAATTTACTTGATTACTTAATCTGTTCTACACCTGGGCCTTACTCCTGTCACTGTGGTCTCCTCTATATCAATAAGACTTCCAAATGCTGAATTTTGAGAAGTAGGAACAGTTGGGATGGTAACTTCCACTTTTTTCTTCAAAAAAGATGAAATTTTTCTCATACAAGTTTATCCGCCTTTCCCCAGTAACTGGTTCTACTGAGGTTGCTTTTGCTAATCCACGAAACAAACATACAAACAAATAAATAAATAGTCTGGTTACAACTTCCTTGACAACAAAGGCTGCAGCTCACATTACCTTTGCATAACTCAGTAGGGCCATTCAAGCGACTCAACCCAGAACAAAGACAGTCTGGTCAAATGCAAACTGCAGTTCTCATCTCTAGGCACAGGACAAGGTACCTTAAGTTTTAAATTTTTCCCTCAACTGGCATGTGATAGAACCTTCACCTTAACAGGCATCCTGTTACTCAAATTTAGACAGTATTGTAAACTTGAGGCAATTTCTGATAGTCCATATGGAAGTAAAAGTAGAGAAATACAGAATTACTATTTAAATATAATGATTTGACAGAAAAATCTCACTTTCCCACTTTGAAATTAACATTGGAATTGGAATTGAAAATAGACAAATTTATAACAAATTTATGCTAGGTAGAAAGTGCAACTCATATCCTGGTTTTATGTATATATTGAAATATGTGCAAGAAAACTTCAGCAAGCACTTACATTCTGTGGTTAAATATACTTTTCTTACTGGTTAGATTGTTCTTTTAACCTTCTGAATGGAGTTCAGAACAGCCAAACGATGCTTCAGCCCTTGGCAAATCTGCAATGATTTGCCCTCTGTGGATGGGTTTTTAGCAAGAATTAGACTGCATGCCATTTATAACAAGGTTAGAAGTGGTTGTGTTTGTGAGAGTCTGCATTTCCAAGTATTTTTTGTACTAAATTTCCTCCTGGGTGGGGAACAAGAATTTATTTTACTTTTCATCTCTTCTGCTTTTTCCCAAGGTACCTAAGAATTGTTTCAAACATGTGCAATGCATGAACTTCCTGGATAGAAGGTAGCAGGTTTGTAAGCTTTAAGAGAGACAGGTCTTGGTAGCAAAAAGCTCCCAGACCAGTTATACTTGGGGAGCAAGATCTTATCTTCTCAGCATTGAGAGACTCCACTTCCTCACTGGTAAGATGGGGAAAATATTGGCTCTGACTACCTTACAAGACTGTGTGAGAAATAAATGAGATAAAAGATAGCAATTATTTAAAAATTCTAAAGAGCACAAATATAAATTATTAATCCAGGTTAGAAAACTGTAAGTTTCAAAGTTAAAAGGATAGATAAATTTAATGAAACAGTCAATATGTGACATTTTGTTTACTAGTGTGCTTATAATTTTATCAGTAACAGAAAAATAATCATATATAATATGGTTAAATTGTTCATATTAATGACCTACCCCTCTTGTACATACTCCAAGAAAACCGTAAAATACTGTTCTTTAATGTGGTAAACATGGGCTCAAAATGTTAATATTAGACATCTTTATTATTATTCTTTCTTTCTTCAGAATAAGAACTCTTTAAAAAATGCTTGCAACTTCAAACATTACCTTTTAAAACAATCCTGTGGATGAAATAAGTCCTGGACATGAAGTTCAATTTGCAGTTTATAGTTCCTAAATCCTGTGCCTCATTTTGGACATGACATTCTGTAGTTGTCTCTTTTCCTTTGCAGGTCCACATTTGCAAGTGTATGCAGATGTTTTCAGAACCTAGTATTTTTGCAAAGTTGACTTGTGGAGTGGATTTTAAAAGACCATGAAGGATCAGTGATCTATTAAGAAAAAAACAAAATTTACCACCCACATAGTGTTGGCTCAACCTTGTTAATGGAAAAGAAATAAATATTCTGAGCAAATTAATTCAGAGCCTCTCCAAGATTTTTTAATGTAGTTCAACTCCTTTAAGATATGCTTGGAATTTTGGTTTTGATTGATACTTCATATTAACAAGCTGACCTCCATTAAAGCCTTGAAGTCAGAGCCATTTGACTGTGTTCAGTCACCCGTGAGAACTAATATTAAAGATTTAATAAAGGATGTTAGGAAGGATAGGCCAAGGTGATTCACATGATGAAAGTCAGTTTGACACTAAGGGCAAATCATACAGACCAAATATGGATTTAGACACTTCAGTGGATTTCCAGATCAATATTACCACATCCTAAAAGAGCTAGTTGCCAAAGTTTTACTGATGACCAATAATTAATACTACCCGTTTTTGGAATATGTGTTTTGCTGATAGAAATAATTGTATACAAATGTGGAATGTGAAAAAGGACTCCTTTTTAACGGAATTAAGACATTTTACAGGTCCAACCATGTTTAACAAAGCCTGCCCCCTCTAACTTAAAGATATATATGGCTATAAAGTGAGATTTAGTTGTGTACAAAAGCAATAGTACAAAACAGATAATATCGCATGCTAAGCAAGGCCTTATGTACCCGCAGAAAGATACACAGTCAGAAGTGCATACAGATACTTTCATTTTCAGATACTTTCACAACTCCTGGCATGCCATGTCCACACTGCCTTTGCAAGACTTTTTTTTAAAGGACATATAATTGAGGAATGACCCAAGGTAAGAAGTAGAAATCCAGAGGCAAATAAACGTGAAAGTATTTTTCTTCTTGTAGCAGATTAATTTAGACTTTTGTTGAAATGACAGATATTTTGAGGTCATACTTTTATAATCCATTATGCCTTAAAATGTTTTTGTGGCTTTAAATTTTTTTTGGTATGTTTTCATTCTTTTGATTATATGTGTCTGCATTTGGAAGGTTTGTATTTGTGTTCTATTTGTGACGTTGATAGCTGTAACTTTACATAATGCTCTAACCCCCTACTTCTTTAAACAGTATCTGTGAATAGCAAATACAATTATTTCTTCTTTCTTTCCATCCTTTTACCCATTCTTTTTCCTTTTCAATTTTTATAGGTTATAATATCTTTCTTGGTGTTTAACTTTTACCCTTGCAAGTTCTTGTTACTCTGTGATATTATTATTTTACTTTATTTTATTATTTGCTATTATACTTTAAGTTCTGGGGCACATGTGCAGAACGTGCAGGTTTGTTACATAGGTATACGTGTACCGTGGTGGTTCGCTGCACCCATCAACTCATCATCTACATTAGGTATTTCTCCTAATGCTATCCCTCCCCTAGACCCCACCCCCCCTACAGACTCCAGTGGGTGATGTTCCACTCTCTGTGCCCGCATGTTCTCGTTGTTCAGTTCCCACTTATGAGTGAGAACATGCGGTGTTTGGTTTTCTGTTCTTGTGTTAGTTTGCTGAGAATGATGGTTTCCTTCTTCATCCATGTCCCTACAAAGGACATGAACTCATTCTTTATTTATGGTTGCATAGTATTCCATGGTGTATATGTGCCACTTTTTTTTTTTTCTTTTTTGAGATGGAATCTCGCTCTGTCGCCCAGGCTGGAGTGCAGTGGCGCGATCTCAGCTCACTGCAAGCTCCGCCTCCCGGGTTCACACCATTCTCCTGCCTCAGCCTCCTGAGTAGCTGGGACTACAGGCGCCCGCCACCACACCCGGCTAATTTTTTGTATTTTTAGTAGAGACAGGGTTTCACCGTGTTAGCCAGGATAGTCTCGATCTCCTGACCTCATGATCCGCCTGCCTCGGTCTCCCAAAGTGCTGGGATTACCGGCGTGAGCCACTGCGCCTGGCCTGTGCCACGTTTTCTTTATCCAGTCTATCATTGATGGACATTTGGGTTGGTTCCAGTTCTTTGCTATTGTGAACAGTGCCGCAATAAACGTGCATGTGCATGTGTCTTTATCGTAGAATGATTTATAATCCTTTGGGTATATACACTGTAATGGGATTGTTGGGTCAAATGGTATTTCTAGTTCTAGATCCTTGAGGAATCGCCACACTGTCGTCCACAATGGTTGAACTAATTTACACTCCCACCAACAGTGTAAAAGTGTTTCTATTTCTCCACATCCTCTCCAGCATCTGTTGTTTCCTGACTTTTTAAATGATCGCCATTCTAACTGTCATGAGATGGTATCTCATTGTGGTTTTGATTTGCATTTCTCTAATGTAATATATCTTACGTTCCAGCTAAACGAGATGAAGTTATCAGTATGCTTCAATTTTTTTCTCCAAATTTTCAACCAATTCACTTCCCAATTTTAGTGAGAGAGCTCATTCCAGTATTGTTAAGGGTTGTAGCCTTTTCACACAAGCTTATGGTTACATTCAATCAATATTCCATACATATTTTTACCATTCACTCTTACTTGGATAAAGTCTTAATCTAATTGTTTCTTCTTTTTCAAACATGGTTATACGAACAATATTTTTGTTTAAAAATGTCTATTGCAGAATAGACAGGCATAAACTTTTCGTAAGTGGCACTTTCTTTCCTTTCGTAATTTATAGGCAATGGTCAACTACTTTCTTGTGCTGAGTGTTGGTTTGAGACTAGTCTGATCTTGAATTTCTCCCTTAATGGCTTTTGTACGGCAGTCTCAATTTATGCCTTTATGTTTAGGCGTACTTATCTATAACATCTATTCTCAAAAGGTTGGAAGTTACATGATATATTCAGCCTATATTTGAGTGATTTCATGTTATTTCTTGGCTATCAAAATAAAATTTATGTTTCAAGGCCAGTAATTTTGCTAGAATATGACCCAATTTGACAATTATTGTATAATTTTTCCCTTTGAGATATGACGTGCCCTTTCAATCAGTAAAGTATCTTCTCCTCCTCCTCCTCTCCTCCTCCTCCCCTCCTCCTCCCCTCCTCTTCCTCTTTCTTCAGCACCTTTTTACTAGTTAAATTTAGTTTCTCACCTTTCTCATTTTGGTTCATTGTATCCCTTACTGACATTTTAGATGTGTCTGTTCTCCTTAGTGATGCTTCCAGTTTGTTTCTGTGATTTTCTTTCACTTTATTTCTGGGTTCTGCCAGCTCTTGTTTTATCATCTCTTTCCTAAGCTTTTGCACCTCTGCTGTGTGCTATATCACTTTAGAAATAGATGTTTTTAAAAATCATTATTTACTATTTTAATTCGTGCAAAGTTATGGGTCACAAAATTTTAGCTGTGTTTTTTTTTTTTTTTTTTTAGCTTTATCTAACATTTTTTCCCCTTTTCTTTTTCTCTCCTTCATCCTCATGTTTTATTATCTTAACATTAATCCTGATTTTTTTTGAATCTCTTGGATTATTTTTTATGGAAATTTTGTGTATGGGAAAATAAATAAAGAGCTGCGTTATAAACTAGAAGAAAGTTTCATAGTAAGCCGAAGTTCTCAATTTGAGTTCTTTTGTCCATTTCCTTCCTAGATAGCCAATGAAGAGAAAGGGATATAAAAGGCTATGAGACTGTGAGATAGTTCGGCTCTGTGTCCCCACCCAAATCTCATGTTGAATTGTAATTCTCAATGTTGGGGGAGGGACTGGGTGAGAGGTGATTGGATCATGGGGGCGGATTTTCCCCTTGCTGTTCTCGTGATAGTGAGTGAGTTCCCATGAGATCTGGGGTTGTTCGAAGGTGTGTAGCACTTTCCCCTTATCTCTCTCTCTCTCCTGCCAGCCGTGTGAAGATGTGCCTGCTTCCCCTTCACCTTCTGTCATGATTGTAGGTTTCGTGAGGTCTCCCCAGAAGCAGAAGCCTGTACAGCCCACAGAACCATGGGCTGATTAAACCTCCTTTCTTTATAAATTACCCAGTCTCATGTAGTTCCTTATAGAAATGTGAGAATAGATGAATACAGACTGCTTCCTATACATTTGGTTTATCTAACTGATCATTTATTCAGCCTTATCTCCTCCACTTCTTGGTACTAAATCAGGTCCAGGGATGCTCCTGTCACGATCCCATACACCTGTTTCCTTCTATTACAAAAAACTGGATTCTGCCCTTGCAGCTTAGTGGATATATATTCCAGCTTGGAGAAATGTCCTTTGGGACCAGCGTTCTGAGAGTTACAGCACAGGCATCCACTTTCCTCATGCTCTTGTCCTCTTCCTTGGTTGTCACTGCTTTTGGTAGCCTTTACATTGGTATTATGATTTGAATTTCCACTGTCTATTAGGTTCACAAAAAATGGGATCCCTCTTTCATGTACTCTTTATCACTTTTTGAGTGCTTTAAGAGAGCAAGTAGAGAAAACTATGCTATTATCTTCAAACAGAAATTCCTTTTCCATAGGTTTGATATGAAGTATTTTAATTCTAATTTTGTCATAACTATTTTATACATTTTGTTTTAGTTTTCTCTTTAGTTTGTTAATTTTTAGAAGTGAATTTTAAGATTTCAAAGTATAAGTGCTCCCTCTGTGGTGTGTGCAAGTGTGCATGTGTTAGCAGGGGATGGACTTTTGTTTTCATTTCTAATTGCAGTAGATTTTGTATCAGTACCATGTGCTAACTGACTGCACCACCAGAGCTTCTAATTGTATTAGATTTTGGATTTGCTGAGACTTCCTTTCTAGTTTAGCACATGATGAAATTTACATGAGTGATTGAAAAAATACTGCATCTACATTAGTTAAGCTTAACAATGATCTTATTAAGATCGTTGATTTTAAAATTCAAGTTTCCTACCAGAATTGTGGACTCAACAATTTCTCCTTGAAGTTCTATCGGTTTTTCTTGTTTTATATATTTTGAAGCTATATTATTGGGTAAATAAATATTAATAACTATTAAATCTTGTGGTACTTTTCCTTTTGTCATTATAAAATAACCTTTTAATTTCTATTAAATTCCATTTGAATTCTATTTTTTCTTACGCTAAAGTGACAACAATAGCTTTCTCTTGTTTGGTATATTTATCCCACCTTTATCTTTATTCATCTCATGTCTTTTTTTTTTTTTTAGTTTAGTACAAGAATCAGTGAAAAGTACATTAAAATGATGAAACATATATTATAGTGCATGTTTTACAAAGCAATATGGGAGGAAAAAATAATAAGTGAAAGTACTTTTATACTCCAGTGGATAATATACAAAACAATGAATTATGGTGTCTTTCTAGCATTAAAATTATAAGAACATTTAAAAATCCCAAGACATGGGTATTATTGCAAAGAAAGGGCTGAATAAGCACTCATAGTCATTTGGCACAACACATCCTGCATATACCTCCCAGCTAAGTCTATTGTCCAAACTCATATTTTCGTAATAAATTTAGATTCTTATAGGTCTAAAATTTAAAAATCACAATGTTAATTTTACTTTACTTTTCCAGTTAAGAGAACTACCTTGTGTCAGATTAGCATTAAGTGTAATTGTACTTGAAATCAATGGAATTGTGGAAAACAGGCAAATTACAAATTCCTTTTGAGAGAAATTTTTCACTTGGAGAGAAATTTGATGCCATAGTTTTGTAATTACATTAATTCAAGTTTAAATAGTTCAAATTTACAGGATAAGTTTTCAACTGTCAGAAAAAAGGATAGTCAGTTTTCCAAGTGAAGTCAAAAGAGCATCTGCTGAATTACAACCAGAAACACTTACATGATAGGACAAGAAGCATGAGCTAAGTAGTCTTAGATGAAGGTAATTAGCAATTCAATTACAAAAAATCATGAAAATAGCAGACCAAATGACTTCAAAAGGTCTACTTTTGTTTAAATTTGTTTTTATTTCTATACCACTTTTGTATCACATATATCTATTACTATTGCTATAATCTGGATATAGAATCCCTCCAAGTCTTATGCTGAAATTTTATCCCCAATGTTGGAGATGGGGTCTACTGAGAAGTGTTTGGGTCATGGGAGCAGATTCCATGAGGGTATGAATGGCTTGGTGCCATCCTCATACTAATCAGTGAGTTTTTACTCTAATAGTTTCTGTAAGAGCTGATTATGTAAAACAGCCCAGGGCCTCCCTCCTTTTTCTCTCTCTTTCTTCTTCTCTTGCTATGTGATCTCTGCACATGACGGTTCTCCTTCACCTTCCACCATGTGTAGAAGCAGCCTGAAGCCCTCACCTGGCTGCCTCTGACACAAGGTAACTACATTTCATGATTCAAATAAACAAATATCCCCAAATCATAGCCCTTAATGCTATCAAATGTAAGCTGAAAGGAGCAAACGCATATCTTTATGGTGGTAGATGCTGGTGCCATGGTCCTTGTACAGCTTAAAGAACTGTACCAGATGTAGATGCTGGTGCCATGGTGCTTGTACAGCCTAAAGAACTGTGAAGCAAATAAATCTCTTTTCTTTATAAATTACCCAGCCCCAGGTATTTCTTTATAGTAACACAGACTAGGACAATCATTCATACCAATAGTAAGAACAACATTTATTTCAGTGAAATGACATTACTTTTCAACTATTGAAAAGTACTCTTAAGAGAATATGACATTGTACATTTTCCAGAATTGACAATCCCAAGTCATAGAAACAAAATTCTGGACAGCAATCATTAAGCTCTGTAGTAAATGTAACTACAGAAATATTTATTTAAAAATATATATTCATTGTATGATCCCATTCATTTAAAAAGCAGATGGATTGTTTCTTTAAAACTATTTGGCCAGGTGTGGCTCATGTCTGTAATGCCAGTGCTTTGGAGGGCTGAGGCAGGTGAGTTGCTTGAGATCAGAGGTTTGAGACCAGCCTGGGCAACATGGTGAGACCCTGTCTCTACTAAAAAAAAAAAAAAAAAAAAAAAAAAAAATAGCCAGGCATGGTGGTGCACACCTATGGCCCCAGCTACTTGGGAAGCTGAGGTGGAGGATCGCTTGAGCCCAGGGGCAGAGGTTGCAGTGAGCTGAGATTGCACCACCTCACTCCAGCCTGGGTGACAGAGCAAGACCCTGTCTCAAAAAAAAATTATTTGAAAATTTAATAATGTAATTTTAAAAATAGTCACTAATAATCCTGTCATCCAGGGATAACTATTACGATTTTTTTGTCTACATTCTCACAATTCTTTATATATATATTTTTTGGTTTTTCACTACTATAAATGATTCTTAAATGAATATCTTTTGAGGTCATTTTTTTTCCTGTAAGTCTAAATTCTTAAGATTGATAGTATTGGCCCAAATGACATGATAATATTTACAGCTTTCAATAAATATTATCAAATTGTTTTTTAGAAAGTTATTCTACTTGGCCGGGTGCGGTGGCTCACTCCTGTAATCCCAGCACCTCAGGAGGCTGAGGTGGGTGGATCATGAGGTCAAGAGATCGAGACCATCCTGGCTAACCGGTCTCTACTAAAAATACAAAAATTAGCTGAGCGTGATGGCATGCGCCTGTACTCCCAGCTACTCCAGGAAACTAAAGAGGCAGGAGTATTGCTTGAACCATGATCACGGAGGTTACTGATCAGCTGAGATTGCGCCACTGCACTCCAGCCTAGCGACAGAGCGAGACTCTGTCTCAAAAAAAAAGGAAAGAAAGAGAAAGAAAAGTTACTCAACTTAATTTTCCACCATAAAGATATGCATTTGCTCCTTTCAGCTTACATTTGATAGCATTAAGGGCTATGATTTGGGGATATTTGTTTATTTGAATCATGAAATGTAGTTACCTTGTGTCAGAGGCAGCCAGTCATCATTAAAATCTATTCTTCCCATCTTCTGCAGCAAAAATCCATACTTCCCTTCTTGTACATATGGCTGCTCAGCTACTGGTTTCTTTTCCCAACGCCATGCAGCTACATTTCACTCTGTGCATAGTACGCAATGTGAGCAAAAAGACAATGGATCTTAATGGACACTGGATCTTAATGGATTTTGGCCCTAAAACATGGATTGCCTGCTTCCTCATGTTTTTTCACCTATCTGAGAACTGGAATATAGATGATCCTGGGTGATGTGCAGGAAGAACTACAAGATGGAAGGAAATGGGGTCACTGAATGATAGTGAAAAGTAAAACCACTCAGCTGGCTTGGACTGTTCACTCATGACTGTTACATGGGATAAAAATAAACGTCTATGTTTTTTAAGCCACTGTATTTTGGGGACTGTTTATTTCTGTAGCCTAGCTTTTGCTCTAAATTCTGAACTCATTTATTAATATTTTGTTTTGAGTTGTTTGCTGGATTTATTTTGTCAGATTCTTTCTTGTGCTAAATGGGTTTGAAATGACTTTGTACATTAAGGCAAATAATCTTTTCTTGTACATAACTTCATTTGCCTTCAAATTCAATTTAGGCAATTATATTTCTCATATTGGAATAATGAGCAATGCATTTCTTCATTTTACTTAGTGAAATTCTCTATGCTAATATACCTAATACTGTTAACTAGAATACTGAAATATTCTCTTTCTACTTCTGCCATTAACTCATCTGTAAAATTAATTTCCAAGCCCTCTTCTAATTCTATAAGTCCATGATTCATAACAGTTTTCATCATTGGAAAATTACAGGAATACAAAATCTAAGAGTTGCAATGTTAAACTACAAGAAGAAATAGAGAAGTACAAGCTGAGTACCCATAATCTAAAAATTTGACATCTGAAATGCTCCAAAATCTGAAACATTTTGAGAGGGGACGTGATGCCACACGTGGAAAATTCTATACCTGACCTCATGTGATGAGTGGTGTTCATAAATTTGTTTCATGCACAAAATTATTTCAAATATTGTATAAAATTACCTTCAAGCTATATGAATAGGATGTATATAAAAAACAAACTTCATGTTTACACTTGGGTCTTATCCCAAGATATCTCATTATGTATATGCAAATATTCCCAAATCTGAAATACTCCTGGTCCCACGCATTCTGGATAAAAAATATTCAGTCTGTATTATAGATTACCTAACTATTTTTGAAATTTCTGTATTTTTTTGCTACATTTCTTAAGAGATTGACCATCTCTTCCTCTCTCTTTCAAAACTCTCAAATAGGATCAAAGGTCAGAAAAATGTTAAAAATCAAGGACAAAAGAATTAGAAATGAGACTACAGCATAGGGAAGATCTCAGTAAATGTCTGGAAGCCGTAAATTAGATGGAAGAAAGGTAACCAAATAAGTTGAATTACCATCTAAATGCTTGTAGTGGGGGGCCTACTGATGTAAGCCAATCACTGTGCAGAGCCTATGACAGACTCATCAATTAGAAGGCCTAGGTATTATGGAGAATGTCTTGCTTTCTTAACTTGCTACAACAAAATACCATAGACTTGTGTTTTGTAAACGCAGAAATTTATTTCTCACAGTTCCAGAGGCTGGAAATTCCAAGATCAAGACACAGGCAGATTCAGTGTCTGATAAGGGCCCACTTTCTGGTTCATCTTGTTGTGCTCTCAAGTGAATGGGGTGAGGAAGCTCTCTAGGGTCCTTATATAAGGAAATTAATATTATTTATGAAGGCTTTCTCCTCATGATCTAATTACCTACCAAAGGTCCTATCTCTACTACCATCACATTGGGGGTTAGGATTTCAACATAAAAATTTGAGGGTAACGCATACATTCAGTTTATAGCAGAGAGCAATGATAGACCTTCCTCAACTCTCTAGAGACTACTGTTTTATTCAGGAGAAGGGGACACTAGGCATTTAAGAATACAGGAATGAGGTGAGCAGCTGAAAACATAGTTTTTGGTGAAAGACTTTGTACCCACTGTGAGATCCTTAACCACCTCTTTTATTTCTGGAATTTCTGAAGTAATGTATCTAGGCAGGAAGTTCTGAATGATCATAGAGAAAATATCATGTATTCAAATTTGAATTTCTTTCCATGAAAAGTACCCTACATAATGAAAACCCAAATCATGGCCTACCATCATAAACTTTCAGAACAGTACAAATAAAGAAAAAAATGTTAAAGTTTTCATAAAGATAAAACAGGTCACAGTTTATGGACCAGGCGTCGTGGCTCACACCTGTAATCCCAGCACTTTGGGAGGACAAGGCGGGTGGATCATGAGGTCAGGGGATTGAGACCATCCTGATTAACACGGTGAAACCCCATCTCTACTAAAAATACAAAAAAATTAGCCAGGCGTGGTGGCGGGCGCCTGTAGTCCCAGCTACTCGGGAGGCTGAGGCAGGAGAATTGCATGAACATGGCAGGCAGAGCTTTCAGTGAGCCGAGATTGAGCCACTGCACTCCAGCCTGGGTGACAGAGCAGGACTCCATCTCAAACAAACAAACAAACAAACAACAACAACAACAAAAAAAAAGGTCACAATTTATTTTTGTTACTATATATTGCAGAATTTCCTTCTTTTTCTAAGATTTAATAGTATTCCAGTGTATCACATTTTCATTATCTATTTACCTTACGATGAAGATATATGTTGTTTCCACATGTTGACTATTGTGAATAATGCTATAATGAATACAGGAATACTGATAAATCCTCAACATTCTGATTTCAATTCTTTTGAATAAATATCCAGAAGCTGGATTAGATGGTAGTGATCTTTGTAAGTTTTTGAGGTACCCCTATACTCTTTTCTATATTGGCTGTACCACTTTGCATTTCCACCAAAAGGGTTCCAGTATCTCCCTATCTTTGTCAATATTTAATGTCTTTTTTTTTTTTTTTGAAAACCACCATCTTGACAGGTGTGAGGTTACATCTTACTGTGGTTCTGACTTGCATTTCCCTAATGGTTAGTGATGCTGGGCATTTTTTCATATATCTGTTGGCCATTTGTTTGTCTTCTTTGGAGAAGTATCTATTCAAGTCCTTAGCCCAATTTTTAATAGAGTTATTCATTTTTTAACTGTTGAGTCATATTTATTCCTTATATATTTTGGTGTTTAACTCTTTATCAAATACATGGCTTGCAAATATTTTCCCCAATTCTATAGGTTATCTTTTTAGTCTGTTAATTGTTTCCTTTGCTGTGCGAGAGTGTTTTGGTTTAATGTACTCCCACTTGTTTATTTTTATTTCTGTTGACTGTGCTTTTGGTGTAATATCCACTAAATCATTGCCAAGGCCAATGTTATAAAGGTTTTCTGCTACATTTTCTTAAGTTTTCAGTCTGTTTAGTTAGAGTCTTTAACCCATTGTGAGTTAATTTTTTTGTTAATTTTTTTCATGAAGAAGGTATTCTGCTGTATTTTCTTAAGTTCTCAGTCTTTTGTTAAAGTCTTTAATCCATTTTGAGTTAACTTTTTTGATGTGGTATAAGAATCCAATTTCATTGTTTTGCATGTGGCTATCTGGTTTTCCCAACACCACTTGTTGAAGAGATGATTCTTTCCCCGTTGTTCATTCTTGCATCATTGTTGAAGATCACTTGCCTGTAAGTATGGATTTAATTCTAGGCTCTCCATTCCGTTCCATTGGTCTATATGTCACTCTTTATGCCAATATCATACTGTTTTGATTATTGTAGTTTTGTAACATATTTTGAAATCAGAAAGTGATGCCTCAAGTTTTGTTCTTCTTTCTCAAGATTTGTCTAGCCATTCGTGATCTTTTTTGTGTGTGGGTTCCATATAACTTTTGAACTGTTTTTTCCATTTCTGTAAAAAGGCATTGGAATTTTGATAATGATTGCACCAAAGCTGTAGATAACTCTGGGAAGAATGGACATTTTAACAATATTAAGTGTTCCTATACATAATCATGGTCTATCCATTTGGTTACTTTTTTTTTTTTTTTTTTTTTTGAGACGGAGTCTTGCTCTGTCACCCAGGCTGGAGTGCAGTGGCCAGATCTCAGCTCACTGCAAGCTCCACCTCCCGGGTTCACGCCATTCTCCTGCCTCAGCCTCCGGAGTAGCTGGGACTACAGGCGCCCGCCACCTCGCCTGGCTAGTTTTTTGTATTTTTTAGTAGAGACGGGGTTTCACCGTGTTAGCCAGGATGGTCTCAATCTCCTGACATCGTGATCCGCCCATCTCGGCCTCCCAAAGTGCTGGGATTACAGGCTTGAGTCAACACGCCCGGCTCCATTTGGTTACATTTTCTTTAATTCTTTCATTGATATCTTGTAGGTTGCAGCACACACGTCTTTTACCTCCTTAGTCAAGTTTATTCCAAGATATTTTATTATTTTGATACTACTGTAAATGTAATTTTTCCTAGTTTTGTTTTCAGAAATTTTGTTACTAGTGTATAGAAATGCAATTCATTTTCGTATGTACATTTTGTATTCTACAACTTTACTGAATTCGTTTATTAGTTCTAACAATTTTTATGGTGTTCTTAGTATTTTCTACATATAGGATCATGTAATCTACAAACAGGGATAATTTTACTTCTTTATTTCAGATTCGGGTGTCTTTTATTGCTTTTTCTTACCTAATTGTTCTGGTTAGGACTTCCAGTACTATATCAAAAAGAAGTGGGAAGAGTGGACACCTTTGCTTTATTTCTGACCTTAGAGAAAACATTTTCTGTTTTTTACCATTAAGTATAATGTTAGGTTGTCATTAAGTATAATGTGGGCTTGTTATGTATGGCCTTTATTATCTTGAGGTAATTTCCTTCTATTATTAGTTTATTAAGAAGTTTTATCATTAAGTGTGCTAAATTTTGTCTAATGTTTTTTCTGCATTAAGACAATTGTGATTTTCATCTTTTTTTCTGTTAATGTTGTGTAATGCATTAATTGATTTTCATATGTTGAATCTCCCTTGCATCCAAGGGATAAGTCTCAGTTGATCATGGTGTGTGATCCTTTTAATGTGCTCTTGGATTCCATTTGCTAGTAGTTTTTAAAGGATTTTTGCATCTATATTCATCAGGGATATTGGTCTGTAGTTTTCTTATGGTGTCTTTGTTGGGCTTCGGTGTTAGGGCAATGCTGGTCTCATAAAATTAATTTGGAAGTGTTCCCTCCTCTTCAATTTTTAAGAAGAGCTTATGAAATATTTGTGCTAATTCTTTAAATGATTGGTAGGATTCACCAATGAATCCATCGGGTCTTGGGCTTTTGTTTTTTTGATTGGGAGGATTATCGATTCAATCTCCATACTAGTTATAGGTCTGCTCAGATTTTGTTTCTTTATGATTTGGTCTTGGTAGGTTGTATGTTTCTAGGAATTTATTCATTTCTTTTAGACTCTCCAGTGTGCTGGCATGTAATTGTTCAGAATAATATCTTATGGTTCTTTTATATCTATGGTATCGATTGCAATGTTTCTTCTTTCATTGATGACTTTATTTATGAGTCCTCTTTTTTTTAGTTTAGATAATGGGTTATTAATTTTGTGTATCTCTTCAGAAAATCAAGTCTTAGTTTAATTGCTTTTTTTCTGTTTTCTGTTTCTGTTTTTTCTACTCTAATTTTTGTTACTTCCTTCCTTTCATTAACTTTTGACTTAGTTTGTTCTTTTTCTAGTTCTTTAAGGTGTAAAGTTAGGTTATACATTTGAGATCTTTCTTTTTTTAAAATGCAGGCATTTTAAATCCTTATTAGCACTGATTTTGCATCCCATAAGTTTTGGTATGTTGTGTTTTGTTTTCGTTTATCTTGAAATATTTTCAAATTTTCTTTTTCTTTCTTTCTTTCTTTCTTTTTTTTTTTTTTTTGAGATAGTGTCTTACTCTGTTGCCCAGGCTGGAGTGCACTGGCGCCATCTTTGCTCACTGCAAGCTCAGCCTGCTGAGTTCAGGCCATTCTCCTACGTCAGCCTCCTGAGTAGCTGGGACCACAGGCGCCTGCCACCACACCCAGCTAATTTTTTGTATTTTTAGTAGAGATGGGGTTTTACCGTGTTAGTCAGGATGGTCTCAATCTCCTGATCTGCCCACCTCGGCCTCCTGGGATTACAGGTGTGAGCCACTGCACCTGGCCTCAAATTTTCTTTTTGATTTCCTTTTTGACTCAATGGTCATTCATGAGTGTGTTGTTAATCTCCACATATTTGTGAATTTTCAGTTTTCCTCCTGTTAATGACTTCTAGTTCTATTTTATTGTGGTCAGAAAAGATACTTGGTATAATTTCAATTTATGTGTGCTTGAAAAGACTGTATGTTGTGCTGCTGTTAGGTGAAATGTTCTGTGTATGTCTGTTATGTCCATTTGGTCTATGGTGTTATTCAAGATCTCTCTTTTCTCATCGATCTTCTAACTGGATGTTATGTCCATTATTGAAAGTGGGATATTGAAATCTCCTACTGTTATTTTATTGCTATTTCTACCTTCAATTCTGCCAATGTTTGATTTATATATCTGACTGCTCAGATGTGAACCAGTCCCTTCCCTTCCCTAGGTGAAACTGGGAGCTGAGAGTCTCTTCCCAATTGAAAGGTGCTGCATTGGGGGCAGGATCTGTAGTGAGAGGGTATTTGGATCTCCCTGTTTTGACAAATCTGGTTTTCCATTCTCCTGGGGTACAAAAACCTTTAAATTAGTTCTTGATTTCTTACAAAGGAAATTTGTCCATGAGTTGTTGCTCAATTGGCGTATTTGGAGAGGGAGAGTTCAGGGTTCCTACTCCACCATGTTGCTGATGTCACTCCTCAATAACTCCAACACAGTTTTATTTTTATTTTTAAACTATGAATGTGGATTTCTGTAATAAAATAAAGCTAATTATAGACATGGATAGACCAATATTTTGCATTTAGTTTCCAAAAATTCTTTTGAAGTAATCTTTTTAGCTTAAAATTATTGCCTATCCATTCAAAAGTTATTGCAGTGTAACAGCAAGAGCAATGGAGCTATATTTTTAAATGTCTGTTTTAGTCCATTTTGTGCTACTATAACAGAATATCTGAGACTGGGTAATTTATAATGAACAGCAATGTATTGGTTCTTAGTTCTGGAGGCTGGGAAGCCCACGATCAGGGGGATGGCATCTTGTGAGGGCCTTCTTGCTGTTTCACTCCATGGCAGAAAGGCAAGGAGAGGGCAAGAGAGAGCAAGGGAATAAACTCACTCTTGAGACCTTTCATAATTGACATTAATTTATTCATGAAGGGGGATCTCTCATGACCTAGACACCTCCCATTAGGCCCCACCTCCCAATACTGTTGCAATGGAGATTAAGTTTCCAACACATGTTTTTTTTGAAGACACACTCAAACCATAGCAATATCTTAGGTAGACTTCAAACTTTTAAAAGTATTCACCTTCGGTCAAACACTATTTTTTTTTTTCTAAAACTTTATCAATATTTCACTATCGCTTAGCCACAGGTTTTAGTGAATGTTGAAACAATAACTCAAGGTCATAAAGTTCTTGGTAACTTGTCTTCTTATTCCATGTAAAATGGTATATAAATGTGTTTTTTTCTTTTCTTTCTTTCTTTCTTTTTTTTTTTTTTTTTTTTTTTTTTTTGAGTTGGAGTCTTGCTCTGTTGTCTAAGCTGGAGTATAATGGCATGATCTTGGCTCACTGCAACCTCCGCCTTCTGGGTTCAAGCGATTCTCCCACCTCCTCCTCCCGAGTAGCTGGGATTACAGGTATGCACCACCACGTCTGGCTGATTTTTGTGTTTTTGGTAGAGACGGAGTTTCACCATGTTCGCCAGGCTGGTCTCAAACTCCTGACCTCAAGTGATCCACCTGCCTCAGCCTCCTAAAGTGCTGGGATTACAGGCATGAGCCACTGCACCCAGCCATAAATAAATGTTTTGATGAATAAAGGTCCACTCTAAACAGAATCAAAGAGAATTGTGTATCTGTTTTTTTTTTGAAATTTTAATGTAATTATTTTATTTTATTTATAATTTTAATTTTAGATTAATGGAGTACATATGCAGGCTTGTTCCATGGGTATATTGCATGATGCTAAGGTTTGGGGAACTACTGATCCTGTCACTTAGTTAGTGAACATAGTACCCAGTAGTTAGTCTTTCAAACATTGTCCCCTTTCCCCTCTCCTACTCTCTAAGAGTCCCCAGTGTCTATTGTTGCCATCTTTATGTCCATGAGTACCCAGTGTTTAGCTACCACTTATAAGTGAGAACATGTGGTATTTGGTTTTCTGTTCCTGTGTTAATTCACTTAGGATAATGACCTCTAGCTCCATCCATGTTGTACAAAGGACTTGATTTTATACTTTTTTATGACTGTAGTATTCCATATACACACACACACACACGCACACACACACACGTATATATATATATATATATCACATGTTTTTTATCCCATCCACCATTGATGGGCATGTAGGTTGATTCCATGTCTTTGCTATTGTTAATAGTGCTGCCATGAACATATAAGTGTGTGTGTCTTTTTGGTAGAACAATTTATTTTACTTTAGGTAGATACACAATAATGGGATTGCTGGGTTGTATGATAGTTCTGTTTTAAGTTCTTTGAGAAATCTCCAGACTGCTTTCCATAGTGGCTGAACTAATTTACATTCCCATCAACAGTGTATAAGCATTCTCTTTTTCTGCAGCCTTCCCAGCGTCTGTTGTTATTTGGCTTTTTAATAATAGCCATTGTGATTGGTGTGAGATAGTATCTCATTTTGGTTTTGATTTGCATTTCCCTGATGATTAGCAATGTTGAGCATTTTTTCATATGTTTGTTGGCTGCTTGGATGTCTTCTTTTGAAAAATCAAAAGTTTTTTTTTCACCCTTTGCCCTTGTTAATAGAGTTGTTTGTTTTTGCTTATTGAATTATTTCTTATAGATTCTGAATATTAGACTTTTTTTAGATGCATAGTTTGCAAATATTTTCTCCCATTTTGTAGGTTATCTGTTTACTCTGATGATAGTTCCTTTTACTGTGCAGTAATTGCTCTTTAGTTTGATTAGGTCCCACTTGTCAATTTTTCTTTTTGTTGCAATTGCTTTTGAGGACTTAGTCATAAACTATTTCCCAAGGCTTATGTCCAGAAAGGTGTTTCCCAGATTTTCTTCTTCTTCTTTTTTTTTTTTTTTTTTGAGACAGAGTCTCGCTCTGTTGCCCAGGCTGGAGTGCAGTGGCCGGATCTCGGCTCACTGCAAGCTCCACCTCCCGGGTTTACGCCATTCTCCTGCCTCAGCCTCCCAAATAGCTGGGACTACAGGTGCCCGCCACCTCACCCGGCTAGTTTTTTTTTTTTTTTTTTTGTATTTTTTAGTAGAGACGGGGTTTCACCGTGTTAGCTAGGATGGTCTTGATCTCCTGACCTCTTGATCCGCCCGTCTCGGCCTCCCAAAGTGCTGGGATTACAGGCTTGAGCCACCGCACCCGGCCAAAGATTGCTATAGTTTGAGGTCTTACATTTAAATCTTTAATCCATCTCGAGTTAATTTTTGTATGTGGTGGAAGGTAGTGGTCCAGTTTTATTCTTCTGCTTATGGCTAGAAAGTTATTCCTTGTCCTTTATTGAATAGGGAGCCCTTTCCCGATTGCTTATTTTCATTGATTTTGTTGAAGATTATTTGGTTGTAGGTTTGCAGCTTTATTTATGGGTTCTCTATTCTGTTCCATTGGTCTATGTGTCTGTTTTTATACCAATACCAAACTGTTTTGGTTACTGTAGCCTTATAGTATAGTTTGAAGTCAGGTAATTTGATGCCTACAGCTTTGTTCTTTTTGCTTAGGATTGCTTTGGCTATTTAGGCTCTTTTTTGGTTCCATATGAATTTTAAAATAGTTTTTCTAATTCTTTGAAAAATTACATAGTGGTAAATCTGTAGGTTGCTTTGGGCCATATGGCCATTTTAATTATATTGATTCTTCCAGCTCATGAGCATGGAATGTTTTCCATTTGTTTGTGTCATCTATAATTTCTTTCAGCAGTGTTAGAGATCTTTCACCTCTTTGGTTAGATGTATTCCTTGGTATTTTATTTTCTTGTGTGGCTATAATAAATGTCACTGGATTCTTGATTTGATTTTCAGCTTGAACATTAGTATATAAAAATGCTACTGATTTTTGTACATTGATTTTGTACCCTGAAACTTTACTGAAGTTATCAGTTCCAGGAGCCTTTTGGAAGAGTCTTTAGGGCTTTCTAGGTATAAAATCATATCATCAGTGAAGACAGGTAGCTTGACTTCTTCTTTTCTTATTTGGGTGCCTTTTATTTCATTCTCTTTCCTGATTGCTCTGGGTTGTACTTCGGTACTATTTTGAATAAAAGTGTTGAGAGTTACCATCCTTGTTTTATTCTAGTTCTCAAGGGAAATATTTCCAGTATTTGCCTTTTCAGTATGATGTTGACATTTGATTTGTGATGGATGGCTCTTATAATTTTGAGGTATGTTCTTCAATGCCTAGTTTATTGAGGGTTTTTATCATGATAGGACATTAGATTTTATTGCAAGCTCTTTCTGTGTCTATTGAGATGATGTATCTCATTCTTATTATTTGGGCATACGTTTCATAACTTTTAGCAATTGTTAAATCACTTGCTCTTTCTTCCAATCCTTTGTTCTCTAGAATCTTGCTATGCTCCCTGAATAGAATATCTTTTCCACTATTTCCCTCTTGATCCATATTTATGCCTCTCTTGAACATCCATTTAGATAAATTTTCTTCATCAAGTCCACTTGAATAGCTCTACTCCACACTGATCATTCCATTATTCCATTTCTCTTAGCACTGATGTTCTGTATTACATTAATTTGTATCTGTTTTCATGTCATCTTTGCATGTGTTGTTATATCTTTTCATCTGCATTTTGTTCCCCTATTATATTGTAAATTCCCTGCGAATGAAGACAATGTCTTTAACTTTATTTGCATATCTCCATGGCATCCAGTAGAGAATGTCATTAGAAAGCAGCACTCATTAAATCAAATTTTCACTGACAAAAATCATGTCCAGGCTGAAAAAATGTGGCTTATGCAGCACTCAATATAGTTGTTACACATGTTTTCTCTTAAGAGGTCTTTGAGAAATGTACATACACAATATTATGTAGAAAATATGTGGCTAATGGCTTCATTAAATGCTTGCAAGCCAGTGTACTAAAATGTAAACATTTTTAAGTGGCTTGTAACAAAATATCATTGATTTTTATATGTATGTATATATAAAAATGCAAACTTTAGAGAAATAATTTATTCTTTTCAATAATATTCAAAATAAACAACAAAATTTTGGGTTATATTCTTTCCCCCATCTTAACAAGTTATGTTAGCCTGACTTTATATATTTATACAAAAATGTGTATTAGAAAATAAGAGATTACTAACAGACTTGGCTTTCTGTGGTTTCCAGAATATATAGATAATAAAAAAATTTATTTTTTAAATTTATTTTTTTAAATTTATCTTTTAGAGACTTGCCTAAACCTTCCTTTTTAATCTCATCAAAATTATGTAAAATTCTGAGCTCCAGAATTATTCTTACTATTTTCTAAATGTAGAGATTTTAAAATATTAAAACTGGAAGAGTTTACCAAGTTCAAACAATTTCCAAATACGGTGGAGTAAAAGGATCAAGAAGGAATTAAAACTGAAGATCTCAATCCCCATTCCTAGCAATTATCATTTAGGAGGCAGGGCCTAGAAATCTATAATTTAACAAGCACATTGTGTGTTTCTAATGTGTTAGGAAACCCATGATTTAGTTCAGTTTCTTCATTGTAGATATAGATAAATGAAGACAGTATACATGCACATGTGTATTGTGTGTATATATGTATGGATGCATTGTAAATGTCATGCTGGTCCTTCAGAATTCTAACTTCTGAGCCCCTTCCTCCTACATACCCCATTTTTGTGGCATTGTGCCACTTGTATCTTTAGGCAGTCCCATTTTCAAGGCTTTGCGTACCTTCTTTCCCAACTGGAATGTCCTCTCTTCCTCTCTGCCAAATCAAAGTCTTTAACGTACATATCTACTATGATGCTTTCTCTGATCTTATGTTCACACAGCCATCATTCTTCACTAAATTCCTTGTTGAACCATTTATCTGACATTCTTCATGTGTCCTTGGCATGAAAATTATTTGTGGATAATACTGAATTCTACTCTGGCCTGTTACCAACAAGCTTACTAGAAATTCTACCATGGGGAAAATACACCTACTAATGGAAATAAGTCCCTACCTATTTTAGGTGTTTTAACGATCAGACAACTGCATTAATAAACTGATGTAATCTGAAGGTACCCCGATGTCCTGGTTTCTTAGAAAAGTAATTCTCAAACTTTAACGCACTGGCAAATCACCTACAGTTGGAATCTTAGTTTGGTCTGGTGGTAGTTTAATATACACCTATATTGTATTATTATTATTTAACTTTTGTTTTGATTTTTTTCTCATTAAATTTAACCAAGAGTTTTATCTTTTCCATATCCTCCATAACATCTAGTGTATCATATACATAATAAATTATTTATGAATAAATTCATCAAAAACTACTACATAACTTTCTGATTTTAATTTTTTTGCTAAAGAACACTTATTTTCAACTTTTACTTTAAGTTCAGGGGTCCATATGCAGGATGGATGGTAAATGTGTGCCATGGAGGTCTGCTGCACAGATCATCCCAATTCATAGGTATCAAGCCCAGCATCCATTAGCTACTCCTCCTGATGCTCTCTCTCCTCCCAGTCCCTACCCTCTGACAGGCCCTAGTGTGTGTTGCTTCCCGCGACCATGTGTCCATGTGTTCTCATCATTCAGCTCCCAATTAAAAATGAGAACCTGCAGTATTTAGTTTCCTGTTCCTGTGTTAGTTTGCTGAGAATAAAGTGTCCTCCAGTATCATCCATGACCCTGCAAGGGACATGATCTTGTTCCTTTTTATGGCTGCATAGTAGTCCATGATGTATATATATCACATTCTCTTTATCCAGTCTATCATTGATGGGCATTTAGGTTGATTCCACGTCTTCGTTATTGTGAATAGTGCTTCAAGGAACATATTATGTGTCTTTGAAAAAGAATGACTCATATTCCCTTGGGTATATACCCAGTAATGGGACTACTGGGTCAAATGGTATTTCTGCCTCTAAGTCTTTGAGGAATTGCCACACTGTTTTCCACAATGGTTGAATTAATTCACACTCCCACCAACAGTGTAAAAGTGTTCCTTTTTCTTCACAACCATGACAGCATCTGTTGTTTTTTGACTTTTTAATAATAGCCATTCTGAAGGGCATGAAATAATTCTTAAAACATAAGAGTTTGATTAAGAGAAATCTGAAATGCACCATAGAAAATTCTTCCTCTTTTGTTTAATTCAACAATAAAAAGTAAGAAAAAGGTAATATGTCATTCTTATAAAATGAAACACCACAATGTGTGAAGAATGGGTTTTCTTTTGCTATAACAACTCAGTTCATTTAACTATTTATATGAATCTTGCCAATTAAATTACCAGAGACTTCATAAAATCAACCATTCTAGGTTTTGGAATTTAGAATAATATTCACTCTTGAAATATTAATGAGTGAATATTAGAACAAATACTTCTATCTTAACTGGTTTTAGACTTTAACTAAACTGTTAGTACATCACATCATCCTGTTTCTTTAAAAAGCTTTGATGGAATCAGTGGTAGAAGAGACTCCTCCCTATTGAAATGTTGCTGATCAACTTGCATTGTTATAAAAGCATCTTAATGGCATGTTTGACTGTCTGAATTTTAATTATTCACCAAAGTAGTTGATTATCTTGTATCTGACAAATATGCAAAGTTTTAAAACTATTATAGTAGAAGACACTTAGAGTTGAACTTGCCTTGCCTAATTTCTATGCCTTTTCTTGGCAATAAATTTGATACTTTTGAAGATCCACCAACTTTTTCAGATTTTTAGGACTCATCCATGGACTGTCATAGTTTTCACTAATAATTTTTTTTTTGGATTAGGGCTCAAATTTTTACTGTTATAATTACAAACACTATTCTTCTCAGTTAATGAACATATGGCTACATCAGTGTAGCTTGAATCCACTTATACATATTCTTTACATAATTTGAATTGTGTATAGAGAATAAACAACCAATAAAATTACAGTTATATATTTTTAAAATTTGCTTTAGCTGCTCACTAAAATGATAAAGCATTAGTTTTGTTTATAGATGTTATTTTTAATGGGAAACAGTTTTCAATTTACTAGATAACTTTTTTCGTTGCTTATAATCATTTTATTAGCTACAATGGACAACATCCTTGAGATACAAATTCGTATTGTTATCTGGTGGTTACTACAGTTAATCTATTTTATGTTTTTCTCTGACCTCAAGTTTAGGGCAATATGCATGCTGGTATAAGTGTCTACAAATTTTCTATATTCTCGTGCTATTACCCAAGCACTCTGTTCCATGTTTGACAACAACTTCCTCTAAATCATACTTACATGCTGATTTCTGTATGTCTTCTAGGTGTGAAGTTATAGTACATATTTATTGCTTTCATTAAACATGTGTCCCAAGATAATTTCATTCTTAACATTCAATGACAAGGAGAGTCCTTGCTCGTATGCCTGATTCTACCAGAGTTTTAATCTTGTGCACTTTCCACCTATCCTGTTTTCTTTCTTCCTTTGGCATAGAAATTCTCTCTTGCTCATAAATGAATTTCATGTTCTCAGATGCAAGGAGGAATATTAGAAGAAAAATAAAGAACCTGAGAGAGAAAGCAACATGGGAGAGCGCTCAGGGCACAAACCCTGCAGTTGTGTGGCCTACGTGATAACAGGCTCTGCCATTAATAGCTGCGTACCTTAGGAGAGTTACTTTCCTTTTGGTGTCTCAGTTGCTCCATCTGTAAAATGGGAATAAAAACAGAATTTACTTCATAAGGATGTTCTGCTAATAGAATGAATTAGTATTTGTTATAGCCCTTGGAAGTATGACTGGCATAGAGTGACATATAAATAGATAAACATCGGGTATTATGGGTTATTAAAATGCACGATGGAGAAATGACTGATTATGGTTTTAAGACTTCACACCATCTTAAGAATTTGAATCATTTTAATATGGAAACTTGTACAGACAATCAAGGCCCCTATATTTAATACACTTCTTTCCTTTGTTGCTTTAAGTTCTTTTCTATACAGTGGTAAACAGATTGCAACAGTTATTGTTGGTACCTCAGAATGGTTGCTAAGAGAGACAAATATGCTTCTCATTGGAAGTCACTAAGTCCATCTTGTAAATAAATATGGAAATAATACCTATTACTTTGAGGAATCTCTTGGAGAATTCTACAAGATTCTTTGCATGAAAATTCCTATAAATAAATAGCTAACAATTTGCTAATAATTGAGTCATTATGTCAATGTATATCATTATGTATATCAATTGTTAGCCAACAATTTTCTAATGAGTGAGTCATTATGTATATCTGGCTACTACTGACACAGGTGAACAGTCTTTTCCAAAACCATGCCTTTCTCTCAGGTATGGCAAAGTCTGAAACATTCATGCAAACAATTAAATACCAGTCTCTGTGTTTTAGACATTTTGCAATAATTTGAAGTAGGTTTCCAAACCAGTGATTCTCTAGAAAAGCATTTTATGAAATGCCAGTATCAGTCTCAAAAGCAACAGAGAGAATATACCAAATTTAGGCTGCTTGTTTTCATCTTTTGAGTACAGCATTGTATATTCTTTGCCCCCAAAATATATTTTTGTATATTGAAAACAAAAACTATAGTGAAATTTAAATCTCCAATGATAAAAGCATGGCAGCTAAAAATAAAAACAAAAACAGAGTTTAAAATTATTTTGGAGAGAGGTAGAGGTCCAGCTTCAACCTTCTGCGTATGGCTAGCCAGTTATCCCAGCACCATTTATTGAATAGGGAGTCCTTTCTCCATTCCTTGTTTTTGTCAGTCTTGTTGAAGATCAGATAGTTGTAAGTGTGTGGCTTTATTTCTGAGTTTTCTGTTCTGTTCCATTGATCTATGTCTCTGTTTTTGTACCAGTACCATGCTGTTTTGGTTACTGTGGCTTTGTAGTAAACTTTGAAGTCCAGTAGTGTGATGCCTCCAACTTTGTTCTTTTTGCTTAGGATTGCTTTGGTTATTTGTGCTCTTTATTGGGCCCATATTAATTTTAGAATAGGTTTTCTAATTCTGTGAGAATGATATTATTAGTTTGGTAGGAATAGCATTGAATCTGTATATTCCTTCGAGCAAAGCAATTTCTCACAGAACTTAAAACAAAGCTATGATTTGACCCCACAATGCCATTTTATAATATTGATTCTTCCCATCTATGAGCACAGACTGTTTTTTCATTTATTTGCATAATCTCTGATATTTTTCAGTAGTGTTTTATAGTTCTCCTGTAGAGATGTTTTGCCTCCTTGGTTAGCTGTATTTCTAGATATTTCATTTTCTTTGTGGTTATCATAAGTGGGATTGTGTTCTTAATTTCACTCTCAGTCTGGATGTTGTTGGTGTATAGAAATGCCACTGATTTTTGTACATTCATCTCATATACTGAAATTTCACTAAAGTTGTTTATCAATTCTGGGAGCCTTTTAGCAAAGTCTTTAGGATTTTCTAGGTATAGAATCATCTTGCCAGCAGAGATGGTTTGACTTCTTCTTTTTCTGTTTGGGTGACTTTTATTTCTTTCTCTTGATTCATTGGTCCGGCTAAGACTTCCAGTACTATGTTGAATAGGAATGGTAAGAATGGGCATTCTTGTCTTGTTCCAGTTCTCAAGGTTCTGGAATGGTTAGAGATTTTGACCATTCAGTATAATTTGGCTGTGGGTTTGTGATAGAGGGCTCTTATTATTTTGAGGTATGTTTCTTCAATGTTGAGGGTTTTTATCATGAAGGATGTTGGATTTTATGAAAAGATTTTTCTGTGTATACTGAGGTGATCACGTGGTTTTTGCTTTTGATTCTGTTTATGTGGTGAATCACATTTATTGATTCGTGTAACTCAAAATGGATTAAAAATTTAAATGTAAGATCTCAAACTATAAAAATCCTGGAAGAAAACCTAGGAGATACTTCTCTCAACATTGGTCTTGGCAAGGAATTTTTGGCTAAGTCCCCAAAAGCAATTCCAATAAAACCAAAAATAGGTGAGTGGGACCTAAAGAGCTTCTGCACAGCAAAAGAAACTATAAACAGAGTGAACAGACAACTTACAGAATGGCAAAAATTATTTGCAAACTATACATCCAATAAAGGCCTAATATATAGAATCTATAGGTAACTTACACAAATGAACAAGCTAAAAACAACCACATTAAAAATGGGCAGAGGACATGAACAGTCACACAGACACTTCTCAAAAGAAGACATACAAGTGGTAAAGAAGCATAAGAAAAAAGGCTCAGCATCACTAACCATCAGAGAAATGCAAATCAAAACCACAATGAGATATACTCTTACACCAGTTAGAACGGCTGCTATTAAAAAGTCAAAAAATAACAGATGCTGGTGAGGCTTCAGAGCAAAGACAATGCTTATCTATTGTTGGTGGGGACGTAAATTAGTCCAGCTGCTGTGGAAAGCAGTCTGGAGATTTCCCAAAGAACTTAAAACGGAGCTGTGGTTCAACCCCACAATGCCATTACTACATATGTACTCCAAAGAAAAATAAATCATTCTACTGAAAAACACATGCACTTGTATGTTCATCACTGTATTACTCACAATAGCAGAGACATGGAATTAATCCAGGTGCCCATCATTGGTAGAATGGATAAAGAAAGTGTGGTACACATACACCATGGAATACTATGAAGCCATAAAAATGAATGAAATCATATCCTTTGCAGCAGCGTGGATGGAGCTGGAGGCCAAAATCGTAAACAAATTAACATAGGAACAAAAAACCACATGTTCTCACTTACAAGTGGAAGCTAAACATTGAGCACCCATGGACATAAATATGGGAACAATAGACACTGTGGTCTACTAGAGGATGAAGGAAGGTGGGATGGGTTAAAAAAAAAAAAACTACCTATCAGATGCTATGCTCACTATCTGGGTGATGAGATCCATACTCCAACCTCAGCATCACACAATATTTCCATGTAACAAATCTGCACATGTACCTCCTGTATCTAAAATAAAAGTTGAAATTAAAAAATAAAATTAAGTCAAGAGCAAAAATATACTGACTCATGAAAAAATATACCTTGGATGTGTGAATTTCAGTTTCTTCTCTTGGCAAATACTATTTTATGCCTACTATTTTTTTTTCCTTATGAATGGTCCTAGGAATAGTAGAAATGCTAAAGGCACACAAATATTTTTCTGTAATTAAAATGTACAAGACTGTTGTATTGTTGTAATGAAATCCTTTTCATTTATACGCTTACATACTTACGTTCAATGAAGAGAATGACAACTAATATACTGTAATTTCTACCTTAAATATGTTTGTGGTAGTTTGAAAGAAAGAATATGTGTGTATGATATATGAACATCCTCATCAATTTAGCGTAAATCCCATAAGCTTGAGGATGAAATCATTTAGCTAGTCCAATAGAGATATTATAATAATACACTGTAACAGTGAACAGTACCTGACTCTACATGCCTCAGTTCATCCCTTAGAGATTAGAAGCTTGATGATCCATCTGTTAAAAATGTACATATGTAAAGGGATCATGAATGATTAAACTACTGCCACAAAGCAGATTAGGGAAGTTCTGTAATGACGGGGCCTTAGGCTGAATTTCCAGGGGTATCAAGCCACTGATGCTTTTTGACCCTAGTCTATGGGAAGCTAAACCTATGCCAGGTATCCCAAGACCATGAGATAAAGGACTAGTAATTAGAAATTAATATAATTTTGGTTATAGAAAATCAATACACTCAAAGAAGCATGAAAAAGACTGCTATTTCTGTGAAGGAAGCTTGGGAGAAGCCTAATTTCCCAGTGGCTATTTTTTTGAATGCTTAGATGTATCCCCAGTTTATATTTAAGAGGCTCAACACTGTATTTAAACAAAGTATAAAGAATCTGTAAAAAAACCTCGTAAATAATAAACAAGTAATGTTCTATCAAAATATAATGCTGTATGTAAATGATATAATATATAGATAATACAAAATATAATTAAGGGTCATCAGAAACCTCAGTAGATAGTTGTACTTTAGCATGCACTATAAAAAGGTAATTTATACTCGATAATAGAGTTCAGTGTAGAAATTTGTTAAATTTTGTGGTATGTGGGACAATTGGGATGATTTTTCTATGGCTGATTTGCTGGTAAGAAAGATGATCTATGAATGTCTAAAATACTTATCTTCTCATCTAAATAAACAATTTTAATCTAAACCCATGTGAATGTGTGTCTTCATTTTAACAGTATATTATGAAATATCAGTATATTTCTTTAATCAAAATAGTGTAATTTTAGGCTGGTGAAGAGTAATTAAATCTTCCCCCAATCGAAGGTACAGTAATTACAACTGTGAAGATAACTTGCTGTTTTATTTAACTACCTATGTCACAAAACTAAATGTTGTAAGATTATAAAAATTATTCAAAAGAAAATAATCTCTGTTACTATAAGATTTAACTACTAAATAAGAAGCCAAATCACTAGGCGTGTTTTATATCACCAAACTACAGATGCTGTCCTTGTTACACCCTGCAGCAATTTTTTATGCATTCCATATGGCTAGCAGAACTTTTAGCAAAACATGCAAAAAATTGTTGTATGAAGAAAAACTAAGTAACTCAGGCAGTTAATTTACATGTCATAAGTGTCATTCAAATAAGAAATTTTATGACATGATTTCAATTAAATAATTGTATGGTGAATTTTAATTACAGCTACAAAATTAATTGACTGATTTTAATTTTGAAATTAGATTAAGAAACATAAAAACTCAGAGTCTTCAAGATACATATTTTTTTAGATCTTAGGCTGGTGAATAAGCTATAATTTTCACAGTTATGCAGGTAGATACTTGTTAATATAAATAGAAAATTATATTAACCTATAATTCTATTCAATGAGGAGTTACATATATTCAGATAATTATGCTAGTTTTATTAAATAAATAAAATCTGGTAAATGAGAAGTCTGATTGGATTGACATATATATATAATCCACACACAATCAGAAGTTCTGTTAATAGTATATTTGGAAAAGAGCACAGGACTTAGAATGCTTAGAAACTGAGGACTTACATGAGCTCATTTACTTGGAATTAAACCTGGAACCAATTATTCAGCTTATTAAAGCTTAAATTTCTTCATTATGGAAATTTGGTAAATGGGTTATATGATCTTTAAAATACATCGAGTTCTAAAATTTTACAATTCTGTTTATCTCCCATTTTATATTTGTATTTTTAAAATATTTAAATGTTTAATTTTGGGGGGTACATAGTAGGTGTATATATTCATGGAGTACATGAGATGTTTTGATATAGGCATGCAATACATAGTAATTACATCATGGAGAATTGGAGTATCCACCCTTTCAAGCATTTATCCTTTGTATTACAAACAATCCAATTATACTCTTTTAGTTATTTAAAAATGTATAATCAAATTATTATTGACTATAGTTACCCTGTTGTGCTATCAAATAGTAGGTCTTATTCATTCATTCTATTTTTATTTGTACCCATTAGCCATCTCCACTTCTCCCCCTACCTCCACTACTACCCTTTTCAGCCTCTGGTAACCATCCTTTTGCTCTCTCTGTTAATGCCTTCAACTGTTTTGATTTTTAGATCCTACAAATAAGTGAAAACATGTTATGATTGTCCTTCTGTGCCTGGCTTATTTCACCTAACTTAATAATCTCCAGTTCCATCATGTCATTGCAAATGACAGGATCTCATTCTTTTTTATGGATGAATAGTACTCCACTGTGTGTAAGTACCACATTTTCTTTACAGGTTCATCTATTGATGAACACATAGGTGACTTCCAAATTTTGGCTATTGTGAACAGTGCTACAGTAAACATGGGAGTGAAGATATCTCTTCGATAAACTGGAAAAGAGCTCAAGACTTTTCTTTCTTTTGGGTGTCTATCCAGAAGTGAGATTGCTGGATCATATGGTAGCTCTACTTTTAGTTTTTTGAGGAACCTCCAAACTATTCTCCATAGAGGCTGTACTAATTTATATTCCCACCAAAAGTGTTTGAGGGTTCCCTTTTCTCCACATCCTTTCCAGCACTGGTTATTGCCTGTCTTTTGAATATAAGCCATTTTAACTGGGATAAGGTGATGTCTCATTGTAGTTTTGATGTGCATTTCTCTGATGATCAGTAATGTTGAGGACCTTTCATATGCCTGTTCACCATTTGTATGTCTTCTTTTGAGAAATGTGTATTCAAATAGTTTGCCCATTTTAAAAATCAGATTCTTAGATTTTTTTTTCCCTGTAGAGTTGTTTGAGCCCCTTATATATTCTGGCTTTTTATTCTTCTTTAGATTGGTAGGTTGAAAATATTTTCTCCCATTCTGCGGGTCATCTATTCACTTTATTTATTTGCTGCCTTTGCTGTGTAATTTTTTCACTTGACGTGATCCCATTTTTCCATTTGTGCTTTGGTTGTCTGTGCTTGTGGGGTATTACTCAGGAAATTTTTGCAGGGAGATTCCAAGATGGCCAAATAGGAACAGCTCCAATCTACAGCTCCAAGCATGAGTGAGCAGAAGATGGGTGATTTCTGCATTTCCAACTGAGGTACCAGGTTCATCTCACTGGGATTGTTGGACAGTGGATGCAGGACAGTGTGTGCAGCCCATGGACCATGAGTCGAAGCAGGGCAAGGCATCACCACACCTGGGAAGCACAAGGGGTTGGGGAATTCCCTTTTCTAGCCAAGGGAAGCCATGACAGACGGCACCTGGAAAATCGGGTCACTCCCACCCTAATACTGCACTTTTCCAACAGTCTTAGCAAACGGCACACCAGGAGATTATATCCCATGCCTGGTTCAGAGGGTCTCATGCCCATAGAGCCTTGCTCACTGCTAGCACAGCAGTCTGAGATAGAACTGCAAGGTGGTAGTGAGGCTAGGGGAGGGGCGTCCGCTATTGCTGAGGCTTGAGCAGGTAAACAAAGCGGCCTGGAAGCTGGAACTAGGTGGCGCCCACCACAGCTCAAGGAGGCCTGCCTGCTTCTGTAGACTCCACCTCTGGGGGCAGGGCATAGCTGAACAAAAGGCAGCAGAAACTTCTGCAGACTTAAATGTCCCTGCCTGACAACTTTGAAGACAGTAGTGGTTCTCCCAGCGTGGAGTTTCAGACCTGAGAATGGACAGACTGCATCCTCAAGTGGGTCCCTGACCCCTGAGTAGCCTAATTGGGAGGCACCACCCAGTAGGGGCTGGCTGACTGACACCTCATATGGATGGGTGCCCCTCTGAGATGAAGCTTCCAGAGGAATGAGCAGACAGCAGCATTTGCTGTTCTGCAATATTTGTGGTTCTGCAGGCTCCACTGGTGATATCCAGGCAAACAGGGTCTGGAGTGGACCTCCAGCAAACCCCAACAGACCTGCAGATGAGGGTCCTGACTGTTAGAAGGAAAACTAACAAACAGAAAGGACATCCACACCAAAACCCCATCTGTATGTCACCATCATCAAAGATCAAAAGTAGATGAAACCACAAAGATGGGGAGAAACCAGAGCAAAAAAGCTGAAATTTCTAAAAATCAGAGCACCACTTCTGCAAAGCAAAGCAGCTCCTTGCCAGCAATGGAACAAAGCAGGATGGAGAATGACTTTGACAAATAGAGAGAAGAAGACTTCAGAAGATTGGTAATAATAAACTTTTCCAAGCTAAAGGAAGATGTTCGAACCCATCGCAAAGAAGCTAAAAACCTTGAAAAAAGATTGAACGAATAGCTAACTAGAAGAAACAGAGTAGAGAAGACCTTAAATGACCTGATGGAGATGAAAACCATGGCATGAGAACTTGGTGACACATGCACAAGCTTCAGTAGCCAATTCGATCAACTGGATGAAAGGGTATCAGTGATTGAAAATCAAATGAATGAAATGAAGCAAGAAGAGAAGTTTAGGGACAAAAGAGGTAAAAAAAAAAAAAAAAAAAATGAACAAAGCCTCCAAGAAATATGGGACTATGTGAAAAGACCAAATCTACTTCTGATTATTGTACCTGAAAGTGATGAGGAGAATGAAACTAAGTTGGAAAACACTCTTCAGGATACTATGCAGGAGAACTTCCCCAACCCAGCAAGGCAGGCCAACATTCAAATTCAGGAAATACAGAGAAAGCTACAAAGATATTCTTTGAGAAGAGCAACTCCAAGACACATAATTGTCAGATTCACCAAAGTTGAAATGAAGGAAAAAATGTTAAGGGCAGCCAGAGAGAAAGGTTGGGTTACCCACAAAGGGAAGCCCATCAGACTAATAACGGATCTCTCAGCAGAAACTCTACAGCCAGAAAAGAGTGGGGGCCAATATTCAACATTCTTAAAGAAAAGAATTTTCAACCCAGAATTTCGTATCCAGTCAAACTAAGCTTCATAAGTGAAGGAGAAATAACATCCTTTACAGACAAGCAAATGCTGAGAGATTTTGTCACCAGCAGGCCTGCCTTACAAGATCTCCTGAAGAAAGCAATAAACATGGAAAGGAACAACCGGTACCAGCCACTGCAAAAAAATGCCAAATTGTAAAGACTACCAATGCTAGGAAGAAACTGCATCAACTAATGAGCAAAATAACCTGCTAACATCATAATGACAGGATCAAATCCACACATAACAATATTAATCTTAAATGTAAATGGGCTAGATGCTCCAATTAAAAGACACAGGCTGGCAAATTGCATAAAGAGTCAAGACCCGTCAGTGTGCTGTATTCAGGAGACCCATCTCACATGCAGAGACACACATAGGCTCAAAATAAAGGGATGGAGGAAGATCTACCAAACAAGTGGAAAGCAAAAAAAGAGCAGGGGTCACAATCCTAGTCTCTGATAAAACAGACTTTAAACCAACAAAGATCAGAAGTGACTAAGAAGGCCATAATGTAATGGTAAAGGGATCAATTCAATAAAAAGAGCTAACTATTCTAAATATATATGTACTCAATGCAGGAGCACCTGGAATCATAAAGGAAGTCCTTAGAGACCTACAAGGAGACTTAGACTCCCACACAATAATAATGGGAGACTTTAACTCCCCATTATTGACAGATCATCTCATTGATCTGTCAACATTAGACAGATCAACTAGACAGAAAGTTAAAAAGGATATCCAGGAATTGAACTCAGCTCTGCACCAAATGGACCTAATAGACATCTACAGAACTCTCCACCTCAAATCCATAGAATATACATTCTTCTCAGCACCACATCACACTTAGTCCAAAATTGACCACATAGTAGGAAGTAAAGCACTTCTCAGCAAATGTAAAGGAACAGAAATTATAACAAACTGTCTCTCAGACCACAGTGCAATCAAACTAGAACTCAGGATTAAGAAAGTTAATCCAAACCGCTCAACTACATGGAAACTGAATAACCTCCTCCTGAATGACTACTGAGTACACAGCAAAATGAAGGCAGAAATAAAGATGTTCTATGAAACCAATGAGAACAAAGACACAACATACCAGAATCTCTGGGACACAATTAAAGCAGTGTGTAGAGGGAAATTTATAGCAGTAAATGCCCACAAGAGAAAGCAGGAAAGATCTAAAATTGACACCCTAACATCACAATTAAAAGAACTAGAGAAGCAAGAGCAAACACATTCAAAAACTAGCAGAAGGCAAGTAATACCTAAGATCAGAGCAGAACTTAAAAGATAGAGAAACAAGAAAACCTTCAAAAAATCAATAAATCCAGGAGCTGGTTTTTTGAAAAGATCAACAAAATTGATAGAGCACTAACAAGAGTAATAAAGAACAAAAGAGAGAAGAATCAAGTAGACACGATAAAAAATAAAGAGGATATCACCACTGATCCCACAGAGATATAAACTACCATCAGAGAATACTATGAGCACCTCTACACAAATAAACTAGAAAATCTAGAATAAATGGATAAATTCCTGGACATGTACACCCTCCCAAGACTAAGCCAGGAAGAAGTTGAATCCCCGAATAGACGAATAGACCAATAACAGGCTCTGAAATTGAGGCAATAATTAATAGCCTATCAACCAAAAAAGTCCAGGATCAGACAGATTCACAGCCGAATTCTAGCAGAGGTAGAAGGAAGAGCTGGTACCATTCCTTCTAAAACTATTCCAATCAATAGAAAATGAGGGAATCCTCCCTAACGCATTTTATGAAGCTAACATCATCCTGATACCAGTGCCTGGCAGAGACACAACAACAAAAGAGAATTTTAGACCAATATCCCTGAAGAACATTGATGCAAATATTCTCAATAAAATATTGGCAAACTGAATCCAGCAGCACATCAAAAAGCTTATCCACCATGATCAAGTGGGCTTCATCCCTGGGATGGAAGGCTGGTTCAACATACACAAATCAATGAATGTAATCCATCATATAAACAAAACCAAAGACAAAAACCACATGATTATCTCTATAGATGTAGAAAAGGCTGTTGACAAAATTCAATAGCCCTTCATGCTAAAAACTCTCAATAAATTAGGTATTGATGGGATGTATCTCAAAATAATAAGAGCTATTTATGACAAACCCATAGCCAATATCATACTGAATGGACAAAAACTGGAAGCATTCCCTTTGAAAACTGGCACAAGACAGGGATGCCCTCTGTCACCACTCCTATTCAACATAGTGTTGGAAGTTCTGGCCAGGGCAATCAGGCAGGAGAAAGAAATAAAGGGTATTCATTTAGGAAAAGAGGAAGTCAAATTGTCCCTGTGTGCAGAGGTATATTAGATTGTATATTTAGAAAACCCCATTGTGTCAGCCCCAAATCTCCTTAAGCTGATAAGCAACTTCAGCAAACCTCAGGACACAAAATCAATGTGCAAAAATCGCAAGCATTGCTATACACCAAAAACAGACAGAGAGCCAAATCACGAGTGAACCCCCATTCACAATTGCTTTGAAGAGAATAAAATACCTAGGAATCCAAGTTACAAGGGATGAGAAGGACCTCTTCAAGGAGAATTACAAATCCCTGCTCAATGAAATAAAAGGACACAAACAAATGGAAGAACATTCCATGCTCATGGATAGGAAGAATCAATATAGTGAAAATGGCCATAGTACCCAAGGTAATTTAAAGATTCAATGCTATTCCCATCAAGCTACCATTGACTGTCTTCATGGTATTAGGAAAAAAGTACTTTAAATTTCATATGAAACCAAAAACTATCGCAAGAACAGAAAACCAAACACCGTATGTTCTCATTCATAAGTGGGAACTGAACAATGAGAACACTTGGACACAGGAAGGGGAACATCACACACTGGGGCCTGTTGTGGGGTGGGGAGGGGGAGGAACAGCATGGTACTAGCAAACTAGTAGTTTCATAGTTTGAAGTCTTAGATTTAAATCTGTAATCAATTTTGATTTGATTTTTGTATATGGTGAGGGATAGCATTCTAGTTTCATTCGTCTACATACGGATATCCAGTTTTACCAGCCCCACTTATTGAAGAGACTATCTTTTCCCCAGTGTATGTTGTGGCACCTTTGTCAAAAATGCATTCACTGTAGTTATGTGGATTTGTTTCTGGGTTCTCTACTCTGTTCCATTGGTCCATGTGTACTTTTTTGCTAGTACCATGCTGTTTTGTTTACTATAGCTCTGTAGTATAATTTGAAGTCAGGTAATGTGATTTCTCCAATTTTATTCTTTTTGTTTAACATAGTTCTTTAGCTATTTGGGGTCTTCTGTGGTTCTATATAAATTTTAAGATAGTTTTTTTCTATTTCTGTGAAGAATGTCATTGGTGTTTTCATAGAGATTGCCTTGAATCTGTAATTTGCTCTGGGTAGCATGAACATTTAAAAAATATTGATTCTTCCAATCCATGAACATGGAATATCTTGCCATTTTTTGGTGTCCTCTTCCATTTCTTTCATCAGTGTTTTATAGTTTTCATTATAAATATCTTTCACTTCTTTGGTTAAGTTAATTTCTAGGTATTTAATTCTATTTGTGGTTATTGCAAATGGAATTACTTTTTAATTTCTTTTTCACATTGTTCACTGTTGGCATATGGAAATGCTAATGATTTTTGTATGTTGACTTTGTTTCCTGCAACTTTACTGAATTGATGTATGAGTTCTAATAGTTTTTTTGTAGTGTCTTTAGGTTTTTCCAGATAAAAGATTATATAATCTGCAAACAAGAATAATTTGTCTTCTTCCTTTCCAATTTGGATGCCCATTATTTCTTTCTCTTGTCTGACAACCCTAGCTAGAACCTCCAGTACTATGTTGAATAACAGTGATGAAAGTGTACATCCTTTTTGTGTTTCAGATCTTAGAGGAAAGACTTTCAGTTTTTCTCCATTCAGTATAATACTATCTGTGCGTCTGTTGTATATTGCTTTTATTATGTTGAGGTATATTTCTTCTATACCCAGTTTTTTCGGGGTTTTTATCTTAAAGAATGTTGAATTTTATCAAATGATTTTTCAGCATCAGTTGAAATGACCCTATGGTTTTTATCCTCCATTATGTTGATATGATGCATCATATTTATTGATTTGCATATGTTGGATCATCCTTGCATCCCAGGGATAAATCCCAGTTGGTCATGAGGAATTATATTTTTAATGTGTTGTTGAATTTGGTTTGCTAGTATTTTGTTGAGGATTTTTGCATCAACATTCATCATAGATATTGGTCTTTAATTTTTTTTTTTTTGATATGGCTTTGGCTGGTTTCAGTATCAGGGTAATATTGACCTCATAGAATATGTTCAGAAGTATTCCATCCTCCTCTATTTTTTTGGAATAGTTTAAGTAGGATTGTATTAGTTCTTCTTTAAATGTTTGGTAGAATTCAGCAGCAAAGTCATTAGGTCCTTGACTTTTCTTTATTGGAAGACATTTTATTATGACTTTGAGCTTGTTACTTGTTATGGGTCTGCTTAGATTTTGGATTTCTTCCTGTTTGAATCTTGATTGTATGTGTTTAGAAATTTATTCACTTCTTCCAGATTTTCCAATTTATCGGTATATGTTTGCTCATAGTAGCCATTAAGGATACCTTAAATTTCTGTAGTATCTGTTGTAATGTCTCCTTTTTCATCTCTGATTTTATTTATTTGGATCTTCTCTCTTTTTTCTTAGTTGGTCTGAATAATGGTTTGTCAATTTTGTTTAAGTTTTCAAAAACCAACTTTTTGTTTTATTGATCTTTTGTATTGTTTTCTTCATTTCCATTTTATTTCTGCTCCGATCTTTATTATTTCTTTTCTTTGAATTTGGGGCTTGGTTTGTGCTTGATTTTCTAGTACTTTAAGATGCATCATTAGATTGTTTATTTGAAGTTTTTCTTCTTTTTTGATGTAGGCACTTATAGCTATAAGTGTCCCTCTTAGTACTAATTTTGCTGTATCCCATAGCTTTTGGCATGTTGTGTTTCCATTATCACTTGTTTCAAGAAGTTTTTCAATTTCTTTCTTAATTTCTTCATTGACCCACTGGTCATTCAAGAGTGTATTGTTCAATTTCCATGTATTTGTATAGTTTCCAAGATTCATCCTTTTATTGATTTCTAGTTTTATTCCATTGTGGTCAGAGATGATCCTTGATATTATTTCAACTTTTTGAATGTTTTAAGACTCGTTTTGTGACCTAACATATGGTCTATTCTTGAGAATGACCCATGTTGCTGAGGAAAAAAATGTGTATTCTGCAGCCATTGGATAAAATATTCTGTAAATATTTATTGGATCCATTTGGTCTATAGTTCAGATGAAGTCTGATTTTTTTTTTGTTGATTTTCTCTCTAGAAGACCTGTCCAATGCTGAAAGTCAGGTGTTGAACTCTCCGGCTATTACTGTGTTGGAGTCTATCTCTCTCTCCTAGTTATATAATATTTCCTTTATATATCTGAGTGCTCCAGTGTTGGGTGCATATACATTTACAATCATTATATTGTCTTGGTGAATTGATTCCTTTATCATTATTATAGTGAACATATTTGTCTCTTCTTATAGCTTTTGTCTTGAAATCTTGTTTTTCTAATATAAGTATAGTGACTTCTGCTCTTTTTTGGTTTCCATTGACACGGAATATGTTAACCCATCCCTTTATGTTCAGTACGTGTGTCCTTATAGATGAAGTGTGTTTCTTGTAGGCAACAAATCAATGGACCTTGTTTTATATCCATACAGCCACCTTATGTCTTTTGATTGGAGGATTTAGTCTGTTTACATTCAATGTTATTACTGATAAGTAAAGACTTACTTTTGCTATTTTGCTATCTGTTTTCTGGTTCTTTTGTGATCTTCTCTTCCTTCTTTTTTTTTTTTCCTGTCTTTCTTTAAGTGAAGATGATTTTCTCTGGTGATATGATTTAGCTTCTTTCTTTCTATTTTTTGTGTATCTATTGCATGATTTTTTGGTTTGAAATTACTGTGATTCTTGCAAATGCTATATTATAACCCATCATTTTAAGCTGATAACAACTTAACACTGTTTGCATAAACAAGCAAGCAAGCAAACAAACAAAAAACTAATAAAAATTCTATGCCAAACTTGTCCAACCTGTGGCCTGCAGGTTGCATGTGGCCCAGGATGACTTTGAATTTGTGGCCCAACACAAATTTGTAAACTTTCTTAACATGATATGAGGCTTTTTTGTGATTTTTTTTTTTTTTTTTTGCTTATCAGCTATCGTTGGTGTTAATGTATTTTTATGTATGACCCAATACACAAACTTCTTTGAATGTAGCCCAGGGAAGCCAAAAGATGGATTACCCCTGATCTATGCCTTAACTTCACCTCCCCATTTTTTTTGAACTTTGTGTTGTTTATCTTTACATATTTATATCTTATTGTACTCTCTGTGTCTTGAAAAGTTGTTGTTGTATTCCCAGGCAAGATGGCCAAATAGGAACACCTCTGGTCTGCAGATCCCGGTGAGACTAATGCAGAAGGTGGGTGATTTCTGGATTTCCAATTGAGGTACCTGGCTGATCTCATTGGGACTGGTTAGATAGTGGGTGCAATCATTGAAGGGTGAGCAGAAGCAGGGTAAGACATCATCTCACCTGGTGAGAGACCGTGCCATGAGGGACTGTGCTATTCAGTCCAGATACTATGCTTTTCCCATGGTCTTCACAACCCACAGGCCAGGAGATTCCCTCGGGTGCCTACACAAGGGCCTTGGGTTTCAAGCACAAAACTCGGCAGTCATTTGGGCAGACACTGAGCTAGCTGCAGTAGTTTTTTTTCATACCCTTGTGGCACCTGGAATGCTAGCAAGACAGAACCATTCACTCCCCTGGAAAGGAGGCTGAAGCCAGGGAGCCAAGTGGTCTTGCTCAGTGGATCCCACCCCTACAGAACCCAGCAAGCTAAGATCCACTGGCTTGAAATTCTTGTTGCCAGCACAGCAGTCTGTTGACCTGGGACACTGGGACACTTGAGCTTGGTGGGGGGAGGGGAATCCACCATTACTGAGGCTTGAATAGGTGGTTTTTCCCTTCACAGTGTAAACAAAGCCACGAGGAAGTTCAGACTGGACGGAGCCCACCACAGCACCACAAATCCACTGTAGCCAAACTGCCTCTCTAGATCCTCCTCTCTGGGCAGGGCATCTCTGAAAGGCAGCAGGCCCAGTAAGGGGCTTGCAGATAAAACTCCCATCTCCCTTTGACAGAGCACCTGGGGGAACAGGTGGCTCTGGGCGCAGCTTCAGCAGACTTAATCATTCCTGCCTGCCAGCTCTGAAGAGAACAGTGGATCTCCCAGCACAGTGCTTGAGCTCTGCAAAAGGACAGACTGCCTCCTCAAGTGGGTCACTGACCCCTATGCCTCCTGACTTGGAGATACCGCCCAGCAGAGATTGACAGATACCTCATATGGAGGAACTCTTGCTGGCATCTGGCAGGTGCCCCTCTGAGATGAAGCTTCCAGAGGAAGGAGCAGGCAGCAATCTTTGCTGTTCTGCAGCCTCTGCTGGTGATACCCGGGCAAACAGGGTGTGGAATGGACTCCTAGCAAGCTCCAGCAGACCTGCAGAAGAGGGGCCTGTTACAAGGAAAAGTAACAAACATTAAGCAATAGCACCAGCATCAATAAAAAGGACGAGCACATAAAAACTCCATTTGAAGGTCCCTAACAGCAACAACCAAAGGTAGATAAATCCAAGAAGATGAGGAAATACCAGCACAAAAAGGCAGAATATTCCCCAAACCAGAATGCCTCTTCTCCAAAGGATCACAAATCCTTGCCAGCAAGGGAAAAACATTGGGCAGAGAATGATTTTGATGAAATGATAGAAGTAGGCTTCAGCAGGTGGATAATAACAAGATCCTTCAAGCTAAAGGAGCATGTTCTAATCCAATGCAAGGAAGCTAAGAACGTTGATAAAAGGTTAGAGGTATTGCTAACTAGAATAACTAGTTTAGAGAAGAACCTAAATGACTTGATGGAGCTCAGAAACACAGCACAAGAATTTGGTGAAATATACACAAGTATAAATAGCCGAATTGATCAAGTGGAAGAAAGGATATCAGAGATTGAAGATCAACTTAATGAAATAAAGCATGAAGACAACATTAGAGAAAAAATAAAAAGGAATGAACAAAGCCTCTTAGAAATATGAGACAGTGTGAAAAGACCAAACCTACATTTGATTGGTGTACCTGAAAGTGACAGGGAGAATGGAACCAAGTAGGAAAACACACTTCAGGATATTATCCAGGAATACTTACCCAACCTAGCAAGACAGGCCAACATTCATGTTCAGAAAATACAGAGAACACCACAAAGATATTTGTTGAGAAGAGTAACCCCAAGACAAATAATTGTCAGATTAACCAAGGTTGAAAAGAAGGAAAAAATGTTAAGGGCAGCTGGAGAGAAATATTGGGTTACCCACAAAGGGAAGCCTATTAACTAACAGTGGACCTCTCTGCAGAAACCCTACAAGCCAGAAGAGAGTGGGGGCCAATATTCAACATTCTTAAAGAAAAGAACTGTCAACCCAGAATTTCATATGCAGCCAAACTAAGCTTCATAAGTGAAGGAAAAATAAAATCCTTTACAGATGAGCACATGCTGAGGGATTTTGTCACCACCAGACCTGCCTTACAAGGGCTCCTGAAGGAAGCACTAAATATGGAAAGGAAAAACTGGTACCAGCCACTGAAAAACAAACCAAAATGTAAAAATCATTGAAACTATGAAGAAACTGCATAAACTAATGGGCAAAAATAACCAGCTAGCATCATAATGACAGGATCAAATTCACACATAACAATATTAACCTTAAATATAAATGGGAAAAACAGAAAACCAAACACCACATGTTCTCATTCATAAGTGGGAGTTGAAGAATGAGAACACATGGACACAGGGAGGGGAACATCACACACCAAGGCCTGTTGGGGGACGGGGGCTAGGGGAGGGATAGCATTTGAAGAAATACCTAATGCAGGTGAAGGGTTAATGGTTGCAGCAAACCACCATGGCATCTGTATACCTATGTAACAAAACTGCACATTCTGCACATGTACCCCAGAACTTAAAGTAAAATAAAAGAAATAAAATAAAAAGTAAATAAGCAAAGACATCAAAATAGCTTCCAAAGTAATAAATTAATATGGCTACTAAATATATGAAAAAAGTATTTGATTTCACCAATAACCAAAGGTATACAAATTAAAACAGACACGTTTTTATTTGTTTATAAATTATTAACAGTAAAGAATAATCAGTATTGGCAATATGGAGTAATATACACTCTCATACAACAATTAGGGAAATGTGAATTGCCACAAACTTTCTGGAAAAATCTTCAGCAATATGAATCAGCATTTCCTATATTCCACATGTTTACGATTACTTCTAGTAATATTTCCTTAACATTGTTCTTTAAATAGATATATAATTTTTTAAAATAAATTATAAAGGTATAACCTTTATAATAGTATATTATTACCATTATAATAAACATATTAACATTGTCAAAGCACATTCAAATAATATAGAAAAGGCAGAAGTCCTTCTATGCTACTTTACCTCTTGTGAGTAAAGTACAACTATCATTGGTGTGTTTTCTTACAACTCTCTTTTGCTGAATTTCCTGTGTAAATTAAGAAATATTTTATTTGCTTTGAGTACTTTTTTTTGTTCAATGGGAATTTATATTAGTCAAGTTTGACAATCTTATTCTGTGGTAATAAACCAGCACCAAAAATCTGTGGCTTCACATACAGAAGTACATTTTTTCACTGTGCATAGCCATTCTTCCAAGCAATGATGTTGCTATCTGCACCTGTATATTGTAGCTATGTCACTTGGAACATATGTATTCCAGGTTTCTGATGTAGGGGAAGGAGATAGTCATGCACTGACTCTGAAATGTTTTGGCTCAGAAATGGCAAATATTAATTCTACTCACAGCTCATTGGTTAAAACTAGCCATGTACATACTAAATGGCTGAGAAATATGGTGAAATGTATAGATATTTGGTATGCAGTAAATATCTCTGCTATAATAGTGTGTGTATTGTTTCTCTTTATTTTCCTTCACTTACAATGTATATGGCAGGCAGAAATGATAAGCTTGGGCAAGAATTGACTTTATTTCAAGCAAAGAGAGAGGCAAATAGTAATTGTCTAGTGATTTAGGGACATGTAGTTTGAAACACTCATCCATTTCTGGATACTAAATTAAGAGATAAACCTGAAAAGGGTTTTGAGGGGAAAAAAAATCCTTGGGTCCTAATGTGAATGTATTTAATGTCACTGAACTATACACTTAAAAATGATTCAAATGGTAAATTTTATGTTATGTATATTTTACAATCATAGAATGTGTATAAGAATGCTTAAACAAAGTAAATCAGACTTGAAACAAAGCTTAGATTAAGGTTATTGCTTTTCCACTCAAGCCTATTATATCAGTGGCCTCAAAGTAACCATCACCAAGTTAAGAGTGAGGACAGGTATGAGGATTAAAGAGCAAGAAAATAAAGTAGGCTTGAACATAGGTGATGGTTATTGGTACATGAAACTGGCTGGAAGCACATAGATCAAAGTGTTTGAGGGAATTGTATTACCAAAGAAAAGTTAAGTCTGGCCTAAAAAAATCCTGTTTCTGTAAAACAATCATGGATTCCCAAAGCTTCACGACCAGAATAAGCACTGCAAAATTGCGTAGTTCTTATGGAGGGAATTCACCCCAGTGTCACTTTATGTATAGCCATAGGGGTAAAGACAAGAAAGAAAGTCACTTGAGAACAGAATCAGATCAGAATCAAGGAACTTCCATGTCTATGGAAATGAGACATCAGAGTTCTTGCCCAGTAGGATTTTACAATTTCTATGGACCAATGACTGCTGTATGGCACCCATCCTTCCCTTTTTCATATGGGAGTGGTCAGAGAGGTGGACTGCGACAGAGACAGCTAGCTGTCCACCAAAATTTTTGCTCCTTCTTTCACTTGGTAAGTTGTTATCCAGCCAAAGATAGCCCCCTCTTCGATTTACACATGACCACTTCTCACGAGGGAGTGTGAGCAGAATTGATCAGGGTAACTTCTAGGCTTGAATTTTTAAGAAGCAGATTCACCTTTTCTTTGTACTCATTGGCTAATTGGATATAAAGAACTTATACCCCAAGGCTTGGTGGAGTTACAAGCTGGAAGGATCTGAGTCTGAATCATTGTGTAGTAGAAAACCATCTGTTGATTAGGACTACACACAATGGATTGTTATAGGAATGAAAAATAGACTCATTGAGATAAGCCACTCAAATTCTATAATTTATTCATTTCAGCTCTTGGGGTTACCCTAAACTAGGAGTTGTTAAGCCCCAGCCCATGACCAAATCTGGCTTGCTGCCTACTTTCGTATGGCCCATGAGTACAGAATAATTTTTATAATTTTGTCATTAAAAAGATAGAAGTAAAAGTAATCTTTCCTAACACATGAAGATTATTTGAAACTTAAATTTTTAGTGTCCATAAATAAAAATATTTTTCTTTAAACATAGTCATACTCAGTCACTTATGTGTTTCCTAGGGCTGGCTTTTTGCAGCTGTGTCAGAGTTCAGTAGTTGCCACAACATCATTACATCAGGAACCAGAAAGCTTAAGTATTTACTCTCTGACACCTTACAGAAAGTTTTCTTCCCCTTGTTCTAAAGAAGAAAAACAAAAAAGTGTGAACTTTTTCCATGTCAGTACATCAGCTCTTGTACTATACTTTTCCACCAATCCTAGGGGACCTTGCCAGGCAACTATTTCCCACTCTATGATTTGTCTTTTCACTTTCTTGATAGTGTCCTTTGAAATACAAAAGGTTTTACTTTGGATGACATTGAGTTTATTTATTTTTCTTTGTTGCTTGTACTTTTGGTGTCATAGCTAAGAATCCTTTGCCAAATCCAAGGTTATGATTTATTCTTATCTTTTCTTCTAAGAGTTTTGTAGTTTTAACTCTTGAATTTAGGTCTTTGGTTTATGTTAGTTAATTTTTGTACTTGGTGTGAGGCAAGGGTCCAACTTTATTCTTTTGCATATGGCTGTCTTGTTGTTCTAGTATTATTTGTTGAAAAGACCATACTTAACCCATTGCATGGTCTTGACACCGTTGTTGAAATCAATTGACTATAGATGTGTGAATTTATTTCTGAACTCTTATGGGGTTTCCTTACCACCTTCTGCTGTGTGTTTTATCAAGTGTTCCAGCTCTCTGATAGCACGTACAAAACCATAACATTCATGCTTTTAAACAATATTTTTTGCTTTTGCAATTAGGTTGACTGGAGCCAACTGAAAGGTTCTTATGTGAGTGCAGCTAGATGTTGATTGGTTTGATGTCCAAGATAGCTGCTTCTTTTCTTCTTCTTCTTCTCCTCCTCCTCCTCCTCCTCTTCCTCCTCCTCCTCCTCTTCCTCTTTCTCCTTCTTCTTCTCATGCATTGTGTCTAGGTTGGAATAGATGGAATTTGAGGAGATAGACGGTCATGTCACTCTTCACACAGACTTTCCTTTAGTTAGCTTGTGCTTTCTCACAGCAGGGCAGTTTTAGGGTAGTTGGACTGGTGGCTGGCTTCCTGTAGACCAAGTTAGAGGTTGCAAACTCCTTTGACCTAGGTAACATGTCAATACAGCAACATTACATGGTGCTTCAGTAATGTTCAGTGGTATGATCAGATGATCAAGTTTTATTTTTTCCAAGATTCTAGAGAATTGATAAAGGCAGGAATAAGACAATTAAAATGTATTACCACCGACGTCAGGTGAAAGCAAATTGCTTCTGATTTTCTGTGCTCATTGGATAATGAAAAAAGGTAGTATTTTCTGATTAATAGTGAAATTATTAGTTGCTTATCAGGTGCCCAAAGATGTGTTTATATGCTCAATTAAAGAGCTTACATTTGGAATAGCAGCTAAAATGGGGAAGGGGAATATGATTAGTAATAATTCATTGTCATTCTCCAAAGTCCTTGTCTTTTTCTCAGGTGAAGTAGGAGAGTTAAATGGAGAAAGTGAGAGGAATCACCATTCCTACATTTTTCAGTTTTTTTGTATGGTGACACTGCTGCCTGCAATTCCCCAGGGATGAGATATTGCTTTTCAATTTCTATTTTGGTACAAATATGTAAGTATAGACACTTGTAATTGGACACTCTATTATATTTGTTCACATTCCATGAGTCTGGTAGTCAATGTAGATTCTATAAATTGCTCAATAACTTGGAAAATATTTCCTAGAAAACAGAACCTGACTATTATTAAAAAATCAAAAAATAACAATGCTGGCAAGGTTGTAGAGAAAAGAGAATGCTTATACACTGCTGGTGGGAATGTAAATTAGTTAAGCCATTGTGGAAAGCAGTTTCGTGATTTCTCAGAGAACTTAAAACAGAATTAAGATTTGACACAACAACCTTATTATTTGGTATATATTCAAAGAAATAGAAACAATTCTACCAAAAAGACACATGCAAACATATGTTCATTGCATCCCACTTCACAATAACAAAGAAATAGAATCAACCTAAATGTCCATCAGCAGTAGACTGGATTTAAAAAATATGGTACATATCCACAATGGAATACTATGCAGCCATAAAAAAGAATGAGACCATGTCTTTTGCAGCAACATAGATGGAGCTGGAGGTCATTATCCTAAGTAAACTAACATGGGAACAGAAAACCAAATACCGTATGTCCTCACTTTAAGTGAGGAGTTAAGCTTTGGATACATATGGACACAAAGAATAGCACAGTAAACACCAGTGCCTACTTGAGGGTGAAGGGTAGTAGGATCAAAAACCTACCTATTAGGTATTATGCTTATTATCTGGGTGAACAAATAATTAGTACATCAAACTCCCGCAACATGCAATTTACCTATATAACAAACCTGCATGTGTACCCCTGAACTTAAAATATAGTTTTTAAAAAAAAAACATAAACATAGTCTGAATAAAGCAGGAAAAGGGAAAAGGAGTGAACTGGAGAGGGAGGGGGAGTAAATGCAAAGGGAGTTTTATCAATCTGACACAGCTGCTCCTTCTGGTGCTTCTGCTCTTTTGCTTCTTCTTAATTCTTAATCAGTTTCAAACTTAAAGAAAAACTGCAAGCTCAGAACAAGGATTTTTTTTTCCTGAATTTTCCAGGAGCAAATTTCCAATATAATGCCCCATTACTCTTGAATTCTTTCATGTACATTTCCAACGAACGAGAACAGTCTGCTGCACAATCATAATATAACCATCAAAATTAAGAAAATTCATTACAGATACATTACTGCCATCTAATCTTGCGACTCTATTCAATTTTTCCAGTTGTACCAATGATATCCTTTGTAGCGAAAGGATCCATTGAATTACGTCATATTGTTTTTTTTGTTGTTGTTTTTTTTTTGTTTTTTTGAGACGGAGTCTCTTTCTGTTGCTCAGGTTGGAGTGCAGCGCATGATCTCGGCTCACTGCAACCTCCGCCTTCCGGGTTCACACCTTTCTCCTGCCTCAGCCTCCCGAGTAGCTGGGACTACAGGTGCCCGCCACCACACCCAGCTAATTTTTTGTATTTTTAGTAGAGACGGGTTTTCACCGTGTTAGTCAGGACGGTCTCAATCTCCTGACCTCGTGATCCGCCCACCTCGGCCTCCCAAAGTGGTGGGATTACAGGCATGAGCTACCGTGCCTGGCCTTTTTTTTTTTTTTTTTTTTTTTTTTTTTTTAAATATATGGGAGTCTCAGTATGTTGTCCAGACCGGTCCTGAACTCCTGGGCTCAAGAAATCTTCCTGCCTCAGCCTCTGAGTAGCTGGGAACTACAGGCAAGTGCTATCGCAACTGGCTTCACATTGCTTTTCGTTGTCGTGTCCTTTTATTCTGTCAGTCTGAAGTCTCAGTCTTTCCTTGATTTTCATGGTTATGACACTTTTGAAGATTACAGACCATTTATCGCCTAGAATATTCCTTAATCTGTGTCTGATGTTTCATCGTTACTAGATTCAGGTTGTGCATCTTTGACAGGAATATCACAGAAGCCGTACTGTGTTCTTCCCATTGCATCCTATCAAGTGGTGAACAATTCTGATTTTTCCATAAAAATCAGGTGAGGTTACGTTTGATCAGTTGATTAAGGTGGTGCTTATCAGCCTTCTACACTGTAAAGTTATACTTTTACACTATGTAATTTCTAAAATATTTTGTGGTTACTTTGAGATAATGTAAATACTCTGTTCCTGTCAAATTTTAAATTTTTTCATGTATGTATTACATCATTTGGGGCTTATAAATTTGTTTTATTCAATGGGTTATAATTCACTACTTTCATTATTTTGCTGATAAAATTGTGCCAGATTTGGCCAGTGTTATGCGCCTTCAAGCTGGCTTATGTGTCTTGGTAACATGTCACCAATTTTAGCAAACTTATGTTTTGGCACAAGATGTTCTAGGTTCATTTTGAATTTTCTCTGTACCAGCCTTGGAATCAGCCCTTCTTCCAAAGAGATCTGGCTCCTTTTAGTGGAGAATAATATTTAAAAATCAGTATCTGGGCACTACTAAGTATGTGCATTGCTTTTGTGGAGTTTCAGCTCTCAGTGCCCATAGCTAGAGAACATACACACACACACACACACACACACACACACACACACCACCCCAGAAGTTCAAATCTGTACTTCTTTCTATCTGTATAGCTTCAGGACCATGATGTCAGCCCTGTATTTCCCATTTCAATCTAATACCACAGGGTTCAATCTGGTTTTCTCTCTTTCTCTCTTTGTAACTCCCACCTCTAACAGTGAGAAATCTGCTCCTATTATCTTTTATATATTTATTTGATTAGTCTCCTGAGTGTAACCAATCTCATGTTGCTGCTGCTTTTCCCCATCCCCCCTGCCCCTCATGGATGCCCCCTCACTTCGTTTGGCTCCAGCACTCCATTGAGGCCACCACAGATCCCTTCCTTATCCTCAGCCTTTCTCCCTACCTCCCCCAGGGTGGGTGCATATTTTGCTTGGCCTCAGTTCTTGGATTTTGGATTGAATTGTTCAGGAAATGAAGAGAAAGAAAAGGAAGAGGAAAAAAAAAAGGAAAAGGAAAGGAAAGAGGGGTGGAAGAAATAGGAAATAAAAGGAGAGGGGTAAAAATCCAGAAAAGAGAAAAAGAAAGAAAAAGAGGAAAAAAGAAAAGGAAGCTGCACGCTACAACTTATTTTCAATGAAATTCTTATTTAATTTTTTTTTTTTTTAGAAATGGGGTCTTGCTATATTGCCCAGGCTGATCTCAAACTCCTGGACTCAAGTGATCCTCCCACCTTGGCCTCTCAAAGTGCTGAGATTATAGGCATGAGCCACCATGCCCGGTTGCTACAACTTTTTAATAAGCCCTGTGATTGCTTTATCCCACTGAATGCCATTTGGGAGGCTGTATAAAACTATTGTAAGTCTGAACAATCAGTTCAAAGAGAGGAAGAACTCATTCCTATCCCCTATTTCCCACTGGGCAAGTACTCCCCATGGGACATTAACTGCCCTGTCCTTCTGGTTACATCACTCTGCCTCAGCATTCTCTAGGGAAGCTAGAGGCTCCTCAGGCCTGGTCACACAGCAACGGTTGTTTCTCTTGGTTAGGGGGCCCTGAATCTTTATCTGAAGCAGTGGCAATAGCAACAGCAGCAAATTGCCTCCATGACACGCAAGCCACCGCTATGGCCATTCTGACAAGTAAACGAGGCAAATATGTGAATCTGGACTTGTTATTAAACTGAACTGGTATAGTCCATCTCTCCTGAGGGGAAAAATATAAGTCTAATTCTTCAAGTTGCTGGCCAGTTTCAGAATAATAGCAAACCAAGCTCCAGTTCAACTCTTGCAGTTTGTCCCAGAATTAAAATTATTATCCGATATCTTCTTCCACCACCCGTTCTAGATGATTCTTTTTCTCAGACAGCACTTAAACAGCTGGATTGCTTGCAGTGGAATGACCAAGCTCTCCATTCTCAAGTGGTATGAGCTTTTAGCTTACCTTTCCTTGAGGACCAAGGATTCTGCTATTGCGCACTTATTGTTATGCGGTCATGGGAATGTCAAGAGATCCCACAGAACCTTCACTGGATTCCTCCTGGCAATCAAGATTGGTTACTCCAGTCTCTACTTGCTGATTTTCTGGCAGGAGGGGTCTGCTATTGCCCACTTGCAGCAGTCTTTGGGCATAAAAATCTCAACAGGTAACGTGGTATATCCTCTTGGTTCCTCATGACAATCAAGGTTATGTTACTCCGCCTTGGCCTGTAGGTTTACTGGCATGAGGATCCCAAAATGTCCAGAGAAAATAAGATCTTACCATGTCCTGTTGTGGAAGAATTTCCCTGGTGGGAACCAGGACCTCTAAATGGGACAGAGCCAAGGGTCAGGGATAGAAAGAACAAATTCTGCAAGCAGGTCGTTGGTAACCATGACAGGAGAGACTGCTCCTAATTCTATATCTTGGTATCCACATTTGTATATTCTAACTATAGAGAACACAGCACCATTTATTAGCCACTGGTTCAGTGCATTCAGGCATCCTGGAAGACAGAGCCCAAATCCCACAAGGCATATTCCTTAAGCTGGAAACTTAGCTAAATCTTCAAGCACCATTCCTTTATTTTATAAGGCTGGCCCATAAAAAGTGACACTTGAGATATTCGATGTTCTTTCTTCTGCTTACTTGATACAAAACACCATGGTGAGCTTAGAAGCATGTATTAAATATGGCAGAGCCACATCATGGAAGGAACTAACATAACAAATGAAGATCACTCATCAATTAGTAATATTCATTTCAGATTTTATCTGAGCCAAATGTAAATTTTATTGTGTTTTAGTTATTATAGATTTAGGAAATTATTTGTTATATTAGCTAGAGTAACCCTAGTAACGCAATACTTTAGTTAGGGCAAAGCCTGAGTGAAACTCCCACCTTTACAGAAACTCAAAATAATAATCACATGAAAATTAAGCCACAGTGTATCTTTGTTGATACCTACCTCTTCTCAGACTATTCACAACTGATTCTAAATTTGTAAGACCTGGTTAAAAGGCATAATAATATTAGTGATTTTTAATCATCTAGACATGTATTAGTCCACTTTCATACTGCTATCAAGAAATACCTAAGACTGAGTAATTCATAAAGAAAAAGAAGTTTAATGGATTCACAGTTCCACATGGCTGGGGAGGCCTCACAATCATGGTGGAAGGTGAAGGAGGAGCAAAGACACATCTTAACATGGCGGCAGGAAAGAGAGCATATGCAGGCCTTTATAAAACCATCAGGTCTTGTGGGACTTATTCACTATCAAGAGAACAGGATGAGAAAAACCCGCCCCATGATTCAATTACCTCCCACCGTGTCCCTCCTGCAACACATGGGGTTTATGGGAGCTACAATTCAAGATGAGATTTAGATGGGGATATAACCAAACTATATCAAGACTATTCTATTTTATTCTGAATTTGCCAAACTCATCTTTACTCTCATCAACAATGACAGTCATATTCTGTGCTCCAACTTAGACTGCTCAGCTGCAACCTGTGCATAGTGAAATAAAAAATGTCTCCTCTCTTTCAGGAGAAGAGGAATGCCGTTCAAGCAGCCCATATTGACAGAGAGAAAGAACGGTTCAACTTCATTTTTAATGGTGACACTGTACATACAACATAAGAGGAACTGTTTACTGCACATTCTGTATTACTTTCCTAAATGGTTTTCAGTAGCAACATGAAAAGAAAGTGATTATACTTATTCTTTAACACTATATGCTTTCTCTACGCCTTAGATCAGTGGTTTTCAACTGGTGTGATTTTTGTCCTCAGGGCACATAGGGAAATGTCTGGAGACATTTTTTGATTGTCATGACTCTTGAGGATGCTACCGGCATCTAGCAGGTAAAGTACAAAAATGCTGCTAAACATCCTACCACAAAGAATTATACAGTACAAAATGTCAACAGTGTGGAGGAACTCTGTCTTAGATTGTGATATTTCAAGTTACCTTCTTTAACGTCATTTAATTTCTAGTTAAATCCCAAACCACACCAAAATAAAATAACTGAAACCACTACCAGGTGGGGGAAACAGAATAAACTTAATTGTCAATTTGCAGTTACAGCATTTCTGATATAAAATGCCACCAAAAAAGATGTATTACCCTCCTACTTATATATTTATTATATCATCTGTCAAAACAGTAAGGCCAACCTCATTTTTACAGTTTGTTCTCCGGTGTGCTCCTATTCTTGTTTTTCAGAATGGAGCATCACATACCAGATGTTCTAGGTTTGCAAGTGGATCACCAAAACTGAGGTAAATGCAGCAATTTGCTTCAGCAAATGAAAATCCCCTCAACATAGGCATGGATAGAGAGTCTGAAGGACAGTGATCGGGGTGCTCATAGCCACACATGAAAACAGGAACCTGGTCGGGAGAAAGCCCAGATTTCTTGGTTTCTTGCCAAGCATTCACAGCTGTCTTAGAGGGGATAGAGAACACCTAGAGGTCTCACACTTCTCTAATTTTCCTTGGAGCTGCTCTGTGATTAGGGAGTAGAATTGTGGGATAGTGTAAATTGTGATGTAAATGAAGGGGCAACATGTAGCTTCTTGCTACTTTAATATAAACTCTATTGACTTTACTGAACTTCACCTTATTTCACAAACCTGGCAAACATAAAAAAAAAACATGCTAGCTCATCTCGGCTTTTTTTTTCTTTCCCTTTCTCCAAATGTATTCAAGTTTGAGAGGTGGTTCAAACTTGTTAGTCAGGAAAAAAGTTGGTTTCCACTTTCCTGTTCAGAGCAATGTAACTGACACTACAAAAAAACAGTGTCATATCTGGGGGATATGTATGTGTTTTTTGTAGTATCAATTATATATGGGTAGTCATATATATAAGAGATATATATATATATATATATAATGGTATACACACACACACACACACACACACCCTTCTGAAAGATGTCACTATTTTTCACCATGGAAATTAAAGTATTGTCGGTTTAGGTTGAAAACCATAAAATCACAACAATAAAAAAGAATCAATGATAGGAAATTTAAAAATAAATAAAATTATATTAACACATATGGGACCTGTATCCGCCAAGACAAAACACCTGACTCACATTTCGTTTTGATCTGTTTCATTTCCACAATCTTCTAGATGCATCTAGTTAGTTGTTTTCTTCCTTTTAAGCGTGCTATAGGAGATGACCCTCATTTCAGTCACACTGCCTTTCAATGGTCAGCAGTCCTGTTTTCTCAGAACCAGTTTTCGTACATCAAATTCGACAACTGCATTACTCTTTCAAAAAGGCAGTTAGTCGCTCAAACTCCAAATGTTAAAATCACTTGTACTACAGCCATGTACTGCACAATTATGTTTCAGTCAGTGATGGACTGAATATACAATGACGTTCCCATAAGATTATAACACCATATTTTTACTGTATCTTCAGATTCAGTACAGCAACATGCTGTGCAGGTTTGTGGCCTAGGAGTAATAGGCTAAACCATACAGTATAGATGTGTAATAGGCTATACCATCTAGGTTTATGTAAGTATACTCTACAATGTTTGTACAATGACATAATCACCCAACACATTTCTCAGAAGGTATCTCTGTCATTAGGAATGCATGAGTGTGTTAGTCTGTTCTTGTCCTACCATAAAGAAATACCTGAAACTGGCTAATTTATAAAGAAAAGAGGTTTAATTGACTCATGGTTCCACAGGCTGTACAGGAAGCATGGCTAGAGAGGACTTAGGAAATGTTTAATCATAGCACAAGTGGAAGCAGGCACATCTTACATGTCCAGAGCAGGAGGAAGAGAGCAATGAGGGAGGTGCTACACACTTTTAAACAACCAGATCTAATGAGAACTCACTCAGTATCATGAGAACAACAAGGGGGAAAATTTGACCCCATGATCTAATCACCTCCCAGCAGGCCCCTCCTCCAATATTGGGGATGTATTAACTTTTTTCTTGTAGACAATCACAATATTTGGAGAAAGAATGAAAATAAAAAGAGGAAAATACAGGTATAGAATTAACTAGGCAATATGCTTTGTGTTTAAATGATTATCTTAATCCAATCTTGGTCAAAGAGCCATTGTTTCCTTCAATAATTTAAATAAGCTTTGTTGGTCAGCAACCTCAAAGATTGAAGGTAGATAAGCCCACATAGATGAGAAAGAAGCAACACGAAAATGCCAAAAGCTCGAAAAGTCAGAGTGACCTTTTTCGTTTAAATGACCACAACACGTCTTCAGCAAGGGCTCAGAACTGTGCTGAGGCTGAGATGGCTGAAATGACAGAAGTAGGCTTCAGAATGTGGATAGTAACAAACTTCTCTGAGCTAAAGGAGCATATTATAACCCAATGCAAAGAGGCTAAGAATAATGACAAAACAATACAGGAGCTGACAACTGCTTTAGAGAGGAACATACCATCCTGTTAGAGCTGAAAAACACACTACAAGAACTTCACAATGCAATCACAAGTATTAATAGCAGAATAGACCAAGCAGAGGAAAGAATCTCAGAGCTTGAAGTCTGGTTTCTGAATTAAGACAAGCAGACAAGAATAGAAAAAAAAAAAAAAAAAAAGAATGAAAAGGAATGAACAAAACTTCTGAGAAAGATGGGGTTATGTAAAGAGACCAAATCTACAACTCATTAGGGTACCTGAAAGAGACAAGGAGAATGGAACCCATTTAGAAAACATCCTTCAGGTTATTATTCAGGAGAACTTCTCCAAGCTAGCAAAATAGGCCAACATTCAAATACAGGAAATGCAGAGAACCCCAGTAAGATGCTCCACAAGATTAACCCCAAGACACATAATCATTAGATTCTCCAAGGTCAAAATGAAACAAAAAATGTTAAGGACAGCCAGAGAGAAAGCCTAGGTTACCTGCAAAGGGAAGCCCATCAGACTAACAACAGACCTCTCAGTGGAAACCCTACAAGCCAGAAGAGATTGGTGGCTAATATTCAATATTTTAAATATATATATATTTATATATGTAATTATATATATAATATATATATAAATTTTAATCTACAGAATGATGTTATTACAACCACCATTATTATTTTCATCCATTCCAATAGGTAAAATTTGAAACACCTAACTTGTTTTAGATGGAACATTTTGAAAACAAAATCAAAACAAAGTTTGAATGCCCTCAGACATGCTTACATTCCTCAGTGTTCTCAATCTCCACTATTCCTAAGTCTCTAATTCATTCTACTGAATAAAAATTGAAGAAACTAACAATTTAATCAGAATTCAAATTGGCTACTTATGTTAGCACTGGCAATGTATAAATCATAAATTTAATAATGTATGTTTGAAACAGATAGAGGGAAATAAACACCACATGTTTTATGACCTTTTGAATGTATGTATCTCTGCAGTCATTGGAAATACAAATTTAAAAGAAATAATGGTAATAACTACTGGAACTCATCAAGAATGTGCTACATGATATTTATGGTACTAAATGCTTAATTTGAAATATTTTGTTTAATTCACAGAAATCTAGATAGGTAGGTATTATTATTCCTACTTCACAGCTGAGTAAATTGAGCCACAGAGATGATAGGTAGGTTTTCTTTTTTTTTTTTCCCCCTCAACTTTTTTTTTTTTAAATTTATTTATTATTATTATACTTTAAGTTCTAGGGTACAGGTGCATAACGTGCAAGTTTGTTACATATGTATACTTGGGCCATGTTGGTGTGCTGCACCCATCAACTCGTCAGCACCCATCAACTCGTCATTTACATCAGGTATAACTCCCAGTGCAATCCCTCCCCCCTTCCCCCTCCCCATGATAGGCCCCGGTGTGTGATGTTCCCCTTCCCGAGTCCAGGTGATCTCATTGTTCAGTTCCCACCTATGAGTGAGAACATGTGGTGTTTGGTTTTCTCTTCTTGTGATAGTTTGCTAAGAATGATGGTTTCCAGCTGCATCCATGTCCCTACAAAGGACACAAACTCATCCTTTTTTATGGCTGCATAGTATTCCATGGTGTATATGTGCCACATTTTCTTAATCCAGTCTATCATTGATGGACATTTGGGTTGGTTCCAAGTCTTTGCTATTGTGAATAGTGCCACAATAAACATACGTGTGCATGTGTCTTTATAGCAGCATGATTTATAATCCTTTGGGTATGTACCCAGTAATGGGATGGCTGGGTCATATGGTACATCTAGTTCTAGATCCTTGAGGAATCACCATACTGTTTTCCATAATGGTTGAACTAGTTTACAATCCCACCAACAGTGTAAAAGTGTTCCTATTTCTCCACATCCTCTCCAGCACCTGTTGTTTCCTGACTTTTTGATGATTGCCATTCTAACTGGTGTGAGAGGGTATCTCATTGTTGTTTTGATTTGCGTTTTTCTGATGGCTAGTGATGATGAGCATTTTTTCATGTGTCCATTGGCTGCATAAATGTCTTCATTTGAGAAGTGTCTGTTCATATCCTTTGCCCACTTTTTGATGAGGTTGTTTGTTTTTTTCCTGGAAATTTGTTTGAGTTTTTTGTAGATTTTGGATATTAGCCCTTTGTCAGATGGGTAGATTGCAAAAATTTTCTCCCATTCTGTAGGTTGCCTGTTCACTCTGATGGTAGTTTCTTTTCCTGCGCAGAAGTTCTTTAGTTTAATTAGATCCATTTGTTAATTTTGGCTTTTGTTGCCGTTGCTTTTGGTGTTTTAGACATGAAGTCCTTGCCCATGACTATGTCCTGAATGATATTGCCTAGGTTTTCTTCTAGAGTTTTTATGATTTTAGGTCTAACATTTAAGTCTTTAATCCATCTTGAATTAATTTTTGTATAAGGTGTAAGGAAGGGATCCAGTTTCAGCTTTCTACATATGACTACCCAGTTTTCCCAGGACCATTTATTAAATAGGGAATTTTTTCCCCATTTCTTGTTCTTGTCAGGTTTGTTAAAGATCAGATGGTTGTAGATGTGTGGTATTATTTCTGAGGGCTCTGTTGTGTTCCATTGGTCTATATCTCTATTTTGGTACCAGTATCGTGCTGTTTTGGTTACTGTAGCCTTGTAGGATAGTTTGAAGTCAGGTAGGGTGATGCCTCCAGCTTTGTTCTTTGGCTTAGGATTGTCTTGGCAATGTGGGCTCTTTTGTGGTTACATATGAACTTTAGGGTAGTTTTTTCCAATTCTGTGAAGAAAGTCATTGGTAGCTTGATGGGGATGGCATTGAATCTATAAATTACCCTGGGTATTATGGCCATTTTCACGGTATTGATTCTTCCTATCCATGAGCAGGGAATGTTCTTCCATTTGTTTGTGTCCTCTTTTATTTCATTGAGCAGTGGTTTGCAGTTCTCCCTGAAGAGGTCCTTCACATTCCTTGTAAGTTGGATTCCTAGGCATTTTACTCTCTTTGAAGCAATTGTGAATGGGAGTTCACTCACGATTTGGCTCTCTGTTTGTCTGTTGTTAGTGTATAAGAATGCTTGTGATTTTTGCACATTAATTTTGTATCCTGAGACTTTGCAGAAGTTGCTTATGAGCTTAAGGAGATTTTGGGCTGAGATGATGGGGTTTTCTAAATATACAATCATGTCATCTGCAAACAGGGACAATTTGACTTCCTCTTTTCGTAATTGAATACCCTTTATTTCTTTCTCCTGCCTGATTGCCCTGGCCAGAACGTCCAACACTATGTTGAATAGGAGTGGTGAGAGAGGGCATCCCTGCCTTGTGCCAGTTTTCAATGGGAATGCTTCCAGTTTTTGTCTATTCAGTATATTGGCTGTGGGTTTGTCAAAAATAGCTCTTATTGTTTTGAGATACGTCCCGTCAATACTGAATTTATTGACAGTTTTTAGCATGAAGGGCTGTTGAATTTTGTCAACGGCCTTTTCTGCATCTATTGAGATAATCATGTGGATTTTGTCTTTGGTTCTGTTTGTATGCTGGATTACGTTTATTTATTTGCATATGTTGAACCAGCCTTGCATCCCAGGGATGAAGCCCACTTGATCGTGGTGGATAAGCTTTCTGATGTGCAGCTGGACTTGGTTTGCCAGTATTTTATTGAGGATTGTTGCATCTATGTTCATCGGGGATATTGGTCTAAAATTCTCTTTCTTTGTTGTGTCTCTGCCAGGCTTTGGAATCAGGATGATGCTGGCCTCATATAATGAGTTAGGGAGGATTCCCTCTTTTTCTATTGATTGGAATAGTTTCAGAAAGAATGGTACTAACTCCTCCTTGTACCTCCGGTAGAATTCGGCTATGAATCCATCTGGTCCTGAACTTTTTTTTGGTTGGTAGGCTATTAATTATTGCCTCAATTTCAGATCCTGTTATTGGTCTATTCAGGTATTCAACTTCTTCCTGGCTTAGTGTTGGGAGGGTGTATGTGTCCAGGAATTTATACATTTATTCTAGATTTTCTAGTTTATTTGTGTAAAGGTGTTTATAGTATTTTCTGATGGTGTTTGTATTTCTGTGGGATCGGTGGTGATATCTCCTTTATCATTTTTTATTGCATCTATTTGATTCTTCTCTCTTTTCTTCTTTATTAGTCTTGAAGTGGTCTGACAATTTTGTTGATCTTTTGAAAAAACCAGTTCTTGGATTCATTGATTTTTGAAGGGTTTTTTGTGTCTTTATCTCCTTCAGTTCTGCTCTGATCTTAGTTATTTCTTGCCTTCTGCTAGCTTTTGAAAGTGTTTGCTCTTGCTTCTCTAGTTCTTTTAATTGTGATGTTAGGGTGTCAATTTTAGATCTTTCCTGCTTTCTCTTGTGGGCATTTACTGCTATAAATTTCCCTCTAAACACACTGCTTTAAATGTGTCCCAGAGATTCTGGTATGTTGTGTCTTTGTTCTCATTGGTTTCATAGAACATCTTTATTTCTGCCTTCATTTTGCTGTGTACTCAGTAGTCATTCAGGAGGAGGTTATTCAGTTTCCATGTAGTTGAGCGGTTTGGATTGACTTTCTTAATCCTGAGTTCTAGTTTGATTGCACTGTGGTCTGAGAGACAGTTTGTTATAATTTCTGTTCTTTTACCTTTGCTGGAGTGCTTTACTTTCAACTATGTGGTCAATTTTGGACTAAGTGCAATGTGGTGCTGAGAAGAATGTATGTTCTGTTGCTTTGAGGTGGAGAGTTCTGTAGATGTCTATTAGGTCTGCTTGGTGCAGAGCTGAGTTCAATTCCTGGATATCCTTGTTAACTTTCTGTCTTGTTGATCTGTCTAATGTTGACAGTGGGGTGTTAAAGTCTCCCATTATTATTGTGTGGGAGTCTAAGTCTCTTTGTAGGTCTCTAAGGACTTGCTTTATGAATCTGAGTGCTCCTGTATTGGGTGCATATATATTTATGATAGTAAGCTCTTCTTGTTGAATTGATCCCTTTACCATTATGTAGTGGCCTTCTTTGTCTCTTTTGATCTTTGCTGGTTGAAAGTCTGTTTTATTGGGGACTAGGATTGCAACCCCTGTGTTTTTTTGTTTTCCATTTCCTTGGTAGATCTTCCATCCTTTTATTTTGAGCCTATGTGTGTCTCTGCACGTGAGATGGGTTTCCTGAATATAGCACACTGATTGGTCTTGACTCTTTATCCCATTTGCCAGTCTGTGTCTTTTAATTGGAGCATTTAGCCATTTGCATTTAAGGTTAATATTGTTATGTGTGAATTTGATCCTGTCATTATGATGTTAGCTGACTATTTTGCTTGTTAGTTGATACAGTTTCTTCCTAGCATCAATGGTCTTTACATTTTGGCATGTTTTTGCAGTGACTGGTACCAGTTGTTCCTCTTCCTTCAGGGGCTCTTGTAAGGCAGGCCTAGTGGTGACAAAATCTCTCAGCATTTGCTTGTCTACAAAGGATTTTATTTCTCCTTCACTTATGAAGCTTAGTTTGGCTGGATATTAAATTCTGGGTTGAGAATTCTTTCCTTTAAGAATGTTGAATATTGGCCCCCACTCTCTTCTGTTTTGTAGAGTTTCTGCCAAGAGAGCCGTTGTTAGTCTGATAGGCTTCCCTTTGTGGGTAACCTGACCTTTCTCTCTGGCTGCCCTTAATATTTTTTCCTTCATTTCAACTTTGGTGAATCTGACAATTATGTGTCTTGGAGTTTCTCTTCTTGAGGAATATCTTTATGACATTCTCTGTATTTCCTGAATGTGAATGTTGGCCTGCTTTGCTAGGTTGGGCAAGTTCTCCTGGATAATACCCTGCAGAGTGTTTTCCAACTTGGTTCCATATTCCCCATCACTTTCAGGTACACCAATCAGATGTAGATTTGGTCTTTTCACATAGTCCCATATTTCTTGGAGGATTTGTTCATTTCTTTTTACTCTTTTTTCTCTAAACTTCTCTTCTCACTTCATTTCATTCATTTGATCTTCAATCACTGATACTCTTTCTTCCAGTTGATCTAATTGGCTACTAAAACTTGTGCTTGTGTCACGTACTTGTCATGCCATGGTTTTCAGCTCCATCAGGTCATTTAAGGACTTCTCTACACTGGTTTTTCTAGTTAGCCATTCGTCTAATCTTTTTTCTCAAAGTTTTTAGTTTCTTTATGATGGGTTCGAACTTCCTCCTTTAGCTGGGAGAAGTTTGATTGTGTGAAGCCTTCTCTCAACTCATCAAAGTCATTCTCCATCCAGCTTCATTCCATTGCTGGTGAGGAGCTGTGTTCCTCTGGAAGGGGAGAGGTGCTCAGATTTTTAGAATTTTCAGTTTTTCTGCTCTGGTTTCTCCCCATCTTTGTGGTTTTATCTACCTTTGGTCTTTGATGATGGTGACATACAGATGGGGTTTTGGTGTGAGTGTCCTTTCTGTTCATTAACTTTCCTTCTAACAGTCAGGACCCTCAGTTGCAGGTCTGTTGGAGTTTGCTGGAAGTCCAGTTCAGACCCTGTTTGCCTGGGTATCAGCAGCAGTGACTGCAGAATAGCGAATATTGCTGAACAGCAAATGTTGCTGCCTGATCATTCCTCCAAAGTTTCATCTCAGAGGGGTACCCAGCCATGTGAGGTGTCAGTGTGCCCCTACAGGGGGGTGCCTCTCAGTTAGGCTACTTGGGGGTCAGGGACCCACTTGAGAAAGCAGTCTATCCATTCTCAGATCTCAAACTCCATGCTGGGGGAACCACTACTCTATTCAAAAACCAAAACTCTATTCAGACAGGGACATTTAAGTTTGCAGAGGTTTCTGCTGCCTTTGTTTGGCTGTACCCTGTCACCAGAGGTGGAGTTGACCTGAATAGCTTTTGAAATTTTATTCTCCAGAGATTCTAATTTAATTATTAGCAGTGGAGCTCAAAGATTCCTTAGTTTTAACATCTTCCTATTTGATTTCTATGGCTAGCCAGCCAGGTATGAGAACCACTGTGTTAGTACATTGTGAAAGCAAATTTCTTGGTCATAAGCAGAATTTAAAAAATGAAATACAATACAATAGAATATACTTGAATATAGACAATGCAGTAAGGGTAGTCTTATTTTGTGAAATTTTTGTGTTGACTATGTTTGTGAGTGTTGGTGTGTGGATACAAGTATTTACTGGGTTGCAATATAGAATATATTTTTGACTCTAAATTGCAATAATCTGTCTTAATAATTTGAACTGATCTACCTGCAAATGGAACTAATGAGGTATATATGAAATTATTTTTCTATTAATAAGAACCTTTCTATAAAATTAGTTGACTTTAGTGTACTGAATGGAGGTTAAGAAAACAGATTGTGGAGTTAAATTACCTGAATGTGAATCCCAGGTCTGCCACTAACTAGTGTTATTGACCATGAGGAAATTACTCAATCTCTACCTCAATTTCTTCAACTGTAAAATAGAGAAAATAATAGTTGTCATTTTATAGTTCCTTTATTGTGAAGATTAAATGAGTTAATGTTTGTGTGGCATTATGACAGCACAATATAATAATATGTAATGTGTAAATATTTAAATACATTTTTATTAAATAAATAAGATGTTAAAAATTCATTTGGACCTCCATTCCCAGAAATAGTAAAATGTTATCCTAAAACACAATATATTTCACTACCACATGAACATAACCTAGTTATTTGTCAATTAAAATACTGTAAATAAATACATAAGTAAATAAATAAATTTCAAATATCAAGAAGAAGAAAAAGATAGCCAAAGCATAAGATTTATAACAATAATTCACTGCAGAAAGAGGTGTAAAAATCAAATGTAATTTGTATTAAACTGGTTGGGAGAGTAAGTTCTAGAATGTTGACTGAAAGTGCTCTTTGTTGGCACCTTTGTATTAAAACTTTTGAATTTATTTATATCTTTTATTTTGCCACATTGAGTGCTTTAATATTTGATCATTAAATTATTTCTATCCCTATTTCAGCCATAATTTGATGTGACACACTGCCTTTTGAATGTAGTGTGAGTGTCTTTTAATCTTTTAATGCACCAATTCACTTAACCAAGTGAAACTTCCCTGAAAGATATTTTGTTTAGCACCTTTGATGTTGCAAATAAAGCATAGAAATAAAAAGGGTTAGTAAAATTTCGGTTCCTATAGTCACTTGAGTAGTTGTCAGTTTTGGATTTGGAAAATTATAGGCTCCATGATAAATATTTCAGACTGCTGACTACAATGAAAAGTAATTAAACCAGCTATGACAACAGGTGCTGTATGGGGGGAATGCTGCCTTTTATCATGAGGTTGTGGGTGCATGTGCTAAATGTGCTCATCATTTTCTCTTTTCTATTATTCACTGAATACCCTGGGGAGATTATTCTATGCCAACATTTATAAGATATAATGAAACCACATTAAATATGTATCTGATTGCTACAAACTGTGTAGAAAGCGTATGCTAACTATGGTTATGTACAGCCAATTAAACTCTGAGACCAGAGATGTCCGACTTCATTGTGGCTTCTTTGTGCTTGACCCATGGGTCTTTACTGTTTCATTGACCTTTAATTCAAGCATCAGGTATCTTTTTATTTGTTTGTTTGTCAGAGGGTGTAATAAGATATACACTTCTCTTAAACTTAAGTGTTTCCATAAAGGGAACTGTTTAACATATGGCATATGAAACATGATGATGCAAAATGATTTTAATCTTATCGGTTTTAGTTATGTATTTCTTTGAAATATTTGTGTTATTTCACAACACATCTCATTTAGCTTCACCCAACTCCTAGACTTCTCCTTAAAAACAAAAAGAAAATGTGTTTTCAATAATACAGTGGTTCAATTTTGGTTATAAGGAATTATGTCTGTATTAAATGTCTAACATGATGCAATAAATGTGAGAGTGTTTTGTAAAATAAAATGCTACACAAATGACTTATGATAATTTTTTTAAAAAACTTTCTTTTATAAAGGTTCAAACTGCTGTTTTAAATGTGGAAGTAACTGTTATGAATATATTACTACTTTATTACAACATTTCCTTTATAGAAGGATATACATTTTGCCAATATTACAAACGCTCAGAAATCTCCTCTGTGTATATGTAGATCAATACTTGTTCATTGTTGGCAAATTTATGGTGTATGGTTATATTTACTGACCTCAAGATTTTAAAAATCTGATAATCTTTTTCTACAAATCAAATGCAACAAATTTAAAATTAAATGGCTTAAATTTACACATACTATTGACATCCCTATAATGTTTAAAGTAAATATGCTATCAAAGTACCTGAGAGCTTTGGTAATGCCACATAAAATTGATGAGAAACCATGTCTTCTATACATTGTAGTTTTGTGAATATAGAAAAATAAGAAATATTCCTAAATTTTTATGAAAAAAAGTTGAATATTTTCAAATTTTAAGTAATTTATTTAAACAACTGTTGACTGTTGAGTGCTTACTACATGCCCAGTACTGGGCCAAGCATTTAAGACAACCAGGCTAAATAAGGGTGTTATTGTAGATCCAAACACTTAAAAACATGTATTTTTCTTTTTAATCAGAGTGAGTTTCAAGAACCATCTTTCCAACTCTCTATAGTGTTTAGAATTACGGGCCAGACGCGGTGGCTCATGCCTGTAATCCCAGCACTTTGGGAGGCCAAAGCGGGTGGATCACCTGAGGTTGGGAGTTCAAGACCAGCCTGACCAACATGGAGAAACCTTGTCTCTACTAAAAATACAAAATTAGCTCAACGTGGTGGTGCATGCCCGTAATCCCAGCTACTCAGGAGGCTGAGGCAGGAGAATTGCTTGAACCGGGGAGGTAGAGGTTGTGGTGAGCCGAGATCGTGCCATTGCACTCTGGCCTGGGCAACAAGAGCGAAACTCTGTCTCAAAAAAAATAAAAATAAATTAAAAAAAGAATTATTAATCTGAAAGGCAGAAATTTTTCTATAGGTGTAGCTCTGCTTCCTAGACAGTTGTCTGGGCTCCATGTGCCCCACAATTAAATAGGAATGGAGTCACTGAGAAGGAAGTCAATTTTAACTTTATATTCATGCGTTTATGTGCTGGGCAGTGGGGTTATGTGTTAACAAGATAGGCACTACTCCTGTCCCCACAGAGCTTACTTGCATCTAGTTGGGAAAACAGATAAGAGAATAGCAGTTACAATCCAGTGTGGCAAGAAATGTGGGAACAGAGAACCAGGGAACACAGTAGAGAAGTTGAATTTATGTTGTTGGTTGTGAAATAGTGAGCTTCAAGTACTTCTGGAACATACAAGAAATACTCAGACTAGAGGTATCAGTGGTAAATATAGCAATAAGAAAGAGTACAGGAGATTACTTAGGAAGAGTATGCAGAGTGGGTAGAAGAAAAGGCCCTGAACTACAACATATAAAGCATATATTAATACAGAGTCACTTAAGACTTTTGAGAACAGTCAGAGAACTAGAAAGAAAACTCTAAAATTTAGTTTTATGGAAGCCAGCAGCAGAGTTTCAAAAGCAAAATGGTAGATAGCATCCAGTGTTACTGAGAGGGCAAGTTGGTTAAGTACTTTTAAACGTTCATTAGATTTAGATGTAGAGAATTTTGTTGATTTGCCAAGGGCATAGATAATTTGTATGTTTTGTGTTAGGTGCAGCAACTTTGTTGCTGTTCCAGTATGTTCTAAGTACCCTGGCAGGCATTTTAGACACATTACCTTGGTGATCTTTACAGTATCCCTATGATCTGGTATTATTATATGGATTTTACTGACAAGAATGTCAAGGTTATATAACTTGTTTTGGGCCACAGAGCTAGTAGTTGGGAGACTTAGTGTTGAATGTAGATTTGTTTTCTTCACCTATAACACAATGCCTTATAGCAGTTCTGGCCCAATACATGGGAATGTAGTGTCAGCTCATACCTGTTGCGAGGCTGAGCCTGATCTCTTTTGAGTTTACTTCATGCTGACACCTGGTTCTCACTTTGTAATCTATTTTGGATTTCAGTGCTATTCTCTGTTCAAGTTTTTTTTTTTTTTTTTTTTTTGAGATAGTTCTCACCCTGTCACCTAGGCTGGAGTGCAGTGGCGCCATCTCAGTTCATTGCAACCTCTGCTTCCCGGATTCAAGTGATTCTCCTGCCTCAGCCTTCTGAGTAGCTGGGATTACAGGCACAAGCCACCAAGCCTGGCTAATTTTTGTATTTTCAGTAGAGACGGGGTTTCACCATGTTGTCCAGGCTGGTCTCGAACTCCTAACCTCAGGTGATCCACCCACCTTGGCCTCCCAAAGTGCTGGGATTATAGGCGTGAGCCACCACGCCCAGCCTGTTCTAGTTTCATCTTGGAAATCTACCTAGAGTGTCAGTCCTGTTGTGATTGTGGGCCAGATAACCATTTGTTGTGAAGGGGTTGTCAAGTGGGTTGTAGGATATTTTGCATCCCTAGTCTTTACCCACTGGATGCTAGAAGCACCCACCACCCACAACTGTGACAATAAAAATATCTTCACACATGTCCAAATGTCTCTGCAGGGAGAGGGTTGGGGATGGGGCAAAATCACTCCCAGCTCAGAACCACTAGCCTATAGCTGCAATCCACTTAAGACCGAGGTTCTTCCTACTTCTTAATAGTCTTTTGTCTTCCACACCACTAAGAAACTGGAATCCTGTGTCTGACCACCAGGCAAGTTGTTACGACACTCCTCTCCAATCACCTCTGGCACTCTGACTTGGATTCTAAGTAGGCTTCTCCTGGATGTAGTGCTGCTGGGCTCAACCTGCCTATAGGGAAAAGTGCAGTGCGCCACCTAAGACCTCCCACCTTGTGGCCTTTGCCACAGCCTGTGTCTACCCCAGTCTGTTGCTAAACAGCATTTTTTTCTTCATATCTGCAGCCAAGTGACTGTGTCTCTGAAGCTTAGTCTAAGTTCTAGATACCTGCCTTCTGTCTCTTCTATATAGTTAACTGAGAACTTTCTGCCTGTATCCCAAGATAGGATTACTCTTTGTAACACTAATAATGGCACAAAAACATGTTTAAGATGAAGGGTATAGCAGCCCTCATGACATAATTTCTAGAGCATCTCTACTTTCCTTTAAAAAAATACTGTTTTAGCTTCAGCATTCATCAGTTAGTTTAAACTCCTACATATTAAACCATTTTCTATATTATTTCTTGGGATGATATATCAAGTTAAGTACCCATAGTATTTAATACACATTAAGTTGCCTCTTTCAAATTTCTAGAATTGACTACTAGTTTTAGAAGTAAAGATTTTAGTAAATAAGATGATGCCCTTCATCATAATCGAACCTGTGCCTTCAATCCCTACTTATCACTCTTACAGGTGATAACCACATTGAGTTTTCCTTTTCCCCACTCTTGGGCTTTTCTCTTTTTGTAATTATTCAGAAAACATTTCGTTCTTCTTGTTTATTTTATTTGCTATGAGCTTAATAATCCCTCATTTTATTATGCATACTTTAGGTTCGGCAAACAAATTTAAAGCAGTGTTCCAAATGCAGAGCCACCATAGTTTTTTTTATATGAGTAAAGTATTATTTTATATTATAAACATTGTTTCTGCTGATTCTAATTTTGAATGCTGGATTATATTAGACAATTCCACTAAAAAACAAAGCAAGGCAGTTTATTCAGTGAAATATTTAGTCCCATTAGTTGATGATATTTTACATCAAATTTCTTCTTCAATATTATATGATTTATGTTGTTAAATTTATGTAATAAACCAACTGTTCTATATTTACTTGTATATTTCTAATTTGAACATTGTTCACCTAGCTATTCTTGTAAGTAGGCTATATCCAGATGATTAGGCTTGATCTTTTTTGAAAAATTGTTATCCTCAATGACAGACAGGATTAAGAAAATGTGGGACATATACACCATGGAATACTATGCAGCCATAAAAAAGGATGAGTTTGTGTCCTTTGTAGGGACATGGATGCAGCCGGAAACCATCATTCTCAGCAAACTATCCCAAGAACAGAAAACCAAACACCGCATGTTCTCGCTCATAGGTGGGAATTGAACAATGAGAAGACTTGGACACAGGAAGGGGAACATCACACACCAGGGCCTATTGTGGGGAGGGGGAAGGGGGGAGGGATAGCATTAGGAGACATACCTAATGTAAATGACGACTTAATGGGTGCAGCACACCAACATGGCACATGTATACATATGTAACAAACCTGCACGTTGTGCACATGTACCCTAGAACACAAAGTATAATTAAAAAAAAAAAAAGTTGTTATCCTGTGTGTCAGCCATTGTATTAGTCTGTTCTCACACTGCTATAAATAAATACCTGAGACCAGGTAATTTATGAAGAAAAGATGTTTCACTGGCTCATGTTTCTGTAGGCTGTATGAGAAGCATAGTGGCTTCGGCTCGGCTTTTGGGGTGGCCTCAGGGGACTTTCAGTCATGGTGGAAGGCAAAGAGGGAGTGAGCACTTTGCATGACTGAAGCAGGAGGAAGAGCGGTGGTGGAGAAGCTACACAGTTTTAAACAATCAGATCACATGAGAATTCACTCACTATTGTGACACAGTGCCAAGGCGGAAATCGGTGTCCATGATCCAGTCATCTCCCACAGGCTCCACCTCCAAAGTGGAGATTACAATTCGATATGAGATTTGGGTAGGGACACAGATCCAAACTATATCAGCCATCCAGTAAAAATAAGACATGCTTTATTCACACAGGGAAGGGAATAATATTTAGTGTTCTTGACATTTTACTCTCTTAAGTCTAGACATGATGAATGTAGGAACATTAAGGAGAGTCCCTGGATAGCAGGAATATACATTATGAAGCACATAATTATAACTGAGTAATTCTTATGTTTGAAGAAAATAAGAAATTTAAAGTTTTAATTTAATGTTCACAGTAACCATATGATGTAGGTGGGCAATATATTATTATCTCTATTGTATAGCTGGGGAAATTGAGGCATAAAGTTTAAGTAATATGTCCAAAGTCACTCAGCTATTAAGTGGAGAATTGGAATATAAATTCAGGTCTGCTTAAGTCCAGAATCTTCAATCTAAGCCACTACATTTCTAAAAGTTTCTATGAGGGGGACAGTCTGAGGAAAAGGCAAGAACATTACCGAAGCATTGCTTTAGAGCACTTTCCAATAGAAATATAGTAAAAATCACACATGTAATTTAAAATTTTCTGGTAACCACTTTAAAATGAACTAAAAATAAACAGAAAACATAATTTTCATTTTATATTGTATTTAACCAAATATGTCTAAAATATTATCATTTCAATATGTATTCAGTATGGAAATTATTAATGAGATCTTACATTCTTTTGTGTACTAAGTCTTTGAAATCCAGTGTGCATTTTATACTTTCAGCACATTTCAGTTTTGACTGTGCATATCTCAAGTGCTTAATAGTCATTCGTGGCTAATGGATAGTGTATTAGACAGCAGAGCTCAGGAGGCCTTGAAACTGGATTTAGATAATTTAGATTTTGAAGACTACTTTGCATTATGTCATTTTATCTCACATTAAATATTTTTCTACCTTGAGTAATTTCATATTTGAACGCTTCAGCCTTGGATCAGTTGTGTTGTGAGGAATTAAAGGGTAGATGAGAACTCGTGGCCTCCTACCTCTACTAGTGGGTATCATCATGGGAGCAGGTTAAATTAGTTAGGAATTCCCAAGGAAAAAGTAAATCTCAAAAGTAAAAAATCAGGATTTTAGATCTAGCTTCTTCTCCTCCATTGTAAATCCTGGAATTTTTTTTTTCTTAGGTAGTTAGCAGTTGCCTTAAATTTATTCCAACAGTTTGCAACTTGAGCACCAGTGATTTTCAGTATATTTGTTTTGGCTTTCCATTCTTGCTCGATGTCCTTTTATTCATCCGGCAAATTTGCAAGCAGGCTGCATCTTGGAAAGTGCAGGCACAGGCTTCTTTTTTAATAAGAAGGTTAATCTAATGAGTTATCTCATTAGATAACTCATTAGACAACAGCATAGATAGCAACAAACTCCCAACCACATTGCTATGGAATAGTCCCTTCTATTTAGAATTTCTAGCACCACTGTAGTTTAAGTCATTCCTCAAAGTGAAATTGAGAGGTTAGAAATAGACAATGGAGCAAGAAAACCAGCCTCCCACAGCAGCTTACATGACTTATGAGCAAAAACTAGTTCACAAAATAGACAACAGAGCGTGTTGAAAAGCAACTAGATATTTACAATGAAGAACTTAGGCAAGGGATACATTTCAGGACAGTTGTGATGTAATCACGAACTTACATGAACATAAGTAAAGGATGATAATTGTCAATTGTGTAATAAATAAAATTTTCTAAATCTTACGCTTGCTTAAATGCTGTTACAAATGGAATATGTGAAAAAACCTAACTCTACTAATTAAGACAATTCACAGTAACATTATATACATGAAAATGTGTACAGCAAAATAACATCAATATTCATTGTCATCCTTGGATGAAATAGTTAAGGTTTTCTTTTCGAAAATAAAATTTCTTTGTTTATATATATGTAAAACTCACAGGTAGATGTGAGTTTAAAAGCTATAAGCAGACGCGGAGGTGGAGAATAGGGCTCTGCTGATGGTCTTTGAGGTAATCAGGGCTCATATTATGACCTAGAGAATAATAGAAGGACAGCAAAGACAGCTAAGGCGACTTAAGAAGATAAAATAAGAGTGATTTGATGATTAGGCACTCATTTGACTTTGTGCTTTGTATCAAGCAAGGTAACAACTAGAATTTGGAACTCCATCTCCACTGTTTCTTGGCCATACAAAAATGGAAAGCAGTTGGCTATAAAGTGATAAAGTTACTTGACTCTCTCTTCTCTCTCGGCATGTAGCCTTATCTTGTAAGAGCAAAGCACATGTTAATCTGGGAAGCCTTTTAGCTTAATTTCTAAGCATGTAAGGTGCTCTGTTCTGGCAAACCTTCCTATTTTGTCTCAATTATTATTGTTGAGATTAGCCCCTGAACAAAACAGAAGCAACAACAAAAAGGACAATGAGAAATGCAAGTAGAGATCAGAGATTTTTTTTTTTCCATCAGATTGAACAGAACTACTCTTCCTTCCTCTCCCTCCCAGTGTGAAAAGACTGTGAAGCCCCCAGGAAGTAGATATGTGCATTAAACCTTTCCAAATAGGCCAACAGTTTGAAGCTAGTCCAGTTCTGAGTACTGAATTTTTTAAACATTGTTTGGGAAATTTAAGCATAACAGGCTTGGAACTGAGTCTTTGCAGAAAAGCAAAAAAATGAGAAGCTCAGGTGATTGATTCCCCACTCTTGACTGCCTTTATTATCTTTAAATAGAAAAGGCTAGCATGGGAGATTTTTACTGACATCCCACATGTTAACAGTTCTAAGATAATCATATGTCAACCTACCCCTGTGTTTTTGTTTTAAACTACTGTTAAAACTTATAAAAAATTACATTTAACAATGTCAGCCTAGTCACCCAACAGCTTTTTGCCTAGACTATTAGGCATCTCGTTGGGAAAATACTTTGTATCTATTGAAGAACAAACTTGATTGTACTTGGATGGTTCATCCCTTGCCCTGGGCTGACAGCAAAAGGGCCAAGCTCTCCATATGTTAACAACATTCCACAATGGGGTAAATACACCAGACAGGTTTTGTGGCTGTCACTACTTGTTTCTATGTCAGCTAGGGACGTTTTCACCTCTTAAAACTTTCCTGCAATTTTTCTTTCCTTTTCTTTATAAATTTTGCTGATCTATGGCAACATACCAACATAAATTCAGTAGGATTAAAATAATACTTATAAAGTCATGAAATCCCTTACCATCTACCTGTATGGTCTCTTCTTTTACAAAATCAGCTCCTAAAAATAGCACTGCATTGGAGGTCCTGCAAGATCTTTATTTCAATCAGTCAACCTGAGTTCAGCATGTATCACAACACAGTCACATCATTAGATAAGGCTCTATTTGTAGATGGTGTAAATACTCCCCTAAAGGGTGTAAATTGCCAGATGTCCCAAACCCTAGCATGCTCCAAAATCTCTCTCATTAATCTGCTTCCAGGACAAGTTCTCATCATTAAATCTTCTGTTTCACTTAGACCAAATAGAAATGTGGTCTATGTGAGGCTACTACATAAAGAAACACATAGCTTATATATAAGATACATAGAATAGATAAAATTTTTCCTCAAATTTTAGGCGGGGCATGGTGGCTTACGCCTGTAATCCCAGCACTTTGGGAGGCTAAGGCTAGCAGATCAGGTCAGGAGTTCAAGCCTGGCCAACAAGGTGAAACCCCGTCTCTACTAAAAATACAAAAAATTAGCTGGGCATGGTGGAGCGTGTCTGCAGTCCCAGCTACTTGGGAGGCTGAAGCAGGAGAATTGCTTGAACCGGGACCTGGGAGGTGGTGGTTGCAGTGAGCCGAGATCGTGCCACTGCACTCCAGCCTGCGCTACAGAGTGAGACTCCATCTCGGAAGAAAAGAAGAAAAAATTTTGCTTAAATTTTATTAATTAGTCTCAGATCTCCTGTTTAACAACGAGTTTTGTGGGATGTGAAACATATATTCAATTACATGCCAAATCAGTCATCTTTCCCACTTCATGTTGTAAGGAAGATCTAGGTTTCAAAACAGAGGCAAAGGCAGAAAGATCGCTAAGCTCAGCCCTCTACCAAATACTTGATCCTGTTGAAATAAGAAAATCACAGGACTGGGCGTGGTGGCGGGCGCCTGTAGTGCCAGCTACTCGGGAGTCTGAGGCAGGAAAATGGCGTGAACCCGGGAGGCGGAGCTTGCAGTGAACCGAGATCGCGCCACTGCACTCCAGCCTGCGCGACACAGCGAGACTCAGTCTCAAAAAAAAAAAAAAAAAGAAAATCACAGGACTGGAGAATTATTTGTGCACCTTCGCACCAATCCACCTTTACACCTTTCTAAATTGTCCTGTTTGTATATAAAGTCTTTCAAAACAAAACTTCTGCTAGCAACTCACTCCTGTGTAGTAAACCTTCCTGTTGAGAAAATGTTTCCTATTCCCTAAATTTAGAGCCACTCTAAAAGTAATGAAAATAATTATAGAGAAGCTAAGACTCTTGGGGGAAATAATTTCTACAAATTAATAAAGCCCAATCACACTATTTCCATGCTGGCAAAATTATAACCCAAAATTGCTTTAAACTGACTAATGAAAAGCTCACATATTTTCAGTTTAGCATATACTTGAACATAATCTGTAACAGTGACATCTGGTGGCTTTTATTATAATGCTGTGGCATCCTTTGTACAAAGCCAGGCCCTAATTAAACAGAATTGTACCATAGCTTTGTGTTTTATGCATGACAAAAGAAACATAGATGCATACCGGCTTTCACCAAAGCATTCCTTATAAATTTGGTACAGCAAAATGTCAAATTTTTATGTGAGTTCATAAGTTTGAAACTTTCAGATAAGTGTATACAAATTAATATTTTAACCTTCAACTTTTTAGTCACACTGCCGTAAACTTACTGGCTTGAAATTTATGTGTGTTTAACTTTCATTCATTTTCCTTGTGTTGATGGGGTGTAACCCCAGATTGGCATACTCTTTCATAGCTTCTTCCAACACTAGTCTGTCACTCACAGTAGCTAAAACCCCAGGCCGTCTGGAATAAATTTAATTCATTGCCCTCTTGAGCTCTACCAGGGCTAAATGAAGACAGAAGGGTGAATAGGTGAATCTCAATCTTTCTCTCAGAGTGTTAAATGTTAATGGTGACCTTGATTTGTCCATGTGCACTTCTCCCTTGCCCCCCAGTCCTGAGATCCAGCAACTCATATGCTGAAAACTTTCTGAACATGATAAAAAAAATAGGGGGATATATACCAGCAACAATAGTTCTTTAAAAAATTATGTCTTAGCTGCTAGTTTTAAAATACCACCCTTCAATTTGCACTGTATTCACTGCATGGCAATCAGTCAAGGGGCTGATCTTTTTGGCATTTCCATCTCTTAAACTTCTTTGACAGCCTCTTTGTAAACATTGGCTGATGCAGAACTTCTAAGCTGAAGTTCTACCATAAAGGGACTTTTAAGTTTGTATTTTTAGTAGGTTGATAACTCAGATTATTTATATTAGGTAATCTGGTTTAATTCACTCTGTTGAAAATAGAAAGGAAATGTGACTAACAACACTGGCACTTGTGTGTACAAGTTGAAAGTGATCTAAGGATCAGGCCGAACTGTGGTAATTTTGATTGTAATGTGCTGTATTTAAGTAGATCCAAATAAGCAAATCCATTGGCTTACTTCAACAATCTGCAATTTCTGCTTTCTTTCTGTCTGGGCATGTCATTTGTGGTAGATAACAGCACTTATCAAGAGAAACACTTTATTAGGAAGTTAGGTAGAGAAACAAACCATATACTCAAGCAAGATTTTCTTCAAATAACTGAATTGAAGTAACAATTTAATGTTTTCACAACACTAAGTTGTGAATATATTCAGACAAAGAGAATACCAGGTACAGATGTCATATCACAAAATGCTATGCTGTGGAATTACCAATTCAAGGAATAATTCAATACTCTTAAGTCAGTTTTATTATCTCTTATTCCTTCATGGGGATAAGAAATGTTTTTCCAATATACCCTAATCTATGAAATCGTGGGTGAGAACTATCATCAGACTGCCCTTTATGAGTGTTTATGTTAGTTGTCATAAAAAGTACGACTCCTTGATGAAATTTTCCAGTCTTATGGATCATCTAGACACCGAAAAATCTCCCAAATTGATCATTGATAATGTTTCTACTAAATCCCAGACTGCAATGATCATTGTTTAGTTGGATGTCTAGTAGATATCTCAAACTTAACATGTCAGCGGTATTGATCTACCCAACAAAGCATCTTCCCCCATTGTACTCACCATCTAAATAAATGGTACCTTCATTCTTCTAGTAGCTTGACCTAAAAAATCTTGAGTCATCTTTGACTTTTTTCTTTCTCTCATATGCCATATCCTGTCCAATCCATCAGGAAATCCTATTAGTTTTTTAACGTCAAAATATATCATGATTCAATCATTTCTTACTACTCTATCATTACTATTTCTGTCCAAGCCACTATTTTCATTTGCCCGGTTATTTTACTTTTAGTGCTACTTAAAATAAGGATGCTGTCTGTTAATTAATACAATTAATACTGTAATACTAATTAGTTAATGTTGTATATTTTGTAATATACAGAATACTGTATTTCTCACTCTGGCAGTCAAAAGAATCCTTTTAAATTTGTTATATTATGTCATCCTTTTGCTCAAGCCTCTCCAAAAGATTCACTTCTCATGCAAAGTAAAATTCTAAATTCTTGTCTTTGCTTAGAAGGCTCTATAGTCTGATTCCTTCTCTACTTCCATTATTTCCAGGATTGTCTCCTTTGCTTAAGCAGCAACAACCTGGCCTTCTTGCTTTTATTAGAATATACTCTCATGCTGCTGCTTCAGAGCCTCTGTGCTTTCTCTTCTCTCTGCTCTAGAACATCTTTTTCCCAGATAACTTTATTGCTGGTTCTTTCATTGCCTTCAGAGTTTTGTTTAAGTCTCATCATCTCAATGAGGCTTTCCGTACCCACAGTATATTGTTATCTCCTTCCTTCCTTCCCCTTGCTCCCTATCTTCTTCCTCCGGTATTTCTTTTGTTTATCACCAGCTAATATTTTGTATATTTTACTTATGTATTTGTTCATTGTTTCTTTGTCTCTACTCATTTCCAAGAATATAAACTCCATAAAGTAATAAAAGTTTGACTTGATCACTGCTGTATTTGCAGCACCCACAACAGTGCCATGAACATAATAAAAACTTGATAAATGTTTATTGAGTGAATGAATAGATTAGTTATCTGCAACTGCATCTTGTATACATGCTTCCTCAAAGAAAAGACCTCTCTCTTAAGTTAACCATGTGGGTAGCATAATGTTTCTGATTAATCTGCTCAAAGATGCTGTTGTTGATGTCATAGAACTTTAAAACTACTAAATTCACCATACTACATCTCTTTGATAGTTGATATGCTCCTGAGGGATCTATGAACTGATGTTCATTCTGATCTGCCTTTATTTTGATAGATTCCAAGAAATACCTGAAATGCATTTTCTGCTTATTCTTAAGGACAATGATTAATTTGCAAATTAGATATCTCTTTTTTTATTTCAAATGCAGCACTGCCTAGCAAGTTAGACAACAGCCACTTATTATGGTTATCTTTTGCTGTAAAACCAACCACTCCAAAACGTAATGACTTAAAACAACAAGAATGGTAATTTGCTCATGAGTCTTATTGGGGAAAGGCGTGGCAGGAGATAGCTTGTCTCTGCTATGCTCAGCATCATCTGGGGGTGACGTAAAGCCTGGGGACTGAAGTCACTTGAAGGCTTGCAACTAATGCTGCCTGTCAGCTGAGACCTTAGCTAGGGCATTGGCTGGAACATTTTGACATACCTCTGCATATGGTTTGGGCTTCCTCACCCCATGGCGACTGTTTTTCAAAATGAGCATTCCCAAGAGAGATGCTCAGGTGGAAACCATATCCCCTTTTAGGAACCAGTCTTGGGAGTCATGCAAGGCCACTTTTGTTGCATTTTGTTTGTCAAGACCATCACAAAGTACTGTCTGATTTCAAGTCTAGGAGACAGAGATTTTACCTCTTGGAAGGGAAGCAGCTGAAAGAGCATGTAAGGAATATTCCGAAAGAGCATGTGAGAGTAGAAATATTGTTATGGCAATTTTTGAAAAATGCAAACTGCCACATCCACTACAAGGTATTTGAGGTGCTTTGAGCTCTACATTGATTTAAGTCATATTCTATTAAAATAACTCATAATAAAGATGTAGAATTTCCATATTGTCTCTCAAATAATCTATGTACTGCTGTCACACAGAGGGTAGTGTTGCAGTTTTAAAATATGTCTACAAATCTTTTACAATCTTCCTGTCACAAAGTGGCTACTTTATTTCTTCCTGGTGCATCTGTGCTGACCTTACGGACTTGCTTATTACCAATGCAATGCCGCAGAAGCGGCATTGTGTGAATTCCAAGGCAGATTTAACCTTCACCAGTGCAACACTTGTGTTTGGAACTGTGAGCTGCTATGTACGAACTCCATTTATCCTTAGGCCTCCACGTTATGAGGAGGCCTAGGCCATGTTCAAGAGGCCATGGATAGGTAGTCTGGTTGATCATGTTTCCAGCTGACAACGAGCATTGAGTGCCAGTGGTGGCAGTGAGCCATTTTAGATGCACAGCCAAGGTGAGCCTTGATGGCTGCAGCCCCATCTACATCTGATTACAACCACATGAGTGACGACCAAGTGAGAACTGATCAACCGAACCCTTCCAGAGTTTCGGATCCACAAAATCATGAGCAAAATAAAATGACTGTTTTAAATTGCTAAATTTGGGGGTGGTTTATTATTTAGCAAAGATAACAAATAGGTAGAGACAATAGCCAAGAGAACATGCTTTTTTGTGTGCATTAAAACTATAATTTTGATTCTCTATTTTCTCAGAAAGCCATATTACGAAGATCTAAGTTAATATGAAATTTGATTTTGGAACGTTGTAGGTAAATAACGTGAGGTTTTTCAAAGTTTAATTTTTTAGTGCTTGCTTTTGGGTAATGGTCATCAGAATGCAAGAGTTTGATTACAGATGCCAATTTGACCTAAGTTGCTACCTTATTTTCTTTTTCTTTTTCTTTTTTTTTTTTTTTTTTTTGAGACGGAGTCTCGCTCTGTTGCCCAGCCTGGAGCGCAGTGGCTCACTGCAAGCTCCGCCTCCCGGGTTCACGCCATTCACCCGCCTCAGCCTCCCGAGTAGCTGGGATTACAGGCGCCCGCCACCTCGCCCGGCTAGTTTTTTGTATTTTTAGTAGAGACGGGGTTTCACCGTGTTAGCCAGAAAGGTCTCGATCTCCTGACCTCATAATCCACCCGTCTCGGCCTCCCAAAGTGCTGGGATTACAGGCTTGAGCCACCGCGCCGGGCCAGTTGCTACCTTATTTTCATAAGAAGAAGTTATAAGATGCATTCAACGCCCAGTGAAGATGTGGCTACCTTAGGGACTTCACACTTGCTGTTTCCTCTGCCTGGAATTTTCTTCCTCAGACTTTCACATGACTTTCTCCTTCCCATCAATTATATCTCCACTCAAATATCACTTTCTATGGAGGAAGTCTTCCTTGGTTATGCTGTGTCTAATAATCTTTTCTCCCGATCATTCTATATCCCTTTCTCCTCATTCTGAGTTACATAGCATTAACAAAAAACTGCTGTTATCTTAGATAATTTTTAATTGTTTCTTCTCTAACTAAAAGGTAAAGATTATGAAGGCGTGGAGTTTCCATGGTTGCTTCTCTTTGTATATTCTCAGCCTTTAGAATAACATCTGGCACATAGTTGCCCTTTAAAAATAATTGTTAAGTGATTACATAAAATATAATTTTGGAAAAGTCATAAGAAAAAATTTATATGTGTTCTGAAAGCTACATGTGAATATTTTCATATAAAATAGTTCCCCTTTTAGCTTGAAGCAAAAAAAAAAATTGGAAGTTGAAGATAGAATAAAATTTTTATCCTTTGTCCTTTCACTTCTAGAATACAAGAAAATATATTCTCTTCTAGAAAATATATTCACTTCTAGAATATAAGAAATATATTCTCTAATCTATAATGAGGGCAAGGAGGGACAGGAGCAATGCTGGTGATCCAGGTACATGTCAGACACTTGCCTAGCCTCTGAACTCTGTATCTCATTCATTTCCAGTGACAATGCTGTGTGATAGATATTATATCATCACCTCCATTTTTCAGATGAGGAAACTAAAGTTCTGAGAATCTAAGAAACGTCTCCAACATGATAGAACTATTAAGGGGTAGACTGCACTTTGGAATTCAAGCCTGTTCCTGAAGTCCTTTTTGGAGAGAAGACTATGTCCAAACAACCATAGTACAGAAGGTAGTAATAACCAGTGCATGAGAGATACAAAGTGCTGTGGTGGTTCAGAGAATGGAGAGACTCTTTATCCTGCACATTTCAAGGAGAGCTTTATTGGGTTTTATACGTCAAATATTCAGGGACAGATATTTGCTAGCTAAGTACGTGCCATACCAAAAAAAAAAAAAGTTGGTCGCCATGATTAAACCTGTTATTATTTCTTTGCAGTAAAATAATGGGGAAACTCTTGAAATTATTTCAAATTATTGAATCATCGACTGTAATTCTTTTATAAGCTTGTTAATGGGTTGGTCTGTGCAAAGTAAACATGAGAACATTCTTATGCAGTTTTCATCCAAGTCAGTCAGATTATCACTAAAGTATATTGAGTTACTGAGTTCGTAATTGTATTAATAGTTAAAGTTAATTGTTTAATATTTTAACTGTTGTGCTGTAAAAATCTGTACAACTGTTTGGTTACTATCATTTTGCTGTAAATGTATACCTTGTTATACTGTTTTAATACAATTTTTAAACTGAAAGTCAACCTTCTGGTAGATCTTTTAAAAATTAGAACATTAGTTAATGAGGTTTTAAAATTGACAGCCCCTCCCAAAGCAACAACGAAATGTATCTCAAAATCAGGGGACTACATGTTTAAGTGGCAGATTGAAAATAGACAATTCAAGAAGAAAATAAAAGTAAGAATTAGTTTTATAAATTGGTCTAGTTCTTTCCACTGATGGAAAATTACAAAACATTATAGTAGAAACATACATAGTCTCTCTTTTTTGTTTTTTCTCACTCAGTGCTGGAGTAATTTTGTAACTCTACAAAATCATTTTTTTCAAGTACAAACTAAGAATCATTTACTTCTTTCTTGTCAGAACAGAGACAAAAGGTGAGACAATAGAATAGTGCAATTAAGAGAACGCCTTCCTGGTGTGCTTGTAAAATACCACTGCATTCTAAGAATTGTCGTTTGGGTGTGTGTAGAGGATTCCCAATTGTTACAGTTATTAAAAATAAAATCAAGTGTATAGTGATTCAACTTCCCACAAACAGGAAGGAAACTGAATATTTTAGTAAAAAGTGATAGAACCATAAGATCTCAAAAAGGTAAATGCTCATTTTTTTTCTTTTTTTAAACTATTTTATAATTTCTGCCTTTTCTCATATAAACATATTTGGGTCTCCCACCCCCACAACTCTCTCTTTGTTTATTTTCAGATATAAATTACAGCATTTGTGAGAAGCTTCGGATCATTTTGTTACCTTTGGGAAGTAGCATAAATGGTTTACAATTTCAAACAGTTCTGAAACTGTACGGTGTGTATCTGTGTGTGTGCCTGCACGTGTACGCCTGCCTCTGTGGGTAAATAAGAAGCATGCCAGGCAGCATAATATAGTCACTGAAGAGAGGTCCTGAATCTGGTTCGGCGAATCAGGATGCCACTGTGTATGAGGGTATTACTTACACGAGCGGCAGCTGTTCTTGTGACTATAAAGTTAAACACATTGACTAAGTATATTCTGAAGCCAGTGATAAACAAGTGTCTCAAAGATATATCCACACAACAGCACATGTTTAGCCTTTTATGCTCGACAATGGGTGTCCCACATCAGCTTTCTCCTTCTTCAGGTTTCCTGCAGCCCCCCTGACTGTCCCTGTCACCCAGTGCCAGATGGGAAGTGAGAGCTCAGCTGATCCACCTCTTTGTGGTGGAAACCCCCAGAGCTTCAACTCCAGGCTACAGGTTACCGAAGCCGTCATGAAAAATTCAGAGCTGATATTAACAAGTCTGCTGAAAGTAAAGCGCGCGTCACATTATCCACCCTGCCTTTCAGTTAATACTAAAGCTACTCTCGCTAAAGGAAGAAATGCATACTTGCTGTCAAAACTATTTGGGTCGTGCTATGTAGATTCAGAACTAAAAAGAAAGATGTAAAAATAGAAGAGAGAAAGATCAGATGGTTGAATTACTGAGAGTCCTAGAGAATAACTGGAAAGCTGGACAGTGAATTGGAAGGAAGTGGCCTCCTAATACCTGGCGTGAAAAAATGGAAATGTTTTACTGAAGTTGCAGTTCTGTAGCTTCATTAAATGATTAAGCATGTTTTAATTGTTTCATATATACATTGCTTTTGTATGTTTTCAGTAGCAAATCTATTTTGGAGAAGTTATTTTAATTGAAGACACACTCTTCTTGAAAAATTTTTGAGGTATTTATAAAATTAATTACTCATAATTTCTTGAATACTTGCTCCATTCTAAGCACTGGCTATGTTTTAAGCACTTTTCCTGCATTATCCCATTTACATCTCACAACAAGCCAATGAGGTGAGTACTATTTATTATTAACACCATTTTGCAGATTAGGAAGATGAGGTACTATTGGATGGTTTGGTAACTTGCCCATGGTCATGTAGTAAGTGGCAGATTTAAATCCACGTAGCATCTCTCCAGATTCTGCATATTTAGCCACTACTCTATCATTATATTTCAAAGACTACAGAGAAGTTCCAAAGATACTGTATACACTACATGCTTCCCAAATCAATAGAGATTTCATGCCTTAAAAATAATAAATATTTTACATATGAAGTTAAAGTTCCCTTTGACAACCAACCTCAGTCCCATCTTACCCCGAGATCACTGTTACAAGTTTTGTGTGTATGTAAAAATACAATTTTATTTAAATATGTATAGTTTTATATCACACCGTAAATATCTTTCTACAGCTTGATTTTACCTCAACATTTTGATTTTTGAAATCTATCCATATTAAATATGAAACTTTAAAAGGAAAGCCTAGAGGACTATGAGTTTGTAAGAATTCAATAGGAAAGAAAAAAGCAATAACCCAGCCATAGCCTACAGTACATATATTACCTCATGAGCTGGATGAGATTTAATGGAGCACATGGGAGGTCTTAGCATGAATGCAATGATTTAGTAGCTAGACATACACATCAACCAACTGTCAACCTCCTTTGCTTCCCATCCCCCTTTTTAATGAAATGTGGGAGCCATACCTCATCAGAAACTTTAAAGAAAATATGTTGAATCTCTTTAGGATTAAGACATTTTAATTTTTCTTTCTTTTAAAAATGTGTTCATTTATGTTACTGTCAGATCATAAAGTCATACCTGAAATTCATGAGTATAAAATGTTTCTCAACTCTAATGTTATAGTACATATAATTTAAATAAATAAAACTAAGCTATTGTGAAACTTTCTTAGTGAAGTTTCTAAATAACTGAGAACACAGGCAAGTTTCTACTTTGCTTCCAACAGATAGAAGTTAAATCTATATCAAGGAAGAAAAATATTAAGTCAATTGACCATACATGATTTGACCACAACCAAACCCTCTTGGTAATCTAAGCAAGGGCTATTTAGTCATAAAAACCTGGAACATTAGCTGGGATGTGTCATTCTTAGTCTAACCCTGTCTCTGCTCTAAACAGCAGTTTTTTAAAAAGTAGTGAGGGGCAGAGGAGGGAGGAGTGAGCAGTAAGATTAAAAATATCATTAGATAACATAATTACTATCCTCTAGCACTTGTGAGTTTTATCAGTGTTAACAAGTAGTAGGACACTAGTAAACTATTTTATGTAGCAAAATATTTCCCCAGGAAATCAACTCAAAATCTAATATGTGCTAGTTATTGCCATTTACTCAAAATTCATCATTTGAAGGCCAAGAATGAGAGCTACCTAAATTAACCTGAGTTTCACATTCACTTACCTACTCCCCAATTTCAATCTAAAAATCAAAGTAATTATAATTTGTTCAATTTTAAGAAGATAATTTCATCTATGAGAAATGCACAATTTCAGGTTAGTTGCAAGAGCCATATAAAATTGCTTAGGAGTCATAAATCTTAATATAGTTTGCAAAGAGTCAAATAAACAATGATGTCAAAATTACAGTTGAATGAAAAAAGAAATTCTAATATTGTTTTATTGTCATCAGGTGTGTTTTTACTCTGCTTTATTTGTCAAAATGTGTACTTTTTGACAGTGTTTAAGTGTGAGATGGCTATTTGAGTGCCGTCTAAAATGGTAGAAATAAGAACCACTTTGTTATTTTTTCATTTACGATATGAACAGTTTTTAGTTACTCTAATACTGAACAAGGGTCACTTGAAAATATGTTAAGCAGAATGTAACCTCTTATCACTGAATCTATCAGCTGAATATTTCTGGACAGCGTCTAACTTCTAGGAGGATAACCTCAAAAACACGAATAATCTGTTTCCAACATTGAAAACATGAAGATAATCCTGATGCATATACAGTGCCGTTTATGAGATCATTATTTAATCTTTCTTCTCATGATAGCCAACATGAGGGCTCATTGTTCAAATAACTCCTACCCCCCTGTAAAGTGTTTGATATTCTCTTTCATCCAACTAAACTGTGAGGTACCTAAGGACAGCCCAGAACAGTACTTCTTTGCTTATGGTAGACGCTCAATAATTTGTAGGTCTCAGGACACTTAATCAAGAATTTAAATTTATAGTTTACATTATCTTTATATTTTCAAATTAACACTAACAGCCTTGTAATTTACAAACCAAAATTTCTCTGATTGGCTTGCAGACTTGGAAGTTTTTCTGGCTTTCACATAACCAAGTTAGGATAGGTAGGCAATAGTGGCAATGTTATGTGATAAATAAATTGTGGAATTTGGACTTTTACATATCAATTCCTATTACCGTAATTGCAATTCTATGAAAAACAGCCACAACTTTACCCTTTGAGAATCAGGTAAATTCAACAACTTGTTTAATGTCGCATGTTCATTTCCCCTGTAACTTATATCTTTACCTCCAACATACGTAAAAAGGGAAACGTAAGAAAAACATGGTCTTATTTAGTAGTTTTATTACCAATAAAATAGCCAGATGTCTTTCACTAAATGTTTGAAATAATTGTTTATCAGAATAATTCATACATTATTAATTCAACTTTTTTTTTCTGCAAAGGTAGGTTTTTGTTATAATTCCTATGCTTTGAAAGTGACCTTTAGAGGCCAGGTGCAGTTGCTCACGCCTGTAATCTCAGCACTTTGGAAGGCCGAGGTGAGTGGATCATCTGAAATCAGGAGTTCAAGAGCAGCCTGACCAACATGGTGAAACCCCATCTCTACTTAAAAAAAAAAGACAAAAAATTAGCTGTGCATGGTGGCACATGCCTGTAATCCCAGCTACTCGGGAGTCTGAGGCAGGAGAATTGCTTGAACCTGGGAGGCAGAAGTTGCAATGGGCCAAGATCGGGCCATTGCACTGAAGCCTGGGCAACAAGAGCGAAACTATGTCTCGAAAAAAAAAAAAAAAAAAGTGACCTTTAGAGATAAGGTATAGAGTGTGGTTGTGCCAAAATGCTTGCCACATGTAGTGCAGTTTGGTAGAGAGAAAGGCAAATTCTGACCCATACTTTGAAGGAAAGTAAAATGAAATGTTGGTCTGTTTAGGAACAACTTGGCACTAGGTGACCAGTTTCAGATCAGGTTTTCTGAAGCCATGTCATTCAAATAGAAGTTGAAATCACATGTTTTCTTATAGGTCTAGCCCCACATTTTTTTTTTTTTAAGAGCCAGGGTCTCATTCTGTCACCTAAGCTGGAGTGCAGTGGTGCACTCGTAACTCACTGCAGCCTCAACTTTGTGGACTCCAGTGATCCTTCCATCTCAGCCTTCTGAGTAGTGGGGACTACAGGTGTGTGCAATTGTGCCCGGCTAATTATTATTATTATTATTATTATTATTATTATTATTATTTGTAGAGACGAGGTCTCACTATGTTGTTAATACCTAGGTTTAGCCTCACATTTTTATACCGGTATCAGTAAAAAATGTACAGGTAAACAAGATTGCATTATTCTCCATATTATTGTCATAACTCTAGTAGAAGTCAATAGCTACTGAGAATTTACAGATACGCTTCCTTGTCTAACTTTATGAAAAGTGAGCTAGTTGGTTGACTTAAAAAGCATCTATATTTGTACTGCATACAACCTGATATACAAGTCATCATGAAAATCACTAAAGCAAAAGTTTACCAAAAATATTGACACTGTCTCTACTAATACATTCACAGTTACATTTATTAAATGCATTTTAAGGACATATAATTCATGGCAGAGATCATTATTTCTATCATAATGAAAATAAGATAAGATAAAAACTTCTTCTTGGAGTTTTGCACTTTTAACTAAAATAATCATGCGACTTTACTTTAAACTACATACCTAGTTTTTAAAAGAGCATTTAAAATACTACCTTGGAATAATCTCTTTGATAATGAGACTATTGAGTCCAAATGCGATGGATGTTCTACAAAAGGTTATTAAAGTTTTGTTTTCCTAAAACTTTCCATGATGCCTTTCACACTGCTGCCAAACATTGGCACAATTAGCTTAATGACATTAATTAATAATTCACTAACTTTTTTACTTAAGTCTGGGATGGTTGTGAATGACATTCATTTTTGTTTTTTTCAGTTTTCCAAGTCTTTATTTCCTACTGCTTAATCTTTTGCTAACATAGCCCTGGCTGCTTTTATACTTTTACTGTTTACTGAATAAATAATTGAAAAGTGAGCTTCAGAAATTCCTTTCCCATTTTTACTGCCTTTATAGCAATAATACATGGCCACTGTGCATTTACATTACTTTTCCAATCGTCCCAGAGCACAGTTACAAAAAATTAGCTTGCTAAAAATAAATAAAACATTAACAGTTCAAAACTAGCAGCTTAAAATAATCTTAAAATACTTTTGTGCAATTTGAGAAGGTCAAATGTAATGAATAGCCAAGTAGGTGTACCACCTATATATGGAATAGAAAGAAGAAACTCCACAATACAAATTGGAGAGTTTTTTGGTGATAATGATTGTGGTTTAAATAATCTTTTTTCATCTCTACAATCCCTGGCACATACATATTTGTTTAGTAAACTTTGGCTAGATGAAAGAATGGATAAATTAAAATTTAATCCTCAAAGGAACACTTCAGAAAGAGAGGAGTTATTTTTTTTTAATAGCAAAGTAAATAACTCCTCAGGGAAATAGCACGATTCTCCTTTAATGAAACCCTTGTAATGTGCAACTGTTTGAGAACTTCTGTGCATGAGGGGATTCTAATGATTTGTTATATGATTTGCTAAGTAATAGTCCCAATATTCTCTCTTTGTTTGGTGGAAGATGTAAAGAATCAACTTCCACCATGAGAAATACAGCTTTGCAAACAGGCTGATTAGATTGCTATGCTTCTCTACTAAACAGTCAAACAATAATGTTCTGGCTTTTCAGCCACTAAACTTAATTCCGAGAGCTTGATCTTGGGTACTCCTCAATATTTAGAAATCAAAATACTATATTAGAGTAAAGAAGAGCCAGGCAGCATCCAGTCCCATCTATTAGCTGTCTTATCTGGAAATTTTTTCTCATATTTTTTAGTTTTGTTTGTAACTTCATTTCAACTAAAAAGGTTTTTGAGGAGGGAAACTTTGTTGTATTTCATTATTCTCTCTATTCCTCTGCTGGTGCTATACCCCTTTAATTACTGTAGTTTTGTAGTGTGTTTCACTATCTGGTAGAACTAGTTCCTTATCCTTACTCAGTAAAAGGTTTTTCACAAGGAAATAAAATGCTCAAATCTGATTTTAAGATACTTCATTTTGGTAATTTTTAGGATGGATTTAGAGGGGATGAAATTAGAGATAGAGAAACTAGTTAGAATGCTATTGCAGTAATCTAAGTGAAAAATATTAAGGCTGGAACCAAAGTAGAGATGGATAGAAATAAGGGGAGAGATTTACAAAGTAATAACTCAAGTCGGCAGCATTAGATAACTTATTAAATAGCATGATTTTTTCATCACCTGAAATAGAGAATACAAGGTCATATGTGTAGGTGGAAGAGCAAGTAAAGGTGAGTTCCATTTGAACACGTTAAATTTGTAGCACCTTTTTGAAAACTAAATGGAAATGTCCTCCATACCACTGGAAATATGTCTGAAAACTTCGGAGAAGATTGAACTAGCAATATAGACTTGGGAATAAATAGAATTAATTTTAGCCATACTATCATCTATAAGAATATAAAGACTGACAAAGCAAGGGCTCAAGAATGGAAGCTTATAGAATGCCATTAATAAAGAGGTTGGTGGAGATAAAGACTCAACAAATGGGAGAGGTTGGGAGTGATCAGAAAGGTACAAAGATCACATGAGTATGAGCTGCCATAGAAATCAGCAGTAGGAAGAAATAATCAGCAGTGTCAAATGATGGTGCTCAGTAGTATTAAATGCAGTAAAAAAGGAGATGTTCTTTGAATTTGGCATTTAGTCAGACAGTGATGACTTTATCTAGGGTTGTAAGGACTGAAGTTAGTTTGCAATGAGTTGAAAAGTAAATGATTGTAGAAGAAATTAAAAATCAAATTGTGAACTACTCTGAAAAATTTGGGTGCAGAGAGGAGGAGAACAAAGAAAGGGGTATCAAGAGGTAAATTCAGGATAAGATAAAAATGTTTTATAATAGCAGAAACTTAATTATATTTATAAGCTAAAGGAAGGAAAAAGAGAGAAGGGATAACTAATTGATGGAAACAAATCTGACAGAGGTAGGGAGGGATGAGATCAAGATACAAGTGAAGACTTGACTTTGAAAAGACTTTCTATAAAATTGGACAAATTGAAGAAAGATGAGTATGAATATAGACATGTTTCCAGACAGGAGGTCAGAAAGTTCAGAGAGATCGTAGCTGAAGAGATTACTTTCCTCAATGGAGTAGGAGTAAAGATAATGATGAGAAGCAGGAGAGCATTGGGGGAGGTGAGCTGGAGCTTAGAAAATTTGTTGAGATACATGACAGAGATGCTATCTAAATAATAAGAAGTTGATTGGCAAAGTTAAGAATCATGAATCATTAATAGTCAAAATTTAGAAACAAATGAGCTAGATCCATACAGTAAAAATTTAAAGTTTCTAGCAGATCAATGTGACCAGTAGAAAAGAAAAACATATATATATATACACACACACATATTTCTTCAAACAGAAGTTTCCAACCATGTGAGTTGGCATGGATGAGAAAGTAGGAAGGGATTTAAAGACTGGAAGAAAATCATAATAAGAAAGGACTGGAGATATTTAATTATTTAGAAAACATATGGGTATAAAAATTTTTTTTTTTGAGGAGGAGCAAAACTGACAAGATTTAGGGTTAGTACTAGGAGTCAGAGGAAATTACAGTAACTGAAATCGAGGAGATGCAGGCACATTCTGGGTGTTTGGATGAGTCATTGACATAGATGTACAGATCTCTTTTTTTTTTTTTTTTTTTGAGTCAGGGTCTTACTCTGCTTACTCTGTCACCCAGGCTGGAGTGCAGTGGCACGATCTCTGCAACCATCACCTTCTGGGTTCAGGTGATTCTCATGCCTCAGCCTTCAAAGTAGCTGAGACTACAGATGCACACCACCACACCCAGCTAAAGATATATAGATCTTATCACTTGCTTTAAGTTACACAGCTAGTAAGTGCCAGAGTTAGGATTCAGATTTAGGAAATTTGGCTCTAGAGCCTTCGGTTTCAATCACCATGGTGTCTTGAATCTTTGCATAAGGATGATACAGTAATCATATGATATAGGCAATGTAGAATACAGAGAAAGAAAAACATTTATTGGTCCTGTTGCTCATGGGAGATGTGAAAATGAGCTGCTTCAATTGGAGGAAGATGCAATGGAAGAGGTGTCCTCAATGAAGAGTTATAATGCAGTTAAGTCTGTCTGCAAAAAATATTAAGGAACTATGGGAGGAATTTATCTACGATGGAAAAAGTGTTCAAAAGAAGGTTCTAAAAAGAGTTACAAAAAAAGAGATTTGACAATTACAAGAAAATCTAGGGTAGACTGTGCACTTCAATTTCCCATGACATTGAAAAATGCAAAAGGAAGAGGGGCAAAAGAATAAATAAGAGGGATGGAGAGAATAATAGAAAGGCAGGTACAAAAAATAATGGGGAACAAGGGACATAAGTTGTGTTTTCATAGGAATACAGATTTTTAATTAATTAATTTTTTTTTTTTTTTTTTTTTTTTGAGACACGGGTCTCACTCTGTCACCCAGGCTGGAGTGCAGTGGCATGATCTCAGCTCACTGCAACATTCACCTCCCAGGCTCAAGAAACTCTCCCACCTCAACCTCTTGAGTAGCTGGGATTACAGGCGTGTGCCACAATGCCCAGGTAATTTTTTTATTTTTGGTAGAGACAGGATTTCGCCATGTTGCCTAGGCTGGTCTCAAACCCCTGGACTCAAGGAATCCACCTGTTTCAGCCTCCCAAAGTGTTAGCATTATAGATATGAGCCACTGCTCCTCGCCCAAACGTATTTTATTTATCTGAATGAATATCATGAACATCTATTTTGTCACTTCTGAGCCGCCAGCACACATCTCAGAACTCTTCATTTTCTGGCTCTATTATCTAGCATATCACCTGGACACCATTTGTGTTTCAACACTAATACACAATTCATGTTTTCGAGATTTTTGCATATGGTACATGGTAAGCAGCCAGTGATATTTGTTGAATCTGAATCTACAACCTGATACAGGCCTTTGCTTATTTTGTTGTTTGGGGCACTGGAATCAGGGGTAATAGTGAAGAAGCAGGTAGAAAGTTGGAGATGAGTAGGAGGAGTAAACGTGAAGCTCAAACCCGATTGTGATCAGATTCCACCTGACTCTGAAGTGCACTCGTTTCCACCTAAAGCATGGAATAATTACACTGAAATAAAACATCTGAAAATTGAGACAGAATTATACAATATGGCCTCAGTCACCACAATAGTCCTTAGGTAGAGACGCTAATTTTGATAAAGAAAATAATTTGCGAAGATTGGAATTTGCTCCCTATTCTTAGTTGAATGCCCACTTACATAAGGTGGAGAGGTGAATGGAGGTGTGATGCTAAGAAACTGTCATGTGCTTCCTGAAAGTACATGTTGGGGACACCCTATTCTTTCCCTTTCTTTGTGGCAGTTCCGTTTCAACCATTTTCTTCCCCTGCTTCTGGTAACAGGACTCCTCTTTATTAAGGGGGAGCTAATCTATGAAATTTAGGTGTAGCAGACTTTTCCCCACAAAGGTGGACACATGACCCAGTCTATTTAATCAGAGGAGTGCATTTCCTTGGCCACGGAGATTGGTTCAACAGTCAAGTCACCCAAGCAGAGTCACTCAGAACTTCCCCAGGGCTCTGCTAGGGAAATGAAAAAGAGGGACTTTCTTTTCTCTGGGGTTGCAGCTTATGACAAATATAAATCTAGAGCTGCTTGTGGTCATTTAGAGAATGGAAGATATTTTGGAATGGTAAAAGAATAGGGTGGAAAGGGAGAGGGATGGAAAATGAGGCTGGAGAAATGGGCAGGATTCTGATCGATTATAAAGTATTTATGTGACAAGCAAAGGCACTGAATGTCCTCCTGCAGGCAAGAGCATAACAACAATGGTTTAAGCTTGTCTGATGGCATGGTGTCTGAAACTGAGGTCTGTCCACCATTTTTGTTTGTTTGTTTGTTTTTGGTTTGTTTGTTTGTTTGTTTGAGACAGAATTTTGCTCCATCGCCCAGGCTGGAGTGCAGTGGGGCAATCTTGGCTCACTGCAACCTCTGCCTCCCAGGTTCAAGAGATTCTCATGCCTCAGCCTTCTGAGTAGCTGGAATTACAGGCACCTGCCACCATGCCTGGCTAATTTCTATATTTTAGTAAAGACAGGTTTTCACCTTGTTGGCCAGGCTGGTTTCAAACTCTTGGCCCCAGGTGATCCACCTGCCTTGGCTTCTCAAAGTGCTGGGATTACAAGCATGAGCCACTGTGTCCAGACCCCCTTTCGTTTTCCTAGAAAATAACTGTGTCCTTAGTGTGGAGATGGGAGCGTGAAATAATTCAAGAAACAGACCAAGTCAGTAGCTACAGCATTTTTTCCTGCAACAAGCTAATAAATAACAGTTTAGGCTGTGGCACTGACAATGAGGCTGGGCAAAGACTCTATTTTTATGATAAAATTAATAGGGTTTTAGTGATCTAATGAATATTAAGTTTGAGGGAAAGAAAAGAATCAAGGATCTCTCACAATTTTCCGGTTTAGAACACTGTAAAGATGCAACCCATTAATATTGTACAGGGATAAAAGTAAAGAAGGCATTGAGGGGAGCTGAGGACAAAAAATGAATTCAGATGAGTTAAGTTAGACAAGTCTGTAATATCCATATAAAGAAATCTTGAGAGTATTATGAAATATAGGCCTGAAGCCCAGGAGAAAGGTTAGTGTGGAGTTATGGAAGTGAGAGTCATCAGCATATGAATTGTAAAGTCACTGATATAAATGGGATTACCCACGTAGAATGAATTATGTGAGAAGACTGACACAGGAATGAGAAAAAGTTGCCACAGAGAATGAAGAAAATCCAGGAAAAGGTGTTGGTGAAATGAAGACCTACGAGGAAAGAGTTGCAAAAGCAGCCAGGAGGTCAGGGTTTAAGGATTAAACAGTGTCCATTAGCTCTGTCACTTAGAAGGTTAACTTGTCCTTACAGTGAACTTTCAGTGCAGTAATAGGGTGAAATTCAAATTACATTGAGTTGAGAAGTGAGTTAGAGGTGGAGGAAAGTTAGAGACCATTTAAAAGAAATTTAGATCTGGACAAAAATTGAAAACCAGGGTAGTATATATAGGAGAACAAGAATGTGGAAAGCTTTTTTGTCTGTTTGTTTAGTTTTTTAGATTTGTAATTTGAGGGAAGAGGGGATAATGGATGATCTCTGAAAAAAATGAGATGTGATTGTGAAAACAAGTAGATTCTTAAATTAGCTTATTTTTCTTTCCCTAAGAAAATTCAATTTTCTTCTCCTAAAGCTTCTTTTAATGTAAGCAAGTCATTATCTAATCATAACTTTTAAAACAGATAATTTTTAGAAGAGCTTTACATGAAAATCTAATTTTCCAATGGCACTTTTCTAATGTTTACACTTTTCTAATGTTATAGTAGATGAAAAGAATTATGTACATTCCCAAACACCCTATACATACATTATAATATTAGAGAAAGCATAAGCAACTATTGTAGCATATCATTTTAAACTCTAAATTGTAGGTTGTTTACAAGTCAAACGATACTCCATTTTCAGTTTGATTTATGTTTCGCCTACATTTTACATGTCTTTTAAAATCAGATCTTCTGCCTAGGAGTATTAGTAGCCTCCATCTTTAATCTCAAGATTTGAGTTTTAATGAACAATTACTACATTCTGGTCATTTTTGTATGCATAATTAAAACCTACAAAAAATAAAAGTGCTTTACTCCTGAAATCTATAGTAGACATTCAGTTCTATTAAGAGGTAGTATTTTTTTATTGGGCTTCATTGCCCAGTTGAGGTCACAAGCAAAACCTGTTTTTGTTACTAGTCTTTGGTTTAAAAAGTTTTCTTTTAGCTTAATTTTTATAAATATGTATTTAAGGATATGCATGCTTTCTTTTTCAGGTATACTATATGTGATGAAATGAATACTAGATGAAGTAGCCTTTACATAATGTAAAGAGACATTATTTTCAACATTTCTTTTCAATTGAAATGGAATTTATCTTTGTAGCTACTTACATACTGAGTTACACTACGCTGACATATAATGACAGTCCAGTAAATTATATTGTTTAAAGTTGACATAAATTTAAGAAAAAATAGAAATTAATATTAAATTAACTCATATATATATATGTATCTTTAAAGACAGCTTACACACATCACATGTGTTCAGTTAGGATTTTATTAACCACCTCGAAGAATATTGCTGCACTCAGTTTGTTGATGTTCAGAAAAGTCAACAGACCCACCTTTAAAGTTCATCTCCTGATATAAACACAAATAATGTTTTCCTCCTGGCATGAAAGCACAAGATGTAATTCAGATATGGTAACTTTATGTCAAATGACAGTCACATAGATGATTGGTCAGAAAGAACATCAGTACAAGAAAGAGAGAAAATCCAGTACTGAAACTGACGTCTATTGAAATAATCTTATCTAAATTGCAGAAACAAAGATTAGTTTACAGTGTGCACTTTACATAAGAAGTCATTCCTAATCTAACCCACAATGAAAGAGCTCTTGACAGAGGGTGTGCTTTGTTCCTACTCTCCCTTCCTTCTTAGCTCTCTTGGTGACTGAACATAGATGAAATCACTATTAGAAAGAAAGAGAAAAAGCATAGAACATTTAACATTAAGGAGATTGAAATGATGGTTAAACACTGGAGGACTCTCTTGAAAATTTTCCTGATCCTGGTTGTTTAATCCCAGAATAGTTCCCATACGGACAGGATTAAACACAAGCACACATGGTTACAAAATGTAGGAAAAACTACATGCTTTGATAATTGAGCTCTTAAAAGCACAAAAACACCATATTAATCACATTTTATTTGAATAAAGAAGAAATATATAAGGAGATGGATTTTGAAATATATATGAGAATTCTGGAACAACTTGGACTGGTGATCTTAAAATCTAAGTTTTCTTTGTTCTTTAATTGAATCCTTCACGGATGAGGGAAAACTCAGCCTCTCATCCCTGCTGTTTGACACCTCTGTGAGCTTTTGTGCTGTTTTAGTAACGTTCATACAATGCTGGCACAAAAACTGAGCAACACACAGTTAAGGAAGAAGAAACTAAATTCTGCATCCCCACTATCCCATAGATAGCAGGAGATACATGCACATGAATGTGCTTTGGGGTTTAAATCAATGTTATTGTTTCCAATTAATATCTCTCACTCTTAACATTGATCTTCATTGAACAACAGGTTTGACTTCCTTTTCTTTATTTCAGTCCTTACATTTTAGTGTGGGTTCAAGATAGAGATTTTGAGAAACAGCAGGAAAAAAGAGAGTGAATTGTCAAAGCTCTGATGTGGTTTTTGCCTTACAGTGAAGACAGAGCAGCCCAGAGTTCAGGTTTTCACTGCATAAAGCCTTATTTTCTTCTATAGTCCTTAACGTCCTTGTCCTTTTCTTGCCTTAAACTTTTATTTGCTTCCAATGTGAAATGGAACTGTGACTTATGGTTCTGGTAAAGAATAATTTAATTTAAGTTCTTTAAAGATGAAAATAGGATAATATTATTATTAAGCAGTATAAATTTCTTGTGAAGAATAAAAAGATTTCCTCCTCAAAGAAAGCATCCTGTATATAAGAGAAAATTCTAATTTGATTGAAAGACAATATAACTGAAGTAGATACAATGCCTTATAGTTTTAAAGTATTTTTACATCACAATCCTATTTAATTTTTATAATAATGTTATAATATAAGTAAGGCTAACATTATTATTTCTATTTTACAAAAGAGAAAACTGAGGTATAGAGAGAACAGGTAATTTGTCAGAGACCAACCAGCTATGAAATGTGTAGCATGGACTTAAATTCAGTTCTTCTGTCTCCAAATCAATGTTCTTCCACTATATTATAATGTCTCCTAAAATGACCTGCTTTGTCCCACTTTAATTAATATGATTTTATTAATATGATTCTCTTTTTCCACAAGTAGAAAATATGGCAGTTCCTTTTAAGGGAAGCAAAGCTCTAGTTTACATTTTAGAAAAAGATTTCTCATGTGGTGCTTTATACGGGGCACTGAGGGATGGAGTGTACAGTGTCATCAGCTATCTCAGTATTGTGAATGCTTTGTCCAGCTTTGAAAGTTGTACATTGCTTTAGACACTTGATTAAATATAAGAGCTTTTCATTAAAGTGCAATTCAAGAAAAGTAAGTTTGAAGAGGAGCGAAGGCAATTTTATCCATGAAGGCAGCTTTCTACTGACATTTAGTCCACCACGAGGCCCTAGATTAGCCCAAGAATATGACTATCTTATTCTACTGATATTTGTAGTAAGACTGATTCAACTTTAAGAGATAAAAATTAAACTCAAATAACTTAGGCAAAAAGGGAAATTGCTGGCCTATGGAGGCAAACTGTAAAGGGCAGGAACATCTGGAACTGAAGATTTGAATGTCATAATGACCCTTTTCATTTTGGTCTTTGCATCTTTTCACACATTGGCTTCACTCTCTGAGTCTAATTTTCTTCTCATAAGTGGGGCATAGCTACAAACAACTTTAAAGCTCATATTCTTGAATGCTTCCTTCTGGGAGAAGAGGGAGCTCCGTGCTATACTTACTACTGTATTTTTCTAAAGTAAAGAAAAATCTAGATTTGGCTAAGCTTCTGTTATGTGCCCATCTCTGAGCTAAATCATTGTTTAAAGACATTTAACTGTCACCATTGGTCCAATTTGGGTCAGGTGCTCACTCCTAAACCAATAGTTAAAGCCAGAGAGGAGATGTGATGACAATTCCTATTGGAAACATAGGTTTCTGGTGGTGGGGTTGGGGGAGACACAGTGATGAGTGCAAGTTTCCCTTCACCTCCAAATGGAAGAAGCAATTGTGGGCAAAGAAACAATGGATGTCACATGTTTCACTACAAGCTTTATACAGCAATATTTCCAAATGATTTTTCCTCAGCTGTGTTCATATGGAAAAACTTCGTTACTTGCTCCAACTTATTTTTGTTTTCTTACCTTAGCAATACTTATTTATTAATTTATTCCTTTTACTATTCCCCAAAAGATCTAGGGTGTTATCACAGATCGATTATCCTCGAAAAACCAGTATAATCTAATATAGAAATTAGTTTATTTTAGTAGTTAAAAGAATAAGTTCCACAGTGAGATTTCCAGAGTTCAAACCCTGGGTGATCACTTGCCAGCTATAAGACCTCGAACAAGCTTCTCCCTGGGCACAGGATGGAGCTTTAACTTTCATCATTGAAAGCTTTAACATTCATGGCATTGAAAGCTTTAACTTTCAATGCTAATTAATTTAGCATTGATGAAGGTCTTTTCTTCTTGTCGATGCCAGGCTTTCTGGGTCATGATATCTAAGTCCCAATGGATTCTGAGATTCTGCATAGCATGAAAATCATGCTGTGTGCTCAAGCCTTCACCCGACAATCAATAGCATTAGGTAGTCATGTTAAAGTTAAAAGAGACAGAAGAGATACGATTCCAACTTCATTCTCACTGACAGCAAACAAAGGTTGTAAATGTGAGGGCTACAGGCACATAAGTTCTGAAAAAAGTACTTTTTCCCTTACTCGGTGCCTCCCTTTGCTCAGGTGTGTTCAGTGGGGTTAGCAAGCCTGTGTGGCCACCAGCCTCCCTTCTCAATAACAGAAAGGTGGACTCTCAGTAATCAACTTCAAATACTGTTTTTATTTTGTCGTTAAACTCAGAATCCAGTAGTCAGTTTTAATTGCTCATTCCACAGAAACAAAATAGCTGCTCATGAACTTTAACATATGTCAACAATTAGTCAATATTAGTCAATACCCTCTGCCTTCATTTCCAAATGTTTCCAAATTCTGTTCTGCAGATAAACATATTTGCTTCTTCAACTATTACTGCTCTGGTTTCTGTCTCCACTCCACTCCTACAGGAGATAATTGTATGTATAAATCTCTGTGTGTATGTGTGTGTGTGTGTATATGTATACATACATGTGTATATATACATGTATACATACATGTGTGTATATACATGTATACATACATGTGTGTATATACATGTATACATACATGTGTATATATACATGTATACATGCATGTGTATATATGTATATGTATACATACACGTGTATATGTGTGTATATGTATACATACACGTGTATATGTGTGTATATGTACATACACGTGTATATGTGTGCATATGTATACATACACGTGTATATGTGTATATACATGTGTATATATGTGTATATGTGTATATGTGTATATACATGTGTATATATGCATATATACATGTGTGTAGATATACGTGTATATATGTATGTACATATGTGTATATATATTTAATACATATGTATGAACCAAATACTGTCCTCAGCGTTTTATACACAACATCTCATCTAAATCTCACTATAACTTCACAAAGTAAGCATTACTTTTCCCATTTTATGGAAGTTCAAAGAGGTTAAGTGATTTCTCAGAAGTCATAGACAGTAAGTGGCCAACACAGAATTAAAATGCAAGTCAGTGTGTTTCTATAGTCCATGTTCAATACATGCACACATCTGATCACATGAAAGACAGGCCTATCACGATTGCAAGAGATGTGAATCTATGTGGTCTGGCTAATCAGTTGATCACTAAATCAAAAATTTTATAGGCTACAATAAAGGGATGAAATAAATAGATGCAACAAAATTGGCTTAAATGTAGTCTTAAAATGAAGTTTGAAATAATCGATTACACATTAATAAGATTAAGAAGACCTAACTTAACAATACAAAATGTTTCTTAAAAATGCCCTGATCATTTTATCTGACAGAAAGGTCAGTTTAAGTCAACATTGTAACTAATATCTTAAGAAAGCCAATGTAAATGTTGACTACATTAATAGCATATTATTTAGGTCAATAAAGTCAACAAAAGTAAAACTTCATTGTGTCACGCAGAATTATGACTGCTCCACTTTAACAAGGAAATAATATAAAAAACACATAAAGATATAGTACAAAGTCTAGAAACAATGTCACATGAGAAATTATTCAGGATATAGGGATTTGTATGTCTAAAGAAGAGAAGATTGGGGTAGGAAGGATGCAGAGACATTTGTTAGGTGTCTTCAAACCCTTGGAAGGGTAGACTCTGTATTGTTTTATAGCAGGGATTCCCAACCCCCAGGGACACGGACCAGTACTGGTCAGTGGCCTGTTAGGAACTGGACTGCACAGAAGGAGGTGAGCCACGGGCAAGTGAGCATTACCACCTGAGCTCAGCCTCCTGTCAGATCAGCAGCAGCATTAGATTCTGATAGGAGCGCAAGCCCTATTGTGACCTGCGCTTGCAAGGGATCTAGGTTGCACATTTCTTGTGAGAATCTAACTAATGCCTGATGATTTGAGATGGAACAGTTTCATCCCCCACCCTGTCTCCCATCTCTGGCCCTGGAAAAATTGTCTTCCATGAAGCTGGCCCCTAATGCAAAAAAGGTTGAGGGCCACTCTTTTACAGAACAGAAGAAGAGGCTGATAGGCACAAATTGTAGAAGAGTATGTTTCAGCACACGGTGAAGACTGACTTACTCAGTTGCTCAACAGGAGAAAGGGATACCACAAAAAAGAATGAGATTTATTCATTTGTTTTCATAATACATGTTCATGGGAAGGCCAGATGACTATTTTTAAAGATTCTATCAAAGAGATTATAAAAAACTACCCACCAGATTGTCTTATACAAGGAAATTGAACTAAATGTAGCCTTTAAAACTAAAAATAGTATAAGAATTTTTTCTTGCCCAATTATATTCCTTATGATAGAATTTATTAAGAATGTTATATCATCCTTATATAGCATGCTTTCCCTCCATCAATACACCCCCCAGAATAGCAGAGTCTCTGTAAAATTGTTCTAGTGTCCGTATCTGGATTTATCCACTACAATTGCTGCCTGATATCCCATTAACATCACCAAGTCTTTGTGTTATAATTTCAACTCCAGGTTTTACCTCTCATTTAAAATGTAATTTGTTGCATGTGTTTCTGTAACTTGACTTGAAAAAGGTCTGAGAATGAGTGTTGTCGTGTAAACTTTAAAGCTTAAGCCAACTGCTGATTGCTAATATTAATGTTTTCATATATTTGCATTTATTATCCCTCCATTATTAAGTGCTAGGTTTGTGGCAAGTAAGGTTTTCATTTTAAAATGAGTCAAACAATTTATAAAATTATTTTATTCATCTTAAAAAATTTTAATAAATAAAAGTTGCTAATATATAAATCATAGAAACATGACAGGAAAAGTCCAAGTTTATAGAAAATATTTACTCTTGGAAATATCCCTGTCAGATTTGTTTTGCCCGTTTAACAGAAAATACATATTCTTGAAAACTTCTACACATTTTTCTTGCAAATTCTGGTATATTTTGAAGTTAAGATTTGTAATAGATGTAAAGTTGGCATGTGAGGAGGAATTAGTTGTTAATGAACTACATCTTGTTCATGGGAAACATGGAGTTGAACCATCTTGAGTACTTCTGAAAGCTGGAGGTTAATGTTTAAAATTACTGAAGGGAAGGTGGAGCTTTTTTCTTCCAAAGTCATAAAAAGGAATAATTGCGATGACACACCACAGTATGCATTTTATACTGTTGAATGATGGCAGCTTCACATTTGGCTCCATGCCTCAGAGGCCTAGCACACCCAGGGAGCATTGTAAAAGCTGCCTAATGCACACCCTGGCGTGTGTGTGCCCACTTTTACAGCGAGCAATAATTTTAAAGGAACATACAGTACCTACCAAGAAGCTTGTTTAGAAGACATGATGTAAATCACTAGGGATACAAAACTTATGAACAATATTTTTACTAATAAGTAAATAAATAACAATCCTGGTTTGACTTGCTTAAACAAATAGTGATTATATACCATTTTAAATGCTTTAGTGAAATATTTAGACTCTAAATATTTTCTGATGATGATAATATCAAGAAGATTTCAGAATCCAGTAGCTGGATGAATAAGCCTACAATCTTGAAAATGGTTTTCTGCTGCTTTTCAGTCATACCACATTTTTCAAGTAAGAATAAGTTGCTTTCTTTTGGAGGTATAATGTTATACCAGCTGTAGTAGAATTGTAATACTTCTTAAAGTTAATATTTTTCCAAATCAAGATGCTGAAAACATGTTAAAATCCATAAATTATACCAAAGTAATCATTTAAATACTTGTGGTAATTATGACCTAGTGTTCATAAATAAAGGACAAGAACTCTGATTATCCTGGATAAGTTTTTATTCTTTGTAATCTGAGTGGACCATCGACAACATTCATAAGAATGAACCATCCATCAGAGGCAGATCCAGGTTTGGCACAGACTTTAGTTTGCATTATCTGTTGGGATTAGGGGTTGCCTCTTTAAAAACATAAATACATATACAAGAAGTGAATAATTAGAATGAGGAAAAAAATCACAGTGAATCACTGGAAACTTAAAAATTCAGCCTAGTGTCTCCTAAGATGCCTTTAGGCAATTTATAGGAAAAGTCTGTATTATCCTGGTTACAATTCGGCTTCCCTTGAAACTCTACAATTGGAACTTACAATTTGGTTGCAATTTGGGTTCCCTTGGAACTCTACAATTCCCAGCATCTCCAAGTGCTCAAGGTTCCCATGCAAATGAAGGCCCTAACGCTTATGTTTTATTTGTTTCATGATAACTTTACCTCTGCTGGCCATATATAATATTGGTATGGAAGAAACAGTGGTAAGAAGTACTGTTTCTGACCCTGCTTCCTTCAGAGTTCATAGTTCTAGAATGAATTTAAGATTGTGGGCAAGAGTCAGATCAAGGTTTAGAGCTCACCCTTAAAAGGAAATTATTTAAATGTTTTATTTTATAATTTTGGCTTTATATTTCGCTTTCTTACATACTATCAACTGGGAGAGATTAATATGCAGATATGAGAACAATCCACATTTTCAAGGGCTGTGATTCTAAAGCAAAACAGGGATTAGGTGTCTTGGAAGTGTTTTTATTCTTAGCAATCTGCAATGTACACATACATATATAACTTTGTAGTTATAATAGCAACACAGTACACATAATCAGTAGTTTGTAATTCCTGTCAATGAATCCTCTAGGAAACAGATGCTATTTTGGTGCTGTGGACACAAGAAGGGAGTAAGCCTCTGAAGATTCTTAATTTGTTTTATTTTATTTTTAGAGATGCGTCTTGCTCTGTCACCCAGCATGAATAATAAGACAGTCACAGGACTGGGACCTACCCTAAAGAGCTAGATGACTCAGTTCTTTACTGCTATCTTCAGTATCCAAGAAGAATGGCTGTCATCTCACCCTGAATATGATTTGCCCCAAATGATCGGACCTTCAGAAATACGTTAAATCTATGAAATTCCCTTTTTCTTTTTCATTCTTCTCATTGTTATTAAAATGACTTTTGCTGATTCATTTCCATGTCTTTTTATTCCCCACTATTCTTTAGAGTAGAAGAATTTAAGCAACTACCAGAAAGAGGTGAGTTTTTACAGGCGAGGTATACAATTGACAAGAAAAATGTCATATCTGAAACCATGCTCTTTTCTAGAAAAAATACTTGGTATGAATTTTTATTCTATATTGGAGGCATTTTTTCAGATATGCAATTTACCATTCTCAGCACTAATAATTTTCTCTTTTCTGTCACATGCACTCCAAGGGCTCTGTCATTCTTATTGTTAGTGCTCAGATGTCCTTTCCACGTATTAAGTTCCCTGCTAGCTTGTTAAATCAACAGTGCATTTCTCTTCTGATGACTACAGCCACTCGAGGGTGGAGGATGAGGAAAGTGAGAGAAAGAGAAAAAGCAGAAGATGTCCTGGGAGAGAAAAGGAGAGCACAATTTGGAGTGACGAGTTAAGGAGATCCCTTTCTCTATCTAGTAAAATAGATGTCCCTAAATTCTCAAGTTTAATATAAGCTGGAGCTACAGAGAAAACATCCATCCATTTATCTGACAATTTTTTTTTAGTGCATACTGAGAATCATGTCTAGGCAATGTGGATACATTAGTGAATGAAATTATAAAATTCCTCCCCTCCTGAAGTTTATATTTTAGATAGGATGGTTGGGGGATAGAGAGAAAACTAAGTAAATTATTTAGTATATTAAAAGATAATAAATGCTTTGAAGAAAACTAAGACAGGCCATCAAGATAGGAAGTGCTTCAGGGCAGGGGTGGAGAGTAAAAATTTGAATCAGACACTGAACAGGTGACCTTTGTGCAAAAAACTCAAAAAAGTGAGAGAACAAGGCATGCAGTTATTGAAGAAAAGAGAATCCAGAGAAAAGGAAAATCAAATGTAATTGCCTAAGCAGGAGTACATACTCAGGATGTCCAAAGAAGGGCAAAGAATTAGTATGGCAGGAATTGAGGGGAGATGGGATCATAAGAGTAACAAGAAGTCAGTGTGTGATCCATTATAGTAACTTTAGTTTTGCTCTGAGTTTAAAAAAAAAAGCCACAACTTATTACATGTTTTTAAACAGTGGGGTCATATAATCTGACATTTTTCAAGAAGAAACACTCTGCTACTGTGTTGAGAACAGGATATGGGAAGCCAGGGAAAAGCCAGTGAGAGGTTATTATATAATTCAGGCAAGAAAGCAAGAAGTGATGGTAGCACACATCAGGGTGGAACCAGTCGGGGAGCAGGGGTTGTATTCCAGACATATTTGGAAAGGTGAGCAAACAGGACTTGTTCGATGGATTGCCTGTAAAAGAAAAAGAGGAGTCATCGATGACTGCAAGATTTTTCATCTGAACAATTGAAAAAGTTGCCTGAAATAGGGAAGACTGTGTGCATGTTTAGGCAAAGACAGACAATCAGGAAGTCAGTTTTGTTTATGCAAGGACAATCAGGAAGTAAGTTTTGTACATAACTTTGAGATGTTTATTGGTCATCCAAGTGGAGATGTCAAAATAGAAAGTTTATGGATGAGGCTTGAGTTTAGGAAGCAGGTCCAGACTGGAGGTATCAGATTATGGATAGTGTTATTTATTTATTTATTTATTTATTTATTTATTTATTTATTTTCTTTCCTTTTTAATTTTTAATGACCAAAACAAAGCATCTAAAACCGCAGCTTCTGGAAGAACCACTTGTTCTTGCCTGTCTTGTATCTCTCTTCAAACTTGACCTTGGCCTCTCGTCGGGCCTTGCGTTTAAGAGCAGGATCTCTGAAGACATCTTTATTGACGACAGTTTTGTCCAAGGGGATATCCACAGAGTACCTTGTGGGCATTAGGTGATTGTAGTTATAAACTTTCACAAAAGACTTGATCTTTGACCTCTTGGCGATCTTCTTCTTGCCCATGGCAGCTGTCACTTTGCAGGGGGAGCAGTCAATTCCAGCCACCAGAGCATGGCTGTAGGGGCGATCTGAGGTGCCATCATCAATGTTCTTCACGATGACGGCTTTGTGTCCAGAGTAGCGTCCAGTCAGGACAAGCACCACCTTCCCAGTTTTCATGAACTTGCCCATTTCGGCAGCAACCACTCAGGCCTACCTATGGATAGTGTTTAAAGCCATGTGATTGAAGGAGTTCATCAAGTGAGCAAACATAGACAAAGCAGTCCAAAGATTGAGAAGACTGAACCCTGGGACACTCTAGTGTTCAGAAATCAGGTGAATAATTAAAATCTAGCAAAGAAGATTAAAATAGAGTTGGCAGTAAGGTAGGTGGCAAAGCAGGAAAGTGGGTATTGAGCAAGTAAGAGTCGGATGACTTAATCACACATCAGTCTCAAAAAGCGTTTACTGGAGGGGAATCTGGAAGGAGATGCAGTGGCAGATTCTCGTCACACTTTGGGGCAGGGCACAGGGATCCAGGAGGGCTGGCTCTTGTATTCCAATCGAGGAACTCTAGCCCTTGAGCTGGTAGGTCTGAAAAGCTGCATGACTGAGAAGCCCAGATTTTCCCTTGAAGTCTGTAGTTCTATTTGTAAAATGGGGCACAGGCTCCCAGCTCTTTTCTGTGTGTGATTAACCAGGGAGAATTCTCAGGGAGAAAAGGAGTAGGTGGGCCACAAAGAAATGGAAGGAAAGCAGCATTTACAAGACACTGTAGACAAAAAAGCAAAGAGTGAGAGTGCGTGCATGCGTGCGTGCGTGAGGGTGTGTGTGTGTTAAAACAAGGGGCAAAGAGGGACAAAAGGAGAAATGTAAACTGATAAAGAGACAATGTAACAAAAAGATATAACCATCATGAACATATATACCCCTCTCCTCTAAGACTCCATTCCCTCTGGCGGTTTTAATTCTCAAATGCGTTCAGATGGTTTGCTCTTCATTCATGCCATTTGAGGTCCATGCACACCCCACATTCAGTATGCTCAGAATTGAGCTCATTCTCATTTGATCCCATTACTGCCCCCCCACCCCACCACAAAATATATTTGTGTTTCCGTATTCCCTTAGTGTATGATACCTGTTTTAGTTTTTCTGGGTGAAAAACAACCACAAAATCTCAGTGGCATACAATAATATGCATTTATTTCTCACTTAATGGGTCTGTGGTTTAGCAGGCTGTTTCTCCTTCAAGGTTGTGGGTTGCTTTCAGGTCTGTTTCATGAGTTTAATTCTGAGACCCACATTGAAGAAGGCAGTGGCTACCTCAGGCATGTTCTTCTTTTGATGGAGGTAAGAAGCTTCCAGAGGCATGAGTGGATACACGTGAGGTCTCTGAAATCCTAACTCAAATGAGTACACCCTGTTGTTTTGCCCACATGCCATTGCCCAAGACAAGCCACGGGCTAAGGCCAACATTACCTGGGGGAGGAGGGATGTGTGGAGGGGTGAATATTTCCTGAATGTTATCTAATTTTTCACAGCACCACTCTCCACCCACGATCTACCTTACTTTTCTTGACTCCTTTTTCTTCCCCCTGCCCATCAACAAATCTGAAATGCATCCCTAGCAGCATTGCTTATCTGTCCAGACTCACCTATTGTTTTTATCCTCTAAGTCAAACTGAACTGCTTATTGTTCCCTGCACTCTCTTTTGCTCAATTTTTTTTAACCTACCTCAAAAGCAAGAATAGAGTGTCTCTACTTTCAGATGCCCAAAACATACTTGCGGATTCTATTATCCATCCATCAGCCTCTTGAATGTGCACCTCTAGTGAGCATTCAACAATGCCGCAGCGCTACATCGTGTCATTATTACCATCATCTTAGTTTATGTTAATTGAATATTTATTAGGCATCATGCTCTAAGCTGTTTGACATATAAATATATTATGCCCCATTTAATCCTTACAATTTCCTTAGGGAGACGATACTATTAATTCTCCCAATTATTTTGATGGGGAAATTAAGATTAGATATAATATGTCTTCCTAAAGTTGCAGTGACAATTTGTGGAGGAGACTCAATAAGATTTTTTAAATTAACAAATAATTATACATATTTTGTGGGACACATAGTGATGTTTTCATACGTGTAATGCATAGAGATCAGATCAGGGTAATTAGCATATCTATTATCTCAAACGTTTCTCATTCCTTTGTATTGGGAACATTTAATATCCTCCTTCTGGCTGTTCAAAACTATGTATTTTTGCTAACTATAGTCACCCTACAGTAGTACAGAACACTAGAATTTATTCCTCGTATCTAACTGTAATTTTGTGTCCTTTAACAAATCTTTTCTTACCCTTCTTTTTCCCCTACCCTTCCCAGTCTCGCGTGTTCTCTATTTTACTTTTTACTTCTATAAGATCAACATTTTTTTAGCTTCCTTATATGAGGGAGAATATTTGGTGTTTAACCTTCTGTTTTTGGCTTATTTCACTCAATATAATGTCCTCCTATTCCATCCCCGTGGCCACAAATGACAGGATTTCATTCTTTTTTATAGATGAATAGTATTCAATTGTGTATATATACCACATTTTCTTTATCTTTTCATCTGTTATTGAATACCTAGGCTGATTTCCATATTTTAGATATTGTAAATAATACTGCAATAAACATGAGAGTGCAGATGTCTTTTTGATATGATTTTTTTTCCTTTGGATAAACTCCCAGTAGGGGGATTGCTGGATCATATGGTAGTTCCACTTGCAGGTTTTTTTTTTTTTTTTTTTCTCAGTAGATTTTGGAGTACAGGTGGTTTTTATTTACATAGATGAGTTCTTTAGTGATGAATTCTAAGATTTTAGTGCACTGTACCCAGTATGTACTCTTTTATCCCTCCCCGCCTCAATCTATCCCTCTAAGTCCCTGAAGTCCATTGTATCACTCTGTATGTTTTCGCATCCTCATAGCATAGCCCTCACTTAAAAGTGAGAATATTTGGTATTTGGTTTTCCATTCCTGAGTTACTTCACTTACAATAATGGCCTCCAGCTCCATCCAAGTTGCTGCAAAAGACATTATTTCATTCCTTTTTATGGCTGAGTAGTATTCCATGGTGTATATATACCACATTTTCCTTATCCACTTCTTGGTTGATGGGCACTGAGGTTGGTTCCATATCTTTCCAATTGTGAATTGCACTACTATAAATATATGTGTGCATGTGTCTTTTTCATATAATGACTTCTTATCCTTTGGGTAGATAGAATCACACCCAGTAGTGTGATTGCTGGATCAAACGGTAGATCTACTTTTAGTTCTTTCAGGAATCTCTATACCATTTACCATAGTGGTTGTACTAATTTACATTCCCATCAGCAGTGTAAACGTATTCCCTTTTCACCACATCCATGCCAACATCTGGCCATTCTTGCCGGAGTAAGGTGGTATCTCATTGTGGTTTTAATTTGCATTTTCCTGATAATTAGTGAGGTTGAGCATTTTTTCACATGTTTGTTGGAAGCATATCTTCAAAGTTTTGAGCAATGTCCATTCATGTCCTTTTCCCACTTTTTGATGAGATTATTTGTTTTCTTCTTGCTGATTTGTTTGAGTTCCTTGTAGATTCTGGATACTAGTCTTTTGTCAGATGCATAGTTTGTGAATATTTTCTCCCACTCTGTGGGCTGTCTGTTTACTCTGTTGATTATTTCTTTTGCTGTGTAGAAGCTTTTTGGTTTAATTAAGTCCCACTTATTTATTTTTGTTTCAGTTGCATTTGCTTGTCGGGTGTTAGTCATGCATTCTTTGTCTAAGCCAGCCTCCACAAGTTTTTCCAATGATATCTTCTAGAATTCTTATAGTTTCACATCTTAGATTTAAGTATTTGATCCATCTTGTGTTAATTTTTGTATAAGGTTAGAGGTGAGGATCCTGTTTCATTCTTCTACATGTGACTTGCCAGCTTTCCCAGCACCATTTATTGAATAGGGTGTCCTTTTCCCAGTTTATGTTTTTGTATGCTTTGTTGAAAACCGGTTGGCTGTAAGTACTGTTTGTAGCTTTATTGAGGAACCTCCAAATTGTTCTTCATAGTAGTTGTGTTAATTTACATTGCCACAAACAGTGTGTAAGAGCTCTCTTTTTTCCACATTCTTGCCAGCATTTGTTATTTTTTGTCTTTTTGATAATAGCCATCTAACTGGGATGAAATGGTACCTTATTGAGGTTTTGATTTGCATTTTTCTGATGATTAGTGATGTTGAGTATTTTTTCATATATTTTTGGCCATTTGTATGTCTTCTTTTGAGGAGTGTCTGTTCAGATCATTTGCCCATGTTGAAGTCAAAAGGTTTTTGTTTGTTTGTTTGTTTGTTCTTGCTGTTGAGATATTTGAATTCCTTATATATTCTGAATATTGATTCCCTCTTGGATGAGTAGTTTGCAAATATTTTCTCCCATTCTGTAGGTTGTCTTTTCACTCTGTTGATTGTTTACTTTGCTGTGAAAAAGATTTTTATCTTGATATAATCCCATATATTTATTTTTGCTTTTATTTCTTGTGCTTTTGAGGTCTTATTAATAAAGACTTTTTTCAAACGAATGTCCTAGTGCATTTCCCATTTTCTTCTAGTCATTTTATGCTTTTTGGTGTTACACTTAAGTTTTTGATCCATTTTGAGTTGATTTTTTCCTTTTTTCTTTTCTTTTTTTTTTTTGTGTGTGTGTGTGTAAGTTGATCTGTTTCACAGAGTGAGAGGTGGGGGGTCTAGTTTCATTTTTCTGCATATGGATATCCAATTTTTGCAGCACCATTTATTGAAGAGACTGTCCTTTTCCCGGCGAGTGTTCTTGGCACCTTTGTCAAAATAAGTTGGCTGTAGATAGGTGGATTAATTTCTGGGCTCTCTATTCTCTTCCACTGGTCTATGTGTCTGCTTTTATGCCAGTACCTCACTGTTTTGGTTACTACAAGTTTGTAGTATATTTTGAGGTTTGGTATTGTGATGCCTCCAGTTTTATTCTTTTTGCTCAGAATTATTTTGTCTATTTGGGGTCTTTTGTGCTTACATATAAATTTTAGAATTTTTCTTCTATTTCTGTGAAGAATGTCATTGGTGTTTTGATAAGGATAGCATTGAATCTGTAGATTGCTTTGAGTAGTATTGTAATTTTAACAATATTAATTCTTTCAATCCATAAATATGAACATCTTTCCATTTCTTTGTATTCTCTTTAATTTCTTTCATCAGTGTTTTGTAGGTTTTTTTGCAGAGGTTTTTCATCTCCTTGGTTAAATTTATTCCTGAGTATTTTTTTTTTTTTTTTTTGCAGCTATTGTAAATGGGATTGCTATTTTTTTTTGCAGCTATTGTAAATGGGATTGCCTTCTTGAGTTTTTTTTTCAGTTGGTTTGTTATTTGTGTATAGACACACTACTAATTTTTATATATTAATTTTATATCTTGCAACTGCACTGAATTCATTAATCAGCTCCAAGAGTTTTGGTACAGCCTTCAGGTGTTTCTATATATAAAATCATGTCATCTGCAAACAGGGGCAATTTGACTTCTTTCTTTCCAGTTTGAATGCCTTTTCTTTTTCTTGCCTAAGTGCCCTGGCTAGGACTTTAAGTACTATGTTAAGTAAGAGTGGGCATCCTTGTCTTGTTTCAGTTCTTAGAGGAAAAGCTTTCAATTGTTCCCCACTCAGTATAATGTTGGCTGTGAGTTTGTCACATATGACCTTTATTTTGCTGAGGTTTGTTCCTTCTATGTATAGTTTGTTGAAGGTTTTTATCATGAAAGGATGCTAAATTTATCAAATGCTTTTTCCAAGTCTATTGAGATAAGTATATGGCTTCTGTCTTTCTTTCTATTGATGTGATATATCACGTTTATTGATTTACATGAATCCTTGCATCCTTAGTATAAATCCCACTTGATCATGATGTATTATCTTCTTGAAGTACTGTCGAATTTAGTTGGTTAGTATTTTGCTGAGAGTTTTTATCTCAGTTTTTTGTTGTTGTGTCCTTCTCTGGTTTTAGTATCAGAGTTATGCTGGTCTCATAGAATGAGTTCAGAAAAATTCCCTCCCCTTTAATTGTGTGGACTACTTTAAGAAGAATTGGCATTAATTTTTATACTGATTCAATCTTGTTATTTGTTATTGATCTGTTCCAGTTTTCTATTCCTTCTTAGAAAAATACAAAAGATTTGTACTTTTGTTTTGCTGACCTTTTATATTCCTTCTTAGTTCAATCTTGGTAGGTTCTATATGTCCAGGAATGTATCCATTTTCTCCAGGTTTTAAAATTTATTAGTGTATAGGTGTTCACAGTAGTCTCTCATTATCGTTTGTATTTCTGTAGTATGTCTTGTACTGTCTCCTTTTTTTGCTTCTGATTTTATTTGCTTGGATCTTCTTCCTTTTTTTCTCAGTCTAGCTAATGGTTTGTCATTTTAACTTTTCAAAACACCAAATTTTGTTTTGTTGATCTTTTGTATTTTTTTATCTCAATTTATTTTATTTCTGTTCTGATCTTTATTATTCTTTCTTTTTACTAATTTGGGGTTTGGTTTATTCTTGCTTTTCTAGTTCCTTGAGTGCATCATTAGGTTGTTTCTTTGAAATCTTTCTAGTTTTCTAATGTAGGCATTTATTTCTACATTTCTAATATAGGCTATAAATTTGCATCTTAATACTGCTTTTGTTGCATTCCATAGGTTTTGATATGTTGTGTTTCTATTAATATTTTCATCTGTTTGAAAGTTTTAAATTTTATTCATAATTTCTTCCTTCACTCATTGGTTGTTCAGGAGCATGTTGTTTCATTTCTATGTATTTGTACAGTTGTGAGTGTTCTTCTTGTCATTACTGTGTAGTTTTATTCCATTGTGGTCAGGTAAGATACTTCATAAGATTTCTATTGTTAAAAAATGTTTTGCGACTTTGTTTGTTTCCTGACATATAGTCAATCCTGGAGACTGTTCCATATGCTGGTGAAACATACATGTATTCTGCAGCTGTTGGCTAAAATGTTTTGTAAATATCTATTTAGTCTGCAGCACTGCATAAATTCAATGTTTTTATGTGGATTTTTAGTCTAGATTATCTGTCCAATGTTGAGAGAGGGGTGGTGAATTCCCCAGCTATTATAGTATTGGGGTCTATTTCTCCCCTTAGAGCTAATGATATTTGCTATATATATATATATATTTGCTATATATATATATATCCAAATATATATATACATCCAAATATATTTATATATCTAGATGCTCCAGTGTTGAGTGAACATGTATTTACAATTATTATATTCTTGCTGAATCAGTCATTGTTTCATTATATCATTCTTTGTCCCCTTTTGGAGATTTTGATTGGAAGTATTTCTTGTCTAATATAATTATAGCTACTCCTGCTCATTTTCTATTTCTATTTGCATGAAATATCTTCTATTTCTTTATTTTCAGTCTGTGTGTCTTTAGAGATGAGATGAGTTTCTTATAGGCAGCATATACTTGGGTCTTTAAAAAAATCAATTTTGCCAGTCTATATCTTTTAAATAAGGAATTTAATTAATTAACACTCAAGGTTATTATTGATAAGTGAAGACTTATTCTTGTCATTATATTGATTTTCATTTGTTTGTTTCTGAGACAGAGTCTTGCCCTGTCACCCAGGCTGGAGTGCAGTGGCATGATCTTGGCTCACAGCAACTACTGCCTCCAGGGTTCAACCATAGGGCTGTTTCTCTGGCTTGGGACATGGATGCAAGGATGCTTGGCTGAGCTGGGAGTATGCTAGTGAAGGGCCTCCAGTGGGGCTGTTTCTCAGGCCTGGGACAAACTTGCATGGCTGCTAAGCTGACTTAGGGGTATGTTGCAGGGGAAGACCCAGAGGGCTATCCCTCAGCCTTGGGGAATGGGTAAAAGGTTACTTGGCTGACCTGGGGGGAGTATGTCTGCTGAGGTGGCCTACAAGTCTGTTTCTCAAGTCTGGAACATAGGCATATGGCTACTTGGTCAGCCTGGGGGTGTGCCTACCAGAGGCAGGCCACGGAGCCGTTTCTTAGGCCCAGAATATGCGCTCTTGGCTGCTCAGCTGGCCAGGGGATGAGTGCTCATGACGGGTGGCTTGTGGGATTGTTTCTCAGGCCCTTATTGGGGATGCAGGGCTATTGGGGAGACCAGAGGCATATCTGTGGGGGTGGCAGTGAAGCAGGGCTGTTTCTCAGGTCCTTAGCATGGGCATGTAGTCACTCCACTAGTCCAGGAGTATATTAGCTGCTCAGAAGCTCATGGGGGATTGGGCGGGGGGTAATAACAGCGGTTCTGCTTGGCACAATGAAGATGGAATCCTGGGGCTGGAGAGGTGTAGTGGCTACTGGCCCCCAGAGCAGGGCACACTCTAGAGGTGTCTCTGGCCTTAAGATGGCACTGTGCTTCAGAAGCTCGGCTTATAGGTAGTGGGCAGTGCACACTTGTGCTTTTAATCCAGGGCAGTGCAGCTGCATGCATTCCCAGCTGCTCTCCAAAATGAACTCAGGGCTTGCAAAGGCTATGGGATTCTACTGTAGTAAGGACTGTAGGTGTTTGCTGTGGGAATGTGTGCTGGTGGGACTCTTCCACCTACCTTCTCCCCACAATGGGAAGTCCCTCTTGGCTCCAGGCACATCCAACCTGGGTGAGGAAGATGGGGCTACAGAGGCAGGGTGCCTCCATGCTGTCCTCCTGGACTTCCAATCAGCACTATCATGTCTCCACTCCCCTACTTCACTCCAGTGCCCTTTGGCACTCCAGTCAAATCTTAGCTGTTTATCTATTGCCTTGGTCCTGTCTTGGGCAGGGAGACAAACTTCAGGCATCTCCAGGCAGCCATCTTGCTGACATCTCTACTCCTGATAAGGTTTTTCTGACTCCAGAGTTATCTCTCCTAACCACTACTTTCTATGTTGCTTTTCCTTCTATTACTTTTCCACACCAACATTAAGAATAGTATTTGGTTAGGTGAATCTTATTAGTTGGCAACACAGTCTAAATTCACTAAATTATTGAACAAATTTCCATTTACTTTAATATGATTCACAAACTACTAGTATAATCACCTTTTTCCTTTATTGCAGTTTAGGTAACTTTTTATACTAAATATATCATATCAAACTTTTCATACTAAATATTTCATATCACACTTTTCTGATATTAAATGTTTTCTGTAAACCAAATTTACTTGAGAATGATCAATATTTCTTTCAAAGCAAATGACAACACCATTGTGAAATATATATCTGCAATGTTTCTCAGTCTTTTATATAAAAGGTAGAAAAGAATGCCTAGGGATTAGATTAATATTGGATATTTTCAGTTACTTATCACTGAAATTTTGTTTGAATGCTTTATTTCTCCAATAAAGGAGAGCCAGCAGTGCTGATCAATAAGTTGCTAAATTGATTTTTGTAAGGAGAGACAGAAAGGGAGAAAAACTTATTCTGGTTTTACTTTCTATTTCAAACGCATACAAAGTAGCTCTTTACAAGGAGAGTACCCATTTTGCTAATTTTTTTCCTAAGATTATTAAAGACTTTTCTGTTTTCTCACACACTTGGAGTACCAGTTAAATTAAATTAAAGAATTTAATAGGTAAAATATATAATTTACCTCTGTACATGCCACTCAATTTGACTGTGAGCATAAAACTTCTCTAAACATAGCCTATTAATTTTTTAAAATTCACATAATTTTAGAATTTTTAATGATAATTTTAAACATATAGTTCTGCTGATTATTAGATTGCCTCAAAGTCTAACAATTTGCTTTAACTCAGTTGTTCTCAACCCCACCTATCTGCATGTTAGAATTCTCAGGAGGCATTAAAAATGTGGGTAAAATAACTGTGAATATACTAAGTATCATATGTATGTAAATTATACATAAATTCTATGTCAATGGAGACTTTTTGAAAATATGGGTGCCCAAGTCTCACTCGGGACTGATTAAACTTGAATCATACCAGGAAAGGTCAAGTCACCCAGGTGACTCTAATGTGCAGTCAGGGCCTAAAACCAGATTCAGCTTGTCCTTCTTAGTTAAAACATCTAATATGTTGTTAGCATTGATCATTTTTAGGATTTATTCTGGTGTTTAAAGCGAAAATGCTTTTACTCTCCCAACTATGTAAGTTGATTAAGTCTTCAAGATTGAGATTATAAGGACAAAATTCATTAGAAATAACTGAAAGCTACCTAGTTGTTTTTAACTAACTTTAATGTTAGTTTAAAAATATGCAAGAATTATGTCATTTGAGAGCAGAGGAAAGACAAAAATTCTGGTGGAATTATATCTAGAAGCAAAGTGGCCTATTCTGGAGAGAGGTTTAGGGGTAGTGGTGATTTTTCCACTGCACTGCAGAGGTTCACCAGAACCTACCATAAGGGTCTGGACTGGACTGGCAGGTTAAACTTTTCTGTAGAAATAGATGAAGATGACACAGTTTTTCCACAACTAAATACAATCACCCTGGTCATTACTCTGAGAATGTGGCAGTTTGGGTCTATGACATGACTTTCTTGTTGGAAATGGAAGCGTCCTGTGGTAAAATAGCAAACCCTCTAGTTACCTCCCATACATTCAACCTCTTTCCATGGTTGCAGAGATGGGCTCTGTGATTTAAGTCAACCAAGAAAATGCCATGTCTCTAGACACAATGATTGCTTCAAGGGTAGAAGCGTTACCTAATTTAGCTTAATCAGGGTGGAGCTCAGGACTTCTGTTTCATTATTGGGAAAAATACGTACTTTCTTCCTCTGGTTGTGAAGGAGGAAACATATAGGGCTGTGGACTACTGAATGCTAGCATTAGGGAAGACACACTGATAACAAATTCAACCCATGGAGGCAGACAGAGCTAAGATTGTAGAGAAATAGATGAAGAGCCCTGATGACACTGTGAAAATGTGGATCAAACTGGGCCTAAACACTCACTGATCCAAGAGCTTCTCTGTTACTTGAGTCAATCTCTTTGTTATAAAATTCAGTTTGTGAGGGGGAGGGAGGCTTTCTGTTTCTTGCATACAAAAGCATCTTAATTGATTCAGTGATTATATGTGGAACTTCCTTTAATTAATTAATTCACAAATTGGAATTAAGAACCAATAAGATAATTTGAAATAACAGTAACCTTCTCAGGGTATTTGAATTTAAATAGAGAAATGATCTAAAACCAATGGTCCAAACCAAAGTTTCTTTTAAAAATGAAGAAGTGAATGCTCATCAGTGTATTAGGGTTGGAATTTAGGATAGAAACCATCTCCAAACAAAACATTCTTAAGGAGGGTTATCTTGCTTCTATTTGTGTCCAGCAGGATCTATCTTTTTTGATAATTCTTTCTGTTACTTCTTTACTGGTGCCTTTTCCTCCAACCACCAATATTACTCTGATTACCACTAAATCAGTCTCTTTCTCTCTTCCTCTCTCTCTTTCCCTATCTATCTTCACTTCTCTCTCCCCGCATTATGATGTTTCTCTTTTTCATTCTGACTCCCATTGTTTCTCCAAGAACAAGATTACTTTGAGCCTATCGTTTTGGTTCAAGAGGGTCCTGAAAGTAGTCCCTGCAGGACACCAAATACTAATGAATTAATCCAAGTCAACACTCTGATGGCTATATAAACTTTTTTGGATTATACATTAATTTTTAAACCTGCCTCAATTCATTCTTGTTTAAAGATTATATTTGATGATCTCAATTTTTCTGGAGAAAAGACCCAGAGAAGAATGGGGGCAGCTTTCAAGATCTTCAGACCATCTTGCAGAAGCTGATGTAACCAGGGGACTGGAGAAGGAAATTCTGGAAGAGTGAACGTAGAAGGCTTCCATTCTGGAGGGAACTTGGAACTTAAGTGGTTGAAGGTGAGCTAATGAAAGAAAGTGAGAATCTATTTCTAAATTGAGAATGGGAGCAGGACACATTGTGTTTATTAGTGAATAAGGCATTTCATAGGAGAAAATATGGCCATAGGGAAGTGGATAATTGTTATGATCTCAGAAAATCAGCAGTCAGACTTAAGCTCTACAGACATTTGACCAAAAGTTTATATATAATTTTTACATAACACAAAAAGAATGAAATCCATGTAAAATCTAGGGTGTGGCTGGTGGATCACAAGGTCAGGAATTCGAGACCAGCCTGGCCAACATGGTGAAACCCTGTCTCTACTAAAGATACAAAAAATTAGCCAGGCGTGGTGGTGTGCGCCTGTAATCCTAGCTACTCAGGAGTCTGAGGCAGGAGAATTGCTTGAACCCGAGAGGCAAAGGTTGCAGTGAGCCAAGGTCATGTCATTGCACTCCAACCTGGGTGACAGGGCGAGACTTCGTCTCAACAACAACAACAAAACAAAGAAAGAAACAACTAGGGTGTTAGCAGAAGTCATCACTGGTTATGATATGTGAAAGATAAGTGTTAAAAGGAAGAGCAACAAATAAATTTAGAATGGGCGTATTATTACCAGTTTTACCTTTTGAGTTCTCCATTCTTGACTCGTTCTTTGCATAGACATCTTTTTCCCTTTCAGACAATAGAATGAGGCAGTTTTATCTTTATACTTTTTATGATGATTTTAAAAACTGTTTAGATTTCACTGCATGGAAGGGCCACATCCTTGAGAACACCTGCCCTTGCTGTTAACCGATTATTATTAAGCAAGAGCAAATGTCATGAAGTCAGTTACAATAAAGTGTAAATAAAAAAGTTTATGGCAGGGTGTGTAAAGCAAAAAAATTGAAATTAATCACCCAGGCAAAGCAATGACAGATCCAAAGGTCATTGTTTTGTTCACTCAAATACTTTATTAGATACCTTGATCAAAAATTATGTTCATGTTTCAAAATTTTTAACTTATTGGTACCATAACTGATTAACTTTTGCATAAATTCCAGTGAAACAATTACATTCAATTTCAAAATAAAAAGTGTTTACTAATATAACAAGCTGTTCTCCATGAAAAGTCTGAGCAGTAAATATCAACCCACACATTTTAATTTCTTAAGATACTGTGCTTCTTTTACAGTTGGAATTTATTCCAACTTATTCAGCTTTCTGTACTCACCTTAAACAATAACTTTGTTTAACTGAGAACCAAAATTATTCTAAGAATTTAGTACAAGAGATACAATTATTCTTCAAGTGGCCTCTTAACATCTTCTGCACCCTATCTTATGTGGACTGATCTTCTCTGAGAACTTAAGAGATGACTTACAATTGGAGGAAATGCCCTACTCAATTTCATTAGAACAATTGTTTATTAAGCATTTACTATGTACCAGTGCCAGTCAGTATGCTAAGTGTTACAGGGAGTACAAACACGAACAATATATCTCTTGTCATTGGAAGTGTTAATAGATGGCTGGGGAGTGGTTAGATCTACTATGATCTTTATTGTTCACCATCATCTAACCCCAAACAGCACACAATCTAAGTAAAAGCACTGTGTCTAATATTTTAAAGTACCTTCTGGACACATATGCTGTTAGGAGCACTCCACCCTCACCTCACACCCTTGACAAGATTAGCACCTCTAAGTCTCTTCTACCTTGGCTCCCGTACTGAAGAAACATGGTCTGATAAGGAAAAAAAGTACATACATACACACACAAACGTGCACACGCACGTGCGCGCACACACATGCACTCTTCAAAACCTTTGATATAAAGGATTACAATATACAAAGTGACTTTTCACTTTTCTCATTTTCTATTACCTGGATGTCTTTCTTGTGAACTGCCCCTTTGTTCTCTACATGTTTTCAATCAGATGATTCTTGGCAAAATCTATTTTCTTAGGGTTTGTGTGTTAAATCACAATGATAGATGTTCTGGGCAAACTATTACTAAAACGTAGGACCTTCAATTGTATGTTGAAAATTATCCACTTCCAGGCCGGGCGCGGTGGCTCAAGCCTGTAATCCCAGCACTTTGGGAGGCCGAGGCGGGCGGATCACGAGGTCAGGAGATCGAGACCATCCTGGCTAACATGGTGAAACCCCGTCTCTACTAAAAATACAAAAAACTAGCCGGGCGTGGTGGCGGGCGCCTGTAGTCCCAGCTACTCGGAGGCTGAGGCAGGAGAATGGCCTGAACCTGGGAGGCGGAGCTTGCAGTGAGCCGAGATCGCGCCACTGCACTCCAGCCTGGGTGACACAGCGCGAGACTCCGTCTCAAAAAAAAAAAAAAAAAAAAAAAAAAAAAAAAAAAAAAGAAAATTATCCACTTCCACCCAATGTCACCCTCAAGGTTAAAAGGCATAATTTTAACCCTAACTCCAATCTGTGTCGTCTCTCATTGAGTCTTAAATATGCCAGATTTCATTGTATGTGATTTATAATTTCTTTTTAGCATTCACAGTATATGCATTCTGGACCACCAAAATAAGTTGACCTTTATCTTTCTTCGTTTGCTTTCTCTGGTAGCAATTTTATTTTTCTAGAGTCGTAATTATTATTTTAAATACTGTTTTTACTGTATCTTTTAAATTAACAAATATCAAGATTGACTTGAAAAATTGGGAGGGAGCATGCATTTCTATGAATTTTAACCTATGTATGAATTCCTATAACAACTACCACAGTCAGGAAACAGGCTGTGTGGGTCTATTTCTGGATGCTCTATTCTGTTTTATTGATCTATGTGGCTATTCTTTTGCCAAACCACAATTTGTTGATTAATGTAGTTATATAGCTATTCTTAAAATTGGAAAATATAAGTATTTCTATTTTATTCTTCTTTATAAAATCATTTTGTGTATCCAAGCTCCCATGCCTTTTCATATAAATTCTGGAATCCACTATATAGATCTATAAAAATTCTCACTTGATTTTGATTAATATTGTGTTAAAATCTGTAGAACAATTTAATGAAAAGTGTCATGTCAACATATTGAGTTTTCCAATCCATGAGCAGGATGTGTTTCTATTTATTTAGGCTTTCTTTGAGTTTTTAATCAGTGTTTTGTAGTTATTAGGTTGTTGCAAAAGTAATTGCAGGTGTTGCTATTACTTTCAATGGCAAAACCCACAATTACTTTTGCAGCAACCTAATAGATTTATTCTAAGTATTTTCATTTTTGGAATAATTATAAATGCTTTTTTAATTGGATTGTCCAATTGTTCATTGCTAGTATATAAAAATATATATGATTGAATTTTGTGTATTGAACTTGTAATGTGCAACCTTACTAAATTTACGTAGTAGTTCTAAGAGGTTTTTCTTGATTTTGTAAGATTTTCTACATATTCAAGCATATCATCTATAAATAGAAACAGATTAATTCTCATTTTCCAAATTGCCTTGTGTTTTTGGGCTGGCTAGGGCTTTCAATACAATATTGTAAAAGAGTCATGAAAATGGATAGCCTTGCCTTATTCCCAGTGGGAAAACATTCTTATATCATGAAGCTTGATGTTCGCTGTAGGTTTTATGTAGATGTCCTTTATCAGGTTAAGAAATCTCCCCACTTTTCTCAGTTTAATGTGTATTTTTTATTATGAAAAGATGTGGAATTTTATCAAATGCTTTTTCTGCATCAATCGATACTCATGTTTTTTCTTCTTTTGTCTGTTAATATGTTAAATTACATTGATTGATTTTCAAATATTGAACTAGCCCTAAGTTCCCAAACAAACTTTTCTTGGTCATAGTCATATATTCTTTGTCTTATATTCTTTTTATATGTTTATGAAGTTGGTTTGCTAGCATTTTGTTGATTATTTTTCTGTCTATATTCTGAGGGATATTATTCTGTAGTATTATTCTCTGGTACTGTTTTTGTCTGGTTTTGGTATGAGGCTGATGCTGAATATAGTCTAACCTGGTGAGTATGTAATCTGCTTTTGTTGGGTTGGATATTCTATAATTGTTAACTAGACCTAGTTGTTTAATGGTGCTATTCAGTACTTTTATGTTTTTGCTAGTTTTCTGTGTACATGTTCTATCAATTATTGAAAAAGGAATGTTGACATTTCTAAGTATGTTTGTAGACTTAGATATTTCTCTTTTCAGCTCTATCAGTTTTGGCTTTATATATTTTGAAGCTCTGTTGTTAGGTGTATACACATTTAGAATAATTGTATGTTTTCTTGTAAATTTGTTTTTTTAAAATATTCAATCTCTCAATCACCAGTGATTTTCCTTTTTTATAGTTTACTGTATCTGATACTAACCACACAAACTTTCTTTTGATTAATGTTTGTGTAGTATTTAGTTTTTCATCTTTTAAATTTAACCTCCTAATAAAATTATATTTGAAGGAGATTTCTTACAAACAGTATATAGTTGAGTTTTTAAAAAAGTTATTCTGACAACCTGTGTCATTTACTTTGCTTTCTTGGACTATTTATATTTAATAAATTCATTAATATGTTTGAAATTAGGGGAGGCCGAGACAGGCGGATCATAAGGTCAGGAGATCGAGACCATCCTGGCTAACCCGGTGAAACCCCGTCTCTACTAAAAAAATACAAAAAACTAGCCGGGCGTGGTGGCAGGCGCCTATAGTCCCAGCTACTCCGGAGGCTGAGGCAGGAGAATGGCGTGAACCCGGGAGGCGGAGCTTGCAGTGAGCTGAGATATGGCCACTGCACTCCAGCCTGGGCGACAGAGCGAGACTCCGTCTCAAAATAAATAAATAAATAAATAAAATAAATTGAAATTAGGTCTACTGTTTTATTCTTTGTTTTCTTTTTATTCTCTATTTTCTGTCCGTTTCTTCTTCACTGCTTTATTTGGATTATTTAACTATTTTTTATTATTCTAATTTATGTATTGAGTTTTTGGCTATGTCACTTGGTATAGTTTTTAAAAACAGTTTCTTTGTAGTTTATAATAATACATATTTAACTTGTCACTGTCTACCTAGAATTAATATTTTACCTACTGAAGGAGTGTAGAAAACTCCCACAGGTTTTCTTTTAACCTTCCGTGTTTATGTTGCAGTTGTCAAATGGGTTAGTTCTACTTACTTTGAAAATCTTATTAACACAGCGTTTTTTGAAACTTTTTTTTGCTTTTGAAAATCCTGTCAAGACAATGTTTTCTGAAATTATTTTGCTTTGACTGGTGTACATATTTGGAAGAACTTAGAGGAGAAGAATAATCTAATATGTTTATCCAGCTTTTACAATTTCTGTTACATTTCTCTTATTCCAAATGTTCTAAGTTTTCCTTTAATATCAAGTCCCTTTTGCATGAGAAATTTCCTTTGACATTTTTTTTGGAGCAGATATTTGGTGATAAATTCTTATTTTTCCTCTATCTTAGAATTTCTTTATTTTTCCTTCATTTATGAAGGATAATTTTTACTGGATATAGAGTTCTGGGGTAACAGTTCTTTCCTTTCAGCACTTTGAAAATGTTATTTCACTTTATTTCACTTCTATGGTTTCTGATAACAAATCCAGTCATTCAAATTATTACATCCTGTAAGTAATGTATTATTTTTCTCTGGTTGCCTTCAGAACTTTGTCTTTGTCTTTAGTGTTCAATAGTTTGATTATAATATATTCGGACATTGATTTCTTTACATGTATACTGTTAGGACTTTACTAAGCTTCTAGAATGTATAACTACATGACTGTTGCCAAATTTGGGAAGTTTTCAGCCACTATTTCTTTAAATATTTTTTATGCCTCTTGTTGTTTTTCCTCTCTTTCTGGGACTCTGATGACTTAGACCTTTTGGAATTGTTCCAGAGGTCCCTAAGTCTTTGCTCATTTCTTTATAATCTTTTAAAATTTGTCTTTGTTGTTTATGATTATTTTTATTTACCTATTTTTAAGTTTACCTATTATATTTTGTCATCTCCATTCTGCTGTTGATCTCATCTAGTAAACATTTTTTATGTTATTGATACTTTATACAATTTTTATTGTTTTTCCTTGTGTCTTCTATTTCTTTGATGAGACTCCTCATTCATTTTAAGAGTGTTCCCTCCATGCATGCACAGCTCTTAAGTCAACCCAGGAATGCCTGTATGTTTTTATGAGTTTGACTTCTGATCTTCCCTTTCACCTTGACCTCCCCAATACCTCTGGCTCCTGCAGGCCTTACTTACTGGCCCTCTGTACAGAAAACTAGGGGTTAAATTCCCTTTGTCTGACATGATATTCTTGTGACTGGGTCTGCATATACTGCCAAAATTGTAGAAAGACAGAGAAAGAAAAAAGCAATGGGGATTAACTTCATGCTCTTGGGACTACTTTATTCATAGAGAGGGATTCTTCTTCAGATTTTTAGGTACCTCCCTGGCCACTACCACCACAATAGTATTGCCTGGGGGCTAAGGCAAGAGAGAAGGGAAAAATAATGATTAAAAAGTAAGGATTTTCCCCTCTCTCTGTGATCTGTGGGATTCCTCTCTCCCACAATTTCTTTAGAAAGAAAGGGATCTTCTTTTATTATTATTATTATCCCTTAAGTTCTAGGGTACATGTGCACAACATGCAAGTTTGTTACATGTGCATACATGTGCCATGTTGGTGTGCTGCACCCATTAACTCATCATTTACATCAGGCATATCTCCTAATGCTATCCCTCCCCATTCCCCCCTCCCCACATAGGCCCCGGTGTGTGATGTTCCCCTTCCTGTGTCTAAGTGATCTCATTGTTCAATTCCCACCTATGAGTGAAAACATGTGGTGTTTGGTTTTCTGTTCTTGCGATAGTTTGCTGAGAATGATGGTTTTCCGCCGCATCCATGTCCCTACAAAGGACACGAACTCATCCTTTTTTATGGCTGTGTAGTATTCCATGTTGTATATGTGCCACATTTTCTTAATCCAGTCTGTCACTGATGGACATTTGAGTTGATTCCAAGTCTTTGCTATCGTGAATAGTGCCGCAATAAACATACATGTGCATGTGTCTTTATAGCAGCTTGATTTATAATCCTTTGGGTATATACCCAGTAATGGGATGAATGGGTCAAATGGTATTTCTAGTTCTAGATCCTTAAGGAGTTGCCACACTGTTTTCCACAATGGTTGAACTAGTTTACAGTCCCACCAACAGTGTAAAAGTGTTCCTATTTCTCCACATCCTCTCCAGCAACTGTTGTTTCCTGATACAGTGAACAGACATATGAAAAAATGTTCATCATCACTCGCCATCAGAGAAATGCAAATCAAAACCACAATGAGATAGCATCTCACACCAGTTAGAATGACAATCATTAAGAAAGGGATCTTCTTGAAGCTTTGTGCTCTTTACTCATGTGTACTTCTGGATTTAGAACTTCCCTTGAGCCTATGTCAAGTGATACTGGAAGGGAAAAATGGAAAATTCACCACTGGTTTGGTGCAACTTCAAATTCTGGGCTCTTTCTCCAATCTTCCTGCTAAAATTTACTTTTCGGCATCTTCATATAGTTGCATCAACATTTATACCTGCATTAAGTGGGAGAGACAGAAGTGTGCTTACTCTATCTTCCCTAGCACTGCAACCTTTCTCAAGTACCCTTAACCTACAACTTACCGCACAGATTTTGGGATTTAAGTTGTACTCTAATAGTTGTTTGAACTTTATAAGTAGATTCATACCTTTATTAGTAAATTTCACATGTACAATCTCATTTTATCCTCACACATCTATCAGTTTGTATAAATACAGGAACTAAGTCTCAAAGAGTCTGTGCTCACACTGGTTAACATTTAGCAGAGAAATGCATAGAAATCTATTCTCCCAGTTTCAAAGAGAAGTGGAATCGGAGTAAAGGGAATACAATTCATCTTTCCTTTTCTCCACCTTCCTTTGGCCTCTTTCTTTTACCTAACATAGCCTCCCTCACATCTCTATAGTCAAAGATCTATTCATTCTTCACTACTTGTACAGAACTGTTCTGGCAATTATCACTTGGATTTAGAAATGATGACTAAATTGCCAGTTCTATGGGAAGGTTAATGTACCAAACTTTCTCAGTTACACTTAGCTGTATGCACTAATAAATTTAATAGTTACTATATTTCAAATGCTTTGCTAGGGGCAGTGAATAAAACAAGAGTAAGATTGATCCCCGAATTTAATGAGCTCTCAGTCTAACAAAAAAGACAAATGTATTAGTCTGTTCTCAACTACTGTAAATAAATACCTGAGATAGGGTAATTTATAAAGAAAAGGTCATGGTTCCACAGTTTGTATAAGAGGCATGCTGGGGAGGCTTTAGGTAACTTACAATCACGGCAGAAGGTGAATGGAATGCAGGCACCTCTTACATGGATGGAGCAGGAGGAAGAGAAAGAGGAGGGAGGTGTTACACACTTCTAAATGACCAAATCTCATGAGAACTCTGTCACAAGTACAGCATCAGAGGGGGAAATTCGCCCCCATGATCCAATCACGTCCCACCAGGTCCCACCTCCAACACTGGGGATTACAATTCGACATGACATTTGGGTAGGGACACAAATCCAAACCATATCAACAAAGCATGTTGACAACTGTTGGCAAATATTTATTGCCTACTGACTATGTGGAATGCACTGTATTAGTGCACTGTATTCATAGATTAGTAAATCTATAAAGTAGTAAGATTATTATACCCAACTGAAAAATGAAGAAAAAAAACTCCTAGAATTTAAGTAAGTTACTCAAAGTCACATCATATGGTAAGTGGTGATGCCAGGATTTGAGCCCAGGCAGTCTGACACTAGAGTTCAGATGCCTAAGCATTAAGTGATTAAAACTCAGATTGCCTAATGATACATGGATTTATCGCCACTACTACTTCTTTGAGATTAAGAAAACTTCATTTTTTTCTTCAAGCAGATTCATCTTGATATTTGGCAGAGAAGTCATTAGTAGCCCCTTAAAGAAGACTTAACTTGTTCAAAACTGAGCTTCCCTCCCACCTGTTTCTTCTGTTGTCTTTCTCATCTCATTTACTAGCAACACTATTCTTCCAGTTGCTCAGAACAAAAATTTTAGTGTGATCCTAGTCTTCTCTGTGTCTCTCACATCTCACTTCCAGTATCAGCCTATCCTATTAGGTTGGTGCAAATGTAATTGTAGTTTTTGCCATTACTTTCTCTCTTTTTTTTTTTTTTGAGACGGAGTCTCGCCCTGTCGCCCAGGCTGGAGGGCAGTGGCCGGATCTCAGCTCACTGCAAGCTCCACCTCCCGGGTTTATGCCATTCTCCTGCCTCAGCCTCCCGAGTAGCTGGGACTACAGGCGCCGCCACCACGCCCGGCTAGTTTTTCTGTATTTTTTAGTAGAGACGGGGTTTCACCGTGTTAGCCAGGATGGTCTCGATCTCCTGACCTCGTGATCCACCCGTCTCGGCCTCCCAAAGTGCTGGGATTACAGGCTTGAGCCACCACGCCCGGCCTGCCATTACTTTCAATAGTAAATAACGCAATTACGTTTGCACAAACCTGCTATTACCTATACATTTAAACTATGTCCAGAGTTTTTACTATGTGCATTAAACTCATGACCAGTTCACAGGGCTCACTAGCTTCATTACTTTTCTGGTCTTTTGTCCAAAGTCACCTCAGCAAGGTTTGTCTTGGCCACTCAGAATAAAATTTCAACCTCTTCCCCAACCCTGCATGGCTTTAATTTCCTTTTCTCTAACTTTCCCCTTTAGTGATGATCACCACCTAAACCACTACCTATTACGTTTGTTTATCTTGTTACTGTCTCTCTTTCTCCTCAGTGGATCACAGAGTCCATGAAGACAATGATCTGTCTTCTCAGCAGCTAGAAAACAACCAGCCCACATGAATTTTATTTATGCCCTCACCCAAAAATATTTTATAATTTAGGATTTAATGCAATGCTGCTCATAGTAAGTATTCAATAAAAATGGAAAAAATTCTTAGATGAACTGATGACCAAAGATGAACATTGTATAGAACACTTTAAATCGATTTTTCTGTATAGAAAGATAGTTGCCTTTGCTTTAGAGGTTAAGTAAGTACAGGATTCTGCTCATCACCTTTGTTAGTTTAGCACTATTGGCCAAATGACCACCCTGACTTAGTCTAGGCCAAAACTTAGAAATGCACCAGATATTTTTATCAAAGTGACCCAAAAAATAGAGAAAAAATATAGAACCTAAACTATGGATGCATGAATAAAGGAAATATTCAGATTCTAAATTTGATTGTATTGTTAGGATATAATTTGAGATTTTCATCCCTTTAGCAGCTGACTGAGTCTAACACAGTAGCAAATACAGTAAATTTCTGTATTAATCTGGAAAATTTTAGATTTAATTGGCAGAAACCTAATTTAAATTGATTTAAAGAAAAAACTGAGGAGAGAGGGACTTATTGGCTCAAAAAATTGGGAAGCTAGAGAGTATAATTGATTTTAGGCATGCTGAATTTAAAGACATTAAGTGATTAGATTGACATACACACACCCCCACCCTCTCACCCTTTTCTCTCTTTTCATCTTTGCTCTGCTTTCTGCTGGATTGGTGATCTTCTTAGGCAACTTGTATCTGTGTAATGGTAGAAATAACCACTCACAACTCCAGGGTTACATCTAGTAGTTTCTGAAATCTGATGAAACAGAACTTATTTTCCCTGTAATTGTCCCAAAAGTCTTGCAATGACTTCTGACTGTCTCATCTTGGCAATAATTGATTTATCTGTAAGTGATGAATACAGTATTTTTATTATTGTTATTGCTGCATCAAGATCTATGTGTTATTGTTTTTTGTTTTTAAAATATTGTATCTTAGCAAATGGATAAGGACCTGCATTTTAGGAAAACTATGATCTGGTTGAAGCCAAATAGAATGTCAAGCTTCATTCTAGTAACCTCTGGGTCAATGTTCTCTGTAATTCCAAGCAAATATATCCAAACTATTTAATTTAAAGACCTCTAAGTAAGGTCACTTTAGAGAGTTAAATCACAAAAAGTACTATGACTTTTGCGAATTCATGTCTACCTTAATTCCTGGAAATCCCCAGTTTACTTTTGGTAAATAACATTTACCTGTAAAGCAATTTGACATTGAAAATTTCCCGCTACAAATTATGGTGGTCATTAATGCTATTTATAGCCTGGTAGGATTGTACTTAATGACCTCTTTGTGGGAGCACGGGGCCTTCTGAGGAGTTTTAGCCAATAAATTGTGAGCAGAAGTGATATGTGTCATTTCCAAGCAGATAATATAATTGCCTCCAGAGCCTTCTTTCCCTCTGTATTTGGTAACTAGCAATGCTTGAGGTGTTAGCTGTGGCTGCCGTGTCATTCTGGGTGCCTAAGTAATAAGAGACCAGCTGATCTGTGGTCACAGCTAAGTCCCAGCTGACCTCCTCTGATTGTTTTGTATTATGAACAAGAAATATACTTTTGTTGCTTATGTCACTCACATTTTGGTCTTGTTTGTTGCCACAGCATAATTGGCGTAACCTGGTACATATATGTGATCTTATGAGATTCTTTTATGTTACATGATTTTAAAAACAAGTCTCTGATGTGGGTGGCTCAAGTTTAATTGTTCTTCCCTCTTTCATAGTTAATAAAACTAAATTTCAGAAAAGCTACATACGTTGCCTTAGGTACACAGAATTAATAAGTGAGAAAACTGAGAATAAAACATAGAATTACTGACTTCGAGTCTACTACTCTTTTAAAAAGATAAAACTATAAACACAGAAAGAATCTTCTAATGCTTGACAAAAATGTTTTCAATTTAAAAGTTTTCAAAGTTGAACATTATGTGTCATAATGTATATTTGAAAGTACTGTGATTCATGACAATATTTTGTGTTATCCCACATCTATGATCACTGGCCTTGTTCTTTTATTTTATCAGAGCAGCCATGAGATAGAGAATATAGGAACCTGAATAAAAGTTACTTTTGAAAGTACATGCTTTGAACTAAAGGTTATGTTTTATTTGCATAAACTTTTAAAAAATATTTATTCTTGCAAAGTAGAGCCTTGAAACACTAACCGTGTTTTCATAATAAATCCCTATGACAGTCCTATGTTGTGAAGCTTCATTCTCTTAAATGTAGAGATTATACATCAATTCATCTCTTTCAGGAAAATTTCCTTCAGAGATTTCTCAAAGCTAGAAAGTCAAAATGGCTGACATGAAGATAAAATGGTTAAAAATCAACAACAACAACCACACACACACACACACACACACACACACACAACCCCATACCTAATGTCTAGGATTTCAAGTCTGAACAGAACTGAAAAAGTTTTCAAACCTGGATCTTTCAGTAATCCTTGTTTTGGAAAGCCTACACCCTGTAAAACTATTCTAGAGAAATGATTAACCACACAATGAACCTGTGAGACAGCAGATGCTTGGCTCCCTTTTCCCTCCCTTCTTACCTCCTCATCAAACATATTTGTTGAGTACATATTTATCTACTTAAAAAAAGAGAGAGAAAACCCTGTTACCTCCCTTCTAACAGGAAGTAGCAGGACTTCTCCTCACAGGCTATAAAAATATTGACAGTAGATAATGGGCCTGTATAAGATACTGGTGGGAAGTGAGTTAATAATCACAGGATCGAACTGCAGGGAGCTTCAGATGCTGCCTAAGACCAGAAAGGCAATGAATACTGTTTTTGTTAATAACTAGCTGGTGACAGAAAGCTCTTTCAATCTTGCCTTCCTGGAACTGGAAAATACAATACCAGAGAGATATATAGTAATAAGATATACCTATCTTATCTACATCCATGAAGTAATTTTCCACCAATGTAAGAAAGAATTAAGCATACGGTCTATTAGGGAAAAAAGGCCAACTCATAAATTTTTCTAAATTAAAATGTGGTTAGCAGTAATTAAAAATATTACTTTTAGGTTGAAGGAGGATGAAACTATCTTTTTGACAAATCCTGCAAGAAAATGGAAACTAATATAGACAAACAGTATTACCTAATTTAATAAAATGTCTAAGGAATCTTCTGTTTTTCAAATGTTACTATAGCTCAATATTCTTATAAGCCTTAGGTGTTAGAACATTTCAGAAACCCAAGACATTTTCATATAGCCTAATATATCCAGATGATTAAAGTACCAGAGAGTTCTTTCAGGGAGCACTAGGAATGTTCTACAACATAGACTAGTTATATCTACATTACCTCAGAAAATAAATGTTCAAAGGAGACAACCACACTCTGAAAATAACAGTTTTATCCTCCTGAAGCATAAATCTTTACTGCCCTTCAGTATAAACCAAACTGAAAAGATATGATCCATCATTTTCTGTAATGATTAACCCCCTATTTGCCAGCTGTCCTGGAAGTACTTCTAGATTTCAGGAGACATTAAGTAACCTCAAGTTGTACAGGTGCAAATCCCTCGTGCAAGTTTTGCACTAGCAATCTCTCTCTCTCTTACTCTGTCTCTCTCTTTCATCTTTCTTTCTCTTATTTCTAGAAGTGTTATTATTTTAACCAGATGTCTTATTCATTTAATTTATGGGGTAAATGTTGAAATTATTTAAAGCATCTGCTGTTTGTGAAACATATAATAATGGCAAAATCTACAGTTGAAGATGAATTAGTTTACTGTTGAAAAATTCAGGAGGATCCAGTGGAAGGATCAATTACCTCACTAAACTTCAGGGCACAGTTCTGAATGGTTTATTTCATTTCCCCTATTGTTCTTTGTAAGTATCCTGCAAACCAGTTTAAAGCATGTTAGACAAAAATTATTCCCACTGATAAGAGACAGCCTCTTTGAGAGAATTTTGTTTATCCTGTAGATGAAAATAAACTGAAAAGGGTACATGATGGAAAGAAACAGAAAAAAACTGAATATTGTTTTTAGAGAGGAATGATCTTGAAATGTTTATTGCTTAGTGGTTATTTGTTGCTGAAAGCAGTAGCACTTCCTTCAGATTGCAGTCAAGGTGAACTCCAATAAGGTATTCCTTGAAGACACTGGAGTCCTCTAGGCTGGAGCAGGGATACTCTGTGGAAAGGCGTGTCGATGAGCTCTGATGCTAATGATAACGGGGGTATTAAATGAAGGTTACTATAGCAGGGTGCCTGCCCCAGGGAGGAATTCTGACCGCAAAGAAATAGAGATCTCTGACTCTTGATCAAACAGATGGGCTGATGCTGACCTGCATCAATGATCTCGAGTTGATTAACCGAGATTAGGAGGCGAAAGTCGACAGCACAGCCACCAAAACACTGCTGGGTGTCTCTGTCAGGAGAGAGAGGGGAGGGAAGAAAGAATAAGGGAGAAAAAAACCTTCAGTTCACACTAACAGGAGATCCAGTTTCCCTAGCTCTCTGATGCCCACCTGCACCTCCCTGCCTCTGCTGTGTTCCCTGTCCAAGATGAAGAACTGATGCCTGCGCTGCTCCTACAGGAAGCACTGCAGAGTTTTCAAAAGTACAAGGCATTAATTTGTACCAGCGCCTGCCTGGGCTGCTAACAAAAAGTGCTGTTGCCTTGCTCACCATGCAGTGAAGTGGCTGCTCAGGTCTTGTCTTGACTTGCATGCTAGAGGCAAACCAGAAGGACAGACCCAAAGAATGGGGACCAGTGAGGTTAGGGTGTTGGTAAAGGAACAAATATATGAAATAAAACCACTGCCTAAGGAGGGCCAGTCCTGGGAAATAAAGGTCAAGGGAATGGGGGAAGAAAAGGTGGCAATTGGACCAAGAGATGTCAGAAGGACTGGGGGGAAATGATAGGAAAGTGGAAACTTCTAGAAAAGAATGAATGAAAAGCATGTGGGAACTCACGAAAGGGAAGATGGTGCTGGAAGGAATAATGTGTTAGAAAATGCAGCCAGGCGACACAGGTAGTGAGAAAGTGCAAGGGGAAGAGAGGCTAGAATTGTGCTTCTGCCTTCTGGGGATCTTGCAGGGTAACCCCTTGAGTCACATTCAGCCACGGCAGTGCAGGCAGTGCACTGTAAGGCAGCACAGGGCCAGAGAAGAAAGTAACTTCCCAAGACTGACCTGAGGGCATCAGCCTGTCCAACTAAATCCTGGAAAGGCATACTGAGGTTTCTGATAACCCTGATGCAACGGTGGATAAGACTTTGCCCTGACTCTGGAAATGTGCTTTTAGAAAAGTGTCAGTTGTTAGAAGGACCCGTGGAGTGCAGTGGACGGAGTATTTCATTCTGTCTAGGGGTTTCAGAGATTAGGCAAAAAGTTAAAGAAGGGAAGGGAAAACCTGTTAGAAAGACTTTATAGTTTTTAGGACAGAAAGAAGTCCCAATGTTGGCTGTAATCAGTTTAAAGCGTCTGATCTAAAGAGAAAGAAAGACAAGGAATTCTGGGGCCAGGCAGAACACACACAGGCCTAAGTGACCTTGAATCTCACCTATCTCTTCCATGGGCATTATCTGCCTGTCACTGGGCTAGTGGCAAACTCAAATTAGACATGGACTCCTGCCTTCAAGGGGCTGGTGCTTAAAAACAAATCTGAAATTCCTGTGGGATGTGAGAGAACTTTGTGTGGGGTTCCAGGAGGAAAAAAAAGCTTCACCAGACCTTGAAGTGTTGGGGAGCAACCGAGAAGGAGGTGATCTCAGAGGTGAAAGAGTTTTGAGGACAACCCTTAGCCCACAAGATGAATTATTTTCTTTATTTCTCAGCAGTGTGAGGATGAGGAGGCTCCCCCAAGAAGGACCTTCATATAAAATGCCAGGTACCTGGAAAAGTGCTCCGGAGAGTCTCCCAAATGGACCTTACCAAATTACTCCTCTCCTTCCACAAGCCCGGAGAAGGCTCAGGCTCCCTCACTAATATAGTCTTTGACTGAATAACCATGCCTGTCCCCATCTCTCTAGTACTTGGGCCAACTGGCTAATGTAGGGTGCAGCACCTATGAGAAAACATTAAACCAAAGCCAATACCCTTGGTCTGGGTAAATCTACACCTCTCTGTAGCAAAATGGAGAAGGTGGAGGTAAAAGAAGAGATGTTGAACAAAATGTTGGGAAAGTAGCCTTCTTGCCTACAATGAACACATTTAAGATCATTTTCAGAGAAAGCAGAAAAGGTCTACATGATAGCTTCACACTCCTTTTCTAGAAATAGGAGCCATGTAGATGCCCGAAAATAGTGAGGAATGTTTGGCCAGGTGAGTCATCTGGTACCACAAGGCAGGACATGTTAAGAAGCAATCTGGGCAGGGCATGGTGGCTCACGCCTGTAATCCTAGCACTTTGGGAGGCCAAGGTGGATCATAAGGTCAGGAGTTTGAGACCAGCATGGCCAACACGGTGAAACCCCATCTACTAAAAATACAAAAATTAGCCAGGCATGGTGACGGGCACCTGTAATCCCAGCTACTTGGGAGGCTGAGGCAGGAGAATCACTTGAACCTAGGCGGCGGAGGTTGCAGTGAGCCGAGATCATGCCACTGCACTCCAGCATGGGTGTCAGAGTGAGACTTCATCTTCCCCATACCCCTTCAAACAAGCAATCTGGGTTTAGGTTGTGGTAAAAAGTGCTCTGACCTAAATCCCTAGGAGCTGTCCTGGTGTGCAGGTGGGGAGAGGGAGCAATAGGAGCTAAGTAACCTGTGGAAAAATATCTAGATAGCACTGCAAGCACAAAGTTTATCCCTTGATCCTAACATGTGACCTTTGTGGCGGCTTTTGAACTTTCCTTTTTTGATTAGGAATGTATTCTGCTTTTCAAGTCGTCTCAACTCCTCACTTCACTCTTTGAGGGGTTGAATACTTCTAAGTCACAAGTCATACAAAAGAAATTGCCTTAAACCAATGAATCTGGAGGCATTATAAAATGGAGTACTTGACTTGTGACAGGTAAATATCAGAATTTTTCAAAACAGAGAAATATTTTTTAGACATTGCACCACTCAGGACAGTGGTATTTCCTGTCAGGAAGCTTTAGGGGAAAAAGCCAACAGCTCCAATGACCAGGTGAATAAAACATGTATGTTATCACTGAATGAATCCACAGCTACAAATGTAACAGGTACATTTACTTCTCCTTTCAGTAAGAATTATAGTCTTGTTTTCCCTGCCATTTTTGCAAGCATAGATGAGGCAACAATTTGGGGAAATACCTGCTTTCAGGCCATTACTCTTCAGGACACATTTTCATATAACACTCTTTAGCCTCATTTCCTGACTTCATACTGTTTTGTGTTTGGCATTCGGATGGATTTTTCTAGATAAAAGTGGAAATGAATGTCAATATGGAATAAATGGCAATCATGTCCAGTATCAGTCACATCAGAGGAGCAAAGCTGGCATTCTAAATGAAAATTACTCTCTCCGGTAAGGCTGTTAAATCTATCATGTGGAAATGGAGCCTGCTCCATAACCATCTCCAAAGAATTATCTTACTCTGGAGCAAATGTAAAACAGAAGAATTCAGAGATCTCTACCACTTCCACATTTGACAAGAACTGGAGAAACAAGTATAAGCTGGCTGATTCAAAATATGAACCCAAGGCAGGTGAAATGTGGTGAAAAAAAACACTGACCCTAGGCTGAGAAAAGACCTGAGTTTCTGTGACCATGAAGCCACTGAGACTATGTTACCTTCTATAAGATATTCAAATCTCTCTCAGAATCTCATTTTTTTTTTCTGGTATGAAATTATGAGTACACCCTAGCAACCTCATAAAAAACAAATAAAGGTATTCTCTGAGGTCAAAAGTGGTTGATTTAAAGATTAGTTGTATGGTTTCAGGTAATTCAAAATCTCTACTATTTTTGAGGGTAACAAAGAAGGTTATGCACAGGATACACCTGGAATAGTGAGTGAAATAATGTGACGGCAAATATAAGGCAACAATGCTGTGGTTCATTTGTAGCGATAATGCTACCCTTATCTAGGAGATGAAGCTTTTTTTTCTACATTTGTTCTGATATTTCAACTGTTCTAAGTCCTTTTTTTCTTTATTTTTCTTTCTTTTTTTTTTCTTTTCTTTTCTTTTCTTTTTTTTTTTTTTTTTCTGAGACAGAGTTTCACTCTTGTTGCCCAGGCTGGAATGCAATGGCACAATCTCAGCTCACCACAATCTCCACCTCTCAAGTTCAGGTGATTCTCCTTCCTTAGCCTCCGGAGTAGCTGGGATTACAGGCATGTACCACCACCCCTGGCTAATTTTTTTTTTTTTTTTTTTTTTTTTTGTATTTTTAGTAGAGACGGGGTTTCACCACGTCCAGACTGGTCTTGAACTCCTGATCTCAAGCGATCCGCCTGCCTTGTCCCCGCAAAGTGCTGGGATTATAGGCGTGGGCCACTGTGCTCCACCCATGTTCTGAGTCCTTTAAGGGAAGGAGCTCTATTTTATTCTTTGGCATCTCCTAGGGTGGTTAACTCCTCTGATATAGACTGGTGTTCAGTAAGTGCCCATTCATTGATGAAAAGAAGAGGGATGTAGGTTATATGAGACAGTGAGGAAGAGTTTGAAAGAAATAAAAGAATTAGTCACCAAAGAAAGTTACACTGTTTCCTGGGCTCATTGCCTTTCTACATCATGAAAGTGTTTTTCTCTGTATTCTCTGATTACCATTACCAGCACAACAGAACAGCTATTTGTTCAGTCAGTTGATAGGTGGCTAACATTTCCATCAAATTTGATGACCCTTTAAATTCAGGCTAGAGTTAGTACAGAGTGATATGACTTGGTCCACCTACCTTAAATCAAGGGCTTCCTGACAATCTTCCCACATCCTTCTATTTCTTTTAGAGTTTGTTTGGCCTGAGCAAATTCTTACTCCCTGCTTTTCATAAACACTCACTGATTATCATTTTGGCTTCTCCCACAGAGTCACTTATGTTGGACAGTCAGAGGGTGAATGTCTTGTACCTCCTGGATTGATGCCCTTATGCCTCCAAAGGCAGCTTAGGCCTGGATCACATTGTCCCAGGCCAAACAGCCTGAAAGCCACAAAGTCAAGTCATGGTATCCAAGAAGCTATGTTGCCTGCTTCTCTTTTTCTGGAAGCAAAACATAACAAAAAAATACCAAATACTGTAAAAGGAGGTAAGGGGGAATTATTAGCTAGTTTCCATTTTCATAGACAAGCTCAAGAAGGTATCTGATAGAAACTCCCTTACATTAGTGTCTCAGGGATCCTCTGCTCTACTAGTATCTGAATCGCCTGGAGAACCCTGTATGCAGATTCCCGGGATTTTTCCTTGACTGACTGAATCAACATCTCTTGGGTTGGAAGAAAACTTAAAGAAAATAAATAATCCTGTACATTTCTGCTAGCTTGTTTCCAGAGGCAGATGCGTTATTGAAAATAAAAAGAACTGGCCTCCCATTTTCCTGGTCAACTGGTGGCCCAGTGATTTCAGATCTCTCCTAGTTTTGTGGCCCCTAAGGTACAAAGAATGATGCCTACTCCTCCCTCCAATGCTACTTCCCCCCTGCCCCAGATCATTAATGATCCTTTCCAATCCTAGCCCCTCCCTTACCAGCACCCCATCTTTAAGAGTTTGTAGCGACAGGAAGGTGGGAGGGATTATGGGGAACTGTATCTAGAAATGACAAACAAGTGGCCAGTGGTCCAAAAGAGTAATGACATCTCTTGGCTTGAGAAATCCCAAAACCTCGAATCCTAGCTCACACCTTCTTCATCAACCTAACAGTAGCTAGGCCCTGCAGCTGTGGTGAACCTGCCCGACATCCAAACAGCGTTTGCCTGATCATGTCTCTTAACTCACTAATCAGAATTGTTGAAAACAATAGTGAAAAATACTTATATTGAAGAGCACCTTGTTTTTCAGCTCAAAGGAGGAGCCTTCTGGTTTGGCTGGGGAAACTTATGAACTTGCAGAATGGGCCTGGCCTACGTATAGATTAGGCAGCGAATGCCTAATTTGTTTGTCTGGGACCAGAGAAAGCAGAGCTGAAAAGGCAGAGGCACCCTGAGAAGAGAAAGGCCTACAGTCTTTGTATTGAATGCTTAACTTTTCTTGAGGAGCCAAGGAAAGAAGAGTCAGGCACCCGCCCGTGAATTGACACGTGGAAGACAATGCCTATACGTCGGCTTCTCGTTTAAACTGAGAATTTTACCAGTATTAAAAAAAAAAAAAAAGTCTTTAGAATAACAGAGTGAGTGAAGAAATGCACCTCTGGGTAGAAAAGAGAAGCAGATCTTCAAATACCGGCGCTGGGCCGGGCGGTTGCATGGGTTCAGGGAGCGCGTTTGAATCTCCGCTTGCGCAGGAGAATGCGCTTGCTTTCTAGTCCTGGTTCACTGCTTCAGGTGCCTCAGCCCCCAGCCCAACTTTTCCTGAACAACCCCACAGCTCTCCCGCCGCCTCCTCTGCCGCCTCCAGCTTCCCCTCCCCTTGGCATTGCTTGGCTTTAACTTTGCGCAGCTTCTTTGCGTGCTGGGCTGGTTGCTGGGAGGTGCAGTGGGCAGTGGCGGCTCCCGCTGCGCAGCTGGGGGAGGAGAGGGGCCCCGGCCGAGTGCGGGAGGCGGCGAGAGATGCTCGCTACTGTGAGCTCTGCCAGTGGGGGGCCGAGGAAGGCTGTCGACGAGGAGGAGGCCGAGGTTGAGGAGGCCAGGGAGGGGTGATGATGGTGTTAAATGTGGCCGCGCAGCTCCCCGGGGAGCTGCCTGAAAGGAGAGTGCGCTCACCAGCTGACAGCGCGTGCTCCGCTCCAGACGCTCCGCACCGCGGCCAGGAGCCTCTGCCAGCCCCTCTATTGTCAACCGTTCTCTAATTAAGAAACACTCACATTACGGCAAACCACCCCCACGCTTCTTGGTTCCTGTCCTTTTCTTTATATTCCTCCGACTTCTCTCCTCCCCTGCCTCTCCCCTGCTTCCAAGCATTTAACCCATTCTCCTCTCAGTTTCCCCTTTCTCCTTAGCGGCCTAGTAGGAGAAGGGGAGGAACCTTAGTTGTCGGCGTCTGGGACTCTGCCTGGCGTAGAGGAGAGGGCGGTTAGTGAATGTAGAGTCAACAACATCGAGAAAAACTTGTGCCTTTATTGTATCCTTCTCCCTCCATCTCCTAACCCTTCTCACAAAAATAACTGCAAGCAATTCAACTACGATTGGTTATCTGTAAGGCTCACCAGCGCTTGCTGGTTATTCTAGATTGCAACTGACAAGTCTAGATTATAACTGATAAGCGCATCTACTACTTTTACTTTCCGATTCTAATTCGGGTTTGAAACTGGCAAGACGAATTTGATATTATTTTTTCTTGAATTTTCAAATGAGCAAAGGAGAGAAATATTACAAGCTATCTTTTGATAAAAGACCTCTTACTTGGTTCAAGCACTCTACTTAGTCTGTTCAAATACTCTAAAATCAATAGAAAGGCCTTATGAAAATATTAGTCATTCATTGGTTAAGATTAAGGAAATTAACCTCCCCCTTTTTTTTCTGGTCAAGTTGGACCCCCAGTTAGCAATGTCCCATAGAAATCGTGTTTAAACTTGTCTGTTGCCAAAAATGATCTTCCTTCAGCTCTCCGTGAAATCAAATAAGTTTCCCAAAGTGTGGCGAGCCAAAACCCTGAACAAATAAAAGTGCTGGTGGAGTGGGAGGCAAAGACAGAATATAACGCAAGCTGCTTAAAATATATAAAACTCTAGAAAGCACCAGCGGTGTCGCAAAGGACTAACCCGATTTATCTATCTTCATTACTTTAAGAAATGCTGCCTCTTTGTTTGTTTGGGTGATATTAAGCATGCTTAACTTGCACACATAGTTGATTCCTTTGCTAGTATCTTGGATACTTGGATCTGACTTTGGAAGGTAGAAGCTAATTGCTAATAATGGAGAGAAAGGAACCAGTCAGCATGGCAGAAGTGGTCTGGCATATGGGGAATGAGCACTCAGAAATACTCAATATTCAAGTTTCCAAAATATTAATGAGATTATAGCAACCTGCAGCTATATGTTACAGCTTGTTAATGGAGTGTAAGAGAGCGAGCTGCCAAACGTTTGTTATGCAAACTCCATAGCAGAACCTTAAAATGGAAATGTGATTGTACATCTCTTTCAAAGAAATGCCAGCATTAAAAAAAGGAAGAAATAGAATGGAGAGAAAAGGGGTTAAAGCTCTCATTTGAACTTTGAGTACTCAATTTACCACAGTGATTTGACTTTCTGTGCATGTCTTAATGGGTTAGTAAAATTTATCCTCCCTTTTCAACCAGTCTGTTATAATATTTCCAATTCTATATTGTTATAAAGACTATCAGTGTAATATTTCTGATATTCCGTTATGGTTGTTTTTCTCTTGAGAAGAAATGTAAAGAATGTCCTTAAATGAAGCTGGGGTTATCTCCAATTCCTGTATAATGCCACTAATATTTAAAAGTGAACATCCACTTATTGTGGCGGTATAACCCGTCCCTGCCAACATTTAGATAGCTGTAGTTCTTATCTATTGATTTCCTCAGAGAAAAAATTATGATAACATTGACCTAGTGGCCAGGAGTACTAAGTTCAGTTCTGGATATTGACACTTTCTAGCTGTGTGATTTTGGGGGCAAATTAGGGACAGCAGTTTCCTCATTTATAAAAGATGTGAAGGAAGATGTTTCTGATGTCCTTTCTGTTTTGCAATTTCTATGAGCTCATGAAAAATATTAACATTGGACAAGGTCTTTCTCCTCTTTCATTGACACAAAAGGAATATAAATCGTTTTGAAAAATGAAACATAGATTTTCTTTGAGGAAAAAAGAAATCACGTTTTCCTTCATCCTGTCCTTTTTCTGAGTCAGATTCACAACAGGTAAAATGAGTCTAGGTCCTCGTCACATGCATGCGAACACACTAAGCACATAACTATAAAAATATGCGTGCTCTCATCCCGCAAGTGTGCTGTATGTCCATACCTGTTGGGTCTGCTTATTGAGAGCGAAATGGAAATGTGTTAGAAGCAATCGCTTGATTTATTCAGCAGCCCGAAGATTCCTGATGTTTATCGTGAGCACGGCAAACTTGGTGGGTGCAAAAGGTTATCTAAGAGACAGGTACATTATTTCTGCCCTGGAAAGTGTCACGAGCCGCCTGCTCGCTTCTTTCAGAGAGCTGGCGGAGGTTCTCTGCATCTCTTGGTCGGCTTCCGCTGAAAGTCACGCATACCCAGGTGGTCAGTAAAAAGCTAGTTCCGCAGTTTCTTACTGGAGACCAGAACCTACGCTCCCTCGCGCATTACTCTTTCTGCAAACCCAGTTTGTGGCGCTTTCCTTTTTCTTTTTGGCGTTCTCCTCTTTTCAAGGTGCTAGGAGGAGAAGAGGATGCAGGAGTGATTATAGTAACCTTCCCTTGCTCTTTTTGGTGCTTCATTTCCCCGCAATTTGTTATCCCAGTGAGGCCACAAAAGATAAAAGACTTGGCTTAAAATCAACGTCTCAAATTCAACGATGTTTACCCAGTGGAATGTTCCCGAATATTTAGTTTAGTAAATAGTCCTACTCTCATGTTTGCCAAATTTATTTTTTTAATTCCACTTTCTTCTCTCTCCGTCTCTCTCTCTCTCCACACACACACACACACACACACACACACACACACACACACACGACTATTAGCTTTTCCAAAACCTATGATCCTGAGACCCAGAATAGGTGTTTCCGTAGTGAGGACACCTGAGGTGAGAGTGACAGAACCGTTTAGTTTCTACAATTGACTCAAAAATGTAGTTGAATATTTTCTACATAGAAGCTAATTCAGAAAGACAAAATAAAGGCAGACATTAGCTTCTACATTGGAAGAAGCAGAATTGTGTGAAAAGAAAAAAGTGAGTGGAGGTCAACAAATTCCCGGGGCAACTACACACTTCTAATTTTTGAATCAATGAATCCAGTTCCTTTTTTCCCCTCAAGTTTTTTTCTGTTATCATCTTTCTCTCTTCAGGTCTTCCTCTCCCAGAAGAAAGAGAGAGACAGAGGCAGAGAGGCAGCGCGCTGCGCTTGACCTACATGAAAAATTTTCAGCTTGAGTAGGTTTTATGAGTGGACATAGCTAACCCTGGTAGAGTTAACTACTCCAGGCTGGGTTCTAGCAAACCTAAAACTCATGGCCTCCCGACCCCTTACAGGAGTTGAGGCTCCTTGCAGTTGTTGGGGCAAGGAGTGAAGAAGGCTGGGAAGATCCTGGCCATGAAAGAGGCAAAACTGTGCTGCTAATTTGGAAAAAGTTTTATCTCACAATTTAATTATTGATCTGAGTTCTTTTCTTTGAAGGGGTTTTAATACTACCTGAAGGCACCAAGTTTACAACATTTTTCTTCAAAACTGTAAGATCGCATAAATGGCATTTAATAGAAGACTTAGCTCAATTCTTCAAAGTCATTCATTTAAAAATTGTTTTCAGTAGTTATACTCATGGAATAAGTGACAAAAAAGTTTCTTTTCACGTTTATTTTAATCATTTGCAAAAGAAAATACATTAAACAATGGCAGTTGGCTTTGCTAAATTAAAATAAAATTATCTCGAATAGCAAACGTAAAAAACGAATCAAGATAAGTAGAAATGTTTAGCAAACAATAATAAATAAGTCTTCTAATATTAACAAGGCAAAATAAAATTGACCAAATGCTTTTGACACTACTAGATTTTTTAAAATTTTTTCATTTTTTAAACAAACATTTGCAAAGAGCTTAAGAGTTATAAGTGGCTGTGTTAAAAACAAAAAAACAACAAAAAAAAACTGGTCTGCAATTGGCAGTTGAGTTTCTCCTGGAGCCACCACCGCAGCAGCGGCTGATAAAGTGCGTGCGCCAAGTTTCCTAAAAGACGCCACTCGCGATCGGATGCACATACTGGGTATGTTTATACAATATATAAACCTTAAAGTTCCCTGTTTTCTAACAATTCCATAGTCAAAAGTTATCCACTTTGGAAGCACTAATTCTGCGTTTCATTGTGCATTTTGGAAAACAACTTCGGAAGACTAAATCTCCCACACTTGAGTGCGCAACACACAAGGATGGATGCCCAGGGCACAAAATAAATTAAACCCCAACCAGTGACAGAGAAGATGCGACGTTTCAGCAGCGTATTGGCAGCAGGGAACTAGAATAATGATGCCATATATGGGTACATACAATTATACTGTATCTATCTACAGGGGGAGCAGAAGGTGGGCAGAAAGGACACGACTTTAACAAAGTTTTCCTCAAACAGTATGGACCCTAGGAAGTTTGGAACAGCCGCGGCATTTGCAAACCATCAAATGTAGCTGCCATCTGAAGCCAAGTCGTTGCTAAACAACGACCGTCGCAGAGCAAAAATTAAAGGGTGCGGGAATCTTTAACCGCGGGGCTTCCCGCGCACTGGGAAAGGGCAGTTTTGTTTCTGTCTCAGTTTTCAGGCTTCTGTCACCTTCCTAACTTGCCTCATCCGAGTCACTGTAATGGGAATGGGGGGAAAATTCCCCGTCGCTTCTGTGGGACCTAGGGGAAGTTTTGCTGTTTTCTTCCTGCACTGGCTGCAAGATGCTCCCGGGGAGCGAAGGAGACAAATTCTTTTGCGCCATCATCGCTGTCAGGGCGCTGTCCTCGAAAGTCGAGAAGTGCAGAGCGTCCAGCTGCACCGAGTACCCTCCCGCAGAGGCCGGGGCTGAGAAGCGAGTTCGACAATTCCCGGGCGGGGTCGGCCGCTGACTCCCTCCGGAAGCCTGCTGAGCCCCAGCTGCGGTCGCGTTGCCCGCGCCCCCTTCATAGGAGGCGGCGGTGCGAAGGTGGTGGTGGTCGCTTTTGCAGGAGACTGGAGGCGGCGGTGGCTGTTCCCCTCCGCTGGGCGTTTGTAGCAGCTCGGACAAGGCATTGATGTAGATCTGGGCCATCTGCAGGGTCTCATATTTGGACAGCTTCTTGTCGTTGTTGAACGACGGGATAACATTGCGGAGCTGGTCGAAGGCGTGGTTCAGCCCATGCATCCTGCGCCGCTCCCTGGCGTTGGCTGCTAGCCGTCTCTGCTTCTGCACCCCATTCACCTGTTTGCTGGAAGGGGCCCGTTGGCGGCTGCAGCCCAGGTCGTCTACCACCACCCCGCCTTTCAGCTTGCACAGCTGTTCCCGCACTTTCACCGGCCCGGGGCTCTTGCTGCTGCTGGCACCGCCGCTGCTCCTCCTTACCAGCTCCCCCCGGCCGTCCGCCTCGTCCCGGGGCGCCGCGGCCTCCGAGGCACCCAGCTCCGGGGAATGTAGCAAATACTGGGCGGCGCGTGCCGTGCAGATGCCCTGCAAAGTGGGAGCCAGCCAGGCGCGTGGGTCGGTGCTGTCCAGGAGGGACAGCTCAGGCGGGTAGACGGGATGCTCTCTCGCCTGCAAAGTTGCAGGTGGCTGTGGCGGCGGCGGCGGTTGCGGGAGATGATGCGGCTGGGGCTGGCGATGGTGGTCTCCCAACTCCTTCACTTGAGCCCACTCTTCTGCGTGCAGCAGGCGGGACATTGCACTGCAAAGGCTCGGAGGCTCAGGATCGGAGGCAGCACTGGCACACCAGCTCAACCAAAAAAAGGTCCTTTCCGGGTCTCTTCTGCAACGTCTTATTTTTTTCCCTCCTCGACCCTCCCCCACCCACTCGGAGATCACACACCAGGTCGCGTGCAACGAAGCTTCTCCGGTTGCTGAAGGCGCTGCGCCCCTTTAAAAAGCGGCACGCGCCACTCAGTCTCCCCCCGCTCCTCTCCCAACCCCCTCCTCGCGCCGGTCGCGTGTCTTCTCAGCCAATGGAGGGCGCGGGCAGTCGCGTGCGAGCAGCCAATCAAAGAGTTTTTACACCCCGAGAAAAGTTGTGTGCAGAGGACTCCCGAGCCTGCTCAGGCTTTTTTTTTTTTTTTTCCTCCTTCTTTTAAATTCGTCAGATTCATATGTTAATTGCAGGGTTGTAATTCGATTCCGGTGTGTGTCACCACCCTGGCGGCTGGGGTGCGGGAGCCGGTGCGGAGCCGGCTCTCAGGCTGGTGCCCGAGAGGACTCGGGTCAGACGTGCGCGACCGCGGGCGGCTCTGGGCGAGGCTGGACGCGCCGGGCGCCCAGAAGGCACTCACATCAAAGAGAAGCCTGCCTGCCCGATGCTGCCCCCAAGCTAGGATCAGCTCCCACTTCTGATGCCCAAGCATTTACGATCTCTCATGTACAATAGGATATTTGTATTTATGTATGCAGGTATTTATAAATCTCTCATACATGTTCATAGATATATAACTGCTACATGACGTCTATCATTTAAGATTGCTGTTGGAATAAACGGGGAAAACCCCACTCGTCTCAGAGTTTGTTTCTTACTTTTACTCCATCTTTTCATTTTTTACTTCACATCTCTTAGTTCGACTTCGTCATGTGATCTTTTTCTTAATGGAAAGTAGAGCTGCGGTGCAGTGATAGTACACCAAATTCCAGGTCCCCCAATTCTCTCTGTCCCCTTTCCCCAGCACCGTGCGGCCAATTAGGATTGTAATCTGCCTAAATCTCTCCGCCGAGTGTAATTTAGGGCCGGAATATTTTACGGTATTATGCAGTTTCAACACACACAGTAGGACCCCTCATTAAATGCCCAGCCAGGGTAGGGTGCTCAAAGTAAAATGAAAGGCGCCTGCATTCCCTGCAGTCCTTAACACTTTCAAGGCACAGAAGCCCCAAGTTACCTACCCTTTTGCCTCGATAGCCCTCTCTTTTCTATGGGCTCGTGGTTTCCTCAGTTTAACCTCCTCCCGCCCATGGGTTTAGTTAGGTGGTGCTTCCCGTTTCCCGCCCCCGCCCTCCGTCCCCTCCGCCCCATACAATCAGGGAGGCCCTTGGCAAGGCGGGGAGGCCAATTCCCAGGTGAACACCCCCCTCCGCTCCCATTAGCCTTGGTCTGGTCTATTCACAGCTAAGAACCAATCAGAAGCTCCTTGGCCCTGGGCGCGCCCCAGCTTGCGCCCAGCGAGCCCTGGCTCTGGCTCCGGGCGTTCTCCTGCACCGCCCTTGGGGCGCGGGAGTGCGATGCAACCAGCTGGTGCTACTGCTGCTTTTACTTTCCCAGTGGCTGTCATCCCGAAAGGAGTCTCATCCTCTAGGCAAGAAGTTAAAAAAGAGCCAAAGAGATAGCTCCCTGGAATATGTCTTTGCAATGTCCAGAGGCAGTTGAATGTTGTTTTCGCAAATATTTGCCGGGGCTTGATCTAACCTGTCATCTAGAACTCCTTGGGCAGTAGATTTTCTGGGACTGGACTGGATATATCCTATAAAGATACAGAATAGTAGAAAAGGGTGCAAAATGATGTTTAAGACACTATTCTTCCCCTGTTTCTTCTTCAACCTCGTCTAATTGCTGGTGTCTAGGAATAGTCCGGGGCCTATCTTACGTGCCAGAAACTTCAGAGCTTTATTCTTGTGTGAACGTTTGGGCTCTGCTGAAGTAAATGTTAAAGACGCATAAAAGCAACAACAACAAAACAAACCTAACCTGAAAACCATCCATGAGAATAAAGAAAAAGAAAAGGCCATCTAGTGTCTTTTTTTGGGAAGAAAATTCTCCATTGGTTTGGTGATTGGACTGGGTGTTATTGCAATCAACTAATAATTCTGTTACTATAAATAGTGCTACCACATAAAATGTACTTCTTGAGAAAATAATTGCTAGTAGCTGTAGATGCTTAAATAGAACTTTCAGAGAGACAATTAACTGTCATCTATATATGTTTGGCAGTGTAAGCAACTAGAGCCTGGTAGTATCAGTTGTCTATATTTCATTTTATTCCCTATACATCCACTTTTTCCAACTCTATCAACTGAAATTTAATCCTGAAATTCTTTCACATAATGTCACTACCAAATGCGTAGGATGCGCAAATTTTTCTTGAGCTTGCATCATCCAAACTTTTTGCTTTAAATTTGATTGTATAAACTACACAATATTCACTTTCCTTTGAGTTTCAACAGTTTTATGGGCTGTAGTGAAATATTTGCTGAATATATAGAATATTGATCTTAATATGCCAGATTTACATATAACCTTTAATATTATTAATTTTTTGAAGCAAATGTCAATTTTTAGGTGAGTAAATTAGAATGTTCCAGTAATGTGAGGGACAGTAAGAGTTTTGGTAGTTCATGGTGAAATATATTTATTTGGCCCTTAAAATAAGTAGGGACCTATTGTTCTCCTCCATCCCTCCCTTTTTCTTCTCTTCTTTCTCCCCCATTAGGCATGGCTGAGGAAGCTTGTCATCTGAGCTGGGGAAGGGGGCACAGGGCCTTGAGCATGGGGCTGGAGTCTGAATAGTGTGATCAGGACATCGTTAAGGAGAGTGTGTATCATAGGATGTCAAAACACTTGTATTAGTTCCTTCTCACACTGCTTTGAAGAAATACCTGAGACTGGATACTTTATAAAGGAAAGAGGTTTAATTGACTCAAAGTTTCACATGGCTGGGGAGGCCTCCAGAAACCTATAATCATGGTGGGAGGCAAAGGCGAAGCAGGCACCTTCTTCACAGGGCGGCAGGATGAGTGCAAGCAGGGGAAATGCCAGGCACTTATAAAACTATCAGATCTCCTGAGACTCACTCATTATCATGAGAACAGCATGGGGGAAACTGTCCCCATGATCCCATTACCTCCACCTGGGGCTGCCCTTGACACGTGGAGATTATGGGGATTACAATTCAAGGTGAGATTTGGATGGGGACACAGGGCCAAATCATATCAACACCGAATTGAGTATCTGTGGGAGCTGGATGATGGCAGTAGCAGCAACACAGCCTGAGGTATCACAGTTTAAGCTGAGAGAGCTTCTAGTATATGTGGGCAGCCAGATTAATTATATACAGAAGGATAAATGCAAAAAAAGTAAATATTTGAGGAGGACAAGAATAGATTTCTCACTGTCAGAAAAGGGAGTTGCAAATACAGAAATGGAGGAAGCTGTGGTGATAGATTTGAATTGGAGATTTGAATATGAGTTTCTAGTTTTTAATATATATGAGTAGATGATATAGAAATAAATATATATATGTGTCACACTTGTGTGTGTGTGTGTGTGTGTGTGTACCTATATATTTCCTAGTTCTTTTCACTCTCAGGGCCTGAGGCTAGCAATTGAACATATCTAGCTTCCTGATTTTAGTTTCTAAATAATGTTCTGCACTAAAAAGAGCCAGGATTCTTGGAAAAATCGTTTGATTTCAGGGATGGGCAGAAAAAACACAAGATAAACCAAAACCTCTTGTTTTCTCAGAAAAAAGGTAGTGTTCAAAGAATGATGGAGACATGTCAAAAGACTATAAAAGCTTGCTTGAAGCAGCTTCCACTGACAACCTGTAGGACAATTTGAGTATCAAAATAAGTAATGATAGTGACAGATTATCTTCCTGAGAAATAAAGAAATCCATGAATCTTAGAATAAATAAATGCCCTGAAAGTTTGAGAAATAATTATTAGTTACAAAATACTTATTGATTGCAAGTAAGAGAAAATTGACTCTACCGTGGAGATGTATAGCAGACACCAACTTTACCAAGTGATCAAAGTTAACATCACCAGTAATGAGACGGAACAAATTTAATTTATATGCCTTCTGTTAGGATGCAGATAATGTATTATTACTTCTATGATATTCCTGCCAAAGATGCATATCCTGAAGCTAATTGAGAGAAAACACCAAACCAATCCAAAATGAAAGACAGTCTAGAAAATAACCAGCCTGTAATCTTTAAAAGTGTCAAGATTGTGAAAGATGAATCAAGTCTCTATTCCAAGGCAAACCAAGGAACTATTCCAGGGTAGAGGTGGATAAAAAGAATGATAATACATCTGATGCCTGATTCTAAACTAGGTCCTTTTGTAATAAAGAGCATCATTGAAACAATTGACAAAATTGGTGTCTGGGAAATAGATGGTAATAAGTTACTTTCCCCATTTTGATTATGTCAGAGAATGTCTTCCTTTTCAGGGAATACTCAAAGTATTCAGAAAAAATGGGCAGCTTACTCTATAATGATTTTGTGAAAAAGGTCCTTTGTACTGTATACAACTTTTTCGTTAGTTTGAGATTGTCTCAGAATAAAAAGTGAAAAAACTAGAAACCAAACAGGCATATTTACTTTGCTCTTTAGATGCCTAGAGTTACTAGTTCAAGTCAATCCAAGCATTATCCCTACGTTTTGAGGCCTGTAGTTACTGCTGAAACTTTAAGTTAAGTTTTGCTCCACCTAGCCATAGTACAGTATATATCCAATGACTTTAAGAAATCTCAGATTTTAAGGACTATTCCAATTAAAGAACTTCAATATTTCTCAAGATGTGTAAATAAATTGAAAATTAATTTGAAATGTGTTCTCTTACAGGTTATTTTAAATAAGAATTTCCAAGTCAAGATGAATTATCCTAAGTAGTTTCTGATCGTGTCACAGATATTAACAAACAAGCAAAAGCCAAAAAATGTATTTTTCTTTTTTTTTTTTTTTTTTTTTACCATTTGTCGTAGCCTTAACAGTGGGAAATAACCATTTATCCTATCATTCCTATATGAAGTATTTCAGGGTAATCAAATAGCTTTAGTAATGACAGAAGAATATTTTAGATAAAAGTAGAAGAAATAAGAGCTTTAGAAAAATCAACATTTTGCACTTCCTAATGAAAATTTTATTGAGGCAATGATTAAGAATAAATGAAACAACAAATTAAAGTTTTTTGAGGAACTTTATAATGAAGGAATCAGTCTGTCACTCCTTGAAATCACAGATCAATTTTAGCGTAATTTGGAATAGGAGACCCTGATATGATGTGCTTCTTGCTTTCATGCATTATACACTACATAGTCCCCTACAAAGTATTCCTTAAAAAAAGAAAGTAAATCTGAATTTTATTAAGCCTTTGAGATAACCCCCTGCTTACAGGAAATATGGAGGACATCATATTAAGTTAGATGATACCACAAGAATACAAAAAACAAACCCATATTGTGAAAAGTTCTGTAGAACAAGTGTTCAGTATCAATAAGCCTGTGACATGAAGAAAAATGGAGGGTCATGAGAAGGGACCCATCTTGATCAGGATAATCTTAAGATACAGCATCTGACGCAATATGTGGACCTTGTTTGGATTTGGGTTCAAACAAAACAACAATAAAAGAACTTTTAAAAAATTATAAAATATAAATTTCAACTCAGTATTAGATGATACCAATGAGTTATTGTTAATTGTTTTAGGTACTGTAAAAACAATGTGACTGTCTAGCAAGCTAGAGAGACATACAGAAGCACATGAAGGTGAAATAACATGAAGTCTATGATATGCTTTAAAGTACTTTATCAGCAATATTAATAATATGGAAAAGGAATAGTAAAGCAAATGTAGAAAAATCCTGATAATTGGTGGATATGGTGATGTAAAAATTCATTAGACTGTTAGCACTACTTGTACATAAAAATTTTCACAATAAAAACTAGACAAAATTCCTGTAGCATCTCACTGTATATCATTTCAACCACATAGCTTAGTTCAACATTTAAATCCCCGTGACATGGTCCTAACTTATGTTTCTAGACTGAAATTTTGTTATTCCATTAACACAGTGGTTCTTAAATTGTGATCCAAGGACCATCTATCTGCATGAGAATCACTTGGGATTTTCATTAAGAAGGTAAATTCCTGGGCCCTTAAGTTCTACCATGTCAACTTTATGAATGAGGCCCAGACATGTATTTTAAATAAGCACCCCCCAGGGATTCTTAGGCGTGCCCCAGTTTGTGAACCATTGCTCTGGAAGTTTCCCTGTGCTCTATTCAGCTACTTTATAGTTCTTAAAACATGTTATTTTCTGTCACCACCAGTACACAAATCCAAACACCTATTATCCAGTCCTGTCTGCTAAAATGTAACTGAAATTTCAAGATCTAGGTCAAATGCTACCTCCTCTAGGAATTCTTCTCATGTATCCTTCTCTGGGAGGGATACATGAAATTACCGTTTATCTTTCAGAAAGCGGGTGAAGACAAGGTGTCTTTGGGTCTACTACTATACTAATAGCTTGTTAGAGAAGTTCAAAGTCACATTTATTACAGTTCCTAAATTTATCCAGGATTCATTGACCCCCAGGAACTGCAAATATCTTCATAATTTTATACTATAGGTGTTAGATATCTATCGTTACATAAAAAATTTCCTCCATAGTCCTTAAAATAATAAATAATGATTAAATCACAGTTTATGAGGATCAGAGTTTCTGAAGCTGCTTGGCTTGGTGACCCTGGTTTAGGATCTCTTGTGAGGTTGCTGTCAAGATGTTAGCTGGGGCTGTAGTCATCTGAAGGCTTGACTGGGACTGGAGGATCAACTTTCACAATGGTTCATTCACTTGGATTGGAAAGTTAGTGCTGCCTGTTGGGAGGAGGCCTGTTTCTCTCCATGTGAATCTCTACCCCAGAGCAAATGATTTAAGGAAGAAAGACACAAGTCACAATATTATTTAGATCTATACTTGGAAGTTACACTCTATCATTTCTGCCATATTCTAATCATTAGAGGTGAGTTACTAAGTCAAGACCACACTCAGAGAGGGTAATTAGGTGGAGAAGGGAAAGAAAGAATATGAAACCAGTTGTGGACATAGGTTAAAACTACCAAAATATCCCTTTGTTTTACATTGATTTCTCCATTTCCTTTTGCAAAATTTAATTCCTCTTTATTTTACTGAGATAGCGAAACATGTTCAGTAAAATGAGATAAATGTAGCAGAATTTGGTGAACCACAAGTGAAGAAAAAATTCAGACTTTTCTGTTCCTGCAAGAACTCCAAATGGCATGTGTTCCAAATCTTTATTCACAAGTCTGCTATTTACACTCTCCACAGAAACCATATTATGGTAGTTCATTTCTATTGTATTTTCTTTCCTTCCATTTTTGTGATATCTCTTTATTTCAGAGTCGTATTTGTGAATTTGTTTTAAATTTGTATAAGTATATCCTGAGCATTTATCTAATGTTCATTACTGATGGCTGAGGATAGTGATATGCTGGTAAATGCATAATAATTTACTATTTGAAAAAAGTGCACACATATTATAACTATATAAATTTACTATGTATTTTATTGATATAAAGAATGCATGACAGTTTGTAAATAACAATAAAATATTCAAAATTTGTTATTGGAAATCCTCTAGATCTAATAGATTCTCACAGAATCCTTGATTTCATTGATTTTTGCCATTCTTGTATCCATAACTATCAATTATTGCAACTAATGAACAAATGTAGTTCCCACATGAAGGTTGGTTGGTATTTTTCATTTGTGGTTAATGAGTAAGATGAAAGTGAAATGACAGTGAAGCTGTTTGTCAGAATTCATTTGAGAATCAATAACATGTGCCACTTCTTTGCTGAGTAGGATAATAGTTTTCAAATACTGGAAGAATATGTGCTCAATCTTTTGTGCTATTCATGTAATGGCTACAGACTTTGATATACTTTTCAGTTTAGTCAGTATTATTAATATTTTCTCTATCACTTTCTTAAGACCAGACAATCAATAAAACAATAAATTAAGCCAGGATTTGTGGCATTTGCCAATTTCCGTTGGTGAAAATACGAGTGTTGCTAAATCAAATGGGCATTTTCTTAGGCTATATATTAATTGACCTCCTCTTCAACTTTCGACATAGTTGAACACATTCTTTTCAAATCTATCTTTTCTCTTGACTTGGGAATACCATACTCCTTGTTACTTCTCCCTACTTCTCAGGTTGTTCCTTCTTGATGTCTCTTAAGGAGACTTTTCCCTTACTAGGCGTGGTACCATGCTCTAATTTCCCCTTAATCCATATATATCATCTACATTCCAATCAATATCAAATTCTTATCTCTAGCCCAGTCCTTTTTCAAGGACTTTCACTGCTCTTAAAATAACCACAAACATCAATAAATAACACACAAATCTGGAGCATCACGAATGTTTCCCTGAGGAAGGAAGAACTGAAAGTTGAAAAAGAGGTAGCTCAGGAAAGGTGAACCCACAAGCAACAATTAGAACAGCAGCAGCAGCAGCAACAGCAAGAACAGCAATGGCAACAAAGGATCCCTTCACGTGGACTGAAAGGTTCTGCTTTATCTGGTTCTTTTGTCTTCTGTCTTCCATCCAAGTGGTAACCATGCCCAAACCTGCTTAGCTTCTGAGATCAAACAAGATCAGGCACGTTGATTTATCTCTTCTGTCTCACCTCCACCACTCTTCCACTCTCTCATAGTCTTCTAGGCACACTGGTCTTCTTTACTTGTTCATATTACCAAACATCTTCCCAACTCAGGGCTTTCACACAAATTATCTGTCTGCTATACTTTTTTCGTCTCGCCTGTCCCTTTCTTACCTAGTTACCGTCTGCTCAACTTTAAAGCTGTATTTCCTCAGGAAAGCATTCCCTGGTTTCCCAGAATAGGGTTGGTTCCCTGTTTTACACATTTTATGATACAGATTGAGCATCCTAAATCCAAAAATCCACAATCTTCCAAAGTTGCGAATTTTTTGGGAGCTAAGACAACACCATAAGAGCAAAATTCCACACCTGACCTCATGTGATGGGTTGCAGTCAAAATGCAGTCAAAACTTTCCTTTATGTGCAAAATTATTTAAAATATTGTATAAAATTACTTTCAGGTTATGTGTGTAGGTGCATTTGAAATAAATGAATTTTGTGTTTGGACTTGGATCCCATCCTCAAGATATCTCATTATATGCAGATATTCCAAAATCAGAAAAAAATCAAAATCCAAAACACTTTTGCTCCCAAACACTTTGGACTACTCAACCTAGACCTTATATTTGCTTCCTTAGTATTGAAAATAATTATCAACAATTATCTGTGTGATTATTTATTTAATAGCTATTTCTCCTCTGTCTCCCTACATCTCTGCCAGTGAGGTTATTCTGTTCATGGGCCCCTTGTGCAAGCACTGGGGTTGCTGAGGAAAGAAACTCGCTGACTTTCACTGGCTGAGTCATCTTTACCACTGGCTGTTTGGTGCCTCCTCTGTGGTAGATGGTCTCCAAGGGATATTGATAGGAGACATAAAGATCTGCACATTTTGTATTCATTTCTGTGGATCCTTCTACACGATTCTTCCTCATATCTTCTCGGCCCCACTCTTTGAGTCTTGCTCCTTACAAGTCCATGATTAACCAGCCACTGCCCAGGAATCTATTTGTGTTCTTACCTCAGACCATTTCTCTCTTCATGCAGAGCTGATGGCAGAGTGAACCATGCAGGACTTGCTCTTAACACTGTTTTCCAAGGCCTCCTTTGAGACAGGCTGTAGTGCAACAGAGGCTTATTTTCAGCTTGCAAACATATTAAGTCACCCTATCCATGAACCAGGCCTGAGATTTTCCTTCTCAGTTGGCTATTTCTTCCCTACTAGCTCACTAAATATGAGGCATTGATGTAACTAGGTAAGTAATGCAAGGGTCTGTGACACTGGCATGTGTAACTTACTTATGTTCTCTGAACCTGCTTTGATCTGATCCAGAATGTACCATTTTCACAATATGATGAATTGCTATTGTGCCTCCCTCCACAAAGTTATTACTTGATGTAATATCAGGATAAAAGTAAGTAGCTTCTGTTGCACAGTCACTTAATATTCCTTGGTTGGGAGTTCAGTCTCTATTTAGGTCCAGTAGTGTGACAGAATCTACTTTTGGAATGCTGAATAATTCTCTGCTGCAGATGGTACAGCTTGCTCCATGCCCTTGGTGGTCTTTGCTGTGATTCTTCTATGGGGGCTTTCAGAAGATTGTGCATGGCATGCTTATGTATCATTCCAAGTGGTTCTAGCATCATGGGATTTACTGAATCATATGATCTAAGCCGCAGGGATCCTTGTTCCACAGCTTAAATCTGTTACAAAGCCCCACTCAAAACTATTTGCCATCTGAGTCAATTGATAAAGGAGTCAGAGCTGTATTCCTAAATACGGCATGTGTTCTTTCCAAAATCCAAAGAGGATTGCCAGACATTATACCTTTCTTCACAGCATAGATGCAAGGGTGTGTTTTAGCATTTCACAAACTCATGGAATTCTTAAAACATCACCAATTTGGCTGAATCTTGGTCTTTGTAAGGTGAATCCCTGACCCTGTTCCATGAGAGGGCCGTATAGGCAAAGCAGCCCCCAAATGCTGGAGGAGCTGGGAAACTGAATAAGAAGGCAGATGAATGTAGTTTGTTGGCAAGGAATGCTTTACTGGGGGACTTACAGACAGAAGCGTGGTCTTGGGTGGTCACTAGACAGGTAGATTACACTTTTACTCTCCAGTCTCAGGGCTTATATACCATGTGGAAGAGGTATATGTGCTCCAGCAAGACAATCAAGGGCAGAACAGGCAAGAATGCTATGTGGGTCATAGCTCATAATTTGTGTAATAAAATCAAGGTTGGCATGTTCTTACATTAGGGACAGTAAATACAGTAGGAATTGGGATACATCAGGGTGTCTGGGGCTAATGAGAAGTCAGTATGGTGGATTTGATTCAAAAAGGAGCCACTTTGTCTCCACACACCCCCTGGGCCCCCATATGCCTCCCAAGGGCATTTCTTATAAAACTTCCTTCTCCTCCCTAGGTCTAATCAAAATGATGTTCTGCAGAAGGTCCAGATGGCAAAGGTCCCTTTATCACAAGAACTATATTGTGAAGGAATGTTAGCATACCCCTTGTCAAGATCATGAATGTATGCTGTTGCTCATTCCAAGTGAATGTGAACTGCTTCTAATCAGCCTTTCTGAAAAACTCACCAGATCAGTAACTACAGAATAAGTGTAGCTAGTAGCCCAGCAGCCAACATTGGGTAGCCAAAGTATGCGCTAAGAAAGAATTCAGGGAATAGTTTAACTAGAATTTCAGCTTTGGATATGGACAGTGAAGCGGGATGCTTTTCCCCTAAGTTGCCCTGGGGAGAGGATTCTCCATTTCTGGTTTACAAGAGCAGAGTATTGGATTATACTACAGGGGCACTTTCATTTAAGTAGCTTCTTTTCAATTAGGCTAGTGAGATGTGTAAGGGTGAGGCCACTTAGTTCAGTTCCCAGTAGTCTATTGTCATCTGCCATGATCCAACTGATTCTTTGCAGGTGTCAGACCATCAAATTAAATAGGCACATGATGGAGATCACACTATTCCTGCATCCTTTACTGGCACACATACTTTGAGAATGATACTCTCTAGTTTCATCTAGTAGGTGGTATTTTTCTGATTTAGTATCTTGGAGGAGGTACACTTTCAGACACTTTCACTTGGCTTTTTCTGCCACTATAGTTTTTAATCCAAGGGTTCGGGAGCAAATGTGAAGTTTCTGACAACTGCTAAGCACATCCATCTAAGTGATACACTTAAGGACTGGAAAAGTGGCCATTACCTTTGTGCCCATTGGACGCCTGTCAGAAGAACTTGGGCAGGAGTCTATTTATCACCTGATCTTCACGTGCTCTCATTGTAGCAAAAGATCCATAATGGCATTTTGCTTTTTCTGCTATCAGTGTCAGCTCATACCCTGTATTTTTAAAAAATTAATATTTATGGGGTTTTAAAAATTTCCCAAGTATATTCTGACAACTATTTGTAGGTCCATTTGTAAAAGGATTGGAGGAGTCCTTAAGGTAACCTGGCATACCTTGCATTAATTGGCTCAAACTTGCTCAGGTGCAGAAACTAGAAAAAACGGATTAGTTAATAGCTTTTGTGATGGCTATTTGTCCTACCTCCTTTTGGCCCTTTCTGGTTATATAGATCATTCAATACCTTGCTTAGCTACCTGCATTTGCTTCCTATTGGTACTGAAACAAATGTTTTGGTCACAATTATCCATGAAAAGAGAACCAATAGGAGATTTAAAAAATATATTTATTTTAAGGAATTGGCCCATGTGATTGTGGAGGCTGGTGAATCTGAAATCCATAGGGTGGGCCAGCAGGCTGGAAACTCAGGCAGAAGTTAATGCTATAGGTTTGAGGCACAATGTCTTCTCCGAGAAACCTCAATTTTTGCCCTTCAGGCCTTCAACTCATTTGACATGGTCCACCTACATTATTGTGGGTAACCTTTCTTACTTAAAGTCAACTGATTGATTGTAGATATTAACCACACCTCTAAAAAACTTTCACAGTAACACCTGGATTAATGTTTGATTGAATAATTGAGTGTTATAGCCTCGCCAAGATGACAAATAATATGAACCATCACCACGAACTATGACAAACATAGTTGCTCAAAAACACACAAAGTTTATTACCTTAGTGTTCTGGGAAGTTAGAGGTTTGAAATCAATTTCCCTAAACCAAAATCAAGGGGTTGGCAGGGCAGCCTCCAAGGAGAATCCATTTCCTTGCCTTTGCCAGCTTCCACAGGTTGCTTGCATTTCTTGACTCATCTCTTTCCTCTGTCTTCAATGCCAGTAGGTTAGCATCTTCAGATCTCTCTCTCTCTTTCTCTCTTTCTCTAAGCTCTGTTTCTGTTGTCATAGCTCCTTCCCTGACTCCTGCCTCCTTCTCTCCTTTACAAAGATCTTTGTGATTATCTGAGCACAACCAGCTCATCCAGGATAATCTCCTCATCTCAAGATTCTTAATTTAATCACACCTACAAGTTCCCTTTGCCATGTAAAGTAATATACTCATAGGTTCTAGAGGATTAAAATGTGGACATCTTTGGAGGGGTTCCATTATTAAGAATGCCATACTACCTATCCTTTTTTTTTTTTTTTTTTGAGACGGAGTCTCGCTCTGTCGCCCAGGCTGGAGTGCAGTGGCCGGATCTCAGCTCACTGCAAGCTCCGCCTCCCGGGTTCACGCCATTCTCCGGCCTCAGCCTCCCGAGTAGCTGGGACTACAGGCGCCCGCCACCTCGCCCGGCTAGTTTTTTTTGTATTTCTTAGTAGAGACGGGGTTTCACCGTGTTAGCCAGGATGGTCTCGATCTCCTGACCTCGTGATCCACCCGTCTCGGCCTCCCAAAGTGCTGGGATTACAAGCTTGAGCCACCGCGCCCGGCCCATACTACCTATCTATTGTGCCCCTGGAAACTATTGCCACAGATCTTTGGGAGTTAGGGTCTCTGATTTCCATTCTGGCTTTGCTTCCCAATACAGTGATTATATTCGCTTTGCTGCTGACAGTAAAGTGACACCACCTGGCTTCTACTATCCCAGAATCCTATCGTCTCAATGACACTGATTAGTTTATTTCATGGCAGCTTTCCTGATGATACACCTCAGCCTAACAAGGACAGATTCACTGAGTCTCTCAACAAGGCCAATGTCCTCATACGATCACTCTCTCTTTCAAATTAGTGAAGGGAATGTCCTCTGGGATCTCCTGGGAAATGGTCAGCCAGCTGATGGAGTCTCTAGTCTTAAGCATTAAATCCATTCAAGCCTATCTCCTGCCTAAGCCTTTCCCCGCTTTTTTCAAAAATTTGATAAGGCTGTTCTGGCATTTCTACCTCATGTATTATAGGTTAATACTTCTCCCAAATTTAGGAAATCCATCCTAGTATAATATTAGGACTTCTTGAACATGAGATCCTGAGTTATGGGTAAGTTCTCCTATACTATTGTTTTAGTCCGTTTGTATTGCTATAAAAGAATGTCTGAGGCTGGGTAATTTATAAAGAAAAGAGATATTTGGCTCACAGTTCTGCAGCTGTACAAGAGGCATGGTGACAACCTCAGCTTCTGGTGAGAGCTTTAGGCTGCTCCCTACCTTGCTGGAAAGGGAAGGGGAGCCAGCATTCAGAGGTCACATGTTGGGAGAGGAAGTAGGGGTAGGGAGGTGCCAAGTTCTCTTTAACAGCTAGCTCTAGGGGAAATCTCCAGAACTAATAGAGCAAGAACTCATTCGTTACTACGAGGCTGGTAACAAACAATTCATGGGGGATCTGCTTCCATGATACAAATGCCTACCATTAGGCCCAACCTCCAATACTGAGGGTTAAATTTCAATGTGAAAGTAGGAGGGGTCAAATATCCAAACCATAGCAACTAGTAAACTGCCTTTTCCAGTCTTAACTGATACCCTTTCCCCAGTCACCCACCTCAAGATCCATTCTAAGGCATCTATACTCTAGGTTCCTCTCAGAATGTAACAGCTAAATGTTGCATAATTTTTGGTGAATAAGGGCTTTGCTTCCAAAATAGAATGGCACTTCTGCAGGTGGACCATGCTAAGATTAGAGCTAGCATTATGCCTATAAACTATCAGAAAGGTGAGGTGAATCTTGATGAAGACAATGATTATCTTGTAAGGCATCTTACACGAATTCTCTGCATGGTCTCTAGGCAAGAGAAATTTGCTATTCTTGAATACCAAAGAGTGAGTCACTTTAGGAGTCCTAGATGGTTCAGCAGAATATAGAGATCCAGGTGCATCCACTCAGATGTTCCCATTTTGGTCCTCATGTTCCCATTTCTTCTCTATCTGGGTCTTGAGTTTAGCACAATACATTTGACAGGGCTGTGTAGTAAATCTTCTTTGCAATTTTGCTACTCTCACAATCAGGCCTTGTTTTCAGTCTGTGCTGCCTTCTGATTGTGGTAGATACCGGTGTCATATAGATTTCCTAAATTTAACATCATGTCCTGAGTTGGAGATTGGCTGACATGAGTCCACCATTTTCCTTCAGTGGTGTATCCCTGATACTCAAAAGCAATCTATCATTTCTGCAGTCTTTTATGACAACTGTTATTGCCATATGTCTCAAATAGTAGAGATATTGCATAAACCCTTTACATCCCCTTCCTCCTGCATTCTGTCTCAATTCATTACAGATGAGACTGTTAGTAATACTGACCCTATCAGGGGTTGTCACAACCCACTTACCACAAACTATGCAGTCTTCATTGCTATGGATGGATTTCCAGGGCTATTTCCAGGGCTAAGGATGGATGGATTTCCTGAGCTATCTCCAGTACAAATTATTTTATTTTGGGTTCTCCTAAAAGTAGATAATTAGATAAGGATTTAGGTTGTGGTAGAACGAATAGTTGCTTTTAAATGGTATGTTAAATTGTACATAATTGTATTCTATATTTAAATATTTGATGGTATACATGCTAATAATTAGTTTTTTATATTACTTTTAATGGCAAACAATTCGTTATTTATATTACTTTTAATGGCAAAAACCACAGTTACTTTTGCACCAACCTAATATTTCCCCTTACATACTACATGAAAAATTAAATTCCAGATGAATTAAAAAGTAAATCTAAAAACATGAAATTATAAATATATCTAGAATATAAGGTAGGTAATCATTGAACTGATATCAGGCTGATTAAGGGAATTCTATGCCTAAACTTGCTGGAAGATTTAGTAATTCAGTAATTAATTTAATAAATTCAATAACAATGGTTATAATTAATAATACTTTTAATAATAAAAAACTACAAACTATAGTAAATTATAACAAAATAATATTTTCATGCATAAAAATCACAAAAATTAAAGGTAGATGACAAACTGGAAAAATATTTGCAATTAATCTGACACACAGTGAGTTAATATACATCATATAAATGGAACTATTAAGTTTGATAAGAAAATGAATAGTTCCTGATAGAAAAACAGCCAAAAGATAAGAGCACGTAATTCATGAAGGGACAGTAAACATGATTCATAAAGATGAAAAAAGTATTCAACCAGGAAATGCAAATTAGAACAATAAAAACGTTTCAGTTAATCATTTTAGATTGAACACATAGATACCCTTCTCAAACACCGTTAAAAAGGACACAAAAGGCATAAATGCAGAATACAAAGGGAATGGCTGAAGAGACAGTAACAAATCAAAGATATCAACAAATTTTTACAGTCTGGAACCAGATGGACAAGTGATAATTGACTTAGCAGAGCTGACAAAGCCTATACCTTAGTCTGTAGGGAAAGCCAAAGAGAAAAAGATCAGTTCCTGCCCTAGCTCCCTGAAGATACTCAGCTGTTGGAGGCACCAGGTATCTCTGAAGGCAGGGGTGAGGGAAGGGTTGATGGAGGACAGACTGCAACCTACTGTTACTACTGCTGTGCATGCAAATTGGGACATCTCTGTATTTCTAAGGTTCCTTTGTTATGTATCTCCATTCTAAATTGAGCGCTGGTCCTTTGTAGAGTAGTAAGTAGTAATGATTCCTTCATTTACTCTCATCAAAACTTCCAAAATGTTTTCATATGTATTGTCGCAATTGAGACAATTTTTAAAAAATCTGTTTTGAAGACAGAATCCTTGTTTTGAAGACAGAATCCATACACACTATGGCCATGATAAGGCTACAGTAGCTATATTCTTGGCATCACTTGAATGCACATCACAGAATGCCTCTTTGGGTGGAAGTTTCTAAGTCATAATTCTGATAATCAACCTAGGAAAATATCGTATCTGTTCTCTGGAATATATTGTGGAAAACAAATCCAGAATGTATTAAGCACATGTATATTAAGCACTATATATGTGTACAACAGAACACAACCAGGCAAACAAATTTAAGACTTAACTCTTGGTAAAAGCTGAGATGCTTCCAATTCTGTTAGGTTGAAGATGAAGTTTCTTAGTGTGGTCTCTAAGACAGCATAGCTTGGTTGCTACCCACCTATATATTTCACCTCTTACCATTCTGAATTTTGCTTTCAGGGCTGTAATCACTTGAGCCTGCTTTCAGGTCTTATTTAGCATTTCAGGTCTCAGATGAGTGTTGTGGGCCCCTCGGTCTGAAATGTTTTATACTCCCCACTTCTATTTTCTCAACTTCTGCTCGCTGGTCTTACTTTAGCTCAAGCTTTACTTCTTCCAGCAAGTCTTCTAAACTTGGTTGGGTTTCTTTCTCATACACACTCCTTGTAGCTTATTCCTTTACTCAGGAATTTTTCTCAGTTGGTAACTACACATTCATTGGTATGATTATTCAATGTCTTTGTCTGAGCCCAGAATGTGAACTCCATGATTTTGCTTACTATGTTATGTCCATTGCTTCATTCAGTGTCTGGGACTGGTTGGCATTCAATACAAGTTGAAAGAAAGAATGCTTTCAAGCAGTTTAGCCTTTTCTTACTAGTTGCTTCAAATAATAGTTTACTTACTACCAAAGTTTGACCCATTAAAAAAAATTCTCTGTGTTGATTTTCAGTTTACAGATAAACTTTAATTTTGTTTGTGGGGAGTGAAAGATTGGGGATTTGGGATTATATTTAGAGTTGGTGCTGCTGTGACAGATGATATTTTATCTTGCTGGTATAAATTGTATATATTCAGTTCAAAATAAATGTTATTAAGTGAAGAATTGCTTGACCATTCTGGAATATTGATTGTAATTATCAGTTAGCATCTATCTGATTCACATATCAACAGATACTCTGTTAACATTGAAGAGTTCTCTATAAATTCTGGGTTTTATAAAGACCATGAAAGAATTCAATAGACAAGAACCGAGTCCACACAAAAGATTAAAAACCAGTTGTAATTTACCAAGCGGTCATTTTAAGTCTAACTATATATATGGCATACTGGAAAAGACACACAGCAGTATTCCTCTGTTAGTAACTTCCAGTCTCTCCTGCTATAGAGCTTATGGAACTGTCTCTCCTGGTGCCATTCAGATTATTTTCTTCATTCTTAACCCAAAGTCTGTACTCCACTGACTTCCTTTGTTTTCCACAGTGATTCATGCCTTACCAGGTTCAGTTAGAACAATCACTTAAAAAAAAGTCCTTGTTGCCAATAGTAGAGAGCTCTTAGTCTGTTTGAAAGTGTGCAGAGTTCAGACTTTAATTACAGAAACTTCCCCACTCTCCCCACCATTGTGTCTATTGGCCCAGTTCCATCCACCGCTGAAACTTCTAATGTGAGTTCTCTGAAAAGCCTGGCACTCTCCCCAGCTATGGGGAGTGGCTGGTCTCTGCATTCAAATACCTCTTTCTGCAAAATGCTGCCTGCATTATTCCTTTCCATCCTGAGTGTCTATCTCTCACTGGGCAGTCTGCATTCTGATGCAGCAGTGGGAGAGTTGATCCCCTATGACTTTTGAAAGAGAGGTACAATTTGTAGATTGGAGCTAACTTGAAATGTTCACTGTGTGTCAGTATCAAACGTCATCTTGGCTACCTGGGGCTGGTGTTTTACTATAATTGTTTTGGGCTTACTCATATGTTATCTATGTTAGAACATCGTCTCCCTCTCATATAGCCTTGGGAAAGCAAGTACAGACAAACTATTAATTAAAGTAATTTATTTTTATTACCAACTTTAATCACCAAAGAAGGAATTGGAGTTCAATCAGGAAAAGTATTTATTGACAAAATTTTTATTGATAAAATAATCTATCAAAGATTCATGAAAAAAATTAAAAATCTCTGAGAAAGAAAATTATATCAACCAAGATAGTAAAAAGTATGTCTGTGGGAAAGGAAGAGTTTTCTACTTGGGGCTGGCTATGTAAGCTACATCGGTAATACCAAGGATTTTACTTGTGAAAAAGAAACTAGGATGTAGTATTGCAACCTACAAGAAAGGCTACTGTACGACAAACAGGTGGCTGTAGGTGACTCCATCCCCTGCCCAGTCTTATTCACTCTGGTACCTGTTCCAACATCTTAATTTGGTTCCCAGCTTGGATCTGTCTATTCTCCTTTCTCAGCTGCCATGACCTGGAGATCATCTTGTTTCATATGCTTGGTCTGTCATTTCAGCAACAGCTTTTCTTCCTGGCTTGGGCCTGCTCTTTGCTGGATCCTTTGGCTCAGTGCCTTTGACCTTGGGTGGCGGGTACTCTGAGTCTCTCTGGCTCCCTTCCCACAGCAAGCAGTGGTTGTAAACTATAACGTAAGACACTGTTTTTAATTGTTAATCTTTTTTAGGTATTAAAATTAACTTTTAATATTATAGCCATAGGAAAAAGTCTCGGAATTTCTCAGTTCACTGAACTGGTGCGTCAGGTCAGCCATTCTGACTTATAGCAAGAAGGAAGCTGTGAATTATTTTCCATTCCATTTGAAAATATTTTAGAAACTGATATAAACAATGAATCAATTTTTCCCTATAATCTGTCTTCCTTGCTCTAGGAAGCTAAGGAATGAATTGTAGTTGAAATTTTCTATTTTAGGCATAAGGCCTTATCACAAAGCTTCTCGAATGCCAATTCTATCAGATCTTTTGTACATAGTCACCATTCTATTCACTCAGGAGAACTTTTGTAGAAACTTTATGTTATTCCTGGATATACATGCCAATATGGCCTTAGTTTTGGACAAGTATATGTATTCTAAGTTGAAAGACCTCCCTTTGTTTAAAGGATTGCTGGATATTGGTATCGTGACTCCATGGGCACTCTAAGCTTCTACACAGGACTGAAAGAGAGTCAGGGTTTCAGCCTGGGGTACATTAGAACTGGTCCAGTGAAACTGAACTCAAATTGGATCAGCCAATCAGAATGCATATGAAATAATCAGAAACAGAAGGCCAGGCTAAGCTTGGTCAAGTGGGTAAGAGCGGAAAAATGGTGGCATTCCTCACTGTGTGGATGTTTATGTGTTTGTGTGTATGTAAGGGGAGCATATGGGATTTTAAAGCCAGAAACACATCTTATCATAGGTCTGTTAAGCAGACAGGGAGTCGACAAATCAAAAATCAAAGAAGCAAGGGTCAGGTTGGCGTCAGGGATAAACTGCTAAATGAAGAAATGTGTCACCGAATCTTTGCTTTAAATGAGTGTTTAGGAATCTCCCTTGGCAGCCCATTTATCACAGGTCAGGCAGTCAGGGATGGCTTGTATTTTGCTTAATGGGGTCAGTGTCTCCTTTAACCAATCTTCTTGCTTTATTTTCGGAAGCATGCTCTTTCCTGGAATGGCTGGTGACTCTCCTGGCAGCCAGAAAGAACCCAGATGATTCCCTGAACCACTGCAGTCTGGTTAGTTCTCTGGGGCCAAGAAAGGGTTCTCTGGGGGCAATCGTCCATCAAGAGGGCTGGCTGGTATCCAGGTCCAGTGGTATGTTAATGGTGAAATGTCTCTATGGCAGTAGAACCCCAGTTTTGGTCCTCCGGACTACTTCCTTGTCATTCTGTGAGGTATCAGAATTCCCATCTGAAACTAGATATCCAGGAAGGCATGTACTTCATCTTCTTTGTACCATTCACTTGTATAGGGGTGGGAGGTAGGAACAGAGTGGGTAAGAGTACATCCTTCAGGTGAATTATAGTATTGTATTTGGTAGGGAGGATGAAGAACCCATGGAAGTGGGGTGATTAAAAATAACAAAGCTTACAAAGTGCTTTCACATACGTTTCACTTGATTCTCACAACAACCCTGTGAGGTAGGTACAGTATATAATGTTTTTACTTTTATTTTGCAAAGAATGACACCAAAGACCAGAAAGTTTAGGTGATTTGCCCACAGTCATGGTAAGCACCAGGACCCAAACTTGAAGCCATGTCTTCTGACTTCACAGCCTGATTTTCACCTGTGAGCAGCTACAACTTGAGGGTTATCAGTTTGATGACATAATGAGGAAGGTGCTCAGTAAGTGAACACCCAACTTGTTTAAAAGTCAGATGATTTAGAAATAATACATTAGTAACAAGAACCCATGGGACCACTACTTGGAGGGGCTCCCCCTGGACTGCTGCTTGTTGGCTTTCATCTTTTAGGTTGCTTTGGCATAATAGATCACCTGTGCATCAGCTTGGGCAACTGGGAGTTCCCTGGGTGGTTAAGGAACAGAGATGAGGGAATTCTTATGGCCATCATGAGCCTGTTCTAGCACTCTTCATGCTGTTTCATCATCTGGATTCCCCACTGGAATGCAAACTTCTTAAGGAAAGGATTCTGACTCATTCATCATTGTATTCCCAAAATGTAATACAGTGCTTGGCACATAGTGGTCCTCAATAAAAATTGATTGAGTTCATGAGGGGCTGGGATGTTTCATATGATGCTTCCCTATTTTACTTGTAAAATACGTTTTGCATTGAAGAGGTATTATAAATGAATGTGGAAGTGGGTATAAGGAAAACAAAGTTACCTTAGTCGTGGGTAGTATATACAGGCACTGCAATTCCAAGGTGTAATCCTAAGATCCAAGTGATCTTTGTTTACAATGACACATGTACTAAGTGTGGATTCAAACTGGAGGCCCTACAGTAGCCAGGAATCCATGCAAAATGTAGACGTTTGATGGCCATTGGGGATAAAGGTAATGTCCCTTGGTGTGGAGGAAAGTAGCACATTTTGGTAAGTATGAAAATAATGTTGTTTTAGAAATATGGAGAGAATTCTGTGATAAAAACCTCCAAAGATGTTTAACCACAATTACCAGTGATTCAATAAGAGTTGGAAGAGCCCTCTGTCTTTTTCTGGTTAAGTTCTGCCAAGGCACATTCTCCTTGGTCCTTCATGTCTCCCTGGATCTTTGGCCATGAGAAGTCCTAAGACCCAGAGTTTAAAATCGTGCACAGATAGAAGCTGAGGACAAAGCTACTGTGGTAAAGACTTGGACCTCAATGTGAGTGCTCTTGACCAGGACACCTAGGCAAGAAGTCCACTGCATAGAAGCATCCTTCTAAGGCTAACAGGCCGGTGCAGGCAAGACCCATGACCTGTGGTTGAAAGCAGCAGTCCTGTTGTTACTCTTCTATGAGTGGATTACAGCAAGGATTTCTGTGTGTCACAACCTGGTGAGGTCAGCTTCCTTGAACTGGATAGGAGTTTTCAATTTAGGAGATAAAACTTTAGCTCACCAGTTTTGAGTACAGGATCTAATGGGTCCTGAAATCAATAAGGTGGGAAACAGATCAGCAGCTCTTGTGCTGGTAGAGGTTATGGGTCATCCAGGGGTCCTCCCATTTGTGATGACTGGTGCAGGCCATGACTGGATGCCTGGCTTCTCCAGATATTGCTGCCAAGTTTCAAACATGGCCTTAATGGCCAAACATTCCTTCTTTCAGATATTGTAGTTTCATTCTGCAGGGATGAAGCCTGTGGGGAAATAAAACATAAGGTCACATCAAGGTTGATTTTAGACGAAGTTTGGCTTTCCATGGTCCTATCACTACTTATAAGGCATTGGCTACACCTTAAATGTCCATTGTAAACAAAGTAGAGCATGATGATAGCTGATGCATCCCTCCCTCCCATGCAAGGCTTCACAGGTTTTCTGAACCCCAGGCAACAGTCAAAAAGCAGAGCATATTGGCTGCTGGTTCAATAGAACCTGTATCAGGGAGGGCTTTGGAGTTCATCCAGGTCTGAATTAGGATACTTTGGTAGTTTAGACTGGATAAGACCTTCAATATCTTCACCAGAAAATAAAGTCAGTATCGCTCTCACATGGAGAGTCAACAGAGAGTTCTACCAAAGTTGGTGTCTATATACAGTCACACATAAAATCCTGAAGCCTGTTTCCTTAGGTCTTGAATCTTACATCTTTACTTTTAGTTATTGGTTCCAGACCATGCATAAACTTTAAAACACTAACAATAAATAATGAATACATAAATTGTACTATGTTTATAATCACGAATCAAATTTGATTTTGTCAAATGCATTTTAGCCTACGCATATGAATATATGCTGGTTTTTTTTTTTCCGGAGTCTTGCTCTGATGCCCAGGCTGGGGTGCTGTGGTACTATCTCAGCTCACTGCAACCTCCACCTCTGCGGTTCGAGCAATTCTCACATCTCAGTTTCCCGAGTAGCTGGGACTACAGGTGCACGCCACCACGCCCGGCTAATATTTGTATTTTTATTAGAGACAGGGTTTCACCATATTGGTCAAGCTAGTTTCGAACTCTAGACCTCAGGTGATCCACCTGCCTCGGCCTCCCAAAGTGCTGGGATTATAGGCATGAGCCACCATGCCCGGCTAAATATATGCTCTTAAATAAAAAAACTTTCCTTTTTCTTGAAACTTGAGGAGTAGATGGTATATTTCAGCCATTGAATAACGGAGTCTAAAACTATAAATCAACAGCAAGAAGCTTGAACGTGGACCCAAACTATGAATCTTCAGTCCAGCCTGTGTCAGAAGGGATCAGTGTGATCCTTACCTCCATGTCCTTGTTAGGAGAACTTGTGCCTAGGTTTCATGTTTATCAAAATCTTTGCTAATGTTACAGGATTTAGAGGAGACTGAGTGTTTCTAATTGTGTTAGTGGATTGATAGCACTTACCAGTTAATTGAATCAACCAACCAGTTATTTCAGCAAACAATTTGACTGAACTAAGTGTAGAAATCAGCTCTAAAGACCTTGGAAGACACCAGAATTCCCAAAGCAAGGTCTACGAACACTAATTTCAAAAACGGTTTTCTCATTAGGCACATTTGGGAAACACTGCATTTTATCTACCTCTCTTGAAGATTTAATTATACAAGTTTTAAAGGTGTTGAGAAGTCCAGTACTAAATAATTTATTTAACTATGTTTAAATCAACACGTCTTGAACATTTCAACATGAAGTTAAGTTTTTGAGTAAGGTTTATTAGCATCTTTAGAACTGGTGCTACATAGAAAAGCATTTAGGGAATTTTCGACTAGCATGTAGTGTGAAGAAATACTCATTTGCAAAATTTACACATTTCTCCACCAAAAAATAAATTAAGCTATTACTAATTATCTATTACTGTAATTGTGTTAAAATTAAGCTAGGTACTTTGGAAAAGAGAAAATGCACCGGTATACAACATAAAGTCTGCCCTTAATAGGCTCATAATCTGGTTGGGAGATACATCCATCATACAGAAAACAATATCAATCACCTAAAGATTCCACATAACCAAGTACTAAGCTAAATAATGAAGACTAATAGATATAGTAGTTGCAGAGAGGAAGATAAAGCTTTAGAATAATGAAAGAATAAATCATGGAGGAGGTAGGACTGGTTTTATGGACTGGCTAGGCTTTTGAAAGGTTGAGGGCATTTTTACTTGAGGGGCCCTATGGCTTCAAAGAACAAAAAGTTGTACAGCAAACAACTCTCTGCTGTACCAAAACCATGAAATTCTAATATTTCTTAAGGACTTCTCACCCAAGAACAGAATGTTACAGCAGTATGGTTCTCTTTTATGTGTCTGATACAGTCACACGATGCATAAGGATGTTTTGGTTAATGACAGACTGCGTGTATAATAATGGTGTCATAAGATTATAACACCATATTTTTACTGTACCTTTCCTATGTTTAGACACGTGTAGATATACAAATACTTACCATTGTGTTACTGTTGTCTGCAGTATTCCGTACAGTGGCATGCTGTACCGGTTTGTAGCCTCAGAACATTATGCTATATTATATAACCTAGGCGTGTAGTAGGCTATGCCATCTAGGTTTATGTGAGGATACTCACTCGGTGATGTTCACATTTTGACAAAAATCACCTAATGACGCTTTTTTCCTGAATGGATCTCCATTGTTAAGCAACACATGACTATACTTCTATTAGAGTTCTTACCTGGTATATTATAATGAGTTATTTAATTGTCTGTTGTCTGTGACAGTGTCACTGATGGTAGGGACAATTTTAAATTTATTTTTACATCCTAATTTTAGATCCTAAGGAACACCTTGACATTCAAGGGCATCATGGTAGACGACACTGACCTTAAGGCTGGCTTGTAAAACCTGCAAAGTGAAGGACCCTTGGGATTCTGAGGGTCACATAAAGGGTATGCTGTACTTTTTTTCCTTTTCTCCCTAACATTGAAGATATAGGAACTGTACAGCTAGGAAATGCCACACACCTGGGGACTGGATGCAGTGTGATGATGGTTGTAGTTTTTTACATTTTTGTTTTTAATCTTTAGGAAAGTCTTTTGCCTGCTTTTTCAATTGTTGCATTCACAATTTGCAGTGGCATAAATGCTAATCGGAAAACAGGGAGCAATTTTAAGAAAGGAATCACATAAAATCATATGGTAAATTTGTGTGGTATATTTGAAAAAGGTGTTTTTTTGTTTTTTTGTTTTTTTGACACGAAGTCTCACACTGTCGCCCGAGCTGGTGTGCAGCGGGGTGATCTTGGCTCACTGCAGCCTCCACCTCTCAGGTTCAAGTGATTCTCCTGCCTCAGCCTCCTGAGTGGCTGGGCTACAGGCATGCACCACCACACTTGGCTAATTTTTGTATTTTTAGTAGAGACGGGGTTTCACTATGTTGGCCAGGCTGGTCTGGAACTCCTGACCTCGTGATCAGCCCACCTCAACCTCCCAAAATGCTGAAATTACAGGGGTGAGCCACCACGCCTAGCTGAAAAAAGTGTGGTTTTGAAGGGAGAAAAAACTTGGACCACGACTTGTAACATTCAGAATTGGTACTCGCGCTTAATTTTTCTTTATCAATTCTACTTTTTACCCCCTTTCTCTTTCTCTCAAGACAGGTTTTTGGGATAATTGCTTATACAAATGATATTGAAATGATATAATTTTACTTTGATAATTACTGACATGTCACAGTATCAGAGTTGGGTGTGATTGCCCCCACATTGTAAATTATTTGAAAATTTTAATTCTTTTATTTGCTTAAGAAAATGGAAGAAAATCAAAACAGAGGAAAAGCCTGTAAATGAGTTTAAAGATCACTGCAGTTCCTTCAGGCTACAAAATTCCACTACATGTACATAGGATGTGGGGATTGTACCTTTCATTCCATACTGCCGGCCAACTGAAACACTTTGTATGTTCAAACTAGGCCATTGGAGCAGAGCTTGGCCTAGTGTGTTAAGAAAACTTGACACAGTCACCTAAATGCACATACGACCTTTTGCACAAGGGGTTTATCAACTGCAATACGCTTTTAAACAGGACACAGGGTCAGAATTTGGGGGTCTTACTTTCAAAGATGGAATTAGCATAGATTTAGAAAACATTTCCTTTATTCCTTCAGTTATTTGGACCCTTGACACTTAATTATGGTTTTTATTTATCATAGAGAATTTATCTTGTTGCAGAGCTGTTGACTACAAGTTTTTGCCCTGAAATATAAAACATGCACAAAACATTGCAAGTAGAAATTAAAAATTTCACATGCTTTATGATAACAAGTACAAAAGGTGCGATATAGATACTGCAGTAAAGATGTTAAAGCAATGCACAGTTCAAAGATTCTGATGTAAACACTACAGAGGCGTTACATAAAAACCATGCTAAATTTATTTTCTTGGGACTTTGATCATTTGTGTTGTAAAATGTTTTCTTTTTTAATTCTTGTGAGGTACTAGTAACACCTCGTGAAATCTCATTTTTATGTTCAATACATCTCTCTCTCTCTCTCTTTCTCTCTGTCACACACACACACACACACACTCACACACACACACACTCACTCTCACACATAGAGTCAAAGTCAATGGCAGTGGGTGGTTTATGTCAGGGCTGGTTTTTACACCCCCCTCACGGAATAAGATAAATGTAAGTGATGAAGAGCTCCTGGGGTTGCCTGAACTCATTTTGTATTCAACACTTTGCCTGGCCCCTTTCTCATCTCTTTCTCCCTCTCTTTGTATGTTCAAGCCTACTTGAGTTTCTTTTTTCTTTTGTAGAACTTGGTTCTTTTGATGTGTTTCAGGGCACGCCCTGCGGCAAAAAGAACTTCCCAGGAATCGGAAACATAAGCACACAGGTCTGAAATAGCTACTGTACAATAGACAGAAAGCTTCGGGCCTGGATGCTGGATTTTCTGTCTCCCCCAAAACACCAAAACATGTAGGAGGGGGAACACATGCAGTATATTCTACATACAGGATTTTAAAGGGATATATGCTATATCATTTAATTGCAGACTAGGGATTGAGTGAGATTTTTAACGTGGATTGAACCCCTTATAGTAATTTAACCTGAGATGTGTCTGTATGCATTTGTATATTGATTAGTTTAACCAAATTTCCCCTATAATTATGAGTGAATTTCTTTCTGTTTTACTGCTAGTCTGACATCAACATATCTGAGCTTTTCAATAATGCATGGTCCTTAGCTATCTTATTTCTCATCATTACTTTCCATTAAAAATGTGAGAAAGTGCAGTGCTTTAACTATTTACTTTTTTAGGAAGTTGAAAGAAATGCTGTTGTAAGTATTGTAAAACTACTGTTAGAAGGTGCTATCTGCATTATTAATAGAATGTTTACATAGAAGGAGGAGTTAATTATTTTATACCCAATATCAGTAAATCCATTTGTGTAAATTAAAAATATTTAATAAAAGTGTTATAGTTTATTTAGAAGTCTCTGTTTACTCACATATCATACTTTATGTGACAAATCTTTCAGGACTATGTCATTGAATTAGAACTTGGAACTGAAAATAAAGAAAAGGAAAATAAGAAAAAGCAGTGCTGTTTGTTTACACATACACAAACTTATTCACCTTAAAACTTTCAAATTAAACTAAATTTTAAATAACAGTTAAATTTAACTTTTGCTCAGGTCTCTAAAATACACCTTTTGTTTTAAAAACTAAAACAACCAAAAAGGGAAACTTAACTAGAAATTTGGTAATTATCTGGTTTGTTTAATTGGTTGGGAAAATCAATCTATATAAATTAGATTAATTGCTTACTTTCATATAAACAATTGAGTTCACTCTCATGCAGGTGTATTACCAAGCTTACTGAAAAAATAATTTGTTACTAGCTAAATAATAGATCTGGGAGAAAATAGAAATTTGACCAAGAAACAATTGATTATTTTCAATTAAATTTGATTCGGTTTAATAGGTGTATTCAGCACTAATTATGTGTTTGTGCTAATGACATTACCTATTAATTGCTAGGAAAATAATAGCAGTAAGATTGAATTCATTCAGTGTTTTCCAGCATATTTTATGCTTAGGTACAAATAAGCCAGCTAATTGCCACAATTCCTTTTAACGGTGTCTATATCTACAACTTAAAAGAAAGAAAATGATTCAATTATTCAAATACTGGCTAAATACATGTTTTAACAGTAATAGTAATTATTTTAACAAACTGAGAATAATTATAAAATAACTCATCACTACAATGTCTCTTAAATTTCTCCTATATGTATCCACGTTACTATTTATGAATACTCATGCAAATATCTAAGAAAAACATAAAAACTTCTTTGATAATAGTGAAAGTTAAGGATTCACGATATCCATTAAAATGCTATCTGGAACATTTAATGGGGGCTTTTTTATTTGAATAAGAACAAAGTCTTTAATACAATACAAATACATGAGTAGAAAAGAAGTATTTCTGTCTCTCTGATGCAACATAAACTAATCCTGTTCCTTTCCTCAATGCTACTTCCTTACTCTAGAAATTGGGTGTTTGCAAATTGTTTGATCTAAACTCGATAAGATACGTGTCAGACATTGCAACACTTTTCAGCTTTATGGCAGTGGCTGCCCAGAAAGGGTCATATCATTTTCCCATCCTCATTTATAAATGTCAGTGAAAGCCACAGTTCTGAAGAAGCAATGCACAGAATCTCTTCGTTTACACAGGATTGCTGCTATCACAGTACACTGTGCTGATTGTCATATCATGTATTTTACTTGTGCTAGAAAACTTCTCTTGCTATGGTTACCATTGTTTCCTACCTCTTTCCTGTGAGGCGTTATCGTCAACCTATAACATTACATAGGAATTTGGCATGTCAGGTATTAGACCAACTCCTACTCTACATGTTAACCCAAGCCCAGGAAACACAGGGACTTTCATTTTTAAAAATATGCAACATTTAAGAGAAATTCAGTCTTTTAAATGCTTTGATACATTCTAGACTTAGCAATGTTTTCATTTATTTGATTCGTAAATAAAATAAGATTTCCTTAGCATCTCACTGAAAATTATTATAGTCAGGTTTACAGAAATCAGCAAGGAAAACAAACACCTATGAATTAATTCAAATATGTTTCTTTTTAAACAAAAACAAAACATAGCAATTCAATTAGAAATTAGTTGAGTGAATTCAACTGGATTTTGAATTAAACGTTTAATTACATAAAGAACCAAAGGATATACTTGAGATATCACATCTAGCTAAATCATACTAATTGATTAACTTTGTTGATTAAATATACCAGATAACCACATAGTCTCTATTTCACTGATCGGAATTGTTCAGTATTGTAATTAATCAAATTTTAGTTATTAGCTGGCTTCCAAAAGTTTTATTTCTATTTATTTAAAAAATCAATAGTCAGTTGGCTCAATTTAACATTTTCTGTTCTTTTCTTTTGATTCCCACCCCACCCCAAATATGCCTATGTAGATATAATCTAAAGATTTTTGTTAAAAAAAAAAAAAGGCTGCAGTTCTATAGTTTCCTCTTGAGCGTATGACCAAGTTTTAGGGACTTTAGGGATTATCTATTCCAAATCTCTCATTTTACAAAGGAAGCAGTCTTGGAGAGTTTGTGACTTTTGTCACTCAAATCCAGGAACATAGTAGGCCCTCAATAAAGATGTGTTGACTGAAGGAATCAGTTTAGAGTCACATAAATAAATACAGTACCCATGATACTTAACACAGTGCATTGCAATTACTTATTTATAGTAAACTTTTATAAACACGGTTTTTAGCCACAATAATGCTGAGGCAGAAGTTATTAATAGATCCTATTAACTGTAGAAGCTATTTAACTTGTGAAGTAACTGAGGTTGAGGATCTTTAAATGGTTTGCCCAAGATCAGACAGCTAAGCAGTGGAAGAGCTGAGATCAGAACTCCTGTTCTCTCAGCCTTGGTGAGTAACCACTCTGCCATACTGCCTACCCCCTGCTTTTTTCTCTGTATTGGTTTTCTCCATTCTTGGAATGTAAAAGACAGGAACTGGTGTTATGTATCTTTGTAAGCCTAGCATGCTGCATAATAAGAGCACTCAACCAATGGTTGCCACAAAACAAACCCAGGCCTCAGGCTTCCTGGTCCAGTTCTCTTTCAGCCACACCATGACCCATTCTGAGGGTGGGTAGTGGCATTTGAGAAGGTAGAGAAAGACTGAAATCTCTAAAGCATAGAACTGCTTTAAATCATTTAAACTAGTAAAGTTTATTCTGTGTTGTCAATAACACATAAGAACACTTCTGCTTCTTAGATATGAGTTAAAAAGGACAGATTTTTTAAGCAGTTTCTGGATGCACCTGGTACCTATGTATTTAATATGATGTGCATAAATGCATGCTCTACTCACTTATGTGTATTTAAACATGACTTGGGGAATTCGATCATAGTCATTCCCGAGGTTTTCATTCACCTTTTCCTCCAACCAGGTTTGTGCCAAGATCCTGGGTTCCTAAACACAGTCATCTTGTCTAGGAGGCCCCTCAGGACATGGGTTCACACTGGTTATCTATGAAGATGCTTATTGTGCCAGGCTGAAGGAAGAGTCTCTTCAGGTCTATTGGCTTTGCTATTTCTCGTCATGTTTTGGAAATAAGATTATTTGGAAAGACTGTGATCCCACACCACAGAGCCTCCCCTCCCCTCTGAGTTCCTGTGGCATCTGCAAGTTACCCTTTTATTGACAGCATCATCTCCGCAACCCACTGACCCCTGCCCCTCTTATTTTTTTTTTTTTTTTTTTTGAGAAGCTGGAGTGCAATGGTGCGATCGCGGCTCACTGCAACCTCTGCCTCCCAGGTTCAAGCAATTCTCCTGCCTCAGCCTCCCAAGTAGCTGGGATTACAGGTGCACGCCACCAGGTCCGACTAAGCTTTATACTTTTAGTAGAGACGAGTTTTGCCATATTAGTCAGGCTGGTCTCAAGCTCCTGACCTCAGGTGATCCACCTGGCTCAGCCTCCCAAAATACTGGGATTACAGGCATGAGCCACAGCATCCGGCTTTGCTCCTCTTTTTTTTTTTTTTTTCATTCTGGGGAAAATTTTTCTCCTCCTTCTTTCTTAATGTCTTTCGAATAACTCTCTGGTGTCTCTGTCTCTTCAGAGCTAACATTATAACATTATCTCTCTGATTAAGTTTTTATCAAAGACAGGAAAAGAAGCTGACGACTGTGCTTTCCCCTCTGCAAAATCTCCCAGGCGAAGAGACACACAGGGCCTTGACTCTGAGCTTGCAGGAGGGGAGGAAAGGAGGGAAAAACGCTGAAGTAGAACACAAATTGGTATTTTAAAATTATCCTACTACAAATGCTTTTTGAGTAAATGTGTGAGTGGTTCTGACACCAGCCACCATCATGATGAAATTATAATTGTAAATTTGCAGGGACCTTCCTGTATCTTTCCCAGGGCAAATCATTTCAGCGTCTCTCCATTAATAGCTATTGAGACACATTTTTCTGCAGAACCTTTAGAAAGGCAGCTTACAGTTACAAGCTCAAGCACATCACAGGTTCTCCATCCTGCAGGAACTCATTTGAGCTTCTAGAAAACGAAGTTTTATTTAAAAACATGCATTACAAATAGGAATTTCCTTATAAAACCTCAAAAAATAGCACCTATTTTGACATGTAAGTGGAATTTTAACACTGTTACAGTAATACAGTCATGTTTCACATAATGACATTTTGGTCAATGATGGACCACATATACAATGGTGGTCCTGTAAGACTATAATATCACCTTTTTGCTGTGCCTTTTCTATGTTTAGATTCACAAAAAATTGCCATGGTGTCAACATTTAATCAGTAACATGCTGTAGGGTTTGTAACCTAGAGCAATCGGCTATGCCATACAGCCTAGGTGTGTAGTAGGCTATACCATCTAGGTTTGGGTAAGTATACCCCATGATGTTTACACTACTGTGAAATGACCTAACAACGCATTTCTCAGAACATAATGATGCATGACTGTGCATTAAATTGAATAGCTAAACACTCTTTAGAAGTGCTTTCCCATGACTGGCCGGGTGCAGTGGCTCACTTGATCCCAGTACTTTGGGAGGCCAAGGCAGGTGGATCACTTGAGGTCAGCAGTTTGAGACCAGCCTGGCCAACGTGGTGAAACCCATCTCTACTAAAAATAATAATAATAAAAAATAGTCAGGTATGGTGGTGCATGCCCGTAATCCCAGTTACTTGGGAGGCTGAGGCAGGGGAATCACTTGAACTCGGGAGGCAGAGGTTGCAGTGAGCCGAGACAGTGCCACTGCACTCCAGCTGGGCGACAGAGTGAGACTGTCTCAACAAACAAACAAACAAAAAAACAAACAAACAAACAAACAGAGTACATTCCCACGACCGGTTTCTTCTGTGCCCTGTAACCTCAGATCAAGTATTTCTGCTCCAGAGACTCCTTTTCTGATCGCTCTGCATAGATTCCTCTCTCCCTGTCTCCAACTTCATTTCCTTTGCAACCATTTCACTGTTTGGAATTAGCTTCTGTGGTAGGCAGAATTCTAAGATGGCCTTCAAAATTCCCCCTCTGCTCTATGAGTTCTATACGATCCTCCTTCCTTGAGTGTAGGGAAGACTCTAGGGGAGTATCAATCTTTGATCAGGTCACTAATCAGTCAACTTTGAGTTAATCCGAAGCCAAATGATGGTGGTGGGTCTGACCTAATCAGGTAGTCCCTTCAAAGGGACTGGGCCCTTCCAGAAGTCAAAGAGATTTAAAGCCTGGGAGGGCATCTGGAAATGGCCCCCTGGAAGGGAACTGTGGGCAGCTTTAAGAGCTATGAGTAGGCCTCACGTCAATAGCCAGTAAGAGAATAGGGGCCTCTGTCCTATCAGTGCAAGGAACTGAATTCTTCCAACAACCATGTGAACTTGGAAGAGAACTCTGGGCTCCAGAAAGGCGGCTCAGCCAACACCATGACTTCAGCCTTGTGAGTTGCTGAGTAGAGAAGAAACTTGGATTCTTCCACACACTCCTCAATGCTTTCCCCAACTAGCTGCAGTACATTTACTGCCTCATACTAAGCTTAGAAAGTCAGAACAGTCTACATGTTGTTTTCACATGCACCAATGCTGATAATACACTTGCATTTAAGACTTCTTTTTAAAATTATAATTTATGTTCTAGGGTACATGTGCACAACGTGCAGGTTTGTTACACATGTATACGTGTGCCATGTTGGTGTGCTTCACTGGCATTTAAGACTTTTGACATTATACACATATTCCCGTTTAGATAACACTGGGATTAATCCTGTAACTCAGGATTAATAACATTTACAGAAGTTAAGAAGAAGCCTATACCGGCTCACCTGTTTACAAGAGTGGTAATAAAATAATCTATTAAATAAATACAATAATTTTAATTAAAAATTATACCAAGTAATAAAGGTAAATTTGAAATGTTGTATTTCAATAAATTTATTGATACTTATTTTAAAAAGTACCAAGCTTAAGTTTAAATTGAAGGAGCATGTTCTTTAGCAAAATATACACTACTGCCTTTCCGTTTATTGATTCTATCTCTTGTAATTTTTCACCTAATGGAAATCTGTCATTAAAGTGGAAATTAAATATATATAATTATATATGTATATATAATATATTTAATATATAATAAATATATTTTATTATATATAATTATATTTATATATATAATATATGGTTCCTTTTTAAAAATAATGTATACCATATATATAATACACACATACATAGTCTTTTTCTTCATGATGCTTCTATAAGTCTTTTTGCCTTATTGTGATTTCCGAAAGTATTTTCCTTTAAAGATTTCTGTTGGTTTTGAATTTTTTCTACCTGTTATAGTCACACTACTATATACTATAGTAATAATGTATTATGAAAAGAAATTATTTTAATGATACTGTTCAAAATATTATATCTGAGATTAAATATACCATAACTATGATTCTGCTCATTGTATCTCTTAGTTTTTTGTCTTTATGCTAAAATATCTTCTTACGTGAAAAAGTAGGTTACTGATATTTTGAACTCAATATGGAACCTAGTTATCAATTTGATGTACCAGACCATTACAGTTTGTTTTCTAAAGTAAATAATAAGTACTTCATAGGAGCACTTAAAGGTGATACATTGGGGAATGTGAAAATTATTAGATCTTCTCATCTGCCTCTCACAATCTTTTCATCCTGAAGCTTTCTCCTGAGTCTTCCATTCGTGAAGAATATCTTAGTAGAACAACAGATGCAAGGAATTGTGAGGAAAGAAGGGGGGTGGGGAGAAAAATGAAAGAAGAAACTGGCTAGGCACAACTTATTTCTGAGGGGAATAATGTTCTTTAATTTAAGCTACATTATGAAAAACAAAACAAAAATTATCTGCAAGTTGGCAAACCCTGCCAAAGTGCAACAGAAGTGAGAAACTGAGTTAGCAGGCATGAGATTTCAGAAAGGCTCTCCGAGACGCTTTGAAGAAAGCAAGCTGCACGACCCCCATCCTCAGGCATAAATAAACTCCAAACAGACTCATTTGCCATGAAGGATGAGATGTGGAGGTGCCGTGGCGCCTGGGTCTCTGCCTCTCCACGGCTCCTTTCCCTAAGTCGTTCTGGTGGGTTTTTGTGTCCCAAAGTTGTCCCTATGCAAACAACAGGTTGAATATTGTAGGTGTGGGTTATTAAAGTGTCCCTGGGACAATGGCAGTCTGTGTCCCATTTGTAACGCTTGGATTAATCTTTGGAAAGTGCACACAAAATGTGACATGATGTTGGCTTCAAACATTATTCAGTCTGCATAGCAGCAAATCCTGCCCTGTCTCCCTGGAAATAAAACTCCACAGACGTATCACTGCCATCTAAAAGGAACCTATCATTTATGCTCAAGATTAGGGACACCCTGATAAAATTGTTAGGTGTTTGATTTTATAGTTTGGAGAAGCACTCACAATGGAAACAAATTATACTCTATCATCTCATTCACAGACTCCTTAAAGAAAGTCAGCAATCAAGTAAATCATATTCTTTTTTTTTTTCCTGCAGATGGGAGAAATAAGAAAGGCTTTATCTTTCTAAGACAATTCCACATTAGTTTAGGATTATAACCCAGAACTGACCCCTGAAAATAGGGAAGATTCTTGGTATTTCACCCTTTTTAATCTCATTTTTCCTTTTTGATTTTAAAGGTTCTGGAGGAGCACTAAAATGTGAAAACTGGATGAGAAAAGCATGCCACAAAGAGAGGGCGTTCATCATGTTTTCTGTTTCCATACGTCCTTGGTGCTTCTGAAGCTTTGAGGCTTAGCTTCCTCCCATTGTACACACGAAAATTCTTATTGACTTATGTCTGTTGTTCACAAAAGTACTAAGTAGCATCATGGAATTTGGGAAGATGTTTTCTCAATCATTTGTTTTTGAGTGTATCTCAATATTACAATTTCAGAAGACAATTAGAACTAGGATAATAGAAATATAGAGAGAATGCATGTTAAATTACAGACAAGCATCAATGATGGTTGAAATTCCCATAGAACCAAGTTAGAAAATATGATCTGTCATTTAAGGCCAACTCCACACATAGGAGGAATTGGAAGTTGCCTAACAAAACAGAGTTAGGCACAAAAGTCAGGGCATTGTTCTAGAACAATGGTTTTTAAAGTGTGCTATAGATCAATGTTTCTACGTTCATTATCAGAATCTAATTACTCTGAGTGTGATGTTTTTCTTTAATCTGTTAGGGAAGGAGGGCATCATCAAACGCTGCTAGGTGTGGCTTCTTTTAACTTCTGTAGTATAGACACTTTCTTACACAGCTTTTGTATGTGGATCCATCAAAACACCCAAAATAAACTGAATGCTTAGTCTTTGGTCTGAAACAGTCATCCATTTTTCTAATTTCTTGCCTTTTAATAAGTAAATTTTATGAATTTTAAGTTATACAATGCGTTTATGTTTCAAATACTGTTTTAATTTATTTGGCATAGTGGGAATGAACATAAGGTTTTATTTAGAAGAGAACGCAGTTTCCATGGAAAAATAGGTTAAAAAGATGCTTATAAAGGACTATGGCTAAACTGCATATACATTGTTTCACAATTTACCTAGAAGAGGTGGGAAAATCTGTGGAACCTGAAGTCCTACCTGGAGCAGTGGACTGGCAGTGGGCAGAGGAATAGATGGGACCTCCAGCTGGCACTCACAAACGACCATGAATCGTCCTCTCCTCCCCTCCATCATCCATCGAGGCAACCCGGGTGAGACTGAGGTTTCACCATGGATCACAAATGCCCCTGTTGTCTAGACTCTAAAATTGCACATGGCCTCTTTCTGGTGTGTTCTCTTTCTTGGATTTCATTTTTCACCTGCCATAGGTCTATTTGGACTGGATGTTCCAATAGTTGCATTGATTTGTGTTATCCTGACATTCACTTTATTCAGAATTAAAAGTGGGGTGAAAGGGGTGTGTTAGGGTTCCCAGTATTATTTTTGTTCCGGGTCAGCCAAAGGTGAAGGAGAACCAAAGCTGAGTTAGGCCAATGCAAAACTGGTCTAATGTAGGTGAGGAAGAAAATGGTCAGTTCATAATTTTGCATTGGCCTAACTCAGTTCTCAGTTTTCATTTTGGGGTTGTAGGTCAGGTAAAACCCAGGCTTCTGAGAAGAAAGTGGCTTAAGTGAAATGAACAGAGCACATAAGAGAGGGGTAGGTGTGGGGGACAATTAAAGGCACAGGTGTGTGTGTTGCCAGACTAGCCTCGTAGAACCACTTTCAGTAGGAACAGGCATTCTCACCAAAATTGGTGAAAGGGTTAGAGAGGGAAGTGAGATTAGAATTGAGTTAACTTTTGCTAACAAAAGTCTTTGTTTTCTGATGATTTGGGCAGCAGATTGGGGCTTAGAGGTGTCATAAGACTTTATTTAGAAATTATGAATATATGAAAATAATATGGACAAAATATTTCCATTTCTTTTCATTTTTATTTTTATGAACTAAGAAAACAACAGACGCAAAATACCACCACCTACTCTCAACCCTTTTGAAAGTACACTGTAAATCATCTCTATTTACAAGTTTCAGATACATTCTTTTACAAATAGTAAACATTAAAACAACCTAAAGGGCTTAAATGATGGGCTTATTTATCATTAAAGGGAAGAATAAAGTCTGTCTAAAATACTTCGTTTTTCTAAAGAGGGCTGAGACTTTTCACGCAACGCTATTACGGACAGAAAACAGAATTTAAAGCTAAACTCTCAACAAATGATACCACAGCGCCACCATCTGGCTTTAGAAAAGACAGCAGGGAGTCAGTCGGTACTAGAGGAGGCGGCCCGTGAATGTTTTCTCTAAGCCTGGTGAGCATTTGGAGAAACAAAAAGAAGGGACTCTCTCAGTGTGGTCCTGTAATTGTCACTACTTTGGCTAACATTCAGGGTGCAAGGAACTGCCTCTTTTTCTTTTTTCTGTTTCTATTTTAATTTGAAAAACAAACACATTTTAGTGGATACAACCTTTAAAAATGAAAATCTCCTTAAAGTTAGCAGTCTGTCTTTCTTTTTGGACAACAAATGTAAAGACTGTTTTTAGTCTGAAGAGGTTGTAATTTTAGTGGTTGTTTGGTAGAGCTTCTATAAACAGACTTGCTTTACCAATTTTCAACTTGCCTTGGATATGATCTTTTTATAATGTTGCTGAAGCTTCCTTAAGTTCTTAAAGTTCTAGACATATTTAAGATAAAACATATTCCCATACATAATCAGAACGATTTTGACCCTGACATGAGGTGCTGCATATTTAAAAGTCTGCTTTTAAATGCAGTGGAATACAATATATACTTCCAAAATCTGAATGTCTTAAAGTTTTTTTTTTTTATTCTATATTGCAGGTTTACAAGATTGCACAAAATTGCTAAATAACAGGGTGATTAATGCATATGTTTTCATTTGTACATTTCTCTAAGAAAGCTCTTTTAGAACTGGATTGGAAAGTAAATGTTAGTTTTTATTGTATTTTACACTCTTGCAGCATCAATCTTTAATTGCCACTTATATTAAACAGAAATTTGTACAGAATAACAACATTAAAACAGTATTTTGAACCTATTGTGAACAAAGAACTGTGCTAAGTGTTTTACATCTATTAAAGCATTAAATCTTTTCAGATATGATGAGAAACGTTCTATTTTTTTTTTTTATTTTATTCTATTTCAGGAAAATGAAGCACAGAGACATTCAGTAACTTGTCTAGGGTAACACAGCTGACAAATGGCGAATGTGAACCCTGGCTTTAGACTCTAATTTCTTTAGGATGGCACTAAATCTGTTTTCTCAGGATATTCTAAAAACATTTAACATTTTATGTTCTTTCATATTATTATGTTTTCTCTTTTAACATGAACATGTTTAATGTCAGAAGATTTGTTTTAAAAAATGTTATTTTAAATATTTCAGTAATTTTATAGTTAAGATCATGCCACTGCACTGCAGCCTGGCGACAGAGCAAGACTGTCTGAAAAAACAATTTGTAGTTAAATAACATTTTTTGAGGGCTAACCTAAAGAAGCAATCATTAGTTGTACCTTTTCCCTTCCTTTGGAGTAATGCATTATGTGTTTAAATGACTTGGAAGTGAACTTCTGGAAATGAACTTTTTGTAAATCCAGGACTGCTTTTATTTTACGCTATTTTCTATTTTAGATTCTAAGTAATCATTGTAGATTATTATATTGAATTAGTCATGCTCATTTTATTGTAATGTGTCCTAAAAAGTAATTAAGAAAAATGTTTATATTTTGGCTATGTAGAGAGAAACTGTTCCGTTTTTTTTTTTACTGTGTCTGTTAGAATGCTTGGAATTTCCTGAAATTCTCTCTAGGGTAGTGGCCCTTTTGGCACCAGGGACAGGTTTTGTAGAAGACAATTTTTCCTCCATGGATGGGCACGGGGTAGGGGTGGGGGTGGGAGTGAGAGATGGGGTGGGAGGAGGTGAGGTGGGGGGATGGGGATGGTTTGGGGATGAAACTGTTCCACCTCAGATCATCAGACATGAGATTCTCCTAAGGAGTGCCCAACCTAGATCCCTCACATGTGCAGTTCACAATAGGGTCACACTCCTATGAGAATCTAATGCTGATCTGACAAAAGGCGGAGCTCAGGCAGGGCTCACTCACCCCCGTTCACCTCCTGCTGTGCAGTCCAGTTCCTAACAGGCCATGGATTGGTACTGGCCCATGGCCTGGGGATTGGGGACTCCTGCTCTAGAGGTTCAAATATTTCTTAAATTTATACTCTATCAATTTTAGGGAGTATGTGAATATTCAAATCTTATGTAATAGCTAGCCTCCGAAACTACTCATAAACTGATCCTGAATTTTCTTTCAAAATTGAAAAATGTTTAATATGTCCCATATTATTCTGACGAGAAGAGAAAAATATGAGGCCATTTGAATGTTTTACTGTAAGTTCGGTCAAATGCTTTATGGGAAAAAAAAGGAAAAGTGTGACACCAAAAATATTAGAAGAATGTACTTTGTTTGTGCTGTATGCTGGACTGGAAATTGATTTTGACCAAGATTATGCTGGAGTCACTGGCTACGTTACCATTTGGCATATTAGGTAATAGCAAGCATTAGTTCAGTATTAGGTTAAGTATTCTATGAACTGAAGTTGTCACTGGGACATTAACAATTGCTTTACTTAAACAAAAACACCTAATTAGTAACTGATGTGGAGCTCATTGTCTTCAATATTTCTAAGTATTTTTAGACATAGATATGACATTTGTAACAGTTCTACTTATTTCTATTCCTATTAAATTTCACAATTGCTAATTTAGGTGTAATTCAAACATTTAATATAGCAGTTAAAATAATTTATATGGCTATCTGATGAAAATGTGAATTGTAAGACACTTTAGGTCATTTATCTAAGTCTTTGTATTTGTTGACTCTGATTTTCACCAGTATTACTATTATTCATGTGTTTTAGCTATCACTTTGCAGCTGGGATGGATATGAAGAAAAGAGAGACTGTGAGGGGAAAAGAGATTATTTCTCTGTTCCTTAAAGACACAGATACAGGATAATAACAATAAAAAAAAGATTTGTTGTTCCATTGTGTTGTCAAGGAGTAGTTTGCTTCAGGACTCCTTGAGAGGTAGGACTGTTTCTATGCAGAGCCACCACAAGAGGGCTTAAATGTGATCATTTTTCAACAGGAGAACCACCAGAAAACAAAATTTGTTTTTTTGCTATGTATGTGGCACACTTTATATAGGCACACTGATATTGATTACATGATGCGGTAAAGATATTCCTTCCGGAAATATTTTTTGACAGGTTAAATTGTGATAGTTATTCTAACCCATAGGAGGCCCTTGGATTAATTACCCTTGAATGTCCTTTAGATCATTTAATTTGGTTACTCAACATTACATTGCCCATTGAATAACTTTCCATCTTGCTATCCTGACATTTTTATTATCTTTTTTCTTCCAGTTTTGTTAAGGTGTAATTTACAAAAACTGCATATATACACATATGTGTATGGTATACAATGTCATGTTTATATATATATGTACATATATGTGTGTATATATATACTCACATTGTGAAATGATTAAATTAAGCTAATTAAGATATTCATACTTATCTTTTTTGTATGTTTGAGAACCGAAATTCTTATTATCTTCTTATTCTGAGACTCCAATTCTCAATGTTTTGCCTAATCCTAGGTTTTTCATTTTTTTTTTGAGATGGAGTCTTGCTCTGTCACCCAGGCTGGGGTGCAATGGCATGATCTTGGCTCACTGCAACCTCCGCCTCGTGGGTCCGAGTAATTCTCCTGTCTCAGCCACCTGAGCAGCTGGTATTACAGGCACCCGCCACCACGCCTGGCTAATTTTTTGTATTTTTAGTAGAGACGGGGTTTCGCCATGTTGAGCAGGCTGGTCTTGAACTCCTGACCTCAGGTGATCCACCCACCTCAGCCTCCCAAAGTGCTAGGATTACAGGCGTGAGCCACTGCATCCAGCCTTAGGCTTTACATTGTCAATGACTTGCTTAGTATGTCCACCTGGATATTTTACCTTCATCTCAATTATGATGTTTCCAAAGCCAAATATGATTTTTTACTCCACATACAAAATATTTTCCCTGAATCTACTATTCGTCCAGACATCCTAGCTTGAATCTCTGTTACGATGTCAGAGTCTTCTTTTCCTTTCTACAGCTAAGCCAGTAGTTAGTAAATACATGCATGTATTTCCACTTGAACTTGACCTCACCATATTAGTCGTTGTTAATCAATCATGCCATTCAATAATTCAACAAGTAGTAATTCAATAACCCTCATATGCCAGACAATGTCTTAAGCACTGAGGAAAGAGTAATGAACAAGACAGTGAAACTCCTGCCCTCAATTTTCTTTCATTATGGTGGAAGGAGAAAGACAATGACCAGTAGGTAAATTATATAGTATGGTAGAAGGAGTCATGTGCTATGAAAGATAATGCAGCCATAAATGGGGGATGTTAGGGGAAAGGATCTCAACTTTAAACAGGGTGGTTAGAGTGGGCCTCATATCCTGAATTTTGATCGCATAATTCTTTTTAATGCTGTGCTTTAGACAGAACCTTGCTTATCATCCTTGTTCTAAATAATCACTAAATCTGTTGGTTTTCTCCCAATGTGCTTTTTATTTCATTTCTACTGCTATTTGCCTTATTTAGCCTGTATTTCTTCATGCTTAGATTATTACAAAGCCTGCTAACTTGACTCTATGCCTCTAGGGTAGTCAAGTCAGATGCTTATCAAAACTGTTTTGATGTGGCCATGTGACAACCAATGGATGTATGCAGAAGTGATGTGCACTACTTCTGGGTCAGGTTCATTCAAACTCCCACAATCCTCCATGTTCTCTCTTTACCTCATCTGCCAACTGGATGCAGAAGACACAGCAGAGGACTCCAAAGTCCTAGGGAATAACAGAGTCACTAGATAGAAGGAACCTGGATTCTGAATCTATTAGCCACTGAGATTTGTGGGGATAAGATGAAGCACAGTTTTCATACCCTAATCAAAATGGCCTCTCACTATACTTCATACACCACTGGGACACCCCATTAAAATTAACTTTTGTTTAGTACCACTTTGAGTGGTCATTTTACCGCTTACTCTACAAGTCTCTGTTAAATCCAAGTCTGTCTGCCCTTGGCTAACTAGAAGCTGCTGAGGATATTTGAAAAAAATATGCAACTGTATAGATCAGGCCAAGATAATGTCATGACCTCTAACCTCAGCTGAGCCCTCAAAACTGTATATCAGTTCTACTATGTTGCTCTTCTATTCTTTATTCTTCTTAAATCTCTGACCTCTCACGCTCACCAGTGATTTGCTTCCTCCATCTTGTAGAAGATAGAATCCAACATAATTCTCACTCAACATCGGGCAATTGAACCTAGAAATTTATTTGCATTCACATCCATACTTTTGCCTTTCATGCAGTTACAAAAAAATGGTGTCCCTTCTCTTATTACAGAGGAATTGTGCCCTGGATCTCATTCCTTTACCTTTTCAAAGCCCTGCTTGCTACTGTATTCTCAAGCGTTGCCCTCTACTGGCTCCTTCATATTGGTATTTAAATGTGCTCAAGTGTCTCCTACCTTTGAAACAAACACCCTCTTGGGATACCATTTTTTTCTGCTAGGTTGAGCTCCTTTGCTGGCCTTCACCTCTCCTTCATCACCATATTCCTTGGGAGAGCAGTGTATGTGTCCTTCCACTTATTCTTCCAACAGCTGCAGTCTGGCTTTAGTCCACCATTCTGAACACTGTTCTCACCCGGGGCCTGAAGACCTATCTGTTGCTCGTTCTCATGGATATGCTTATTCGCTGAGTAACACTTGACAATATTGACCACTCCCTATTGAAATACTCTCTACTCTTCACATCTGAGACCACTCACTCTTATAGTTTTCTTTCCACATTTCTTTTAGCTAGTTTTTCCATTTAACACACTCTTTAGTCCTTTGATCAAATGCTGATCCTCCTCAGTGTTGGATGTCCAGAACTTACTTTGTGCTAAATAGACCCACATATTCCTTGGATGACTTTATTACCTTCCATGATGTTAATTACAAGCCCAGACCCAGACCCCATTCCCACTACAGTTCTCTTTAGTATCTTTCCACCTCTTTCCTTCCTTTCCACCTCTTTACTACTGGACTGGACTATTTCCTCTAGGTGGATTGCCACACAAGTTTCTGACTGGTCTGCCTCTCTTAGGTCTTTTCACATTCCTGAAGTTTCCCCCAGGGCAGTGAAAGTGATTCTTTAAAATAAGAAGATGCATGTCCTTTGTAGGGACAAGGATGCAGCTGGAAACCATCATTCTCAGCAAACTATCGCAAGAACAGAAAACCAAACACTGCATGTTCTCACTCATAGGTGGGAATTGAACAATGAGATCACTTGGACACAGGAAGGGGAACATCACACACTGGAGCCTGTTGTGGGGTAGGGGGAGGGGGGAGGGGCAGCATTAGGGGATATACCTAATGTAAATGATGAGTTAATGGGTGCAGCACACCAAAATGGCACATGTATACATATAGAGCAAACCTGCACGTTGTGCACATGTACCCTAGAGCATAAAGTATAATAAATAAAATAAAATAAAATAGGAACATGATCAGGTCATCACTTTAAAGTCTTCAATGACTTCTTAGTGATCCTGGAACATTACTTCTTAAAGAATTTGTATTAAATTCTTTATCATGGTTAATGAAGCATTACAAGGCCTGTTCCATGCCTTTTTAAAATTTTTCTTGATATTTTCCTTTTATCAGCTTAACTTCTTTCAGTCCTTAGAATAAATCTCGCCCTCTGGATTCAGGTAGGTCTTTGCATATACTGGTCACACGGTCTGAACAACCTCTATTTCCTTTGCCTGGCTATTGGTCAATTCTCCCTCAGTTGTAACTTAGAATCCCATTCTCTAGGGAGATTTTCCTAGCCCTGGTCTGAGTGGAAAATCACCTTGCATTTTCATTACTACTTATTCCAATTTATTGTCATTGCCTATTAAATTATCTTTCTTCCCCAGTAGATTGCAAACACCATCACATTTCCAGTATTCACAGCTGTTCAAAAATTGACAGAATGGATTGTAAAAGGCGTGAAACTCAAACATTAGGTAGGTGGCTGGATTTGATTTTGTAGTTTGGTTGTCTTCTGTCCTGCTTGTCCTCGCCCATGTGTTCCAGCCAAACTATCTGATCTTTCTCAATATGCTTTGTGTTACCCTCCCTGATGACTTGGATGAGATCTTTCTCTTTGCCTAAAAAAAGTCTTTCTCTAGTCTATACCTGTGAAAATTGTACATTCTCTTTCAAGGCTCAGTTTCAAAACTCTCTTCTCCATGAAGATATTCTATCACCTGTGAGAAAAGATCTTTCTTTTCTCTGAATTTTCAAAATACTCTGGACTATTTTAAGTACTTACATATAAATTTAAATTGTAGTTATATCTGTATTTCTGTAAAAAGTTACCTAGAAGAGCATCATCTCTCCCTTCTTTCAGTTTCTGTAATACATTGTATCACTTTTATGGAATACATCATACTTTGCCTTATGTCACAGTTAGGCATTTACAGGATATCTCTTCTATAATAGCTTCGAGAGCCTTGCATGTCTGTATGTTCTGCGATACGGTGGTGTAAGAGTGTGTGTGTGTGTGTGTATAAAAAGGACTGAAAATATCAAATACAATTGTTGAATCAATCAACAAATGAGTTTTTCTTTTTCATCTTCTGTCTGTCTCCACGGGACTTCCTGATTCAAGCCAAAAGTCTTACTCCCTGGCCCCTACTTGTCAATGATAGTTTCTTATTTCCTTTTTGCACTTTGCTTTTGCAGTCTACATTCACATTCCCAATTGTCAAAATCGTTCCTCCTTGGCTCAAACGCTGCTTCTCTGTGAAGGGTGCCTTAGTGCTTCCCGCCAGAGGGGATCTCAGCTGAGGTGCTTGGTTGTTAGTTAGTGGGCCATAGAAATACCACAGAAAAAAATTAAATTATGGAGTAGCATGACCTGAGAAGTAATTTAATAAGACCATCGAGTGAGACGTGTAGGTGGAATGTGAGCTAGAAAAGAGTGACGCTTGGGAGACTTACTGCAAGGCTTCCAGCTAGAGGCCAGCACGTGCTTAAACTTGTCTTGTAGCAGCAGGGCTGGAAAAAGCGGACCAGGTACTAAAGCTTTAGGCGAGTGGACTCAATAAGGGTTGGTTTTTCTAATGTTTTCATTAAAGGGACTCTAAGCAAGAGGGGAGAAGACCAGATAGGTCACTAACACCACCATTAGCATAAATAAAGAATACAAGAGGGACATGAGCGGTTGTGCTGGTATTTGAGCAGTCTTTTCTGTAGATTCTTATCTGGCAGAGTGTTTCTCTGAATCTGTTTGTGTTTTCTAAGCTCCTACGATGCTTCATCTGTATTCATCTTTTGTGACTTTTTATTTACCACTTGTAGTTTCTGTATTACAAATATACGTAGCTACTGAGGACTAGCTGATTTTTATGGATCCCATAGTGTACAAACCTCTTCCATCAGTAAGGGATATAGTAGGACCCTCTACCTCCATCTCGTCTTGATCCTGGAACAGCCCATTGAGGTGGAAAGCACATGGGTTTCTGAGTTAGAGAGATGTGAGTCTGAATTCTGGTTTGGTCGCTTACTAATTGTGTGAACTCAACCAGATTACTTAACTTTCCAGAGTCTTACTTTTGTTTTGTTTTAATCTGCTCAATTAGTATCAACAATAGCAAACTTACAGGGTTATTACGAGAATCAAGTGAAACACGTATATAGTGCCTAGCACTGAGCCTGGCACCTGGTCAGCATGCCTTCCCTCCCACGAGGACAAACATTGCAGCAGAAATTAGTGACTTGCTTGTTCAGATGAGAAGGGGTTAAACTTCCCTACATATGAAATAGTTCTCTTTGAGGATATATGCCACATATTGTATTAATTGCAGTCCAGAAACATGTGCCTCTGCAAACTACTTTGAAAGTCTTACATTGTGTTGATATTTAGTGCAAAAGGTGTACATAATTGAATCTCTTTTATAAGATTAGTTTTGTGTGTGTGTGTGCGTGTGTAATTCATGGTTTATATTTTAAAAGCAAGGCTGTGAGGCAAGAGCACATAGTAAAGAATTATAATTTCAAATACTTGGGAAATCAGGTTTTAACAGTTATTTTAAATTTATAAAAATGCATATTACTTATTTCTTGTTTTATATTTGATATATGATATTTTTTTCTTAGAATTGGTATATCAGCTTTTTTTTTTTTTTTTTTTTTTTTTTTTGAGACGGAGTCTCGCGCTGTGTCACCCAGGCTGGAGTGCAGTGGCGCGATCTCGGCTCACTGCAAGCTCCGCCTCCCAGGTTCACGCCATTCTCCTGCCTCAGCCTCCGAGTAGCTGGGACTACAGGCGCCCGCCACCACGCCCGGCTAGTTTTTTGTATTTTTAGTAGAGACGGGGTTTCACCATGTTAGCCAGGATGGTCTCGATCTCCTGACCTCGTGATCCACCCGCCTCAGCCTCCCAAAGTGCTGGGATTACAGGCTTGAGCCACCGCGCCCAGCCGGTATATCAGCTTTGACCTCTGAAAAGTGAATCATGATTATGGCCTCAATGTTGAAAGGTGGTTAAAGCCGGCAGACAAGATCCAGGACAAAATCTGAGTCATCTTTCTGATGGCATCTGCTTGGTGAAAGCTAACCTTTTAAAGTGTTAGTGGAATTGGTGTCGCAGGATTTGTGATGATGAGTATTTCAGACCTACCTCTTAGTCTCTTAGAGTACTCTTAACTGTGTTAGTGAATGCTTTCTGAACTCTCATGCTGAAACAGACTCGGAACTAAAACACACAATTACAGGCAAACAAACACAGTTCATTCCGTAGTTCTTGATTTGTAGTGTCAAGTATATTGGCTTGAACATAGCAGGTATTTTTAATGTTTGGGCTAATTTTATTTTGTTCCTTTTCTAAGACAAGCCTGTGTTTAGAAACATTTATTTTGGATTTCTATTCAGGTATGTCTGTCTGCTGCCTGGTTCTAGTGAGTCTAAATCACTAGAAGCCAAGGTCCTTAAGGACCTTGGAGACACTGGGCCTATTTCAAGATAGCGATTTGAATCACTGTGACCACGCTGAAGGGCAGTTCGGTCAATTCTGAGTATTCACCACGTGGGAAACATGATACATTTTGTGTAGGAGAAAGGGATGAGGCCTCTTCTGTACTATTTTGAAGAACCAGTAGAGAACTACTTTTAATCCAATCCAAAGTCAATGGAAGGAAGAGTAATCTAACAATTAGACAATTAAAGTTCGAATGCTATGACAGGCCTCAGAAAACATTTGACTTGAGATTTTGTTCATTTGTCAGTAATGTATTCTCCAGAGGGTGAACGAAATCTTAACTGGAAGTCGAATGCAGTCAGACCTCTGGATCTGTGTGTTTCACATCTATGGATTCAACCAATCTCAGATAGAAAGTATTCCGAAAAACACTCTGTACGAAACATGTACAGACATTTTTCTTGTCATTATTCCCTAAACTGTACAGTATGACAACTGTTTACATGGCATTTACATTGTATTAGATATTAGAGATAATCTAGAGGTGACTTAAATTATACAGAATAATCTGCATGTTATATGCATATATTATAGGCAAATACGACACCATTTTATATAAGGGTCCGGGCATCCTTGGATTTTGGTATCTGAGGGGGTCCTGGAGTCAACCCCCACTGACACTGAGGGACCAACTGCAAATGAAGAAATCAAAGCAGAGCTGTGGTAAGTGAAGCCCAGTGGGCCTCACCTCAGCCCAGTGGCATCCCCATACATCCTGAGTAAAAAAACCCTTGGGAATCTGGGGAGCACAGTTGAAAAATTATGGACTCTAGATGATCCCTCAGTTCCCCATCATTAGTTAAAAATTCATCATTCATGCTCCCAATGAAGGAAAACAAATAAACGATTCTCGATTCTATCCTTTCTTCTTCCAAGCCCTCTAATTCAAGGAAAAAGTAAAATTAACAAACTAGATATTCTTCTGACTTTGCCACTTCTTGGTAAAATTATTTCCATCTTTCTGGCATCTGAATTTGAGAAATCGATCACCCTTGACTTGCTTTTCTCTTTTACACTCTATATTCAGTTAACCTTCAAGTTCTCGATTCTTCTTTCAACACCTATCTACTCTCTGTATCTTCTTTCTTTTCTAGACTACTTCGGAAGTTCAGCACATACCGAAATTATTGTCCAGCCCTTTTAATTGGCCTCTTTTTCTTCTTCATTTCATGTGATGAATCGCTACCAGTTTACTTATTCTAAACTGCCCCTCAAAGAGCCTGTTTCTCCCTTGGTTAAAAATCTTCAGTTGTTTCCCATTGACACTGATAGAGGTTTTCACATATTCCATGGTTGTGAGCCTCTGTGAGCGTCAGCCCAGCTTCAGTACCTCTCTGATGGTTCAAGGACCAGCAACTGGCACTTCCATACCACTTTCCTATTTCACTCTACTTAAAATGGTAGCAAATATTTACGATCAAAGCAGGGTGGGAAAGTGTTGGCAGTTATGATTCCAAGACTGATTTATATCTGACTTTGTGATCAGCCTGCTGGAACTAGTAAATGTCATTCTACTTTGTTCGAAACACTCCAGTGGTTTCCCAACCCAGGCAGAATAAAAGCCCAAATCTTCAGTGTCCTACAAAGCCTTGTAATGTGAGTCTTTTGTTATTTCTTCTTTCCCTTCTCCCATCACTCATTCTAATCCAGCTGAATTGATTGTCTTGCTATTCTTTAGACATGCCCAGGACATTCTCACCTCAGAGCCTTTATACTGGCTGTTCCCAAAGACTGGAATGTCCTTTCCCCAGAGAGCAACATGACTAGCTCCATTTACTCCCTCACTCCATTTAAAGCTTCATTCAAATGTCAGCTAATCAGTCAGACCTCCTTTGACCACCTTACTTAAAATAGAAGATCCCCACTTCTGCTCTGGCCTTCCTGCTCCTTGCTCTTCTTTTGCTTTGTTTTCCTCTACATCACTTACACCTTCCAATAGACTAATCCTTCACTTACTTTCTGGTTTATTGTCTGTCTCCCTCAGTTAACTGTAAACTCCATGAGGGCATGAATTTCTGTCTTGCTTACCAGTGTATCCCCAACACACAGAGTAGTGTCTTGCACACAGCAGGACCTGGGTAAACATATGTTGAATACATAAATAAACAGGATGTAGCATTCTCTCTTGAGCTCAGCCTCCACGCATCCCGCAATCTCACCCACACTTTGCCTTTTGCTGCTCTCTGATACAAAGCCCATATTCCAGAGATCGTGGTCTATTGTGCCTCTGAACATTTTTCCCAATGCTTGTCCTATGGTTGCACTGTAACCTCCGGCACAAAAGCATCCTTCTGACCTTTCCACATTCTTGGTGATTAGGCTAATTTTCCACTTGTTCCATGAAACCATTCCAAACCTTGCAGCCTACATTATTCTTTTCCTCCTCTCATAGAATATTTTTTTCTATACCACTAATTTGACAAATATACTCTTCAGCATGGTGTAATTTATATTCATGTATTCTGGTGTTATTTATACGATGAGTTTTTACTTCACTTTTCCAATGTTTATATTTTGTTTCTCCAACTTTGGAAGCTCTCTCAGGAGAAGCTGGGTGGCAGAGCTGCTCACAGGCAGAATTTCAGCCCAGTCACCCCCTCCCCCCGGCCACCATGAGGAAATGAGAGGATCAAAGCTTCAGTACACTGGAAGCATAGCTGGCCCAGGCACTTGCCTTGGTACATCAGTTAGGAGAACTCTGCCTTAGGGTACTGTGCTAATAGTAGGTGCTCAGAAAGTATTTGTTGGTGGACTGATTGATCTTATGCGATTGTATTTTTCCCAACATTCTCCCTGAAGCCTTGCTAAAGTTTCTGTATCGGTACTAAACTCATTAAAAAGAAAAGAGAAAGAGACACAAATTGATGATTATGAAGTTATGAAGTAGGAATCTAAAACTTCATTTAATCTAAAAATTCATTTAATTAAAAATATTTATGATTGGTGATTGAGCCATTGGACACATCAAAAACTTTGGAGGCTGTAAATGTGAGAGGGGTTTTCATACATATAGTACTCAGTTTATGGTCATTTTTATTGTCTTTTCATGGAGAAATCTGAGTGAGTGAGAAATAAATTTAAAAATGTTTAGTCATACAGAATTACAATCTGAGAGTTCCAATTATATGTATATATTGCTGCACTGCTTATTTTTAATTTTAACTCCTAATAAGTTGATTTGGAAAAAAGAATTGTACTCATTAAAAAAACATCATGTGTGAATAGAGTTTTGTATTACATACCTCATGTCAACTACGTCAATCAGGTATGTTCAAAGTTTTTTTGAAAAACAGTGTCTAGAGAAGTACTTGAGCATATTAGTTATTCAGTTACTATTTCTAGCACTAAAAAGTCAAATGATATAAGACTGGGCGTGGTGTAATCTCAGCACTTTGGGAGACTGAGACAGTCAGATCACTTGAGGTCCGGAGTTCAAGACCAGCCTGGACAACATGGTGAAATCCCATCTCTATTAAAAATACCAAAAATTCGCTGGGCGTGGTGGCGCATGCCTATAGTCCTAGCTACTTGGGAGGTTGAGGCACGAGAATTACCTAAGCCTAGGAGACGAAGGTTCCTGGGAGCCGAGATCGTACCACTGCACTCCAGTCTGGGTGACAGAGCGAGACTCTGTCTTAAAAAAAAAAAAAAAAGCCAAATGAGATAAGTAGAACATATGGAACTTCTATTTGCAACTTAATTTTAGTGTACTTTTATTTCTAGCAATAAATCTTATACACAACATTTGTAAATATTAATAGAGGGTTAGCATTTAATTTTAAAGTCAACCTAATTTTGGAAAGGAATTAAATATTAACAATCAGATACCTTTTTACATAGTATGAAATAGATACTGATACCCTTGCCTCCAGGAAATAGCTGTGATCCTGAAAGCTTTAGATAACTTGAATTTTTGTAAATTGAATCTTATTTTATTACATATCAGATATCAGAAGAACTAATTCTTAAAGGCCTCCTACTATGAATCTTTTGTGTAGCGAATATGCAAGTTGTAGTTGTTTATTTTTCAAATTCAGGGAGTTATGGGTTATCTTTGCATATACGTATTTATGTGTGTTTAAAAAATAATATTGATGTCCAATTTTTAAAAATTAAAAACAGCCACTTAAGTAGGCTACTTAATTCCTAAACTTTTTCAGTAGCAGCAATTTAATAATAAAATATAACAACTTAAAAATTAAAGTTTGCTTTCTACTCATATCTCAAATCTTGTAACTGGCAAAATATTTATTAAAAGCAATGTTTGTCATCCCTTCTCTGGTTCTGACACTGTATCATTCTTTGTTTTTGTGACATATGTTTCTCCTTGCAAAGCAGCTGTTACGAAAGTTTAATTCGTTTTTAATTAATGAGAATTAATGTCCTGAAAATTTTGTGAGTTTTCAACCACATCATGAATAGTTCGAGACTGTTGAAATGTGTTGCTTATTCCAAGGTAGGAATGTATGGGGTTTCTCTGAAAGAAAACCGGGTCCTCCTTCCTCATGAAGACTAGGCAAGCTACGTCTATACTATGAGGTAGGTAATATGTTCAAATAGCACAGCTAGTTTCTCTTCTTCATTCTGAAGAAATTCTAGGAACTATGATACAAAATTAGTCAAAAGATGTCACTGAGTCCTAAATTGTAGCAAGTCAAGATAGAGCCCTTCCATAGGAAAAAAATTTCTCAAATTTGAACAATTTTTGTTTTGTCATCAATATTACATGGAAACAAAGCAAATGGATACTATTGAAAAAATAAGAATTTGAAAAATTCAGGTGAAGAAATGAGAGATAGTTCCTTGATCTGTTTCTATCCCAGTGGTAGGCTGAATCATTATGTGCTTTAACTGTTCCATGCCACTGTGTGGCTGTATAAAATGAAGCAAAACCATGAGGTTTCTAGTCTCCTGGAGGTTAAGTGTGGGTTGGAGGCTATCATCATGGTGGGCAGCCTGAAGAATACTTTACATTCATTGGGTTTATGGGCCACACTGCATCCTGTATTTTAGAAGACAGGAAAGGTAGCACGGAGTTTTAGTTGCAGTACGAAAAAGAGCCTGAATAAGATTTACTATGTTTTGTCCTGTTGAGGCAAGTTGAAACATTGCAGAGCTTGAACTGTTATGACTCATTAGATTTGCAGGGATAGAAAAGGAGTTATTATGGTCTACATTATTCTGATGAGGACACCTACGGGTAGGAGTCAGTCTCTGAATGGTATGCAGGTATCAATAAGGATGAAGGGTTAGATAGTAATTTTCCGTGGCTTATAGGAATTTTCACATTTTTGAAAATTTGGCTTCATGATCTGGCATGTTGGTAAATTTTCAAATCTTCTTTGAGGAGGTGGTCTGAACCAAGAAGACAGTTTCAGTTGGTGCTTGAGAGCTACTAAGACGAATTGCTCTAGTCAGTCACCCAACCAAGAACACTGTACTGGTTTGGGGTGACTCATTCTGTAACATAGCCTCCGTATTCTGAATGTTGATACGGAGCCAGGAAAGAGATGAGTGTTGGAACACACCCAGACCCATTCCTAAACATTCATTTCTGCCATGCCCAGCTGCTTAGCACAGTGGCTTTCAAAATAATAGGTTCTCTGTTAACACTAGTAGAATTGAATTACATCTATCAAATCTTCTATAAATTACAGCTTTATTCCCTGCCTTTTCAGTGTCAGATAAGTAATTTCTACTTAGGGAAGCTCACATATGCTGCCTCATAAGAGGGTATCTTCTGAAATATTTGTTGACAGGTTGTCTACCAAATTTCATTGAAATGATAATTATGGCCATAGCTGTTAATCATTTATTAATATTTGGTCATGAGGGTTGGCTATAAGATTTGTTTTTTGTAAGAAAAGTACTCTAGAAGGAAGCCAAATTTTAGTGAGTTCATTGTACTTTATCAGTCATCATGACATTTATATTTAAGGATAAAAACCTATGTTTACTGGCACATAATCTCTTCTCTGCATGATTTACTATACTCATAATCCAGAATGTGTTTCACCATTGGAAAATTCTGATTATAAAACAGTAATAACTTGTTATTCAATTGTGTGGTTTAGAAGTATCATGCAGGGTAAATGGATCTTCCCATTTTTTATTTAAATTGATGAAGCAAAGTACCATTTGGTAAAGTCTATTTTTAAAAGTATTTATTCAGTTGACAGCCAATCCCAAACTAAAAGAGATGAAAAATAACATGATTACGAACATGACAAATTGCCTGTAGTTTAATGGTATGAGGAAGAAGGCAGTCTTATAACTTTAAGTATGTATGATTAAACCAAAACCTGTGCATAAGTTCTGATGTGGAACAGTGATACCAGATATCTTAATGATTCGCCAGTGGAGTAAATTGGACATTTGAGTAGAATAAAAGTATGTGGATGTAAGGTATTTTGTCTTGTAGTGAAATAACCAGGTTGGTCTAAGTGTTGCAAACCAGGACAAACAATGGACCAAAAAAACAAGTGCAGACAGAAACAGGAACTGACCTTAGTTTTGCCGCTAGCTATGGCTCTGGGTAAATAACCTGAGGTACTCACTTTCCCACTTGTAAAAGTGGAATCAGATGATCTATGTGTCCCAAACAAGGAAGGAAGGATCTTAGAGATTTGTAGCCTAGGCTTGGTGACAGGAGAAGGTGGAGTCTATATTTACAGTCCATGGGGACCTATGTTGGTGTGATTGAAGGGTGGCAGAGTTTTTAAAAAGAAGACCCAGTTTACATTTTTGGTTGTCAAACATTTGGGCATATCACAGCATCTTAGTATCTTATGTTCCCTGATTTGTAAAATGAGGTCAATAGTCTAGATCTCTAAAATTCCTCTTAGTTCCAAAATTCAAAGAATTATTTTGGATGGAACTTTAGAACAATTGAGAACTATTTTTTTTTTTTTTTACTAAATTATGTTTTCAAAATACATTTTCAGATATATATCCCTTAGGTGTGTTAGATGCTGGAATAATTAAATATTGTTCAAATGCAGGGAAATTATTATAAATAATCTTAGAGCCTAAATTAATTCCCAAATTAATAGATTCAACATGATGAATAGTTCTCTAGCAAAGCATTTTTAAAGAAATAAATCCTAAGTTTAATAATTACCCTTAATTTTCTTTTCTTTCTTATTTTTTTTGATGTAACACACCCTCACCCTGATATTATCATGCTTGCATTGCTTATATGAAACAGGATAAATCTTTCCCAAAAAAGTGCTCACAGAGACATCCACAGAGAAAAACAAATATATTGTTGTTTCAAATAGTTTCAAATAGCAGAAAGGCAGTCACCGGTTTAGGACATCACTTAGTAATGTTTTAGAGAGCCACTCATTTTGGCATGGTTCTGCTAGTAAAACTTAATGTGATTTATGCTTTAATTAACTCAAGATAAATTTTTAGAAAAATTTAGTTCAATCTGTGAGAGAGTAAACATTTTCAAATCTTACAGTTAAGACTTCAATAGTATGAGAGCAAGTTTAGAAAACATTTTTATTAGACAAATTATTTAGACAAATTATACACAGAAAGCTCTGTCACTCATAACTGAGGCCTCCAAAAATGTTTTGTGTGTTTGTATAATAGGCGATACATCAAAATAAGCCTATTTTAAATATTGTACATGGTTAACAGTTTGTTGATAGCTAAAATCACTGCAACATCTGGTATGTCCCTATATAGCTTGTTGTAAAGATTTTTTTGTTTTAAAATCAGAGTTGTAAATGAGATCATGAATGTTACAAGGGAAAACAAGTTGTGCATGCACTTAGGTACTTGTTACCCTGGAAACAAAATGGTTTTTGCATGATGAGAAATTTTTCTGCCTTACACAGTAGACAATATTTGAAGATTTAGTACAAAACAGTGACAATACAAGATGCTCCCCAGAACAGAATTAGCATCAAAATATAATATATCTTAAGAATATACCTTTTAATTTCTCCTAAAGCAAATCACATAGGTTGATTCCTATATCAATCCTAGCCACAGAATGAATTAGATTAAAGTAAGTGTATGGCTGCGTAAAAACACAGAATAAGTTCTTGTTTCCTACTTACCACATTTTAATTTAAGGATTACAAACAAAGTTCATCCTACATTTCTAACAAGTAAGAATGCTACTTTAAAAGGGTTGTGCACAAAGAGGCACTGTTTTTGCTGTCATCCTTCTATATACTTGGCACTAATGTAAAAAATACATAACTCCTCCAAATAGAACTAAATAAAAAAGGGGGTTGAGTTGAGAGCCCATTATGGTTATTATGTTTTCTTCTTTAGGATAATAAATGACAGTAATTTAAGGCCACATCAATAGTTCTTAAGGGCTCCCACCCCTCCCCAAATATCATAATTGTATTGATTGACTTGCTGCTTTGGAAGAGGATTATTAACCTTCAATGATCTATGTTTCAACTCTCCTAGAGCTCTATGTGCTGTTGTGGATGTGGTTCAGCTAATAGCATTTTTCATTTAGATAATTAATTAAAAGTAAAATTATCAAGGTTAGCTTTATACACTGCTGAATAACAAATGCGAAACCTATTCAAATGAGTTACATCTAGGAACAAATATTAAATTGCCCTGGATGCTTTAATAACAAAAGTATAAAATATTTTCTGTTGGCAAACAATGCGAGTCAGAATAACATTAAAGCAACCTGCCTTTTCTAACTGAAAAGAACCCCTGCACTATACATAGTTCCTGTATACAATACTTTTGTTTAAACTAAAGCTTTATTAAATGAATTGCAATAGCAATGGCCGCCTTTTTATATATATATACACATTATATAGGTGCATATATATGTATATATATGAAATACTAATTTATTTAACACAATAGAGGCTTCTGCCATATGATAAAGTTTACTGTACATAAGAAAAAACTTTTAATACTGTACAATCACATAAAGGTCATATGCACTGTTGCAGTGCAAGAGTAGTTTTAACTGTAGTCTTGACTGGCATATTAATGGCTTTTTTGTAATCCTACAAAATTGCATTCTCATCTTATGTGGCCTGAATGGTCTTTAAATTGTTTTATAAACACTGCAGGGGTTGCCTTTGGTCCACAGTTAAAGGACACTCAACAGCAGTGGAGCATTGTATGGATGCAGCAGAAGAATGTAAAAAGACTGAAGTTATTGCAATTGTATTTCTAAAAATAGAGAAATGTTACAGAAGAGGCCTTTATGTAAAATTAATCCTGCATATACTTTTAGTATACTCAGTGCACATTTCCTATACTTGATGTACAGTATATGAAAAGCAGACTAATAGGATCCTAGTACACTACCTTCTTGGGGAACAAGTTGAGTAATGAAAAAAAGTGGAGGAAAATGTACAGGAAGGGAGGGGAAAAGAGAGAAAATAATAGAGGAGAGAGGAGAGGGAGAAGGTGGGAGGAAAATACTAGAATTGTTACTAATAATCCTGATCTTTTTTTTAACGTTACATCCATGTTAGTCCCACAATATTACAGTTGCTCCTTGCAAAGGGAGTCCTAAAAAAGAAACAGTGAAGAGATTTGTTTGATGCTCATATGGAGGTGCCTCGGTCTGGATCATTACCCAGATTGAGCCCCAGGGTAGGAGTTGGTTGATAAGGAATAGATGACATTGTTTTTATAGGACTCCTGAAAAAGCCCCCATTAGGTGCCCTGTGCCTGAAAGGGCCAGTTCGGTGCTCAGGCACGTTGCCAAAAGTGAAACCAGAAGCAGCTTTAGCTGACAGTGTGCGGCTAAGAGTCTGGATCTGCTCTGGGATAAAGGTTGTTGTGGTAATATGAGTGTTCCTGAAATCACTGATTTGCTCCAGTGCTTGTCGTGTTGGCAAAGTGTCAATGTCCAGAGGGGTCAAATCAATTGACGAGGTGGAAAACTGTTTATGGGGGCTGTCGTCATCTGTGCACAAGCTATTTACACGTCTATGGAGGTGCTCCAGGTCAATTTCCTTGTCATCCTGGAGATGAAGAAAAAGAAAATAAGGTTCTCATCAGTACTAGCTTTGATGGTTAAAAAAAAAAAAAAAAAAAAAAAAAAAGTAGTTCAGCAAACATGTAATTAACTGAACTTTGTGGTTTATTCATTTAACAAATATTTATTGAGCACCTAGTATGAGCCAGGCACTGTGCTAGGTTCTGGGGGTTCCAATTCTGAGATAAGGTTATCTACAATAAATATTTTTCTTGCAGTAAAGGTTTTAAAGTGATCATATGCCACATGCAACTACAAAGATATGGAAGCAGTTGATGGGTGATTGCCATTCTATGAAAGACAGGCCCAGGCAAAATTGTACCAATAGAAATTACGGTTTTGGCAACTCTAACCCCACCTCTTCTTTATACATGCTTCCTCCTTTTTCAGGGTGTCTCATTCCAAGTTAAATTTTTGTTCCTTTCAACCACTTACTCCTAACCTTAAGTTTCCATTCTTGAAAGAAAATGATATAGTCAGCTATTTCATACTAAAGTGTTAGTGACTGTTAAAGTGTTATTTCTTGTAAGCCAAGGATATGTGAGATTGTTGAGAGAGAGCAATACTCAACACAAAATAATTTCTAATTGAGGGATTTTATGCACTCAAGGTATCTAGCACCTGAATCAGTGAATATTGTGAAGTCAGTGAGATATTTAGGGACCCCTTCAAGTTAGGGCATGGGAGTGATAGCTTTAGTTTAGGGCCAGCTTTATGCTAACTGACCTCAAAACCAAAGACGCTTTAAGCTATGCTAATGGCGTCTTGGTAAGAAGGCAGTTAATAAACAAAAATATAACTAAAATCTCAGATTTTTGGAATTGAAACCAATTTATAAATTCCTTATAATTTTCACTAAAAGTGAGTATTAAATATTTGAGAAATAAATATTTCTCAAGATTTGAGAAATAAAACTGGAAGGAAATAAAATTATCCTTGTTATTAGTCTTATTTATAGCCAAACTCAATAAATTAAATTTATGAGAATTTAAAATATCTATTAATCATAAGAGGAGAAAATATTTTTTTCATAGGACCTGGATTAGCTGTCACAAGTTAGAATGGAGTATGTATTTTTTCCATTGTGCTGTTATAGTGCTCCTCAGTGAAAAATATTTTGATGTGCATCACTGTTTTTCCTTCTCCCTTCTCATTTCAAAATTCAATAAAAAATATCCATGTATGCAATATTATCACTGAGACTTTAGAGGATTGAGACATATAATTTTATGGTTCCCACAGCAACTGTAATGTAGTCATCCAACAACAGATATAATAATGCAAAATTTTAATGTCATGTATAGTAATTCAAAATATAAGGAGCTTGGGGAGTCCTTACTTTCCAGATTTTTAAAAATATGAAGTCTCAGCTATAATGTTGCATTAATGTGGTCTTTTGCATTGAATCAATGTCAACAGAGATACCAGAAGCTTATTCCACAAAGAAAATGCTACAATAAGACTTCATTAATTTATAATTCATTCTTCAAATATTTAGAATGTATGCTCATTCACACAGGTAGGAAGCTAAAATTCGTCTTCGCTAAAGCCAAGCTTTTCCTTATAAATGATGCTGATCAATTTTGCATATAAGGTGATAAGAAGGAATCCTTACACTACTTTTGAAATCACCCTGTTTGAAAAAAATACATTAACATGCAACAATTCATATGCAAATGAGAAGTCGTATTTATTGTGCATTAAAGCAGATCCTTTCAGGATTCGCCTCAGGCATCAGTTAGTCAGCCAAGTTCTAGCTATAGAAAGTTTAAAACTTTCTTTGAAGCTATCCATCAAATCAAATCGTTTAGCAAATTCAGATTGGTTTTTGTTTCAATTTGTGAAGCTTTAGTGAATATGACCTCATTAGTTAAAACATTTTCACCTCATTGGTCCAATGGAAATAAGATAAATGAATCAAGATTTAACTTCAGATTTTCTTTAATTTATAAGTCTTATACTTCATGATGAAAACAACACTCAGGCCACTACAAGAGAGATATGTGTAATTCTGTAATTATTCTTTCAGATAGTGAGATAAAATTTAATATGGCCCTGATGTTAAGCTGGCTCCAGAGTAAAGGAGAAAAATTGAAATTTGGATGTTTCCATGATGTGGATTTTGGATTTGATAAGCTTGGGGCCATCGAAGAGCTTCTGTCAATCTACATGAGTAGAGAAGGAGGCAGTCTAGTGGTGAAGAGAAAATTCTGATCATTTTTATTACAGTATTGTATTTTTGGGGGGCTAATCTTAGAGACACAAGGAATTTACTTACAAGTTAAACACCTAAGTGAAATAAAGTGGTAAGTATCTGTGTGAACTGGTCAAAGGAATCATGGCCTTTAAAAATCATTGAATTAAAATCTATTCTGAGATTTGAGAGAATTTCAAAGCCCATTATGGTATATGAAATTCTAAGTCTTTCAAACACTATAGTCTCCTCTTCACTGATCTAGGGATAGCCTAAAATGGAAATTGATATTGATCTTACCAATTTTTATATTTCACAACTTTATTTTTAATCTTCAAAGAAGAAACAAGGACCACCCCCAACCCATTATCCTCCCTGGGTTCGTCCTCCCTGGAAATACAGCCTGCTTGTTGATTTAATTTAGAGCCAAAGCTCTCAATCAAGTACCTCTTTTGATGGAACCCGGGAGCCTTTCCTCTTGTTCCACCACGTCTCCAGCATGGCTATGAAGCAGGAGAGGACAATTCCAGCAGCCAGGATACAAAAGACCCCTGCAAAGCTCTTTATGTCCAGGGCGCCTCCTTTCTGCTTTGTGTCCACTGAGGAGTACAGGTCACACTGGCCATTCTTAGGCCACCATTTGTGCTTCAAGATGTCCATGTCACCATTCTGCTGAAGCTCCAGGATCCTTGGGATAAAGAACATAAGCGTGTGTTATTACAGACATAGTTATTGCCCTTGTTCACAACACATCCATTTATAATCCCACCTCTGTAGGATGGTGGCTGTCAAGGGGAAATGAATATATAGATCTGCTTGTAGATGGAGTGCTAGGAAATGGAAAGTCATCATTGCGTTGATTCTACAGACAGCATTGTACCACAATGCTTTCCTCTCTCTCTTCACCCATCCCGCCCTCCCAGCTTCCTCTCTGCTTTTCTTCCTATTCTTCTTCTGGTTCCATCCAGTAATTCTAAATATTTTCCTCCTGGTTTGCTGCAGTGTGTTTTTACAATCATATTTCAGAGGCACTGTTTTTATACACTTTCAAGTTGCTGCAGTTCTGTGTCCCTTTCCTGCATCCAGAATGATACTCTGGATCTTAATGCTTTTATGAAGAACGTTTTGCTGCTTAGAGCAAGATGCTGGCATAATGTCACCCAGCATATGCTACACACAAAGAAATTCAATTAAGAAGACCTATTATTTAACACAGTGTGAGAGAAAGCCTTGGGACAAGTTTCAAGTTGATAAAATCCATCTTTTTTGGTTTTTCGCACAACTCATCTAGTTTCCTTTTTAATGCCAAAGGGGAAGTAATCTTACCTTGGAAAACAAGAAGAAAAGCTGACCAGAGGCTTTCAGAAGTAGTTAAATTCAAATAGGAAAAACCCTCTTCTTTTTCTTCTGCCTCTTCTTTTTCCCCTCCCCAGAGTCTGAGGGTAGCTGCAGACTGCAGCTTTTTAAAGCATGTTTTTTCATACAGGAATTATTCTCAATTCCCAGTGCTTCTTAGGCTCTACCTGAGGCCAGCCTAGCTGTGGCCCTCCTCCAGCTATGCCCTTTTTCACAGGGTAAGGAAGACCAGGCCAAGGCTGTGTGCCTGCACAGAGTGCGCATCGTCCTCTGGGTTCCCTGGAATTCCCTGGTCAAACAGCTTAGTGCTTCCAGGGCCTGCTAGGCCTATTCCCAGGGTTGTCCTCCTGGCAGAAGATCTTACATCCATGGGTGCACCATAGTTCTATAGGGTAGAGTTTGTAGAGAGTGTGGACAGAGCTCAGATGAGTGAGCTCAGGTGCATAAAGCCTTGGGTAGGAGACACTTCAGTGTGCAAGATGGAGCTGCAGGTGGAAAGAGAGGGCCCCAGAGCCCTGTGCTCCTGGGTCAGTGCAGACCTCCTGGCTAGTCACATACAAACCTGAACCTGGACTCCTAGGGGTTATGAAGGTATATTTGTCCAGATAAAAACATAGAATATATTATATCTAACGGGTTTCAGTTTAATGTGTAATTTTTACATGACTAGACTTAGGGTATGTGAACCTACATTTGTACTCTTGCCCAAGGTCTTGGATTATTTTGGGTGAGACTGATTAAAACTTAAGAGAGAAGAATGGAGTTTCAGTGACCTTTTTACCTGTTTCATGTCATCCATGTGGCTAGAAGAACAAGCAACATGATAGAGGAAAGAAGATTCTGGGCATTGGAAGTGGGGTCAGTGTTGAATCTGAGTTAAACAAGAGTGAGACCAGCCCTCACGGCTCTGGTGGAGGGTTGGTCTCACGTCCCTGTCATCTCTGCCAGACGTTCCCACAGCCTCAGCTCTGGTGCCCTGTGCCAGCACTCCAGGACTGAGACTGTACTGAAACCTCCCCCACAACCTGGACCTTTTCTCCTTGCTTCCTATGAAATGTATCTGTCTAGAGTGTTGCTCTAGAAGAGCAACTAATTTGATTAACTGAATTTACTAAAATGATTATAAATATTAATGGGTTATATGTCACCCTTATTTCAGCTTCCATTCCAGAAAAAGCCATTTGCATTTCCAGAATTTCCAAAAGTGCATTTCACAGCAAACCAGTACCTAGAAAGCCTCTGTAAAAAGAAAAAGGGCCTTGTGGTTATTAATTCCAGGAAACACACTCTTGGAAATTTACAAAGATGTCACCCTATTAAAGACTCTCAGAAGACCAGCAGAAAAGAAAACTTCATGATTTTGTTTAATTCAGCATTTCCCAAACATGACTTTCATTCCCCTTCCCTCATTTTGCTCTCCAAGTAACAGGTTTAAGAAATATACATGAGAAACAATCTCTTGATCCAAAGAAGCAACTACTTGTAGAAATTTCCAGCACTGTGTTAGGCAACACACAAAGATGTAATCATGGATCAAAATTACTTTCTTGGCCTATTTAAATGAATATCATTTAAATGATGTTGGCATTGCTAATCGATAAGTATAAAGCTTCAGTTATGCAAGAGGGAAAAGTTCTAGAAAACTACTAGAACTTTTTTCTAATGGTTTACGTATTTACAGCCCCAACATTGTACAACATTGTACCTATAGTTAACAATACTGTATTGTACATTAAAAATTTTGTTAATAGAATAGCACCCATGTTAAGCATTCTTACTGTAATAATAGAAAATAATGGCACATTCCTTAAAGGCTCTAGGTAGTCAGAGCACCATTGAATACGTTGGAGGAAAAATTTAATCATCTTTGAACAAATAATTCTTCTTAAATTTGAGTTTATAAGTACTTGTAGATATAAAAGGCAACCACAGCAACATTTGCTTAATGATAATACATCTGGGCACAAAATGAGATCCCATTTCCCTGCTCTCCTATTTGCATCACACCATATTGGTCAATAGTTGTGTGATATGGTTTGACTCTCTGTCCCCATACGCATCTCATCTTGTAATAATCTCCACGTGTCAAGTGCAGGACCGGGTGGAGATAATTGAATCATAGGGGTGGTTTCCCTCATGCCGTTCTTGTGATAGTGAGTGAGTCTCATGACATCTGATGGTTTTATAAGGGGCTTTCCCTTTGCTCAGCATTCATTCTCTCTCCTGCTGCCTTGTGAAGAGGTGCCTTTCATCATGACTGTAAGTTTCCTGAGGCCTCCCCAGCCATGGGGAACTGTGAGTCAACTAAACTTTTCTTTATAAATTATCCAGTCTTGGGTATTTCTTTCAGTGAGAGAATGAACTAATACAATGTGAAAGTGTAAGAATTTTCTTTCATAGCACTTATCATTATTTATAATTACTTGATTAGTCTGTTCCATTTTCTAGAGTGTGTACTCATCATCCTCCATATTGCCTACTACAGAGCAGGTGCATATTTACTGATGGAATATACTTAACACAGTTTTTGGTTCATAAATCCTAAACTCTGATCTCAGATCCTACTCTTTTTTCTTACGACTGATACTGTTTTCTAATTTATTCCATTCCTGTTTTATTCATCTATCCATTTAATAAACAGTTGAAGAATGACTTCATTCCAGACATTTCCTTGGGTACAAAATTTATTCTAAACCATGACTGCACATTCCATCCGAGTGGCTTGAGTGACACTGTGAAGCCATTTTTTTAATGCCCTCAGTTCATGTTCATTCATTCCTTCATTCAGGAACTGATTTACTGCCTGCACTTTCTTCTCAGTGGTATTTGGGGCTCTTGCATTTCACGTATTTACTTTTCTCTCCTTATTCTTTCTAAACCTGGAAAATATTTAGACTTTAGAAATAATTATTGAAGTGTATATATATATGCATCATATATATGCATCATATATATTTTATATATATTATACCTCACCTATTTCAATTCTAATAGGAATTAAAAGCCTTAAACCAAAAAAAAAAAAAAAATCATTTAATTGCAGAATTTTTAGGTTCAGCCAGCTGAGCGATAGGAGATCACTGAGGGGGAAGAAGGAAGCACCCTCTAGGTGCCTCAAGTATCACTATGCCACAAAAGTCTCTTTGTATGGTTTATTTTATGCTCACAGCAGCACAAGTGGCTGGGGCATTGCAGGGAGATTTCATCTTTGGGGATGTACAGAGCAATTGGACCATATGACCCCTCAGTCACCCCGACAACAGATTCCAGGAATACAGGCTGGCATGGGCTAAAAGTGTTGGAAGGGAATGAAAGTGTTTTCTAAGTCCAGAGTTCTGTCATAACATTTTGCTACAAAATGTAGTGCTCCTGGAAATTCCATCAGAACGGTCTCACCATGGCCTCCTTTTTATGATTTAACAAAAACCCAATTTAAAGATTAGGCAAAGCAAGTGTGGTAAAATATAATGCACTGCCTGGAAGGCGAACAGGATTAATTTTTATAATAAACAAAGAGATATGTTCTCTTCAATCTTTCCAAAGCACTGGCCCTTTTAAATTGAACTTGAAAAATCACCTAAAGGAGAATTGTACCTTGTAATTATAAGCAACAATAATGTGTGTGTGCGCATGCGCATATGTATGACAATGCAAAAATCCAGTTACAAAATTCTTAATAAATACAAGAAAAACTTTTGAGTTTATGGAATAACAATGTTTGTTTGGTATGCAATTTCCACAAGATGGCAGTCTTTGCTTATAGAGAGCAGAGAGTTACTGTGGTTATAGTTAATCTATGGGATTGAAGTGCTGAAGTATAGACTTCTTGGGGCTGTAAATACGTAAACCATTAGAAATAAGTTTAGCTATTAGATTGTGATGAACTAATGGCTAAAATCTCTTTTTGGAGTATAGTCAGAAAAATTCCTGCTATGTTTACCCCATGATGATGCATAACAACACTTACATTGGAGGGTTAGTGTGGTGTGAATTAATGAGACCACACATGACAGTCTCAATGATCAAGATGCATGAAAAGCTCATTGCTTGGCACGTGGAAGGCTACTGCAACTCTAAAGCTAGACTTATTATTGTCACACGTATGACCACTGTTTTTTCTTTGGATCTGTTCTGGCACATACTTCTTAATGGAGAATTATATGCCCATATGATCAATGAATGATTCACTGACAAGGACATCTCATTTCCTTTTTTTCATCCAAAATATTAAAACATATGTGATCTCATTGAACAGAAATTTTAGAAGTCCAAAAAACTTAATTGCAATTTGAAAATGGCTGATAGATCAATCCTGCACCCACTGAATTCTTTATTGGTATAAATGAGCAAATTTCAGGGGAAGGGAGTAGGGGAATCAAAAGATCCTTCTTTCACATTAAAATTAAAGAAATCCAACAGGTTTAGGCATTCATCTTGAAAAGCCTTTTACTTACTTTGAAGATAATAGCCTCATTTGTGTTTGAGACTCACACTAATTTTTGATCCCTTACCATTTTTAATCACTACTCTAGGAAATGATTTTCAAATTAATTTATTTGTTACAAAACAGGTTGCTGAAAGTTGGATGCAAACTTCTAATCCCACATAGGTCACTCTGATTTTGTCCTTAAATACCATAGCTGCCAGTAAGTTCCTCTCAAACTTTTCTGGAATCATGGCCTATATGTGAATTCCTACTGAACCCAATTTAAAAAGCTACTGGTTATTGGTTATCTAAGAAAAATGACACCTGCCTTTTTAGTTATTTCTACTAGGAAATTAGAATGGAAAAGGTTGCAGACATTATTTCTTCCCCGTCTGTTTCTCCTCCCCCATTTTATAGATGAAGACACTAAGTAATCTGGCTTAATGATTCCCTAGATTTTTCACATTGAACACACAATGTCACGGCTGTAGAGTTTAAATGACTTTTTAAGTTGCTCACACAGATAGTAAACAGTTAAGTTGGGCTTAGAACTCAGGTCTGCCTTCCAGCACATTTCTCTCCATTATCTTACGCAGCTTCTAATATGTAAGTATGCAGAGAAAAGCTATCTTCTTTAGTTTCAGAGATTTCTTAGACCCTGAGTAAAGCTCTCATCAATATGTTTCCTCTAAACCAAACAATATAATTATAGTGTGATTGCAAATTTATTCATGCTACAATTTGGGAATGCAAAGAAAATGTAGCTTTTCTCTATAACTTAATTGATCTTCCTCAGGAGGACAGTGCCTACTGAGCAGTGCGAAAAAAACTAAATTTAGCCCAATAAGATTTAAAATTTAATCTCATCTAATAATTTAACATGTCTCTAGCTTTAGCTCAATCTACTTGAGAGAATTACTCAATTCTTCCCATTTCTTCTCTTTTCCCTTACTCTTTTTCAACATGGCATCAGGATTTATGGAGGACAGCATTATATCCCTGAAATTGGGGATTTAGAGGAAAGGTCTCCTGCAGGTCCTTGACATTGCTTTGACAGCTCTCCTTTGAGGTGGGATGCGCTTGGGTTCAGTTTTAGAGATTAATAGGTGACTGCTCCTAAAGTCTGCAGAGGCTATAGGTGCCAAAAGTTGGCTAATGGAGGCCTTATGGGCTCCTCCCTGCTGACCCAGGCTCCTTTGGTTTGTTGGGGTGCTCTACATCCTTCTGAGCTTCTGCCATTTTCTTTATCCAGCCCTTGATGAATCTGTAGCCCTCCAGATGGTATTATGACCTCACCTTGTTATTCACTGTGGAGGGGCCCAAGGCAGGTCCATATGCTCTAACTCAGTGTGGAAGGCACAGGAAAGAAAAGGAGGCCTGGGAATGATGATTGAACCTGTGCTTTTTCCTGACCCTGCTGCTCTGGCATTCTTAATGATTTGAGGTGTTCCCTGTTGTTAAAGAGCCTGGTGTGCCCTCTGGGGAACTCCCCCAGAGACCCTAATGGGAAGAGAAGCATTAGGTCTTCTACCCTTGTTGTGCCTTTCAATCTATCTAATGCCTTCTTCTTGCCTTTCTCTTCTGACCTCTGTTAGAATCCTCTGGCCAGAAGATGTAAGGCTTCCTTTCCTCTCCTGAATATTCTTCTTACGTCCTAGGTCTTCAAGCTTCTTGTCCTGTCATAGTGAAAGATAATTCTAGCTATGTAATGACAGAAACTCTATGATATGAGACCTTGTAGGTATTTCTTTAATTTGGAAGTATTGAGGCAACTTGGAGGTAGAAATTTGTGAGGATAAAATAACCATTTTAATATTTCAAAAACATTTTATCAGTACATATTTATGAATTTTATGTAACCAAAATTAAAAAGATATTTAGGAGAGAGTCCCATTACTCAATACTGTTTAATGTCAGTTATCACTGAGAAAGAAATTTTGAAATTTCTGAAAAAATAATTATTTTTTTCACACACTGAATAGATCTATTTTGGCTCAGAATATCTGCATTATTAAATTCATTTTCTGGGTTTTCACAACATTTTCCTCTCCATGGTTACTGAGAAAGTATTAATAATAGCATGCAGATGATTTTCAGAAACACTTTAGCTCAATAGGTTTTTCATTCATTCATCAATTTTTTCATCCTAGCTTTGGAAAATGTAGGTAAACTTGCATCGAAGCAAAATCACTTCTCAAAGATTAAGATTTAAACAATCAAGCATAGTGGCACTTTGATTGGCATATCTAATATTACAATTTGCATATCAGAGCTGTAAAAACCAGTTCTATCAAGTTTCTGTGAATCAATCATCAATCGATTACTTTTCTTAAGCAAAATCTCTTAGTCAATCAGTTGGTAACATTCAATGCAACAAATATTTACTGCTAGCATTTAATACCTCAGTAATACCAAATAGTGGAAGGGAGACTATTAGGAGCTATTTCATTTGTTTAAATTGAACTTTTAAATATTTCTTCTAGCTAGTTGAGCCAAATGGCAGTTGCTTAATTCCAATCCACAAAGAGTTTCTATCATATAGGTTAATAGCACTTCATGGTATTTCAGATAAATTCATAACTATCATCTTTTAGACTAGAGGTCAGCAAACTTTTATTGTTAAGGGTCAGATAGCCAATATTTTAGACTTTGTGGACCATATGGTGTCCATCACAGCTACTCAACTCTGCCTTTGTAGTGCGAAAGCAGCCGTAGAAAGAAAGTAAACAAGTGAGCTTTATTTGTAAAAACAGGCAAGCTGCCAGAATGGCCTTCTGGCTATAGTTTCTGACCTACTTTGGAAACCTCAGAGAAAATAACTCTGTAAGTCAATAAGTTCTCATTTCACTGATAAAGATATTGAAGTTGAGAGGGTTTAAGTGATCTAGCAAGTCGTGTCACTGGAAAGTATGTCTGTTTTAGAACCAGAGATGGTGGCTCCTATTCCAGTGCTCTTTCAATAGTGTATTAATATGTATTAATTAACATGTAGTAATGTCTGTTATTATGTGTGCATCTTTAAATGAGTACAGAGTGATCATGTGTTGAGTCCACGTTTCACCACGCTGAGAAAGAATTTCACATATACAGTGTATATTAACAATGGCAGCATAATCCTTCAAGTGAATTTTGAATTTCTTTGGTTTTCTGATTATATTGTAATATATATCTGAGCATCTATTCTGAGATTGGAAGTGCCCAAGTTCCAAAAGAGTGACTGCCTCACTTATTCAAGATGAGGTAGTATTTGTCTTCTGAGGGTTACATTTGCTGAATCATTTTCTAGGCAATGGGAGCTTGAGACTGAAGTCAAGGTGATATGAGCATATATTACACTCCTAAAAAAAAAAGAAATTCCAGGGAAGTGATTATGATTTACTAAGAATGGGTAAGACAATGAACTGAGGCAGAAAAGGTTGTGTCTCTTTTAATCAAAGATATAAAAATAGTTTTTAATTATGTGTGACCAGAAGTACTGCAAATTAATTAAAAGTTTTTCAGAATTGGTCAAGAATTACTACACATGCTTACTGAGAATGACAATGTGTTAGTACTGGAAAGGACCGGGGAGATGGGATCACATTTAACTCCTGCCAGTGAGGTGAAGTGGCCTGCCCAGCTCCCCACTGCAGGGCTGAATACACAGGCTGGATTTAATGATACACTCCGTTATTGCTGAAGGCTGCTGCATAGCAGAGACCTGTTTAAAAAGAGAAGTTTCCTGTGTTGCTTCAAACCTGATATGCTACTTTCAAATTTGAAAAAGGTAATTTGATAAAGTACTTAATTGGTCAGATCTGGTTTATTCCGAAAACAATGTCTATGTCCTTATGTAGTTACTAGTGTCTTCTTAAGGCATCCATTCTGTGTACAGGGGGAAAAAAAACCTGTGAACTTTATTCAGAGTACCTATTTTCCAAAAGAATAGCAAAAATAAACACATGCATGATGCTGCAGTTTATAAAGGACTTTTCAAAACAGTGCATATTATTTTATTTACTTCTTAACCTTGTGAGGGAGGAATGATATTGATTGACTGATTACTTCAAACCCCTCCTGCCTTCGACCCTGTACCTCTTACTCTTGTAAAAGGCTTTAGAAAGTCTGATATTACTAATTCTCCTTTTACAGGTGAGGAGATTGAGGCTCAGAGGTGAAGAAAAATTTCCCAAGGCCACATGGTTGGAAAGTGATATATTCTGCTTTCAAACTTGGGTCTTCTGGCTTCTGTACTTTTTTTGAATACACCATCAAGATCTTTATTATCTCCAAAGAAAACCTGTATAAATGGAAGCACCTCTTTATTTCCTGCTTCTTTATAAACTGAGAGTCTGCTACTCAAGTCCCTTGGCTAACACGTGTTCCACTGTATCCATTTACAAACATTACAATTTGTATAACACATCTTTATGTCCCCAGAGAGCCACAGGAATATCTCATGAGTTCATTAATCGCTTTGTGATTCGAGTCAACGTCAGATGAATTCATTATCATGAGGCACTTAGGGGGCTTTGCCAAAGTTATCAAAACAAGGAAGTGTGTTCAAAATAAGGAGGTGGTGTCCTGGAACCTTGTCCTTACTCAATGTAAGTCAACATATTGTGAAGTTTCCAATCTGTGTGTTGTAGGCTCCTGTAGTTATTCCAATTAACTTTTTCCTTAGAGTTTAAATAATTCTCCATAAAAGCTACACAATTAAATAACATTTAACTGTTTTGAAAAGCACGTTGTTTAATCTTTCACATTTAGAACAACATTTATGTTCAAATATTGATGAAATTTTTGCTGGCTCTAAGAATCATCACAATTTATGGACATGTTATTTGGTTGAAAATGAACCTTAAATTTGAAATATATGGTGCCCATTCAAATTGATCTCTCTAGGTTAGAGTCGTCTTCTTCAACCATAAGTCTTGCACTGCCTAAGGGGGCAAAATCAGCCCTGTTCACAGAGAAACAATTGCTTGAAAAATCAAATTAGCAACATGACGGATCTCAAGACTTTGGTGACTAGTGAACTTTAATTATTATATATTTTATGTGTTTATGCTGGCAGTAAAAGTCAAGCACTCATTATAGAAATGGCAGACATGATCTTTCATAAAATGAGTACTGGGCGGCAAATGAATAGATAATCAGGGTAATGAAAGCAAGCCAGAAAGATGCTAGAGAGCTGAGAAGACCCAGACAATGGCTCCCACTGAGATAGAGGGCATAATTGCAATTGGAAAGAGAACACTTTTGGTGATCTTTTAAAATGTCAGCTTCAACCTTAAGCTCAGTGTGATATTTGGGTTATAGGGTAAAGGAGAAAAAATATTTCATTCTGCAGTGAGAAACTGGCAATGATCGTCTCTGTTTAGAGTCACTCTTCATTTTTCTTATGCAAAACTTTCAAATGCACGTTTATGAAAAGATGTCATAAAATCAAACTTATTTTGCTTAGTGTATTGTATATATGTTATACATATTTATGTATATTTTCATATCCTTGAGTCTGACAATTAAACTGTAAAATAGGTGAGCTCCTGAGGTGTGTGCTGTTTGTAAAATGGATAAAGATTGTGACATGCAGCTTTGACATAGCCTTAGGAAAGAGAAGACTAAGAAGGATACTTTTTGAAGAGACAAACATTTTCCTTAGAATTTGCACAAATTCAAAACTTTTAAAAAGTTGAATAATAATTTAAATATAAGGAAGGAAATCATTATTCTGAGAACTATTCTAGTAGGGCTTTAATAGTGGGAGAATTATTTTATGATGCAAACAACATCTAAGTTAGAGGTTGTACACTGATACATATTTTTTAAAACTCAGAGTGTATTTATATTACAGTTGGTGGATAAATTTAGTGCACTTAATGAAAATTCTCAGCCAAGAGCGAGTTAGATCATCAATAATAGTACAACTGTGGGATAATAATGTTACTGTTTTACCCACATTTTTGTAGATGGGAAGTCCAAAGTATTTTTTTAAATTATATTTTAATTTTTAGATGTATTTAGCATCATTACAACTCTGAAATAAAGTGTTTTGATTTTTTTTTTTAGTGGAGTGTTTAGATAGTAACATAACCTTTTCTTAAGGTGGCCTAGAACCACAGGAGAACAATCAGTTTCTCTTCATTTTAGACATTTTAATAAGTGAATTCTACTTACAAACTTCTTTCCATCATGAATCCAAATATGCTATGAGATTTCTTTTTCTTTTTCTTTTCTTTTCTTTTTTTTTTTTTTTTTTGAGATGGAGTCTCGCCCTGTCACCCAGGCTAGAGTACATGATGCGATCTTGGCTCACTGCAACCTCCTTCTCCTGGATTCAAGCAATTCTCCTGCCTCAGCCTCCCGAATAGCTGGGATTACAGGCGCCCGCCACTATGCCTAGCTAATTTTTCCCTTTTTTAGTAGAGAGGGGGTTTCACCACATTGGCCAGGATTGTCTTGAACTCCTGACCTCAGGTGACTCACCCGCCTCAGCCTCCCAAAGTGCTGGGATTATAGGCGTGAGCCACCGCATCCAGCTGAGGTTTTTATAAATGGAGGAAAAGTCCTAAAACTGTTCCTTGGATGTTCATCTCCAATTACACTACTGTATAGTTCCACTGCAGGGTGGCCACGTGCCCGGAATGGGGCAGCACGAGAGAAGGCACCATGCAAAGATCACCAGATCTTGGTTTTGGAGGGATGACCAGTTTAGGAACAACATTTTGGAATAAGTGTTATCTTAGATGAGAAATTAGGAATTAGTAGAACAGGTGGTGGCATGGAGATTGGGAAAAGAGTACTCTAGGTAGAGGAAACAGCTTGTGCAAAGGCCCAGCAGGAAGAAAGTACCGGCATTCTGAAAAGATGAATGGAGTTCCCTGAGACTGAGCATGAATATGGGAAGAACCAGAACCACACTGAAGAAGCAAGGCTTATAAGTTATTTAAGGAGTTGAGACTTGATCTTGAATTTAGTGGTGTTTTTCTTTTTCTTTTTTTTTTTTAGATGCTAGCCTTCTTGAGGACAGATACTAAACTTTGCACTATTAATTTTGTATTTCTAACCCCTGACACATAATATCCTTTAATAAATATGAGTGAATAAGTGAATGACAAGAGGGCATTCTTTTCTCATGCTTCTATGAAGACCATCTCTCAGGACTCAGATTCCATCTCCTCTGCAAAAATGTTCCTTAGAACTGCCCATTTAGGGTTGAACCATAGGCTGCCTTGTGACATCTCCATTTTCACTCTGAATTATTATTTACATTTGATGCATGTTTTTCTTCTTGTGCACTTCTTATATTCTCAACCAGGCTATAAACTCCTTGAGGACAGGAATCTTGAAATATGTGTTTCATCCTATTCATTACACCACAAGCATCGTGACTTTCCTTCTGTATTCACTCAATAAATATTTGTTAACTTGATTTGTCATGGATGTAAAAAACAAAAGCACTCGATCTCATAATATTATGGACCGAATGTTTATGCCCCTCCAAAGTTTATATGATAAAGCTCTAAGCCCCATTTTAATGGTATTTGGAGATGGGGTGTTTGGGAGGTAATTAGGGCTAGATGAAGTCAGGAGAATGGGGACCCGATTGGAAGGGATTAGTACTCTTAGAAGAAGAGACACCATCATGTTTGCTTTCTCTTTTCACAAAGAAGAGGTGCTGTGAACACAGAGCAAGATGGCAGCTTCCCTACAAGCCAAGAGGAGAAGCTTCAGAATGAAATCTACCTTGCTGAAACCTTGCTTGATCTTGGACCTCTAGCCTCAGAACTGTGAGAAATAAATTTCCATTGTTTGAGCCACCCAGTCTGTGTCATTTTGTTAGGAAAGCCTGGGCAGACTAAGAAACATAGATTATGAAATACACAGCACAGCAGCAATGTCATGATTGCAGAGTTACAGGTGTCACTTAGGGGCCACTTTCCTTTTCACTACTTTTCCAATTTTGGAATGTTCCTTCTGACTTTCTTCCTTCTCCCTCTGAATCATATCTGGGGTGAAACTAATCTGAGACCCGGAACCTTTAGAATGTATGCTTATTCTTCTCTCTGTTAGTAAGTGAGATGTTTTTAAAAACTAAGATACATATCAATGTTATATCCTTCTTTTTAAAAATATCACTTCATAATTTGCAAAGCATTTATATTGTCATTACGGTGTTTCATTTTTTACCACACAGTCAATAAATTAAAACAGATAAGTACTACATTTTATTATTTACTTTAGCAAGCAAATTCTTCATATTCAAGCTTTCATTAACTTAACTCCTGTGTTGTGAAAATAATAAGTTAATAAAGATTAACTATGTAGACAAAAAGCATGAGAGATTTAAACTACTGAAGAAACCAAATTGTTTTTGAGTATTTCACATATGATAACTTGATGTGACAAACCTGATCAGCTACTTAAACTGATTGTAAGTCATTATTTAACACAAAATCTCTAAAAATTTTATTCTAAATGGTGATAGCTAGCTTCACTTTAGTTGGTAGAAGCTGATCTTCATTAAAATTATAATATCATTATCTGTATAGCATTTTATTTTTAGGTTAATATAAAACATCACCTCTTTAAGTATATATTAACACTGCTTCTTTAGTAAGAAAAAAGATTCCTTAAGTAGAGATGCAAATTTTAAATAGACTACCTGGATTCCTAAGTAGTTTCAGGAATAAATCTGATTGGTAACCTAGAAGTGTTAGCTATCTGTTTTTAATGAGGCAGCAAACTGAAATGATCTGACATAAATGGTTATTTATAAAAAAATTACATAATGTGATATAAAGTAGCAGTGAGACTCGTCTAATTCCATGCAGAAAGGATAATTGATGTGTTACTGCTCTACTTCACAATTTAGTTTTCCCACGCACGGGAGATATGCTGGGAATTAGTCTATTCCATCTTCTTAATGAGACTTATCTATTACTTCAGATAATGTATCTATTTTCTTCAACCAGCAGGACTAACTGCTTATAGGAGTGAAGTTCTCAGCAGTCATATGAAAGAAAATTTACCAATAGATATAGAGGGAATAGTCTGTCTTTCTATGTATCTATGTGGCTAGATAAATGAAATGGTGTGGATACGTTGCTGTTATGAAAGGGATGTTACTTGCACCATTCCTGTGCAAGTTCATGAGAACTACTTGCTATTTTCCATGATAATGGCAAGAGCTATATGCAAGACAATGTTTACTTACTTGATATTATGGGATGCTTCAATAACTCAGAGAAGAGGCTTGATAAAAATTGAGTGCCATTCAGTCCTGATAACAATTGTCAGAGGGACTAAGAGGCTGGTCTCTTTATTCAGAAATAGGTCTGGTAATACTGTGTATGTGTATGTACAAAATGCAGGCAGTTGCAAAGCCCTCTTATTTCTCCACTTTACCCCAACCCTTGCATAATCAGCCTCTCAAATCTGTTTCAAACCTTTGTGAATTAGAAATGAAAGCAACCCAGCTAAGTAGGGATCTGAAATACTTATTATAGGAGCCCTAATGAATAATTGTGGAAGCAATTTACCTAAGTTTGAATAGCCAGTTACATTTGTCAGCAACTAAATTGCTCAGAGTATTGGTAAATTGTGATGAATCTTTACCTTGTATATGGTGGTAAGCAATACTGGATACTGCACTCTGTCTATTTGTTTCTAGATGAGAACAAAAAGATATACCCTTTGATAAAAGCATACTGATTTAAAACTCAAGCTATATAGATCACTGCAAATAATGGCATTCCATATACAACAAGTGGACATGCTGTCATAGAAAGAAGGGTAACGTGAGAAACAGACCCACTTTGTAGATATTACTCTTATAGTCTTTCTATGATAGGCTATACTCTGTGAGATAATAGTTGATGCATTTTGAAGTAACTTCCCTATAGTCGTGATGAGAAAAGAGGACTTGTACTGTGATCCAATATTCCCAGTAGTGCCTCAGCTGGAATACACATTACAGAAAATTACAGTCATGTACCTCATAATGACATTTTGGTCACTGACAGACCATATATACAACAGTGGTCCCATAGGATTATAAAACCATATTTTTACATTATCTTTTTATGTTTAAATATGTTTACATACATAAATACTTACTCTTGTGCTACAATTACCTACAGTCTTCAGCGCTGGTTTGTAGCCTAGAAGCAATACACCTAAACCATATAACCTAGGTTTCATAGGCTATACTATCTAGATTTGTGTCAGTATACTCTGTGATGTTCATAAAACAATGAAATCACCTAACAATGCATTTCTCAGAATGTATTCCCATCACTAAGTGATCCATGACTGTATAAAAATTGATTCCAAATTCCTTATGGCATTAAGCACTAAGTTACAGCTCAGTGAGTCTTAATGCTGGCCTATAGGGCTCTCAAGATTCCTCTGGGACTTTCACATATTGGCACTATTCACAACAGCAAAAACTTGGAATCAACCCAAATGTCCATCTATGATAGACCGGATTAAGAAAATGTGGTTCATATACACCATAGAATATTATGCAGCCATAAAAATGGATGAGTTCATGTTCTTTGTAGAGACATGGATGAAGCTGGAAACCATCATTCTGAGCAAAACTATTGCAAGGATAGAAAACCAAACACCACATATTCTCACTCATAGGTGGGAAGTGAACAATGAGAACACTTGGACACAGGAAGGGGAACATCACACACTGGGGCCTGTCGTGGGGTGGGGGGAGGGGTGAGGGATAGCATTAGGAGATATACCTAATGTAAATGACGAGTTAATGGGTGCAGCACACCAACATGGCATATGTATACATATGCAACAAACCTGCACGTTGTGCACATGCACCCTAGCACTTAAAGTGTGTGTGTGTGTCTGTGTATATATATGTATGTGTGTATATATATGTGTGTGTGTGTGTATATATATATAAAAGAACTAGTCTAAGATGCATAACAAGATAAGCTGGTACTGGGGAGAACATCTCAAGAGTATGGAAGAAAGAGAAGAGTGGACATTACAACTTAATGTTACTAATCATAGCCTGAGAACTTTGGGTAGAGTTCTTAAGCTTTTAAATATATATTTTTTAAACATTTGGATTCCACTTTCTTTTAGCTCTGGGTGAAGGCTGCCTGTAGGCATGTAAATAGGAGGTGTAGCAAACGGCGTTCAAGAAGATCATATCTAACAATCTGATGGTAGGGTCCGTTTACTCTTGGCATCCCTCTGAGAATCAATGATAACTATTTAGTTTCTCTCCCTTCTTGTCCTACCCCGAGGCCATTCTTATCACTTGCACTTATGATAAATCAGGATATGATCCATATAGAAAACTAAGGCTCCAAAGACTCGAAAAGCACAACGCTGATATACCAGGTGCTGAGTGAGCACAAAATAAGTGGACAATATGCATTCTACTCACAAAACAACGTACAAGTACACAGATAGATGGAAGGATACACATAATAAATAATTTATGACCAAAGAGAAGTCAAAGAATGATAATGAGGTATGGATAAGGTTTAGGAAATTTTAAGCAGGGGAAAGAATTTAAGGACTGAGATTTTTGGAAAAGGAGAATGTAACAGTTAAGAGTATGAGTATTGGCCGGGCGTGGTGGCTCATGTCTGTAATCCCAGCACTTTGGGAAGCCAAGGTGGGAGGATCATGAGGTCAGGAGATCGAGACCATCCTGGCCAACAAGATAATACCCCGTCTCTACTAAAAATACAAAAAGTAGCCAGGTGTGGTGGCAGGCGCCTGTAGTCCCAGCTACTCGGGAGGCTGAGGCAGGAGAATGGTGTGAACCTGGGAGCTTGCAGTGAGCTGAGATCGCACCACTGCACCCCAGCCTGGGCAACAGAGTGAGACTCCATCTCAAAAAAAAAAAAAAAAAAAAAAAAAAAAGAGTATGTAAAGAGTATGAGTGTTAGTTAGGAAAACGTGGGTGAAATTCTGATATAATTACTTCCTGAGTATGTACTGGCAAGGTAATATGATCCCTCTGAGCTTCAGTTTTCCTAATCCCTGGAATGGAATATTTATCTTAAATTGTATTGTACATGCAAAATGTTCACCACATTATGTGACATATATTAAGTTCTCCATACCAGGCAGCTGTTGTTATAAAGACTAATGTGGTACATCCACAGTAATATAGTGGAGTCCATTTGCAATAGGTTTTCAGTTTTTCCTTTCAGAACTAAACATTGACATGAACAATGTTTAAGTCCAAACACAGTGCTGCCTAAGGTCGAGTGCCCATTCTGATACTCTAGCCAAAAAGATATATATATATATATAATGTTCAGGTGTGCAATGGCCTCAATGTGTCCTCCCCAAAATCATATGTTGAAGCCCTAATCCCCAGCGTGATGGTATTTGGAGGTGGGACCTTCCAGAGATAATTGGAATTAGATGAGCTCCTGAGGGTGGAGCACTCGTGGGATTAGTGTACTTATAAGAAGAGATAAAAGAGACTCCTCTCTCTCCTTCTCTCTCTCTACCAGGTCAGGACACAGCAAGAAGGCCACTGTCTACAAATCAGGAAGGGAGCGCTTACCAAGAACCAAACCGGCCAGCACCTTAATCTTGGATTTCCCAGTCTCCAAAACAGTGAAAAATAAATTTCTGTTGTTTAACCCACCAGACTGTGGCATTTTGTTACAGTAGCCCAAGCAGACTAAAACAGAGCGTGTCGTATTCGGAGTGTGGGTAAGAAAGCAGGCAGCTGTGGAAAGCCTAGGAAGATAGGGAGGTAGCGAGGAATGACAGCATGAAGCTTTCAGGAGGGCAAGCCGGGTTACAGGCCTTGAGAAGACAGTGGGGACAGCCTCAATTTCAGTATCACCCTTTAGTACATTCTTAACCATGTTTTCACTAACCTCTCACTGACCTAGGTTTAGTTTGAGGGACAGAATATGATTTGGGGTGAGGACACTTTCATTTCAATACAACTAGCTCACTCTCTAGATCTCCTGTCAAGTTGAGACAGAGGATGCCATGGAAGGCCCTGTCACTGTACAGCAAATTCACAGCTGCACAGGAAGCAACACAGTAAATCATTGTCCTTCTCATGAAGGCTGCAATCAATAATGCCACAGGAGCATTTCCCCCCAAGAACCAGTAACTGTCTGGAACTGTGGGAGACCCATTACAACACTGAGAATTTGATGTGGAAAAATGAGAGGAATAAAACAGTTCACTCACCAAGAAGAAAAATACATGAGAAGCAACACCAACTAAGTTTAATTATAGAGTCTTATTCTCACCCTAGGGGAATTCATATATTCAGATGCCAGCTACAGATCAACAAATAGCAAACGGGTAGATCTGTTGTTATTTGTGAGAATCTGACTCCTAGACTTTTCACGAGATCAAATTTGAAATTTTATACTGGGCAAAAGAAACAAGGTTGTTAATAGACATGAAGAATTCACAATAGTTAATGATCATATTGTCAGTGCATTAAAAATTCACTTTTATTGATAATGTCAGTACATTTTCATTTCTATTAGCTTCTAGGAATTTAAGAAGAATAACCCTAGCCTAGGTATAAACTGGTCTTGGAAATTGCAGTGAGAGATACTGCAGCATAATGGACCCTCAGTTTAATTCACCTCTAGTTATCCCTGTTATACATGTTCCAACTCTTCCAACTTTCTCCACATTTCCCAAACCTTAAACTGTACTTGCACCTGTTTGATTCTTAGCAGAAGATCATATTTCATCCTTATTGAGAAGATCACTGGCTAGAAACTACCTCATCTATTTTAAGTGACACCACTCTTTCTTCCTTCTATCCTAACTCTTATAAAATGTGTCCCAATACCTGGTCAAGATCACCTTTTTTTTTTTTTGAGACAGAGTTTTGCACTGTTGCCCAGTCTGGAGTGAGTGCGGTGTTGCGATCCCGGCTCACTGCAAGTTCTGTCTCCCGGATTCACGCTATTCTCCTGCCTCAGCCTCCCGAGTAGCTGGGACTACAGGTGCCCACCACCACGCCCGGCTAACTTTTTGTATTTTTGGTAGAGACGGGGTTTCACCATGTTAGTCAGGATGGTCTCTATCTCCTGACCTCATGATCCATCCACCGGCCTCCCAAAGTGCTGGGATTACAGGCATGAGCCACCGTGCCCAGCCAAGACCACCTTTTAACAGAAAGCCTTTTATTTCCAATTGTACGTGACTATTCTAGGGATTTCCTACTGGGTGATCATTGGAATCACTTGAATTTCCTTGGCTACAAGTCAGAGATTCTTAATTACTATTTTTGGGTTAGTGTCTGGGAATCTATATTTTTAAACAGCACTTTCCCAAGGGGATTCTGATAATAAAGCACATTTGGAGAAACCACTAATTGAGCCATCTTTTGAACTTTCCTTGGAAGTTTTCTTATAATTTTATGCTTTATTCCAACACGAAAGGAATTTGTCTTATCTCTTTGAAAGGATTACAAGTTCCTTAGGCCAGTGTCTTATAGATTTTGCGTGCTCTGTAGCACTAACTACAGTTGTTTGCACAGAGGAAGCGTTAGATCAATTTGCTGAATAAAAAGCAAAGCTCAAGAAAGGGAACTATATAATATGTGCTCACCAATGGCAGTAGTAGTCATGATAGTTAACATGTCTCACATTTATTGAGCACCTATCTCTTCACCTACATTGTTCACTCTGTAGCAATTCACTTACATAATTCTCAAAATCACCCTGTGAGGTAGTTACTGACTTTATCTTCATTTTTCTATATTTAGAAACTCAGGCACAGGGAGTGAAGTAATTTGTGTAAGCTTAAACAACTAAAGACTTTTTTGTTTTGTTTTGTTTTTGGCAAGGAGACGGAAAGCAAAAAGCCTACCCAAAGAAAGCAATGTGAGGGTTTCTTAAAGAATCATTACTTAGTTCTATAGAGGGGGATGACGCCACTTTGGCAAAAAGTGGTCAAAGAAAGTGTTATAGCAGAGATGGCTATTTGAACTAACCCTTTACGTTTATAACATGGAGAGAGTGGGTGTATGAGCATTTCAGGAGAGGGCATGGTATGAATAGCATGGTGGTAGACTAACAGCTTCGGTTTGCCTTTCTTGTCCTTTGTCAGCTGGAGGAGGCTCAATGCCACTCTTTCTCCCTCCTGTGTATGCTTGAATCTAAGAGTGAAAAAGGGGCAACGAGTGGCAGGCCAGCTCTATGAAGCACAGAAACTATGATTGTTTTCCTGTCAGTCACTGAACTTTCACTTTCACCTTGAAGAGTCATCCCAGCAACCCTTCTGTCTCCTTCCTCATCAATGCCTTATTTTGTAATCAATCACTTCCCTATATATTGCCACTTTTATAAACTGTCTTTTAATTCAGTCATTCCTCTAAAAGCCCTTGTGTCATAAAGGAAATGAGGACATTTTGAACAACACCTAAGAGCAAATCTAAACTAACAAAATAAAACAAAACTTACATGTCTTTAAAAATCTCCCAACCTCTGTCATATTCTCTCTCCTTTCTCCCACCTCAGCCACACATGCATGCATTTGCTCACACACAGTGAAGAAGGAATAAAGCAGCGATCCCCACCCCCATCCATTTTCACTAACTTACTATTGCAATGAAGAAAATCACCAAGACAAAGTTAGTAGTTTGAGCTGAGGCCAAATGATGTGACTGTAGTGGAAGAATTCCCCTACCTATCCAATGGTGGCTCTGGTTTACTTAACATTTATTACTTGGCAGGAGTTGTTGCCAACTACAATGAAATATGAAGATACAATGCATTTGTCACAATGATCTATGTTTTTCTTTGGGCTTTTTCCTTAACATAAAAAAAAAAGGAAGAAAAGTAATTCAGTGCTCCTCCTTGCTTTGTCCCCTTATTGTCCCCGTCAGGCTTCACATCATGCCAGACCTGGCAAGAGGTAGAATGGATCATTTGGCATACATTAAAGTTATTTTTTGGGGGAGCCTAAATTAAAGAAAAGAAAAAAATCCATAGGGCATTTTGAAGAAAGTATGCATGATACATTACATACGTGCCTTTAAATAAAATCTTGGTTTTGATTCCTGTAATCATTTAGTGCCTTCAGGCATTTTTCTTACTGGCAGAAATAGCTCTCCACTCCTGTTCAAAGACAAATTTCAACTAATTACAACTGGCCTTCCTAAACCCTCCAAGGAGTCATCTGAGTGATGCAGAGAGGTTCTTGTTTCAAAATTCTATTATTTCAGTTTGTAGAGTCTTATGAATTTTTCTGAATGAAAAACATTCTATTGGTATTACTGTCTACTGGGGTAACTTACCCTTAGAAAAACCAAAGAAATTAACTGTTGGCCATATTTATAATTCATTATAATGTATATATAATTCAGATGGATCATATATATATTTCAGATGGATCATTTGCAAGGTTCTTAAATGATGGCTTACTTGAGACATCGACCCATACAGTGTCTCTCTGTATAATGTCTCAACTTGGTCAGACTTCCAAACAAATACTCTTTTCTATGAAATTATGGTTAATTTTATAGCTCATTTTTACTTCATAGTATATACATGATGTTTTGGTTCATAACACTTTGTATACTTATTAATTTTCTAAATGTTTATCAAATTTCCTTAAGTTGTTAGATGTTATATATCCAAAGGCATTTATTAATCTAGAAACCAATATAATCAAATAGTCTTCTTTTTTTGAGTAGAAGACATTTCCTCTGCAAGTTGAAAAATAGTACTTATCTCATGGTGACGATGTGAGAACTAATAAGATGTCACAATTTTTTGAATGTCTTTAAAATAAATGATTTCAAATAACAGGTAGTATTTAATAAATTTTTGACTTGAAAAATTTCTGTCCACTGGAGGGAAAAAACCAAATCAACATTGATTTTTCTGTCAAATCAACAATGAAAGAAAAAAAAAACCAAAGAAATCGATATTGATTTTTAGTATGCTATTTTGCTGAATGACTAAAAGCATTTTCCATATTACTCTCTACTTGAACAATAGATATGTACAACAATTTTTGTGTATATATGATTAGACTTTATGAAAAGAGTGAAACTAAGTCAAGGAGTGATTACTGACTTTTCACAAAGTGTCCTCCATTACACAAAGTCATTGAACAAATAAGTATTGAACAATTGTTATGTGCAACTACAGGCACTGAAATGGTGCTAGAGAGTAATAACAAGCAATGGGAGTCAGTCTTTCTATCCGTAAGCATACAGTGCAGAGGGGGCACTGGCATTTGTCAGATAGTCACAAGAATGTAATGTTATGGCTGAGGTAAGAGCTACACAAGAGAGTTATCTGTAGAGTCTATTAGGCATTTGGTTCACTCAGGAAAATTTTAGGGATCAGCAGAGATAAATGTATTTTGGAACGTCTTTCAACTCTTTAAAAATTAATTGCTTTCACAGTTGAACTAAGCAAAGCAGTATGGAAGAAAGAAGCTATTTATATACAGAGGCATTTTTTAAAACCTCCAGATAAATTATGTGTGGTTTTAAATAATTGCTTCCAACTGTGTTTCGGTGGAGTAAGAGGACTTTGGCTAAATATTTCAAAAGTGTCATGATCAAATCTAATAGCCTGTCATGGCATGTTTTTTGTTTTTTGAAAAAAACACTAAAACATAAATTTTGCTAGATGTAGCTTTGGAATACACCCTTGTCTTATATAAAACACATACATACCAAAAAGACAAGAGTGAAAAAAATGCTCTCATCCTTTTGTAAAAAATCTGTGACATTTGCCATTACTTGAAAATACATCTGTAAAAAAGAGTTAATTTCGTAGGGAATTTTCAAGACAATCAGAGTGGACTAATTAGAATACTCACAATAGACATAGTCACCAGAAAAGTTTATTTTAATCACTAGACTAAGCAAATTAAATAGCCTATGTAACAGAAAATCTCTGCAAAGAAAATGCTACTTTAAAATATTGTATTGCAATATATTGTATTTCATTGGCTTAAATAATGTTCACATCAAACATAAAAATATGACTACCAAAATGCTTTGAGGTTTTCTCTTTTAACATTTTGTACTTTCTTGCATTTTCGTAGTCCTACTAAGATAAAATCCAGGAATGGAAACATGCTGCAAAATGATTGTTCTTGAGAAAGACTGTAATCCAAATGTAAAATCTGAAGTTCAAGAATTTGTAGGAAAAAAAAATCTATATTGGCCTGTGTGTGTTGGAAGAATTGACCATCCTGCCTTGAAACTAGTACTTAACCAAGTTGCTAGAGTAACCCAGCTAGGGTACCAATAAATAAGATATGAAATAAAGCATTCTTATGTCAAGCTTCATGTGACTCTGATTACAGTAGAACTACTCATTAAGAGCAGTTTTATTGTATTTATTGTATTGTATTATGGTATTTACTTTTGTAGCTATCTCCTACCACAATGATTAAATGGTTACAAAATACCTATTTGTTAATAAATACTTAGTGACTTAGCCTTTCTACCACAAAATAATTTTTATGACACACGAACTTCAGGATACCACTTGTCCTTTTATCTTTCTCAACTTAAAAATTAGCTTTTAGAATATACCAAAGACCTATACACTTACAAGGACAATTTTTGGTCCTTTGACACAAAAATACCTATTGCTCACGGTTACACTATCTGCAGTAGTTCTATTTACCTTGGGGTTTCTTTTAGAGCTCACCAAATCAGACAATCAAGCCCCTGCTACCTAACTGGGATCACTCCAGGAAAATCACTCATAATCATTGTTTAATGTTTTTCTTTTCCTTTGCTGAAATAGTTAACTCTGTCTGCAGCACAAAGTCAAAATAAAACAAACAAACAAACAAACAGACAATAAATAAAAGAAAATATGCCATGGCTAAAGTAATTGCACTTTTCATCTTCCTCTTAATTGAAAATATAATTGTTTTCATTTGTAAACAGTATATTTAATTGGATAGTAAAACTTGGCTCCAAATTTAGCTGCTGAGTCCTTATGAAAGAGAATCTCACACTGGCTTCAACTATGTTTTGCACATTTCAAAATCAAGTACAAATGTGAAAAGAAGTTCACTTTCAAAGCTTCAAAAACTGTGGTTTTCACTCATGGGAGTATCTGCTACTAGGATTAAGGGGCCACTCACTGCCCTTTGGTACTCTTATCTCCAAAAAAAAAAAATTCCTAATCCCCACTGACATAAACAAAATGTCATATATTTTTTATAAATGTGCATCAGCCTCTGCTATGTAATCTACTTTGTTAAACTGAGGAAATAAGAATTCTGTGGCTAAGGGATGTATTAAATAAACAGAAGGCAACATTTTCCTTTCATTGAATTGATTTCTACTCTCTTTTTTTTCTAAGTCTGCTGTAATTTAGTAAAGGAAATGTAGTTCACATTGTTTACAAGGTCAGCAATAATGTTCTTGAGATGGAATTTATTTTTTCCCCAGAAAACCTGCTCTGGATCGAGCAGTTGGTCATGAAAAAAATGGTGATGATGACAGCAATAACAATTACAGGCATACATCAGAGATACTGCAGATTCAGTTCAGGACCACTGTAATAAAGCAAGTTATGTTTTTGTTTTCCCAGTGCATATAAAATTTATGTTTACACTCTACCACAGTCTATTAAGTATATAATAGCATTATTCCTAAAAAAGTGCATATCTTAATTAAAAATATTTTTGCTAAAAATGGTAATAATAATCTGAGCCTTCTGTGAGTCACAGCTGTTTTGCTAGCAGAGAGTCTTGCCCAAGCATTGACAGCTGGTAACTGATCAGCAAGGTGGTTGCTGAAAGTTGGAGTGGCTGTAGCCATTCTTAAAGTAAGAAAACAATGAAGTTTGCTGTATCAACTCTTATTCCTTTCACAAAAGATTTCTCTATAGCATGCAAAGTTGTTTGATAGCATTTTATCCACAGTAGAATGTCTTTTGAAATGGAGTCAGCCCTCTCAAACCTTGCCTCTGTCTTATCAACTAAATTTATGAAACATTCAAAATCCTTTGTTATTTCAACAGTGTTCACAGCATCTTCACCAGGAGTAGCTTCTGTCTCAAGAAACCACTTTCTTTGCTCATCCATTCAAGTTTTATCATGAGATCTCAGCAATTCAGTCACATCTTCGGGCTCCATTTCTATTCTAGTTCTCTTTCTATTTCCATTACATCTGCAGTTACTTCCTCCAATGTAGTCTTTGACTCCCTCAAAGTTATCCATGAGGATTGGAATCAACTTCCTCCCAATTCTTGTTGATGTTGATATTTTGCCCTCTTTCCATGAATCCTGAAGATTATGGTGTATTGAATGGTGAATCCTTTCCAGAAGTTTTTTCAATTTAGTTTGCCCAGAGTGTCTGTCTATGGTAGCTACAGCCAAAATGTATTTCTTAAATAATAAGATTTGGAAGTCAAAACTACTGCTTGATTCATGGACCACAGAATAAATGTGTTAGCAGGCAAGAAAACAACATTATCTCCTTGTTCATTACTATTAGAGTTCCTGGGTGACCAGGTGCATTGCCAATGAGCAGTAGTATTTTGAAAGGAATCCTGTTTTCTGAGCAGTGTCTCAACATTGGGCTTAAAATGTGTAATAAACCAAGCTACAAACAATGTGCTGTCACCCAGGCTTTATTGTTCCATTTATAGAGTATAAGCAGAGTAGAAGATTTGGCATAATTATTAAGGATTTTTGGAATGGTAAATGAGCACTGAAAGTCACCAGTTGTATTCAGCCTTAACAAGATAGACTGTCCTTTGAAGCTTTGAAGTCAAGCACTGACTTCTACTCTCAAGCTATGAAAGTGATAGACGGCATCTTCCTCCAATAGAAGGCAATTGCTACAGTTTGGATGTTTGTCCCTTCCAAACCTCACGGTGAAATTTGATTCCCATTAGGTGGGGCCTAATGGGAAATATTTGTGTTATCTTGACAGATTCCTCATGAATAGATTAATGCCCTTCCTTGGGGATGAGTGAGTTATTACTTTATTGATTCCACAAAAGCTAGTTGTTTAAAAGAGTCTGGTACATCCCCTCTCTCTCTTGCTTCCTCTCTCACCATGGAATTTCTGCACACAGCAGCTCCTCTTCACCTTCTACCATGAGAGGAAGCAGCCTGAGGCTTCCACCAGATGCCCAATCTTCCAGCGAGCAGAATCATGAACCAAAAAACCTTTATTCTTTATAAATTACTCAGTCTCAGGTATTTCTTTATAGCAAAGCAAAACAGACTAAGACAGCTGTTTTGTCTACATTGAAAATCTGTTGTTTAGTGTAGCCACCTTCATCTATTATCTTGGCTAGAATTTCTAGAGAACTTGCTATAGCTTCCATGTTAGCACCCGCGGCTTTAACCTGCACACTTTTATGTTGTGGAGACGGCTTCTTTTTTTTAACCTTATGAACCAATCTCTGATAGCTTCCACTTTTCTTCTGCAGCTTCCTCTTCCTTCACTCAGCCTCTACAGAGTTGAAGAGCATTAGGATCTTGCTCTGGATTAGGCTTTGGCGTAAGGGAATGTTATGGCTGGTATGATCTCCTATCCAGACCAATTAAACTTTCTCCATTTTCAGTAATAAGGCTGTTTCACTTTCTTATCATTTGTATGTTCACTGGAGTAGCACTTTTAATTTCCTTCAAGAACTTTTCCTTTGCATTCACAACTGGGCTGTTTGGCACAAGAGGCCTAACTTTTGGCCTATCTCAGCTTTCAGCATGCCTTCCTCATTAATTATTTCTAGTTTTCAATTTCAAGAGAGAGACATGTGTTCAAATGAAAGAGACTCTTCTTTTCATTTGAACACTTAGAAGCTATTGTAGGGTTATTAATTGGCCAAATTTCAATGTTGTGTCTCAACAAACAGGAAGGCCAGAGGAGAAGGAGAGATATGAGGGGAATGGTCCATGAGAGGGGCAGTCAGAACCCACATAACACTTTTGACTGAGGTTGCCATCTTCTCTGGGTTCAGTTTATTGTGCCCCAAAACAATTATGAGAGTAACATCAAGATCACTGATCACATATCATCCTAACAGATACAATAATAATGAAAAAGTCTGAACTACTGTGAGAATTATTAAAATGTGATGCAGAGACACAAAGTGAGCACATGCTTTTGGAAAATGGCTCTGATAGACTTGCAGGGTTGACATAAACCTTCAATTTGTAAACACAATAAAGCAAAGTGCAATAAAACCACACATAGTTGTATTGTAACTTACAATAACCGAGCACATCTATGGTGCTATATTCTATGTTAGGTACTTTACACACATCATTTAATTTTATCCTCAGAATACTCTATGAGAAAGTTATTAGTAATATATCAGTCTTACAGATGGAAGGACTTAGGCTCAGAGAAGTTAGGATGCTTACTGCATGAGGACAGAGCTTGTAGTCTGGCTTGTTGCTAGTGCCTGGAACAGCACTTGGCACTTATTGGGCGTAAGAACTCACATTTATTCATAGGCTAAATGAATGAAGAAATTAGTATTCAGGGTATATTTGGGGGAGATTTAAGGAGGGTGCTAAGTGATGACACTGACAATAAAAATGTAGAGGATTGTGAATCATAACTGTAAGAAAAAAAGTTTAATTGTATTGATTAAAAAGTAATATCTCACATTTCCCTTGCTGTCTCTATTTCCCAAACCTATTTCCTAGATTTGGCCACAGTTAATGGTTCTGTGTGTGTCTGTTATATACCCACACATGATCATACACACCACAAACACTTTTTTTTTTTTTTTTTGAAACAGAGTCTCGCTCTTCTCACCCAGGCTGGAGTGCAATGGCACTATCTCAGCTCATTGCAACCTCTGCCTCCTGGGTTCAAGTGAGTCTACTGCTTCAGCCTCCCAAGTAGCTGGGATTACAGGCATGCGCCACCATGTCCAGCTAATTTTTGTGTTTTTAGTAGTGATGGGGTTTCATCATGTTGGCCAGGCTGGTCTCGAACTCCTGACCTCAGGAGGCCCGCCTCGGTCTCCCAAAGTGCTGGGATTACAGGTGTGAGCCACTGTGCCCGGCCAATGCTTTTTATATTTCATAAAAAAGATCATAAAACTGTTGTTTAATTTGCTTTTTAAAAATTTAAGAATAATGTGTGCCATAGACATCTGTTAATGCCAGCATTTCATTATTTAACAACTGCCTAAGTTTCCACTGTATACATGTGCCATCATTTATTTAGTCTCCTGTTGATAAACAGTTGTCTTTTTAGTATAAACAAAGCTATGATAAACATATTTGTATGTATATCTTTCTGCCCTTGTTGAAGTATGCTGGCAGGAAGTAAAATTATCAGGTTAAAGAGTAAGTATATTTTAAATGTTAACACTCATTGCCAACTACCTCCAAAAAGCTGTAGCAATTTACATGAGGAGCATTTAAAAAATACAGGCTCCTGGGTCTATATCTTGGTCCATTGAATCAAAATCTTGGTAAGTAGAGTCTGAGAATATATATATATATGTGTCTGTGCGTGTGTGTGTGTGTGTGTGTGTGTGTGTATATATATGTCCCAGGTGAAATCAGTTAGGTATGGGAACCACTAATCTTGATTATTCTCTTCTTTGTGGGCAAAATGAGATTGAGACAGGAACTGAAACCAGCCTTAATATATAGAAGTATTTTGTTGAAACTATGTAGTCATTAAATTATCATGAACCAGATATGAAAAATACTCTTTATTGTTTTCAAATGTATTATCTTAATTCTTAATTCAGCTTCATAATACTCCTTGCAGGTGAGTAGGACAGAAGAGGAAAAAATGAACTGAAGCTCAAAAAAGTTAAGATGACTTAAAAAAAAATGGTAGAACCAAGACTGGAATTCAGGCCATTGAAATTTTGAAATTTAAATATCCCTGCCCGCGCTCCCCCAACCCCCGCGGCCATTAGACTATACAGAGAGGTGAATTATCACTGTATTGTACCATCCTACTAGAAGTATACGTGTGATGACTACGTGAGAAATGTGGTTTTAGATTTTAAGAAGTAAGTTCAAGCATCATTTTAGGTTATGTCTTACGGTTCTGAAGATGATGAGACAACGAGTTGACTGATAGAAACATAAGTAACGCATATATGTATCTATACACTTAAGATCTGAGGCTGGGGCTCCAGCAGCTCCAGCAGCCTGGTTAGCCCTGCCTGGTTAACATCTCTAAAAGACTTTCTTTAACATAAGTGATTGAGACAATAGACATGACCAAAGAAAACAGCTGGTCTAGATGGATTAGAGAGCTAAGTCTAACCGGATTGTGGAGGATGGATGGAATAGTCAGTTCCCAATAACTATCTGGGGTTCTGTCTAGCTTACTGGAATGTGGGGTTGCTGCCATGAGCTCTGAAATACAGTCATGGGTTGCTTGGCAGAGATATGTTCTGAGAAATGCACTACTATGCAATTTTGTCATTGTGTGAACATTAGAGAGTAAACACAAACCTAGATCGTATAGACTCCTACACACATAGGCTATACAGTGTAGCCTATTGCTCCTAGGCTGCACACTTGTACAGCATGTTACTATCCTGAATACTCTAGGCAATTATTTGTGTATCTAAATATATCCAAACACAGAAAAGGTTCAGTAAAAATACAGTATTATAATCTCATGGGACCGCTGTCCTCTACATGGTTCTTTGTTGACTGAAATGTCATTATGTGGTACATGACTATTGTTTCTAAAGCCTCAATCAAGGGTAAATTAAAATCTGTCTTTCAAAAAAATTCCTGCCTGAACAAGAGGCAGGGTGGCATTTTTATGAAGATGAATTTTATAGGATTATTGTGACTAGTAAATAAAACAGTAAATATGAGACTGGCTTTTATTGTTAGCATTGAGAAAGGGCCTGGAATTCAGGAAAGTAATCAGGTCAACTGGAAGCTGAGATCTAAGCTTGCATTAGGCAGAAAATAAGAAAACTAGTATTTGTTAAGCTCTTGGAATTTATTAGGCAAATTTCTCTGGAGGATGAATGTACTGAAAGAAGTTGGTTACCAGGTGCTCTCACCTTAGCCGCGTGGGGTGAGAGAAATGGCATCACTTTTTGGATAGTGGCAACTTTTCCTTCGAATTAGGAGTCCCTTGAAGTACCTAATATTAAGTCAGGGACAACTGAGTGATTAGACCAGGGACAATATGTTTAAATAGTTATCCGTTTAAAATGGGATAATTCCATGTTTTCCTCTCCTTTAGGAATTTTTACATCCCTGTTGGGTGGGCCAGTCTGCAACTAGAAGTAGCATGGGCCCTGCAGTTTGAGAAAGGTGAAAGCACCTGAATCTACATGGCATGATGAGGGAGTGACAAAACAATGATTTGTACATGGAAATGGCTTCTTGTACCATTAGGTTATAGTTAAAGAAATTGTACCTAGTTTGTGGCAGGGACCCAAATTGTTTGTATAGCTTCTAGAAGACTATAAACAGAGATTAAACATACTAGTGTGTTAAATGCAAACACACAGAGTGACAATAGTGTCTTTTTTAGAGGAAACATTGTAGAAAATAAAGAAATGGTTTGACCTTAAATAAAACTGTGAAGTAGCTGAAGTTTCACCAACGCTTAGCAAAGAAGCTGTGCCCCTTCCCTCTTCTATCATCCCCTGAGGTCAGTCAGTAGCTCCTGACTGACCCAGATTCAGAACCTACTGATGGCTGCTCTCTTTTAGGAAAATATACCCACCCTATATCTTTAAGCTAAAGAATCAATTAAGTGCTTTCTAGTGGGAATCATTTATTAAAACTCTGTTTTTCTCAGTCTTTCTATCACATTCCTCTTCCTCTCTCCAATTGAATGTTAGAGTTACTCAGACCTGGGTCGCAGGTGCTCTTCTATTCCCTTCTCCTTTTCTACTCTCTAAATAATTCCATCATAATAATCATAGTATAATAATAATCTTTCTAATAATCTAATAATCTGTTACTTGCCCAGATTACTTCTCTAAGCATCACCTGCTCAGTGGGGTCACCATATTATGTTCTCAGGTTAAATATATTTGCTCTCCTTCTCCAAGTGTGCACATCTGCAAGTTTTCCTTATCACCATAAATAGAGTCTCCTTCCACCTAGTCACTTAATTTAGAGCCCCAAAGTCATCCTTCTGACTCCTTATTATTCTATTTCTACATTCTATCTATCGTTGTCTATTAGGCATTTATTAAGTCTTCCCCTAGGTATATTTAAAATCTACCCTCTTGTTGCATCTCTACAGCCATTGCTCTGGGTCAAGCCACTATCAATTCCAGCCTGGATAATCAGGTTAGTCTTTTATGTGGTTAACAGATTCCATTATCGCTCTCTCCAATTTGTTCTGCGTACAAAACCCTGAGATCTCCTTACAAAACTAAATTGGATCATGTCACTTCCATGCTTATAACCCTTATAAGGATTCCTACTGCACTTGGTATAAAATATAAAGTCCTTGATATGATGAACAAGTTTGTACTATCTGACCTCTTTCCTACCACTGCAGTCCAGCAATCTCTCTAATTACACTAACCTAAAGGCTTGGATTTGCCAATATCTTTCAGGAGTTTTAACACATGCTATTTCCTATGTCTAGAATAGCTTTTCTCTTCTCTTTACCTGACTAATATTTACTAATCCTTCAGGTCTCAGCTCTAGACTACTCTGAAAACTTTCACCTGGAATTAACACATTCCAATCTGTTCATTCATATCTTGGCCAAAGCAAGTCATATGACCACACCTGAATTTAACAGGACTGGGAAATACAATCTTCCATCATGGATATAAACTAATTATTGATGAATAGTTATACAGTCTACAACAATTAGCTTGCAATAAGACAATAAAGATGAGTGAATATATTAAGTTTCTTTGCTTTTGGTTGGAATTATATCAACTAAGTGTGAGCACACTAGTGGTTTCATGCTGATAAGAAACTTGACTATATCTGTATATATGATTCCAATGAAAATGGGAGTTAAATTAAGTATTACTACATAAACTCAATTTTCTGGAGAGATGGAAACTTTCCATATGAGGGCAAATGTGGGAAACAATTGTCTTTGCAGGGGGAAATGTACTATTTACTGACCTAAATAATCTGAAATATTTAATTAATGTTTGATATGCTAACAGACACTCATTTTATTTTATTTTTAAATTTTTTATAGAGACAGGGTCTTGCTATGTTGTCTATGCTTGTCTCGAACTCCTGGCCTCAAATGACTCTCCTGTCTCATCCTCCCCAAATGCTAGAACTACAGGTGTGAGCAATGATGCCTAGCTGAAACCCAAACATTTAAAATGTAGACTTCTAGTGATAATGTCCTTTGTATTTTGTTTAAGTCAAATCTAGTGGTGGAGATTTGAGGTGTAGAAGGTAGGATCATGGCAATCTGCTCTATCCCCTCTCTCTCTCTCTCCCCCTTTCTCTCACAGGTGTTCACTTTTCATGAAATCTTTGATATCTTAAAGCTATTTGCAGAAATTTGCAGATGGAGATAACTTGTTGTGAAATACCTATTTTACTTGAAAATATAATTATAGTCATGATATTATTAATAAAAAGGAAAGGAACTAACACTCTTTGAGCTTTTACTATGGCATCATATGTAAATTTTCCAAACAACTCCAAGAAACTATATTATTAGTTCCATTTTACAACTAAAAGTCATTAGCTGCTGAGAGATTAAGAATGTGCCTAAGGATACAAAGATAGTACATGGTAAGGTAAGAACAAAACCTCAAATTTGTCTGTCTCCAAAGCTCAACCTGTTACCTCAATGATGGTGATCTGGAGGCCCTTTCAAGTCCCTTAAAACAAAGTCATTCACAACCTCAGGTTATGGGCTCATTGAGTGATTTTTTGTTTTTCTTTTTTTGAGCAAGTCTGTAAGGTGACAACCTGTTGGATTATCATAAATACAATAAAAAATTGGAGCTATGCCTTTACTTCAGGCTTTTATCTCTTAGATTTAATGCCAATATCTTAAACTACTAAAAAAAATCAAATATCCCTTATAAATCAAATATCCCTTTATTATTTTAAACAATGTATCACTATCGCTTCTAAAACAATGGATTTAATTATTAATAATTATTAACGAATAGTAAACCATTATTATTTTAGAAGCCCCAACAGACTATCTGAAATAGTGAGTGACTACCAAAAAAACTTTAAAGAGCCGAATATAGGTACATCAACCAGGCAATGTAAGCACGCTTACCTCCTGCTAAACAGCACATTGAGGCAGCGTGGTTAATGGGGATTAAGGCATAGTCTCAGGAGCCAGAATGCTTGATTTAAAGTTTGACTATACTATTGTTAGCTATGTAGCCTTGGACAAACAACTTCTATTTTGTCCAATTTCCTGTCTTGTAAGATTGGATAATAATAGGATGCATCTCCTGGGGTTGTTACAAGTATGATATGAATTAAAATTTGTAGGATGCTTAGAGCAGTGCCTAGCAGCAGAGTAAGTGCTCTATTAGGTCTTAAAATATAAGGACATTTCTATTAAGTCATGTTCACTGATTTCTTCGTTATTTATTATCTATTGTGTGTTAATCATCATCATCAACACGAATAACTTTGGCCAAAATAGGGAATCTCAGGAATCTCTTAGAAAGGGAATTTTTGAAAGTATAATTGTATGTGTTTAATAAACACAGAATGTTCCAGTAGACAGACAATGCCTTTCATCTTTTTTTGTTGTTCTTTTTTGAACAGAAATACAGTCTTAGTACTTAGATTATACTAAATTGCAAACCGACTTTTCCTCCTTTCCTCTTTCCCAGTATCCTCTTTCTCATTCTATTCTGAGTTAGTTCTCTCCATAGTACACTGAATTAGTTTCCCTGCATAGTACACAGAATTCTAGGCATATGTCAGTGGATGTCATCATGAAGAACAGCAATAACAACGTTAACAATAACAAAACAGAAAAAGAAAAATTTTCTGCTTCTCAATACTTACCTGAGAAAACAATAACACATTTCAGGATTTCACTATAGTGGTCATGTAGGCTGGCCAACCCTGAACTTGTTTCCACCAAATGAGTTAATACAGAAGAAAATATTGTGTTATTGACTAGCCAATGTCCACATTGCCCTAAAGAAAATGTGCGCATATTTTCTAAGGGAATCTATCATTTAATGCCTGAAATTGTAATTTGAGCTGGGAACATTTCCATCATTTTTGTAAAGAACCAGAGTTACATTGATCAATGTAGGTAAAATTACACTTCTCAAAGAGGCAGTATCAGTTTTTCTAAATAATACGGAGGCTTAGATAGAAAATGAAAGAACTTGAAGAGTTGGTGATTTTTTTTTTATTCCAATGGAAGACTTGGCCTTTGAAAGAAAAAAATAAAATTACATGTGGAAAATGAACTGTTGGCTGTATACATAAAACTGTCTTTAGGTTGTATACAGTACAGAAGGTAGGGGTAATGACAAAAAAGAAAAAGTCCTTTTTGAATAACCAAGCCTTACGACTATTGGGACACACTGGATGACCACAGTGGCTCCTTTGTGTAATCAAATGTATACTTAGAGAAATAGTGACTTTTTACTGATTCCATTTGTTTAGTAATAGAACAACATTTTTTCTCCCTTTGGTCTTTTTTTACGTAAAAACTTCTCATTCAGCTTCTCACTGAGCCAACAGCCCTGGGTTTTGATTTCACAATGTTTGCTTACAATTTGATGATGCATCTTGGTATCAGGATGACAGGCAAGAGGATTTCATGAACTCAGACTTTATTAGTATTAATATTCCCAAAAGTTTCATTTAGATGATGTGTATTGCACTTGGATGACTACACTTCAAAATGAATTTGTAGCAAAGACTTATTTATTAATGTTTAATGTTGCTTTTGTAACCACATAAACTATTTTATTAAAGGCTTCAAATTTATTCTGGTTCCTTCTAAAGGACGAAAGTTTGTGAGTCAGGGCAAAAATTAATGGTTTGCAATGTTCCCTTTTGAACTTTTCTCTAAAATTTGCCTTAAAAAATTTAAAATAAACCTTTTCTGTAGACCACCCTGAGGTTTTTATTTGTTGCTGTTGTTTTCCTACTAGCCTCATATACTCCCACCACTAAGATAAATAATATCAGGCCACAGTTTGTTGTCTGGGCTGTTGGTGATAGAATTATTCAAGTTCATTCTTCCGCATTAACTTGGTGAACTAGTTCTAAAGGGAAACATCATTTTTTGATATGCTAACAGAGACTCATTTCATTTTATTTTTAGTTTAATTTTATGCTGGGAGAGACGGATTTTTGTGGTGGTGATTTTACGTATGTTATCAAATTTTGTAACTTTTGATTTCCATAAGGAAAACCAAAAATTCGCTACTGATAATCTTGCAGTCAACAGTTGAACATGTTTTACCTTAGCAGATTGCAAATAATTTTACACTCTTATAAAAATGGCTTATAAAATGGATGAGCAAACCAGGAAGATGAGCCTAATCTCATGACTAGTTATTCTAAGGAAAAGGAGAGAGTGAGAATTAGGAATGATGGGGAAGAAAAAATGGGGGAAAATATTCCTGGAGAATTTTGTTTCTTCTAATTACAGTGCTGGGTGTTTTCATATGTATTAAGCCAACTATTGTTCTCAGCTATCCTCTGAGGGAGAACTTTTATCATTCTGGTTTTACAAACAAATGCTTTGAGATTAAGTGAGTTTGAGTAACTTACCCAGTTTACCAGCAGAAAGCAGGAGAGTTTCAATGCAAATCTAAGGAGGTCTTAACTATAAAGCCTATCCACCATGATTAAAAGACCTTTATAGAGAAAGGATACATTTAAGAAGAGTTTTAACAAGGAAGGTTTTGGGCAAGGTAAAAATCAAGTTGTAATTATGGTTAACAAAATAGTTTTGCTGCCTGCTCTGTGGTCTGGGGGCATTCCTACTTTTAGGTCTGTCCTACATAGACCATTTAATTCTGAAAACCTTAGAGGGACAGAATTATGCACATTTATTAAATGTACCTAATATTCGTGTCATTAGCATCGACAGATCCTGCAGATTTGGAAAATTTGACACTGAGTTCTAATCTGTGGTTACTTATTGATCACTATTGATATTTGAAAGCAAATTGGGAAAAACTAAACTTGAATTTTGTTTAAACTCAAACACTGACATGTTTGGAATTTGGGGAAGTCTCTTTCCTTGGGTAGGTATTTATAGACAGGTAGGTAGTTAGACAGACAGAGTGACAGACAGATGGAGATAGAGAACTCTATGTGAATGCCTATTACTTCCATTCAGACAGATACATCATTTTAACAAGAAGTTAATGTGGAAAACATCCTCCTTTGTTTCAATAGGCAGGCCATTTCAGAAGCAGGCACCTGGGGAAAATTGCTATGTTAGAAACTAGTTTTGATCTACTTTGTAAATAAGGAAGCCAGAGCACTTTTGAGTGTCTAAGAGCAGAGCTCAGACAGGAATTTCTGTTGTGAACCTGTGTGAGGCAGGCTGAAAGGCCCATATGCTAATTCTACTATGGGCTATTTTTAAGGATATATAAAAGCGCATGAAAGTCTCAGACAGAAAAGAAGATATGTCAGTGTGTACCTATAGTTGCAATTCCCAAAAGCGACCAATTGTTCAGAGACAATTAACATGGAACCTAAAACAAGCATTTTAGAAAGCCTCCCTAATTTGATGGTAGGGTGAAGTAACAGCAATAAAAATTATTGAATTCTTAAGAAGCAATAACTGCATTGATTTCAGTTATAAAAATGATACAAATATGTTGGTAATGCTGCCAAGCCATCAGCATCATTTCCTACTTTAGGGCTATGCTTTCAAATAATCTTTCTCTTTTATTATTTGCAGTTTCTCTCTCTTTTTTTTTTATTTTTTAAAAATGACCCCACATATGCACAACAAAGCAAATGTTTGCTTGGGATGTGTTGTTTTCTTAGCGTCATTATGGAGAGAAGGTAAGGAAAGGACATTTGTACTATAGCAGTGTGAGAAGCTGCCTTTTTCAAAAGCATTTTTGTAATGTGACCATTAGCTGCTGATGGAGTTGCCATGGTTATAAGAGGTCCACTGTGGGAGAAATCTTCATTTATTATCAGATTTTGACAGCAGCGGTCAGAATGCTTGATGGGGAAAAAAACATAAGAACAACATAAAAGAGCCTCGGCCATTTTAACCACACAAAGAGTTGAGTTATAAGATTAAAAAAATATTCAATAATAAAGTCATGGATGAGTTGAGTGCCAAGAAAAATCTTGCTTTTGAAATAAAATATATTCCTGTAAACAGCTGAGGCAGAAAATCATACTCTACTAAAGAAACAGGAGAGAAATGGCAGCAGGCATAAACCTGCTGAATTGTATATGATTAAATTATTTGATGTAATAGTTTACATTGATTGTGCTGCTTTCTATGCTTTCTTTCTCATGCAAAAATCTGGGTGATTTAAGCTACAACTTTAAGAGTTACTGAGTTTCATGTGTCTCTCGTGGCATTTTAGTACAAGGAAAAGCCTTTTTACTAGGTGTACCTGAAAGCCCTGGAAGTATTATTGTCACATAAAAAGTATAATAAATCCTCTTACATAGGCCTCACTATGCTATGGATTCACATTCTCCATGGAAAATCTATGATATGCATGTTAGCTTTCTCCTATGGTCTTCTGTAATGAGACTCTGATAGGGGTTTTATGTTTTTGCCTCTTTAGAATAGCTGCTGATTTTTCTTGATGCTTCAGTCTTTACAGGGGAACCACGGTCTGTCCCTAGTTTCAAAAATATTAATATGTAATAAGTTATGTAGAATTTATTTCTGGTTGGGTCAGGAGAAGAGATCCTATCCTTGCTGGATTCTGTGCCAAGATGGGTCTGTGATGTTTCTCAGTCTGCTGAACAGAAGCAAAACTTGGCTTACAGAATCAGCGAGCAACAGGGATGAAGACTCTTCAGGCCCAGGCTTTCTGGGGCTAGAAGCTGACAGATGCACGGAAAGAGGGCTAGTCATGGTGGAAAGTGTGTGATCTTTTAGGGAGGAGAAGGGATAAGTGAGGGATCCTGAGGGAAAGCCTGCCCATCTGGAAGGAGTCTGCACACCGCAAGCTCTGCGGTGACATCGGAGTCTTTTGCTTGACTCAGCTGTCACTGACTCTGCTCAGAAGGCCTCACCCAAGGTCCTGGGGCTTTTTCTCTTCCCTGTCCTGCTGTAGTCTCCATCTTCTCTAAAACAATGTACTCAGTTAGCTTTTAAAACCATACTAATGATTTTACTGTGGTGTATAAGGGCATTCAGGGGACAAACTCCTCACAAATCAGACAGCTGTGCAGTCTCATGTATCTTCATCAGCTGTACACAGGTTCTCACTGTCACCAACATCTTCATAGACTAGTGGATGCTTCCTGTCCTCTCTCCCTTGCTTTCCATTTGCTGATAACCTATTGAGCTCTGATTTTCATTGTCTTTGCTCCACTGAATCTACTCTCTCAAGGTCACTAATGACTTAGTTGTCGACTGCAACAGATGATTTTCAGTCATGACCTTCTTGGCCTCTATTCTCTTAGTCTCAGTGGTGCCCCTGCCCCCCAACCTACTCCCGTGGGTTCTCATTTATGGAGCACTGCATATATACCAAGAATTTAGCAAAGTTTTTACAAATCACGAGGTAGGCATAGATCAGGACACTGAGATTTAGAGAGTTCAAGTAACTTACTGAGCAGTCTGCTTCCTGGTCAAAAACCTGTGAGTGATTTTCAGGGCCAACTATAGTCAGTGACGAAGGCTTTGCCCAGCAGGTGTCATGGGGGAAAGCTGCCCTCCCCACGCTGGGCTTGGTGCGCAGCCGGTGCGGCACAGTTTCTAAAGGGAGTTGCAGTCAAGGCCTCAGGCCTCCCTGGCAGACCATAGTTTATGCATATTCGCATGCCTACCCCTGGTGCCATCATTCACAGCTCTCTTTTTGGGGGCCTTTGGCAGAGGCTACCTTCAGGTGCCTCTGCTGAAACCACCTTACGGGGAAGAAAGGGAAAATCTTGGCACTTGTCCCTACTCTGACTCAGTACTCAGTACTTTTCCACTCCTGGCTCTTTGTTGTTGTTCTCTTGTCAACCCCCTGCCCTGCTTAAGCCTTTTGTTTGGGGGTCCCTCAGCAATAATATGACCACAATATCTGTGGTGATCCACCTCATCTTGACCAATGTGATGGGCAAGTGGAATGGGATTTCGGGGAGCCAGTGCTCTCTGGGCTCTCCAGCTCAGCCTGTTGATTATACTACTGCAGGAAGAGATTAAAGGCTTGACTGTCGCTTTCATTTTTTGGCTTGTTGTTTTAATCAGCTGATCTGAGACCTGGCAGCTTAGCTGTCTCCAGCACAGCTGAGCTCCACACTTACCTGGTTCACACTGTATGAACTGGAGATGAGACTGAAAGTCAGTGTGACTAAAACAATCTGAGTTCTTAACTACTATCTAGGCTGCACTCATATTTTCTGAGCAAGTTTTCTGAATTGTTTCCATGAGATCCACATCCCTTATTTGTTTTCAGTCTTCTGCAATTTTACTCTTCATAAGAGATGTATCTCTCCTATGAATTTCACCACCACTCACCTATGAATTTCACCACCGAAGATTGAAGATGACTCTGCCATCCGTAATCTCTCTTTTGCACTCAGAATGATAATTCCAGTGGTCTACTAAATATATCTGCTTGGATGGTCCAGAGACATCTCATTCATGTATTCATTCATATATTTAATATATTTGTTGAGTACTACCTAATGTGCCAGGCTTTGTATTAGGCCCTAGAGATACAGGGATGAGTAAGAAAGCACAGTCACTCTGCTGTCCTGGAACTTGCACATACACAATTTTAGAGATAGATGCTGAAGCTGAACCATTTAATTATACATGCATTGGGCACCATAAATCAAAGTGCAGAGTGTTATAGAGTAAGTACAAAAAAGCTCCTAACTTAGCTTGGTGTTTCAAAAAATGATTCTCTGGGCCAAGCATGGTAGCTCATGCCTATTATCCCAGCACTTTGGGAAGCTGAGGTGGGTGGATCACCTGAGATCAGGAGTTTGAGACCAGCCTGGCCAATATGGTGAAACCCCATCTCTACTAAAAATACAAAAATTAGCTGGGCGTGGTAGTGGGTGCCTGTAATCCTAGCTACTCAGGAGGCTGAGGCAGGAGAATCACTTGAACCTGGGAGGTGGAGGTTGCAGTGAGCCAAGATTGTGCCACCACACTCCAGCCTGGGCAACAGAGTGAGACTATTTCAAAAAAAAAAAAAAAAAAAGATTATCTGAGGAAGTGGTATTAGTAGAGTTAGCAAGTAGCAAGAAGAAAGGGGAGGGGAGAGACAAAGAGTGTCAGAGGTAGCAGAAATAGTATTGAAGAAGAAACACAACACAGTTGGAGTACAGAGGTGGTGTGATTCCAGTAATATCTGGAAATTCAGAGGTTTTATTTCTTTTCTAAACTGTAATCTGAATTTAGAGGTTTTTCAGTCATGTCTCATCCTGAATTTCCAGTCTATAGATTGAAATCTACTAGAACTTGATATTTTACTCAGCAGATCTGTAAGTGGGTTGCTGACTAAATGTCCTCTTCTTTAGCTCCTGGATATTCTTGCTAAAAACTCTGGAACAGGCCAGGCGTACTGGCTCACGCATATAATCCCAGCACTTTGGGAGGCCAAGGTGGGCGGACCATGAGGTCAGGAGTTTGAGACCAGCCTGACCAACATAGTGAAACCTCGTCTCTACTAAGAAAATACAAAAATTAGCCAGGCATGGTGGTGCACATCTGTAATCCCAGCTACTCGGGAGGCTGAGGCAGGAGAATCACTGGATCCCAAGAGGCAGAGGTGGCAGTGAGCCGAGATGATGCCACTGGGCTCCACCTTGGGCGACAGAGTGAGACTTTGTCTCAAAACAACAACCAACAACAACAAAGAAGCTCTGGAACATGGTGCGGTGAGGACTTCTCTCTCCCCTACTGGACAACTAGTAGGGGCCACCATCAACTGTCCCTCCTCTTCCCTCCCCACTTATTCCTCTCTCAGTCTCTTATTTTCTCCCTTTACTCAACTTCATATGGGCACCCATGTAGCCTCTCTTCTGATAATTACAAGGCTTTGATTAAAGGATCAGCAGGTAACTCAGTGAAGGATATAGAGTAGAGAAATTACATATAATTTGGGATTGTTTTGATGACTTCCTAATAGTATATTCCACAAGTTAGCTGCATACTTTAAAAAACTTTAATAAAATATTATATACCTTCAAAAGAATATGTGTGACATATATTTAAGTTAAAAGCATAATACGTAAGTACCTATGAAGCTACGACGCAACATAAAATTATAGACCATCAAATTATGACCTTAGTTCTGTAAAGGCAGTTGGCTGCCTAGTCTATCTTCCTTCCCATTGCAGAGATTGTCTTTATTCCACCTCAGGAAGATGACAATCCCGCATATGCTTGAACATTTTACCTAGCAGACATGGCTCCCTGGAAATAGCATGGTGGTTTTAAAACCAGGAGTGTTTGTCCTTTTTGAATATTACAGAAGTTTGAGGAAACAGTGAATCTGGATGGTAGCCAAACTTCTGTAGGACTCATTTTGTGTCTTTTAAATATGTTTAATGTCTTCATCATTCACATTTTAACAGTAACTCATTTTATTGCCTGAAACCACCTTCATCAAGGAGGATCATTCTAATGGAAAGAATGTTTGTCTGTTGACAGAGAGCCTTGGAAGTGGTGATAGTATGTTCTTTAGAATGGACTCTCCCTTTAAAGAAACAAATCAAATCAGATATTGTGAAGAACGTGGTCTGTCTTTAATTGGTTACCAGTTTGTTATTTTACTAAATGATAGAATGAAAATTGAGAAGATTCTATAATATATGATTCCCAGAATACAGGGTTTATGTCTTACTCAACTGAGAATGCTTGGTTACCTCAAAGTGTGCTTGATGCACAGAGGGCAGGTAATAAATATTTGCTGTTACACTGATCCATTAGTCAAACTAATGAATTTACTCAAATTGTACATGTTGATCATATCTTTATATCCCCTGGGGGAAATACTAAGTTCATAAAAGCCACTGAAAAATTATCTTAAATAGAACTACAAGTTTTAAAAGCCATTGAAAAAATTATATTGAATAGAATTCAACCGGTCCAAGCCGGTTGTGTGTAGCTAACATCAATTCTGATTGGTCCATACCCTAATCTCCTGGTCTGTGCCCATTTTTGTTGATCTGTGCTTTTATTCTGATTTGCCTGTGTCTGTAAAATACAGTTGTTCAATATTTGCAATATAATTCTTGGCTTCACCATTTATGTATTTAATATGTAATTTATTCATTTATTTCTCAAAAATTATTAAGTATCTCCTATGTGATATTTTTGGTAATACTAATATTCTTAAATGACGGCCCCTGCTCAAGAGTTACTCACATGGTAATGACTGACTGTGATATTATAGGATGAATGAAGTTCTATCAGCAACAGGTATAAAACATCATGGAAAAAAACATGATTCATTCTGGTAGGGCTAAGTGGAGGATGGCTTGGTCTTTGAATAATGTGTTGAAGCTTACCCTATCCAATAGATGAAAGTCATATCAGACAAAGGGAAAATTATAAAAACAGTAAGTAGATGTAAATATGTTTGAGAAACTCCACTTACCAGTGTACTGAGAACACAGAGAAGTTGGAGTGAGATAATTTGGAGTGGTTACATGGTTTTCAGTATCCGTTTGGAAGAAGTTTAGAATTTTCTTTGAAGGCAATGAAGAGACATTGAAAACTTTAGTAGGGGAAACAAATAGATCTATGCATTAGAAAGATAGGTATGGCTGCTTTGTTTGTAATGATATTCAATTCTCCAGAACAAGAAACTAGTGTATGGTAAAATATGAGGCAGAGATGATGAGTACCTTGGCTTATAACAGTGGGGATGGAGAACAGGAAACGGAGCTGCAAGCCTGTCTGGAGAAAACTCTCAGGAAGTGGTCCATAAACATGGGTGTTGAGAAAGTGGGAGGCCAAGGCCAACTGGCAGTTTTCAGTTTGGGGGATTGGATGGATTGTAAAACCATTAATATAGATGAAGAATCTAGGAGATAATTTCTTTTTTGGGGAGGACACAAGGATCAGAAGGTACAAAGACGATGAACTTGATTCTAGATATGTGTTCGAAGTGACATTGATGTGTTGATTTGTGATAAGGCCATAAATATTTATTAGAAAGAGTATAGATTTTGAGTTTGGAAATTTGTGTTAAAGTTCCTGGTCCATAACTCACTAGTGGTATGATTCTGAATAATTTCCTTGATTCTCTCATTTGTAATTTGTGAGTAACAACTAGCATATAACCTTGGGGTGGGATTAAACACAATAAGGGTTATAAAGTATATAATAAATAAATATATAGTACTTAGTATAGTATTAAGAAATTATTGGCCGGGCGGGGTGGCTCACGCCTGTAATCCTAGCACTTTGGGAGGCCAAGGTGGGCAGATCGCTTTTAGGAGTTTGAAACCAGCCTGGCCAACATGGTGAAACCCCATCTCTACTAAAAATACAAAAAATTAGCCAGGCGTGGTGGTGGACACCTATAATCCCAGCTACTTGGGAGACTGAGACAGGAGAATTGCTTGAACCTGGGAGGCAGAGGTTGCAGTGAGCTGAGATCATGCCATTGCACTCCAGCCTGGGCAGCAGAGCAAGACTCCATCTCAAAAAATATATATATTTTTTCTCTTTTTCTTGATTTTGAGCTTCTTCAACTATAGAATTAGAAATCAGAAAGAGGATTTACTCTTCTCACTTAATCCTGTTATTATAAAGATTAAATAAAACAATCCCTGAACAAGAAAAATGGAGACAAATTTTAGAGATTAAATAAATAATTCAAGTATAGGTCTTTTAAAGGCAAACATGCTTAAAGTATATAGTTACAACAGCAACTAACTTTTATTGCATTTTTATGATTTGACAGACACTATGCTAAGTATTTTATATACATTATCTCCTTCAATACACACAGCAATAATAGAGAGTACATACCATTACTATAACAATTTGACAGAAAAAGAAGCTGAGGTTTAAAAGGTTTGATAAGATCAACAGCTCATCAGTGGTGGAGTTGGGATTTGAATTAATGCCTTTTCACTTTAGACACCAGGACCAAAAACTATTTCCTTTATTACATCTGAATATTTAGCTTTTGTTAACCTAGACATTCCTGAAACATAAAAATTCTTCATGCACACATAGTTAGCGTGGTGAACAAATTCTAACCACCCAATTCAAAGAATTTAAGTTGCTAAAAATGTCTTCAATTTTATTGACACTTTGATCTATCCATTACCTAACTTACATTTTTTAATATTCTATCCCTTTTGACTATTTAATAATCTATCCCTTTTTAAGAGCTACATTAATCCTTTTGTTAGGTTGATAAATACACCACAACCAAAAAATGTATTGAGCAAGACCTTTGAAATACACATCACAAAGTTTCAGACTCAACCAAGTTTAACTGTCCTCAGTCATTGAAAACAAAGTCTTTGATTTCCTGTAAAAGTTTGTTGAATAATGGAGTATAATCAGAATGATCTGAATTTTTAAAGATGGGGATTAATAAAGGACTTGAAAATGTTTTACTGACAAATCTCAGGATGCAAACATTATATTTTGTGTTCATCCTGTAAATCCCACAACCAAACTGTTCACTGGGAGGAGAAAACAGCAGCAGCAGCAACAACAACAACAACAACTAGGTTTTTCTTGCTATGCTCTGTAATACAAAGTACTGGAGGAGGTTTATAAACGCATCAAAAGTATCAATTAGCCCCATCATAGAGATCTTTGACGTGACTTATATTTACGCAGAACTCTACATTTTAGGAGATTACTATGTAGTGGTTAAACTTTCCTCCTTTTGCCCTTTTGACTTGATGGAAAAAAGAAAGGTCATGTTTGCTGATTCATATATGACTAACCAATAACCTGAAAGAAGATGTTTGGAGTTTGCTTCTTGCAAGCAGGGTTCATTTAATGATATCAGTTTGTGAAGTATACAGATGCATCATTCCAGTGTGTGCAAAATTCTCAGTACAGTACCTGGTGTATAGAAAATGCCCAGCAGGTGTCTGTAACCATTTTCCTTTCTATTATTCTGTATTTACTTCCTGACTGTTTCATGAAATATTATCATTTTATTCAAAGGATAAACAGATAAAATAAGGGACATTCGTGAGCAAACTATACGGGAAGCTTGCTTGTGTTTGGCCTCAAATTTTGGTAGGGGAAGAGATTAATATAAGGTTTCTGGACCACATAAGGCCTTGGTTGCTACATAATCATTGTTTCCTATTCTTTTTAATATTGCACCAAAAGTTGATTGAGGCTGCCTATCATTTAAAATGAGATAGAAGAACTAGATGTACCATATGACTCAGCCATCCCATTGCAAATTTATATGCGAGTTACCAGATCATGCTGCGCAAAGACACATGCACCGCGTATATGTTTATTCTTGACACCCTATTCACCATAGCAAAGACTTGGGAATCAACCCAAATGTCCATCAGTGACAGACTGGATTAAGAAAATGTAGCACATATACACCATGGAATACTATGCAGCCATAAAAAGGATGGTTGCGTCCTTTGTAGGGACATGGATGCAGCTGGAAACCATCATTCTTAGCAAACTATCACAAGAACAGAAAACCAAACACCTCATGTTCTCACTCATAGGTGGGAACTGAACAATGAGATCACTTGGACTCGGGAAGGGAACATCACACCAGGGGCCTATCATGGGGAGGGAGGGGGGGTGGGATGGCATTGGGAGTTATACCTGATGTAAATGACGAGTTGATGGGTGCTGACGAGTTGATGGGTGCAGCACAGCAACATGGCACAAGTATACATATGTAACAAACCTGCACGTTATGCACATGTACCCTAGAACTTAAAGTATAATAATAATAATAAAAAAAAATGAGATAGAGAGCTACAACTAGGGAATGAATGGCCTGCAATGGAAATTTCTTAATATATACTTATTCGTTCTCTTCTTGCAATCATTTTTTTTGTTGTTGTTGTTGGGGATCTCACTCTCCAAACCTACTATTGGACTTCGTTTTTTCATATAATTAAAATCTAATGTTATACACAGGAGCAGGGTAGACTCTTTTCTACGAGATTTGTTCTTTAATGATTCTGTGATGAAACAGACTTCATCAAAAAATATGGTCAGGTGGTAGGAAGTCAAGCACACAGTTTAAGAATAGAGACAGCAGTTTGAGACCAGGCAGAGAAATCTGCAATTTTGAATGGAGGAGGGAAAATGCAACTTGGAGTGAATGGGAAACATCAGGGAGTCAATCAGACTGCACAGGAAGTGTCCAGGAAAAGATGCTGGTTCTATCTGCTGGAATTAACTGCCCATGCCATACTGCATGGTGTATTTGCTTAGTGACCTGGCTTTTGTGAGTCTTGCTCAGACTATTGGAATCATGTGGAGGATATTGCAGCAAACATTTAGGTCTAGTGATGTGTGCGTATGAGATCATCATCAGTATTAAGTATTTATTAAGTGTGTAGTAAAACTATAGGTTTCGTCATAGAAACTCAATCTCCCTATGGATCTGATTGATGCCTTGTAATTTTTCATTGTTTGAAAATGTGTAACACTGCCTTGTGAGCAGAAGTAGCCCTTCTATGAATTGAAAATGAAAATCCAAAATACCATAAAAAGCTACGATGTGGGCAAGAAAAAAAATCACTTTATCTATAAAAAGATGAGGCTTTGGAGCATTTAGCAGTTTTCTCCTTAAAGAAAAAAGTCCCTTGGATTGAAATAAATTCTACCATTGTCTTCTGGTTTTATTCTAATCCAAGATTAGAAAAAAATAGCTTGTCACAAATTTGCAGTTGCTTAATCTACATAAATTTGCATCAGATTCTTCTATTTATTTTGTCAAACTTATAAAATTGAGTTAGATTTGACTTAATATATATAGATAGCAGGATCTATAGGGAAGAAAATAAATCTTATGTTTTTTCTCTTTTAAGTGTTTATGTTAATCTGAAATATTTGCAATATATTATCAAGGTTAAAATGTCATTACATAACTGAATGGAACTGTCACATTTTCTTCATATAGATATACTTAATATATTATATTTCATATAATATATAAATATACATACTTAATACATACAATATATTTATATTTCATACAATATATAAATATTATCATCCAAAAACTTTCAAAGAAGTTTTATATTTCCTTATTTAATCATCCATCATCAGCTATGATTTATCTTTATCACAATGACAATTTGATGCATGAAAAGCTTGGATAACTTTTTATGAGATTTTAAGAGTTATGAGTGGGGCTGTAAATTGACTTATAGAATCTGAGAAGAGAAAGAATGTTCTTGATTAGAAGATTAAATGATTTGACCATCATTTTACAACTAGTAATCAGCAGTAGAACTCAAATGTCTTGACTTTCAGTTTTGTGTTTTATCCTCTGTACTGCATTGCCTTCTATGTTTTTTTGTTTTTTTGTTTGTTTGTTTGTTTGTTTTAATAACAATTCAGTACATGATTCTGCCCAGTTATCTGGCCACCAGGAATGGATTGAAACTCAAACATGCGGCTGGCGCGGTGGCTCATGCCTGTAATCCAGCACTTTGGGAGGCCAACACGGGCGGATCACAAGGTCAGGAGATGGAGACCATCCTGGCTAACACAGTGAAAACCCGTCTCTACTACAGATACAAAAATTTAGCCAGGCGTGTTGGCGGGCGCCTGTAGTCCCAGCTACTTGGGAGGCTGAGGCAGGAGAATGGCCTGAACCCGGGAGGCGGAGCTTGCTTGCAGTGAGCGGAGATAGCGCCACTGCACTCCAGAGCTAGGCTCTCAAAAAAAAAAAAAAAAAAAAAGTGCCAAGAGTTTCATTCAACATTTGTTCAATAAGTATTTACTGAGTACCTACTGCGTAAAAGCTATTGTTCTCGGTGCTTTGGATGAATAATCAAACAAAAAAGAAAAAACTCCTGCCTTCATGGAACTTAAAATAAAATTAAAGCAAACTAAACCTTCAAAGAAGGTATCCTTCCTTGGCTTTTCCTAAAATGCATCAACTTAAGATTTCTGACCATTACGTCACTGGAACTTTGCCTGAATACAGAGTATTTCTTAAAAGTTATTTAAAATGACTATTCTCAGAGGTATGACTGAGCAGTTGCTCAAGTGATGTCAATCTTCTGATAGAATTCTAGAATATGTCTCTTCCTTCCCCATGTCCAAACATAATTGAAAATAAATTTTTGTATCCAAATCTTTATGATTCTATTTTCCTGGAAATGCATATGGGGTACATATACAAGTACACATCCATATGTATCTTATTTTGAAATCTTTTGTAAGTATTTCATGGATCAGCTACAAAGCACTGTGCCTCTAAAATACTTTGTACTACATTTTAACAACATCATATTAAGTAGCAAGGGCCAGAATGTTCTCATTGAATTATAGTTGACTTGTTTTAACCCTTCAACTGCCTCCATCCTAACAGTAAAAACTTTTTACAATCCCACCAACAGTGTAAAAGTGTTCCTATTTCTCCCACATCCTCTCCAGCACCTGTTGAACACGGCACAATGACTGCCATTCTTTTTTTTTTTTTTTTTTTTTTTTTTTTGAGGCGGAGTCTCACTCTGTCGCCAGGCTGGAGTGCAGTGGCAGGATCTCAGCTCACTGCAAGCTCCGCCTCCGGGTTCCGCCATTTCTCGGCCTCAGCCTCCCGAGTAGCTGGGACTACAGAAGCCACCTCGCCTGGCTAGTTTTTTGTATTTCTTAATAGAGGCGGGGTTTCACCGTGTTGATAGCCAGGATGGTCTGGGTGCCTGTGATCCGCCCGTCTCGGCCTCCCCAAAGTGCTTAGCTGGGATTACAGGCTTGAGCCGCAGCCTGGCCTAATGATTGCCATTCCTAGCTGATGTGAGATGGTATCTCATTGTAGTTTTGATTTGCATTTCTCTGATGGCCAGTGATGAGCATTTTTCACGTAATGTCTGTTGTATGAATGTCTTCTTTTGAGAAATGTCTGTTCATATCCTTTGCCCACTTTTGATGGGGTTGTTTGTTTTTCTTGGGGAAATTTGTTTGGCAGGGTCTTTGTAGGTTCTGGATATTAGCCCTTTGTCAGATATGAGTAGATTGCAAAAATTTTCTCCCATTCTGTAGGTTGCCTGTTCACTCTGATGGTGGTTTCTTTTTGCTGTGCAGAAGCTCTTTAGTTTAATGAGATCCCATTTGTCAATTTTGGCTTTTGCTGCCCGTTGCTTTTGGTGTTTCAGACGCTAAGTCTTTGCCCATGCCTATATGTCCTGAATGGTACTACCTAGGTTTTCCTCTAGAGTTTTTTATGGTAATGGAATTACCGGCATTTAAGTCTCTAATCCATCTTGAATTAATTTTCATTATAAGGAGGAAGGAAAGGATCCAGTTTCAACTTACTTATGGCTGGCGGTACTTGGCACGAAATTTATTAAATGGGAATCCTTTCCCCATTTCTTGTTTCTCAGGTTTGTCAAAGGATCAGATGGCTGTAGATGTGTGGTATTTCAGGGACTCTGTTCTGTTCCATTGGTCTATATCTCTGTTTTGGTACCAGTACCATGCTGTTTTAGTTACTGTAGCCTTGTAGTATAGTTTGAAGTCAAGGAGTAGCGTGATGCCTCCAGCTTTGTTCTTTTGACTTAGGATTGTCTTGGAGATGTGGGCTCTTTTTTTGCTCCATATGAACTTTAAAGCAGTTTTTTAATTCTGTGAAGAAACTCATTGGTAGCTTGATGGGGATGGCATTGAATCTATAAATAACCTTGGCAGTATGGCCATTTTCACGATATTGATTCTTCCTATCCATGAGCATGGTATGTTCTTCCATTTGTTTGTGTCCTCTTTTTTATTTCACTTCTGAGCAGTGGTTTGTAGTTCTCCTTGAGAGAGGGATGCTTCCATCCCATGTGTCGGTTGGATTCCTAGGTATTTTATTCTCTTTGAAGCAATTATGGAAACAGTATGGCGATTCCTCAAGGATCTAGAACTAGATCTACCATATATTAGCCATCCCATTACTGGGGATATACCCAAAGGATTATAAATCATGCTGCTATAAAGACACATGCACGTATGTTCATTGCAGCACTATTCCTCATAGCAAGACTTGGAATCAACCCAAATGTCCATCGGTGACAGACTGGATTAAGAAAATGTGGCTTTGCCACCATGGAATACTATGCAGCCATAAAAAGGATGAGTTTGTATCCTTTGTAGGGACATGGATGCAGCTGGGAAACCATCATTCTTAGCAAACTATCACAGAACAGAAAAACCAAACACCACATGTTCTGCATACTGGTGAGGAACTGAACAATGAATCCTCGGACTTGGGAAGGGGACATCACACACTGGGGCCTATCATGGTGGGGGGAGGGGGAGGATTGCATTGGGAGTTATACCTGATGTAAATGACGAGTTGTTGGGTGCTGGCGAGTTGATGGGTTACAGCAACATGGCACAAGCCATGTAAACAACAAACCACCGTTATGCACATGTACCTAGAACTTAAAATTATAATAATAATAAAAAAAAGAAAAAGGGAACAAGTAAAGGAGGTAATATTTGTTGAAATCTACTTTGTTCAAAGATCATTCACCTAGAGCATTTTTTATAGTGTCAAATAATTAGGTGGTTAATAATCCATGTAAAATGAGGCATTAAAAAAAAAAGAAATAAATAACTTTTTAAGATTCTATCTTAGCACTTGATTCTATAAAAAGCATATCACCTTTATGGAGACACTTACCGGCTAGAGTTTATAATTAGAATAAGGAACAAAAAAAACTTTATAAGCTATATACAGCATATAATTACTATGATCTTAAATGTATGGTTATAAATATAGAAGAAAATAAACACAAAAAAGAAAACATCTGTATCTGAAGTAGAAAATGCCTTTTTTTCATTCAAATTTCTTTGAACACTACAGCAAATATATTTTTAAAACATAGTTAGCAGTGCTTAAGTAATGCTCAAGTAATGCAACAAGGGGAATATACGGACTCTGAAGTGTTCAGTTTCAATTCTTCACTAGTTAGTTATTCTTAAAAAACAAAACAAAACAAAACAAAAAAACACCTGTTACAGCATCAATACAGACATCAGGAAGAAAGTTATCCACATTACATCCATTAACACAAAAGGTATTTAATACTGAGAGAGTGACAATAAAAAAAAAACTTTAAAAACTAAAACTGAGAAAATCTTCTCCTCTCACTCCCATACCCCATCCAGTTCCAACAAGACAAGAATTTAAAAAGAGCCAATATAGTCTTTAATTAGTTATTTTAGTATCTATGTCCAATATGGCAAACACAGACTGAATAGAGAAAAAGTTTTCCACTTTAATTAGACTTTTCAAAGGAAGTGATAGAGAGAACTGACTGCAAAGCAGAGCTATAAAGAAGATGCTCGTTGAATAGTTAGCAGGAAATCTTTTAATTATTGAAGCTGATAAAGCACTTTGTAAAGCTTCTTTATCTAGTTGAGCCTGAATACTTTTCACTGCATACTTCTTAAGTATAGGTAAAAAGAATTTCAGCTCTATTTTGACCCTGACTATGCGTTTTTAGTAATGATCTAAAGAAAAAATTTGCATTGATCTAGCAACCCTTTCTTTGAATACATTTATAAAGTTCTGTTGTGTATATTAAATTCCTTAGATTTAAGCAATAACTTTTAAATTCATGTTGAAATTGAAAAGAAATTGAGTAGATATAAGGCATGCTAGAATGACTAGAATGACTAATATTAGTGAAGGAGGGGACAGCTAACTTAATATTTAAGTATGCACTTGATTTTAAAAGGTATAACATATGTATACTTTCATTATAAATGTATATATAGCACATATATTTACATACATATTAAATATATTTATACTTACATATATATTGTAAGTAATGACTGTCCATTTTAAATAGATAACATTTGAAAGCTGAATTGAGTATGACTAGAATAAAGTGGATTCCACTATTATAATTATTGTCTTTTTAAAGAGTTAAGTGCTTAATATATTCAGTTGACAATAGTGTTGAAATATTTAATTATGTGCCTATATTCTGAGTAATTTGCTCACAGATTACAGAACAGGCACAGCTGACCTAGAGGAACATTTCTGAACTCTGCCTCTGCTGTGTTTTGGCTCTGCAATAATAATTCAATTTTAATACATAATTATTTTAGATATATCTAGCAATGCTCAGGATAATTGTTTCCCCCATCTTTTCTATATCTTTTATCCTTAATTCATGTGTGTATGTGCATATGTAAACACAGTTCTGACTGTCCTGCCTACAGGTTTATATACACATATTTACTCTTATATACCCAAGTACAGGCATACTTAAATGGCTCCAGGTATACAGAATTAAATGCAGCACATAAGTGGGCACATATCTAGGAAATAAGAAGGTTGAAAAGATGGCAAAGTATCAATATGATACTGAATGGGCAAAAGCTGGAAGCATTCCCCTTGATAACTGGCACAAGACAAGGATACCCTCTCTCACCACTCCGATTCAACATAGTATTGGAAGTTCTGGCCAGGGCAATTAGGCAAGAGAAAGAAATAAAGATATTCAGATAGGAAGAGAGGAAGTCAAGCTAGGTTTGTTTGAAGATGACATGATTCTATATCTAGAAAACCCCACTGTCTCAGCTCAAAAGCTTCTCCTGCTGATTTACAACTTCAGCAGTCTCAGGATACAAAATCAATGTGCAAAAATCATAAGCATTCCTATACGCTGACAACAGGCAAGTTGAGAGCCAAATCATGAATGAACTCCCATTCACAACTGCCACAAAAAGAATATAATACCTAGGAATACTGCTAACTAGTGAAGTGAAAGATCTCCACAAGGAGAACTACAAACCACTACTCAAAGAAATCAAAACTGACACAAACAAATAGAAAAACATTCCATGCTTATGGATAGGAAGAATCAATATTGTGAAAATGGCCACACTGCACAAAGCAATTTTTAGATTTGATGCTATTCTCATTAAACTACCACTGACATTCTTCACAGAATTAGAAAAATCTATTTTAAAATTCATATGAAACTATAAAAGAGCTCAAACAGTCAAGACAATCCTAAGCAAAAAGAACAAAGCTGGAGGCATCATGTTACTGGACTTCAAATTATAGTACAAAGCTACGGTAACCAAAGCAGCATGGTACTAGTACAGAACAGACATATAGACCGATGGAACAAAATAGAGAACCCGGAAGTAAGACTGCACACCTACAACCATCTGATCTTCAACAAACCTGACAAAAACAGGCAATGGGGAAAGGATTCCCTATTTAATAAATGGTGCTGGGAGAACTGGCTAACCATAGGCAGAAAATTGCAACTGGACCCCTTCCTTACACCATACACAAAAATCAACTCAAGATGGATTAAAAATTTAAATGTAATACCCAAAACTATAAAAACTCTAGAAGAAAATCTAGGCAATACCATTCAGGTCATAGGCATGGGAAACGATTTCATGATGAAGACACCTAAAGCAATTGAAACAAAAGCAGAAATTGACAAATGGGATCCAATTAAACTGAAGGGCTTCTGCACAGCAAAAGAAATTATCATCAGAGTGAACAGACAACCTACAGAATGGGAGAAAATTTTTGCAATCTATCCATCGGACAAAGGTCTAATATCCAGAGTCTACAGGGAACTTAAACATATTTACAAGAAAAATACCAACCACTCCGTTAAAAAGTGGGCAAAGGACATGACAGACACTTCTCAAAAGAAGACATGCATGTGGCCAACGATCATATGAAAAAAAGCTCAACATCACTGTTTATTAGAGAAATGCAAATCAAAACCACAATGAGATACCACCTCACACCAGTCAGAATGGCTATTATTAAAAAGTCAAAAAACAACAGATGCTGGTGAGGTTGTGGAGAAAAAGGAACTGTTGGTGGGAGTGTAAATTAGTTCAACCATTGTGGAAGACAGTGTGGCAATTCCTTAAAGACCTAGAGGCAGAAATACCATTTGACCCAGCAATCCCATGGCTGGGTATATACCCAAAGGAATATAAATCATTCTATTATGAAGATACATGCACACATATGTTCGTTGCAGCACTATTCACAATAGCAAAGACATGGAGTCAACCTAAATATCCATGGATGATAGACTGGATAAACAAAAATGTGGCCCATACAAACCATGGAATACTATGCAGCCATAAAAAGGAATGAGAATCATGTCCTTTGCAGGAACATAAATGGACCTGGAGGACATTATCCTCAGCAAACTAACACAGGAACAGAAAACCAAACAGCACATGTTCTCACTTATATGTGGCAGCTGAACAATGATAACGCATGGATACATAGAGGGGAACAACACACACTGGGGCCTGTTGGCGGTGGGGGAGGAAGGAGAGCATCAGAAAGAATAGCTAATGGATGTTAGGCTTAATACCTAGGTGATGGGATGATCTATGCAGCAAACCACCATGGAACACGTTTAACTATGTAACAAACCTGCACATCCTGCACATATACCCGTGAACTTAAAATTAAAAAAATGAAAAGATGGCAGAGTATAAGAAAAAGCATATGAATACCAACATAGATTGAGGATGCAGTATTAACTTATACAAATATATGGATGGAGAAAGTGGAAATATATGAAGAGTTTGGGGAAAGAACCGGTGTGAATTAGTTAAATTGGAGTTTTGAGTGAAAACCTTTGATACTAGTAAATTAGGATATTCACCAGATTTGCCCTTGAGAATTGTAAAGTAAAACAAGTAAAGCTCTTGTTTTAGGGTTTATCTCTCTATTCTTTTCCTTGATAACCCTATCTAAAAAAGCACCCTTCTTGTTACTCTCTATCCCAATAATCTATTCTATTTTTCTTACCACCTAGCATTACATAATCTTTTTTTTTTTTTTAAATATACCTTCCTAGAATAATATAAGTGCAATCAGTGCAGGAATTCTGCATGTCTTTTTCACCATTGTATCTTCTCCACTTAGAATAATCAATGGGAAATAGTAAGCACTCATTAAATATTTGTCGAATGCATTAATAAATAAATAAATAAATTTCACATTTAAGATCTCTGTCAAAGTTATGAAGTCTACCTGAACTCCCCATCTATTTTTTTTTTAAAGGCAGAAAATGAACAATCAGAAAACAAACTGTCAGGAAAAGATTTTAGAATGTCAAAAACTGACAGCCCAGAATTCTGGAAACATAGAAGGTACTCTAGGCTAGAGATAAGCAAATGGTTCTAAAATGAACTTATATTATTTACTGAAGAAGAAAAGATTATTGCACACTCTATTCCAACTTTAAAGAAGTAATGCCTTGGGAATCATTAGAAATTCATTGTCTAATATCTAAATTTTTTGAAAAGAATTTTCCAAATTTTAATGTTTAACTCGTTTCAAGAACCTAAGAGGTAAAAACGAAACATAACAAAAAACTCTTGCATTTAGGAAAATGGTTCATATACAGTTCTATGTGATTGTAGATAAACCGGCCAGGTGGGAGGTATGATGTGAAGTCGCAGATTTCGCATGTCTTACTGACTTGCATACTGAATACCTATTGTATCTCTTATCCCTTTACAAGTTGGAGGGAAGCAGCCAGTTGGGTAAGTGGCAGCCTTTTGGAAACAAATAAAAAACTTATAGTAAGAGTTCAAGCAGTAGTGTTTATTCAGTATCACACAAATCATGAAACATTTAAGGTTATTTTCTCCTTGTTAAAAACTTGAGGAATCACAAATCAATGTATTTTCATCTCACACATTACGGAAATAAAATAATTTATTTATGCATCAATTGAATACTTTTGAAGGCATTTATTCTGAATTAGGTACCATGTCAGGACCAAGGTTATAGATTTAAGTGAGAGATAATTTATGTCCTCACGAAATTTATAATTTTGGGGAGAAGAAGGGGTGAGATCAGAAATTAACAAATAATTACATGAAAAATCAATTATTCAAAATTATTTTGATTTTTAAGAAGGAGAATTATAAAACATTATAGCACATATAAAAGTGGGATATAACTCAATGGGAATGGTTAAGACATTCTTTCTGCAAATGACATTTAAGTGGAGATACAATCTGTACATTAAAAATATAACTATGATGATAGCATAATTTGTTATCTACATGGAAGAAAATCCTATAATTGGATTACTATTTAACAGCACCACTAAAAGATAGATTCCAAGTAGATTAAAGATAAAATGTAAAAAACAAACAAAAATAAGAATATTTGGAGAAAAATAGGTAAGAAGGGGATGGATTTCTTAAATAAGAAAGAAGTACCAACCATTATGAAAAGACTGGCAAATTCAATAAAAATAATAATAAAATGTGAACTTCTCTGCGTGAAAAGATATTGTAAATATGTAAAAAGTTAAGCCACAGATGGTGGAAGATATTTGTAACACATAAAAACAACAAAGGACTCTTATCCCTAATGTTAAAACAAAAACAAAAACAAAAACAACTGTCCGAGCAGAGGCAGAGCAAGATGGTTGAATAGAATCCTCCAGCAATTGTCCTCACCACAGGAACACCAAATGGATCAACTTTCCACACAAGAAAACAGCTTCATAAGATGAAAACATCAGGTGAGCACTTAGAGTATCTGATTTTAACATCACATCAAGGAAAGAGGCACTCAGGAGGGTAGGAAAGACAGTCTTGAATTGCCTACACCACCCCTCCCCCATGCCCCAGCAGCAGCCATGTGGTGCAAAAAGAGAATCTGTGTGCTTGCAGGAAGGAAACAGCACTGATTGTGGGACTTTGCACTGGAACTCAGTGCTACCCTGTCATGGTGGAAAGCAATATGGGGCAGAATTCAGCTGGCGCCCACAGAGGTAACCTTTAGACCATCCCTAGCCAGAGGGGAATCATCCATCCCAGTGGTCAGAACTTGAGTTCTATCAAGCCGCACCACCGTGGGCTGAAGTGCTCTGGGGTTCTAAAGAAGCTTGAAAGGCAGTCTAAGCCAAAAGAACAGCAATTCCTGGGCAAGGACTTTGTCTTGCAACTTGGGTATCAGCTCAATCTCAGTAAAATAAAGCATAAGCAGAGTCTTGAAGTCCCTCTTCCAGATCCTAGCTCCCAGACAACCTTTCTAGACATACCCTGAGCCAGAAGGGAACCCTCTGCCTGTAGGAGAAGGACTCCTGGAAGGATTCATCGCTTGCTGACAAAAAAGCCCTTGGACTTTGAATAAACATCAGCAGTAGCCAGGCGGTACTTGGCACAGGGTTGGGCAATACCCAGTACTGTGCTGGCTTTAGGTCTGACCCAGTGCATTCTCAGGTGGGAAAACCATGAAAATAGACTCCTTCTACCTGACACAAAAGGAAGAAGGAGTATAAAGGACTTTGTCTTGCAACTTGGGCACCATCTCGGACCCAGTAAATTAAAGCACTGAATCCCTGATTCTAGGCCTTAGCTCCTGGACAGCATTTCTACAGCTGCCCTGGGTGAGAAGGGAACCTGCTTCTCTGAAGGGAGAGATTCAGGCCTGGCAAGATTCAACACAAGTTGACTGAAGAGCCCTTGGGCCATAAATAAACATCAGCGGGAGCCAGGCAGTACTCACCATGGGCCTGGGGCAGAGGTGGCCATGGGGGGAGATTCTTTTTGCTTGAGGAAAGGAGAGGGAAGAGTAAAAAGGACTTTGTCTTGCAACTTGGGTATCAGCTCAGCCACAGTAAAATAAAGCACCAAATAGACTCCTAAAGTTCTCAACTCCAGGTCCTGGCTGCCAGACAGCACTTCAAGACCCACCCTGGGCCAGAAAGGAATTTGTTGTCCTGAAGGAAAAGATACAAGCCTGGCTGTACTTACCACCTGTTGACCAAAGAGCCCTTGGGCCTTGAATAAACATTAGTTGTAACCAGGCAATAGTTGTCACAGGCCTTGGGCAAGACCAAGTACTATGCTGGCTTTAGGTCTGGCCCAGAACAGTCCCAGTGGTGGTAGCTACAGCAGTGCTTGTGTCACCCCTCCCTCAACATCAAGCAGCTTAATGTAGAGATACTCCATTTGTTTGGCGAAAAGTAAAGGAAGAGAACAAAAGTCTCTGTCTTGTAATACAAGGAAATCTCCTGGATCTTACCCAAGGCCACCAAGGCAGTACCTCTACCAGGCTGCAAGAGTCACAGCATTACTGGGTTTGGGGTGCCCCCTAATGTATATATGGCTGCATTGACCAAAGATTTAAATCACAACATTCAATTCATTTGAATACCTGGAAAACTTTCCCAGGAAAGAGAGGTACAAACAAGCCCAGACCATGAAGACTACAATAAGTACTTAACTCTTCAATGCCTAAACATTGACAAATATCCACAAGTATCAAACTATCCAGGAAAACATGACCTCACCAAACAGACTAAATAAGGCACCAGTGACCAATGCTGGAGTGACAGAGCTTTGTGACTTTTCAGACAGAAAATTCAAAATAGCTGTTTTAAGGAAGTTCAATGAAATTCAAGATAACAGAGAGAAAAAATTCAGAATTCTATCAGATAAATTTGATAAAGAGATCAAAATAATTAACAAAAATTAAGGAATTCTGGTGCTAAAAAATGCAACTGACACACATGCATCAGTCTCTTAACAGCAGAATTGATCAAGAAGAAAAAAGAATGAATGAACTTGAAGATAGACTATTTAAAAATACAGTCAGAAGAGGTCAAAGTGAAAAGAATGAAGCACACCTGAGAAATACAGAAAATAGCCTTAAAGGGGCAAATCTAAGTTATTGGCCTTAAAGAGGAGACATGGAGTAAGAGTAGGGTAGAAAGTTTATTCAAAGGGACAATAACACAGATCTTGCCAAACCTAAAGGAAGATATCAATATTCAAGTACAAGAAGATTATAGAATATCAAACAGATTTAACCCAAATACTACTACCTCAAGGCATTTAATAATCAAACTCCCAAAGCTCAAGGATAAAGAAAGGATTCTAAAAGCAGCAAGAGAAAAGGAACAAATAACATACAAAGGACCTCCAATACATCTGGTTTCACAGTGGAAACCTTACATGCCAGGAGAGAGTGGCATGACATATTTAAAGTGCTAAGGAAAAAAGCCTTTTATCCTATAGTAGTATATCCCACAAAAATATCCTTCAGACACAAATGAGAAATAAAGACTTCCAGAGAGAAATAAAAGCTGAGGAATTTTGACAGTACCAGACCTGTCCTACAAGAGATGATAAAGGATGTTTTACAATCTGAAAGAAAAGAATGTAAACAAGCAATAATAAATCATCTGAATGTACAAAATTCCCTAGTAATAGTAGGTACACAAACACAGAATATTGTAACACTGTGTTTGTGGTGTATGAACTATTTGTATCCTGAGTAGAAAGAGGAAAAGATGAATCTGTCCAACATAACAACTACAACAACTTTTCAAGACATAGACAATATGATAAGACACAAATACAAAGTACCGAAAGTTTAAAAGACGGGATGAAGTTAAAGTGTAGTTTTTATTAGTTTCTTCTTCTCTTGTTTGTTTTTGCAATCAGTGTTGCCATCAGTTTAAAATAATGGGTTGTAAGATGTTATTTGCAAACCTCATGATAACCTTAAATCAAAAACTCTATAACAGATACAGGAAAAATAAAACGCAAGAAATTAAAATATACCATCAAAGAAAAATCATCTCCACAAAAAGAAGACAGGAGAGAAGGCAGGAAGAAGAAAAAAAGGAAGGAAGAAAGGAAGGAAAGAAGGGAAGACCACAATACAATCTGAAAACAAATAACGAATTGGCAGTAGTAAGTCCTTACTTATCAATAACAACATTGAATGTAAGTGGACTAAATTTTCCAATAAAAAGACATAGAGTGGATAAATAGATAAAAAAAATTTAACAATCTCTTGTGTACAAGAAACACACTTCACCTGTAGAGACACATAGACTGCAAATAAAAAGATGGAAAAATATATTCCACGCAGATGGGAATCAGAAAAGATCACAAGTAGCTATATTTATATCAGACAAAATAAATTTCAAGACAAATCCCATAAAAAGAGGTAAAGAAGGTCATTATATAATTATGAAGGGGTTAATTCAGTACCCAACACTGGAGCATCCAGGTAAATAAAGCAAATATTATTAGAGCTAAAGAGAGACATAGGGGGGCGGAGCAAGATGGCCGAATAGGAACAGCTCCAGTCTCCAACTCCCAGCGCCAGCGACACAGAAGACCGGTGATTTCTGCATTTTCCACTGAGGTACTGGGTTCATCTCACTGGGGAGTGCCGGACGATCGGTGCTGGTCAGCTGTTGCAGCCCGACCAGCGAGAGCTGAAGCAGGGCGAGGCATCGCCTCACCTGGGAAGCGCAAGGGGGAAGGGAATCCCTTTTCCTAGCCAGGGGAACTGAGACACACAACACCTGGAAAATCGGGTAACTCCCACCCCAATATTGCGCTTTAAGCAAACAGGCACACCAGGAGATCATATCCCACACCTGGCCGGGAGGGTCCCACGCCCACGGAGCCTCCCTCATTGCTAGCACAGCAGTCTGTGATCTACCGGCAAGGCAGCAGCGAGGCTGGGGGAGGGGCGCCCGCCATTGCTGAGGCTTAAGTAGGTAAACAAAGCTGCTGGGAAGCTCCAACTGGGTGGAGCTCACAGCAGCTCAAGGAAACCTGCCTGTCTCTGTAGACTCCACCTCTGGGGATAGGGCACAGCTACACAACAACAACAACAACAACAACAAAGCAGCAGAAAGCTCTGCAGACGCAAACGACTCTGTCTGACAGCTTTGAAGAGAGCAGTGGATCTCCCAACACGGAGGTTGAGATCTGAGAAGGGACAGACTGCCTGCTCAAGTGGGTCCCTGACCCCTGAGTAGCCTAACTGGGAGACATCCCCCACTAGGGGCAGTCTGACACCCCACACCTCACAGGGTGGAGTATACCCCTGAGAGGAAGCTTCCAAAGCAAGAATCAGACAGGTACACTCGCTGTTCAGAAATATTCTATCTTCTGCAGCCTCTGCTGCTGATACCCAGGCAAACAGGGTCTGGAGTGGACCTCAAGCAATCTCCAACAGACCTACAGCTGAGGGTCCTGACTGTTAGAAGGAAAACTATCAAACAGGAAGGACACCTACACCAAAACCCCATCAGTACAACACCATCATCAAAGACCAGAGGCAGATAAAACCACAAAGATGGGGAAAAAGCAGGGCAGAAAAGCTGGAAATTCAAAAAATAAGAGCACATCTCCCCCGGCAAAGGAGCGCAGCTCATCGCCAGCAACGGATCAAAGCTGGACGGAGAATGACTTTGACGAGATGAGAGAAGAAGGCTTCAGTCCATCAAATTTCTCAGAGCTAAAGGAGGAATTACGTACCCAGCGCAAAGAAACTAAAAATCTTGAAAAAAAAGTGGAAGAATTGACGGCTAGAGTAATTAATGCAGAGAAGGTCATAAACGAAATGAAAGAGATGAAAACCATGACACGAGAAATACGTGACAAATGCACAAGCTTCAGTAACCGCCTCGATCAACTGGAAGAAAGAGTATCAGCGATTGAGGATCAAATGAATGAAATGAAGCGAGAAGAGAAACCAAAAGAAAAAAGAAGAAAAAGAAATGAACAAAGCCTGCAAGAAGTATGGGATTATGTAAAAAGACCAAATCTACGTCTGATTGGGGTGCCTGAAAGTGAGGGGGAAAATGGAACCAAGTTGGAAAACACTCTTCAGGATATCATCCAGGAGAACTTCCCCAACCTAGTAGGGCAGGCCAACATTCAAATCCAGGAAATACAGAGAACGCCACAAAGATACTCCTCGAGAAGAGCAACTCCAAGACACATAATTGCCAGATTCACCAAAGTTGAAATGAAGGAAAAAATCTTAAGGGCAGCCAGAGAGAAAGGTCGGGTTACCCACAAAGGGAAGCCCATCAGACTCACAGCAGATCTCTCGGCAGAAACTCTCCAAGCCAGAAGAGAGTGGGGGCCAATATTCAACATTCTTAAAGAAAAGAATTTTAAACCCAGAATTTCATATCCAGCCAAACTAAGTTTCATAAGTGAAGGAGAAATAAAATCCTTTACAGATAAGCAAATGCTTAGAGATTTTGTCACCACTAGGCCTGCCTTACAAGAGACCCTGAAGGAAGTACTAAACATGGAAAGGAACAACCGGTACCAGCCATCTCAAAAACATGCCAAAATGTAAAGACCATCGAGGCTAGGAAGAAACTATATCAACTAATGAGCAAAATAACCAGTTAATATCATAATGGCAGGATCAAGTTCACACATAACAATCTTAACCTTAAATGTAAATGGACTAAATGCTCCAATTAAGAGACACAGACTGGCAAACTGGATAAAGAGTCAAGACCCATCAGTCTGCTGTATTCAGGAGACCCATCTCACACGCAGAGACATACATAGGCTCAAAATAAAGGGATGGAGGAAGATTTACCAAGCAAATGGAGAACAAAAAAAAGCAGGGGTTGCAATCCTAGTCTCTGATAAAACAGACTTTAAACCATCAAAGATCAAAAGAGACAAAGAAGGCCATTACATAATGGTAAAGGGATCAATTCAACAGGAAGAGCTAACTATCCTAAATATATATGCACCCAATACAGGAGCACCCAGATTCATAAAGCAAGTCCTTAGAGACTTACAAAGAGACTTAGACTCCCATACAATAATAATGGGAGACTTCAACACTCCACTGTCAACATTAGACAGATCAACGAGACAGAAAGTTAACAAGGATGTCCAGGAATTGAACTCATCTCTGCAGCAAGCAGACCTAATAGACATCTATAGAACTCTCCACCCCAAATCAACAGAATATACATTCTTCTCAGCACCACATCGTACTTACTCCAAAATTGACCATATAATTGGAAGTAAAGCACTCCTCAGCAAATGTACAAGAACAGAAATTATAACAAACTGTCTCTCAGACCACAGTGCAATCAAACTAGAACTCAGGACTAAGAAACTCAATCAAAACCGCTCAACTACATGGAAACTGAACAACCTGCTCCTGAATGACTACTGGGTACATAACGAAATGAAGGCAGAAATAAAGATGTTCTTTGAAACCAATGAGAACAAAGATACAACATACCAGAATCTCTGGGACACATTTAAAGCAGTGTGCAGAGGGAAATTTATAGCACTAAATGCCCACAAGAGAAAGCAGGAAAGATCAAAAATTGACACTCTAACATCGCAATTAAAAGAACTAGAGAAGCAAGAGCAAACACATTCCAAAGCTAGCAGAAGGCAAGAAATAACTAAGATCAGAGCAGAACTGAAGGAGATAGAGACACAAAAAACCCTCCAAAAAATCAATGAATCCAGGAGTTGGTTTTTTGAAAAGATCAACAAAATTGACAGACCACTAGCAAGACTAATAAAGAAGAAAAGAGAGAAGAATCAATTCGACGCAATTAAAAATGATAAAGGGGATATCACCACCGACCCCACAGAAATACAAACTACCATCAGAGAATACTATAAACACCTCTATGCAAATAAACTGGAAAACCTAGAAGAAATGGATAATTTCCTGGACACTTACACTCTTCCAAGACTAAACCAGGAAGAAGTTGAATCCCTGAATAGACCAATAGTAGGCTCTGAAATTGAGGCAATAATTAATAGCCTACCAACCAAAAAAAGTCCAGGACCAGATGGATTCACAGCTGAATTCTACCAGAGGTATAAGGAGGAGTTGGTACCATTCCTTCTGAAACTATTCCAATCAATAGAAAAAGAGGGAATCCTCCCTAACTCATTTTATGAGGCCAACATCATCCTGATACCAAAGCCTGGCAGAGACACAACAAAAAAAGAGAATTTTAGACCAATATCCCTGATGAACATCGATGCAAAAATCCTCAATAAAATACTGGCAAACCGGATTCAACAACACATCAAAAAGCTTATCCACCATGATCAAGTGGGCTTCATCCCTGGGATGCAAGGCTGGTTCAACATTCGCAAATCAATAAACATAATCCAGCATATAAACAGAACCAAAGACAAGAACCACATGATTATCTCAATAGATGCAGAAAAGGCTTTTGACAAAATTCAACAGCCCTTCATGCTAAAAACGCTCAATAAATTCGGTATTGATGGAACGTACCTCAAAATAATAAGAGCTATTTATGACAAACCCACAGCCAATATCATACTGAATGGGCAAAAACTGGAAAAATTCCCTTTGAAAACTGGCACAAGACAGGGATGCCCTCTCTCACCACTCCTATTCAACATAGTGTTGGAAGTTCTGGCTAGGGCAATTAGGCAAGAGAAAGAAATCAGGGGTATTCAGTTAGGAAAAGAAGAAGTCAAATTGTCCCTGTTTGCAGATGACATGATTGTATATTTAGAAAACCCCATTGTCTCAGCCCAAAATCTCCTTAAGCTGATAAGCAACTTCAGCAAAGTCTCAGGATACAAAATTAATGTGCAAAAATCACAAGCATTCTTATACACCAATAACAGACAAACAGAGAGCCAAATCATGAATGAACTTCCATTCACAATTGCTTCAAAGAGAATAAAATACCTAGGAATCCAACTGACAAGGGATGTAAAGGACCTCTTCAAGGAGAACTACAAACCACTGCTCAGTGAAATAAAAGAGGACACAAACAAATGGAAGAACATACCATGCTCATGGATAGGAAGAATCAATATCGTGAAAATGGCCATACTGCCCAAGGTAATTTATAGATTCAATGCCATCCCCATCAAGCTACCAATGAGTTTCTTCACAGAATTGGAAAAAACTGCTTTAAAGTTCATATGGAACCAAAAAAGAGCCCGCATCTCCAAGACAATCCTAAGTCAAAAGAACAAAGCTGGAGGCATCACGCTACCTGACTTCAAACTATACTACAAGGCTACAGTAACCAAAACAGCATGGTACTGGTACCAAAACAGAGATATAGACCAATGGAACAGAACAGAGTCCTCAGAAATAATACCACACATCTACAGCCATCTGATCTTTGACAAACCTGAGAAAAACAAGAAATGGGGAAAGGATTCCCTATTTAATAAATGGTGCTGGGAAAATTGGCTAGCCATCAGTAGAAAGCTGAAACTGGATCCTTTCCTTACTCCTTATACGAAAATTAATTCAAGATGGATTAGAGACTTAAATGTTAGACCTAATACCATAAAAATCCTAGAGGAAAACCTAGGTAGTACCATTCAGGACATAGGCATGGGCAAAGACTTCATGTCTAAAACACCAAAAGCAACGGCAGCAAAAGCTAAAATTGACAAATGGGATCTAATTAAACTAAAGAGCTTCTGCACAGCAAAAGAAACTACCATCAGAGTGAACAGGCAACCTACAGAATGGGAGAAAATTTTTGCAATCTACTCATCTGACAAAGGGCTAATATCCAGAACCTACAAAGACCTCAAACAAATTTACAAGAAAAAAACTAACAACCCCATCAAAAAGTGGGCAAAGGATATGAACAGACATTTCTCAAAAGAAGACATTCATACAGCCAACAGACATATGAAAAAATGCTCATCATCACTGGCCATCAGAGAAATGCAAATCAAAACCACAATGAGATACCATCTCACACCAGTTAGAATGGCGATCATTAAAAAGTCAGGAAACAACAGGTGCTGGAGAGGATGTGGAGAAATAGGAACACTTTTACACTGTTGGTGGGATTGTAAACTAGTTCAACCATTATGGAAAACAGTATGGCGATTCCTCAAGGATCTAGAACTAGATGTACCATATGACCCAGCCATCCCATTACTGGGGATATACCCAAAGGATTATAAATTATGCTGCTATAAAGACACATGCACACGTATGTTTATTGCAGCACTATTCACAATAGCAAAGACTTGGAATCAACCCAAATGTCCATCAGTGACAGATTGGATTAAGAAAATGTGGCACATATACACCATGGAATACTATGCAGCCATAAAAAAGGATGAGTTTGCGTCCTTTGTAGGGACATGGATGCAGCTGGAAACTATCATTCTTAGCAAACTATCACAAGAACAGAAAACCAAACACCGCATGTTCTCACTCATAGGTGGGAACTGAACAATGAGATCACTTGGACTCAGGAAGGGGAACATCACACACCGGGGCCTATCATGGGGAGGGGGAAGGGGGGAGGGATTGCATTGGGAGTTATACCTGATGTAAATGACGAGTTGATGGGTGCAGCAGACCAACATGGCACAAGTATACATATGTAACAAACCTGCACGTTATGCACATGTACCCTACAACTTAAAGTATAATAATAATAAATAAATTAAAAATTTAAAAAAAGAAAAAAAAGAAGAAGGGAAAAAGGTAACACAAAATTTCCTTTTCAAAAATTTCTCAAAAATCTGAGCGTCATTTATAATCTTTATCTCAATTTTGAATATTTATTTTCAATAAATATGCTAAATTCTAAAGACAATACTCTCACATTTAGAGCATCCTTTTGTTTTACAGCCAAAATAATAAACATTCACAACAGAAACTTTCAAAATACAGAAAATATAGCAAATTAAAATGATTCATGATAGTATTAGCTAGAAATATTAGTGTTAACATTTCAGTGTATTACACATGTACTTCCTGTCTTTATTCTGGGCATTTAAAATACATATGGTTTTAAAATGATTCATAACACGCTAAACATACTTATTATGTAATCTATGAATACTTTAAATTCCGTATTTTCCTCCCCAGTTTAAAAAAAATAATTGTGTGTCTATAATTTCTAATGATTCCTAGCATTCTATATATAGTCGGCACAATTTATGTAACCAATTCCTTATGTAGTAAAGAAGATGTTTTCAGTTGTTCAATACTATAAACAGTCTCAAAAATAAATATCTCTCAAAAATAAATATCTTTTAGCAGTATGTCTGTATCATATCCATGATTATTTCTTTAGAATAAATTCTTAAAATTACAATAGCTGGATTAAAATATATGTTTAAAAAACAAGATTTTGGCAAATTGTGCTCTATAAAGGTTTGTACCTAATAGAACAATTCATCTCCCCTTGATTCTCATTAACAATGGATGTTTCCTCTTTGATTTTTTGAACCAATGTGATAGTCAAATTTTGTAATGTATTTGCTTGATGACTACTGAGATACTGTTTCTCTGACATTTGTTTATTGTCTTTTGTTAATGGAGTTAATTGTTATGACTGTCTTCACGATTTCTGAACATGCTTTAAGTAGTAAGGGTATTAAACCTTGGTTATATGATACATATATTTTTCTCAAAGTGTATCTGTCTTTCAGTTGTATGACATTTTTGTGACATAGGTAACTTTTTATGTGCTCAAATATATCTGTATCTCCAGTATAAAATCAAAAAAAAAAAAAAAAAAAAAAAAAAAAAAAAAAAAAAAAAAAAAAAGAGACATAAACCCTAAATACAATAATAGCTGGAGACTTCAATAGCCCACTTACAGCACTGGAAAGATTATTCAGATAGAAAATCAACAAAGGAACACTGGACTAGTGTTTCACACTAGTCTGCACTATGACCAAATGGACCTAAGTGATATTCATAGAACATTTCATCCAATGGCTAAAGAATACACATTCTTCTCTTCAGCACATGGTTCATTCATTAGACCATAAGGTAGGCTACAAAACAATTCTTAAAAAATTAAAATAATTGAAATCATATCAAGTATCTTCTTTGACCAGGATAGAATCAAACTAGAAATCAATAAAAAAAGAATTTTGAAAATTATACAAACATATGGAAATTAAACAATATACTCCTGAATGATCAGTGGGGTCAATGAAGACAATAAGAAGGAAATTTAAAAATGTCTTGAAACAAATGAAAATGGAAACAAAACATACCGAAACCTATGGAATATACCAAAAGTAGTACTAAGAGGAAAATTTATAGCAATAAGCACCTAAATCAAAAAAGTAGATAAACTTCAAATAAACAACCTAATGATATACCTTAAAGAATTAGAAAAGAAAGAACAAACCAAACCCAAAGTTAGTAAGAGGAAAGAAATAATAAAGATCAGAGTAAAAACACATGAAATTGAAACAAAAAAAATACAAAAGATCAATAAAAGAAAAAGAAAATTTCTTGAAAAGATAAAATCAACAAATATTTAGCCAGACAAACTAAGAAAAAAGAGAGAAGAGCCAAATAAATAAAATCAGAGGTGAAAAAGAAGATGTTGCAACTGATATTGTAGAAATTCAAAAGATCATTAGAGACTACTATGAGCAACTATACGCCAATAAATTGGAAAATCTGGAAGAAATGGATAAATTTCTAGATACATATAACCTACCAAGGTTGAAGTAGGGAGAAATTCAAAACCTGAATAATCAATAACAAGTAATTAGTTCAAAGCTGTAATAAAGTCTTCCAGCAAAGAAAAGCCTATAACCTGATGACTTCATAGCTGAATTTTATGAAACACTTAAAGAAAAACTAATACCAACTGTTCTCAAACTACTCCAAAAAATAGAGTAGGAGGGAATACATCCAAATGTATTCTATGAGACTAGTATTACCCTGAAACTAAAACTAGACAACGACATAACAAAAAGGGAAAACTACTGGCCAATATCACTGATGAATGCTGATGCAAAATCCTTAACAATATACCAGCAAACTGAGTTCAACAACACATTAAAAAGATGATTCATCATGACCAAGTGGGATATATCCCGGGGATGCAAGGATGGATCAACACACATAAACCAATCAATGTAATACTGATACCAACAGGATGAAGATACCAACAGAACGAAGGACAAAAACCATATGATATTTCAATTGATGATAAAAAGGCATTTGACCAAATTCAATATTCCTTCATAATAAAACCCCCACAAAACTGAGTATAGAAAGAACATACCTCAGTACAATAAAAGCTCTATATGACAAACCTACAGTTAGTATTATACTGACTGGGAAAAACTGAAAGCCTTTCCTCTAAGATCTGTATCAAGGCAAGGATGCCTGCTTTCACCACGGTTACTCAACAGAGTACTGGAAGTCCTAGCTAGAGCAATGAGGCAACAGAAATAAATACAAGGCATCTAAATTGCAAAGAAAGAAATCAAATTATCCTTTTTTTTTTTTGCAGATGATATGGTCTTATATTTGAAAAAACCTAGACTCCACAAAAAAACTATTAGAGGTGATACACACATTTAGTAAAGTTGCAGGATACAAAATCAACATACAAAAATCAGTTGCATTTCTATATGTCAGCAGTGAACAATCTGAAAAAGAAATCAAGAACATAATCCTGTTTACAATAAATACAAATAAGATGCAATACCTAGGAATAAACTTAATCAAAGAAGTGAAAGATCTATAAAACAGTGATGAAGGAAATTGAAGAGGACATAAAAAAATAGTACACAAATAAGGAAATTGAAGAGGATATAAAAAATGGAAAGACATTTCATGCTCATGAATTGGAAGTATCAATATTGTTAAAATGTCGATTCTATCCAAAGCAATCTGCAAATTCAATGCAATCCCTATCCAAATGCCAACAATATTCTTCACAGAAACAGAAAAAACAATGTTAAAATCTATGTGGAACCACAAAAGACCAAGAATAGCCAAAGTCATCTGGAGCAAAATGAACAAAACTAGAGAAATCTCATTAACTGACTTCCAATCATACTACAGAGCTATAGTGATCAAAACAACATGGTACTGGCATAAAAACAGACACATAGACTAACGGTACAGAATAGAGAACCGAGAAATAAATATATACATCCACAGTTAGCTCACTTTCAACACAGGTGCTAAGAACATACATTGAGGAAAGAACAGTCTCTTCAATAAATGGTGCTGGGAAAACTGGATACCCATATGTAGAAAAATGAAAGTAGACCGCTATATCTGACCATATGCAAAAATCAAATCAAAATAGATTAGAGACTTAAATATAAGACCTCAACTATGAAACTCCTAAAAGAAAACACTGGAAAAATTCTATGACATTGGTCTGCACAAAGATTTCATGAATAATACCCCAAAAGCACAGGCAACCAAAGCAAAAATGAACTAAAGGGATTACATCAAGTTAAAAAGTTTCTGCACATCAAAGTAAACAATCAACAAAGTGAAGAAATAACCCACAAAATGGGGAAAATATTTGCAAACTATCCATCTGACAAGGTATTAATAACCAGAATATATAGGGAGCTCAAACAACTCTACAGGAAAATATCTATTAATTGGATTTAAACACTGGGCAATACAAAAATTAGCTGGGCATGGTGGTGGGCACCTGTAATCCCACTACTAGGGAGGCTGAGGCAGGGAGAATTGCTTGAACCTGGGAGGTGGAAGTTGCAGTGAGCCGACATCACGCCACTGCACTCCAGCCTGAGCGACACAGCGAGACTCTGTTTCGGAAAAAAGAAAAAAAAGAAAAAAGAAAAAAAGAAACAAAACAACAACGACACAAACAAAACAAAAACTAAGCAAAAGATCTGAATAGACATTTCTCAAAAGAAGACATACAAATGGTAAACAGGTATGTGAAAGGTGCTCAACATCATTGATCATTAGAGAACTGCAAATTAAAACTCCAACGAGATACCATTGCACCCCCAGTTAGAAGACTTTTATGCAAAAGATAGGCAATAACCAATGCTGGTAAGGATGTGGAGCAAAAGGAATCTTTGTACACTATTAGCAGGAATGTAAATTAGTAAAGCCATTATGGAGAATAGTATAGAGGCTCCTCAAAAACTAAAAATAGAGCTACCATGTGACCCAGCCACCCTACTCCTGAGTAATACCCAAAGGAGAGGAAAACAGTATATCAAAAAGATGTCTGCACTCCTATGTGTAGTGCAGCACTAGTCACAATAGCGAAGATTTGGAAGCAACCTAAGTGTCCATCAACAGATGAATGGATAAAGAAAATGTGTTAGTTATACACAATAGAGTACTATTTGACCATAAAAAATGAGATCCTGTCATTTGAAACAACGTGGATGGAATTGAAGGTCATTATGTTAGGTGAAAAAAATCTAGGCACAGAAAGAGAAACTTCACATGTTCTCACTTATTAGTGAGAGCTAAAAATGAAGACGATTGAACTCATAGAGATAAAGAGCAGGAGGATAGTTACCAGAGGCTGGGGAGGGTAGTGGTGGGAAGAGGGGAAGTGGGGATAATTAATGAGTTCAAAAATATAGTTAGAATGAATAAATAAGATCTAGTATTTGCTAGCACAACAGGGTGACTACAGTCAATGATAACTTACTGTATATTAAAAACTCAAAGAGTATAATTGGAATGGTTATAATACAAAGAAATAATAACTGCTTGAGGTGATAGATACTTCATTTACCCTGATGTGATTATTATATATTGGATGCCTGTAACAAAACATCTCGTGTACCTTATAAATATATTCACCTACTATATAACCCCCCAAATTTAATAATGGATCTCTCCTATTCACTAAGAAATAGGAAAGTAACACTTTAGAAAAATGAGTTAAAATATTAGCAAGCAATTTACAATAGGGGAAACCCAAATGAAAAATTAACATGAATACATGCTTGATGTCAGAAAAAAGTTAAAAATTCCAATGAGACAAAATTTCGCCTTCATTTATCTAACACAAGTTAAACAGTGTGATAATATCAAGTAAAAAATGTATGGCTTTTTCCTTCACCCCCCAAAATGTATGGCTTTTTCCTTCACTCCTTTCAGTTATTTGCTCAAATATCACCTCCTAGTGCAGTTTTCCTTGATCTCTGTATTTAAAGTTGCATCTCCTATTCTAGCACTCTTTATTCCTCTCCTTGCTTCATTTTTCTCCATAGTACTTCTCCCAGTTGAGATATTACATATTTATATTTATTTTCTGTCTACCCACATTAGAAAGCAAACTGCATTTAGGCAGAGTTTTATATACTTGGTTTACTGCTATACATCCCCCTCTAGAACACTGTCACATGAATGTGCAATAAATATTTATTAAATGAACAAATGAATGAGCAGGGGAAACTTCCATAAATTGCTGAGGTAGTATCTATTGATACAAACACTTTGGGAAGCTATTTGCCATTAATGTTGAAGATGTGCCATAAATTCAGTGTTTCCAATTCAGGTATATTCTCTCAGATAAACTCTTGCATACATGCCAAAGGAGATATGTACAGTAATTTTTATTTTAGCATTATGGTAACAGCAAATAGATGAAAGCAATACAAGTACCCATGAATAAAATAATAAGCACATCTTAATGCATTCCTACAATGGAATACAGTGAAGCATTTAAAGTGAATGAACTAGAGCTACCTGTATATACACATGGATAAATTTCAAAAACACAATGTTGAGAGAAAAAGATGAATTGCAGAACTGTGAGCAAATACGATGCCAATTTGCAACCAAACAGATATCCAAAGTGATGATTAACAAGCAAAAAATTATTTGTTTTATAGAAGGACTGAAAGCAGAATGCATTGAAATCTAGACATTCTTTGTGTATGGAATCTATTTACAAAAAGTCAATTTATATATAACAGTTCAGTTATATTGAGAATATAGCTAGGGTTAAAAATTTTTGAAATGTTTGCATTTTCAGTTATTATTTGGAGAACAAGAATCGATTTCATAATAAAAGTCTAATCAAGCATCACCAAACCAACGTGGCACAGAATAACTATTTTCTGGAAATACTGTAATAAAGTTAGTTAATGAATTCCTTTTAAAGTTGCTCACAGCTGGAGGATGTGGAGAAATAGGAACACTTTTACACTGTTGGTGGGATTGTAAACTAGTTCAGCCATTGTGGAAAACAGTATGGCGATTTCTCAAGGATCTAGAACTAGAAATATCATATGATCCACCCATCCCATTACTGGGTATATACCCAAAGGATTATAAATCATGCTGCTATAAAGACACATGCACACGTATGTTTATTGCGGCACTATTCACCATAGCAAAGACTTGGAATCAACCCAAATGTCCATCAGTGACAGACTGGATTAAGAAAATGTGGCACATATACACCATGGAATACTATGCAGCCATAAAAAAGGATGAGTTCGTGTCCTTTGTAGGGACATGGATGCAGCTGGAAACCATCATTCTCAGCAAACTATCGCAAGAACAGAAAACCAAACACTGCATGTTCTCACTCATAGGTGGGAATTGAACAATGAGATCACTTGGACTCGGGAAGGGGAACATCACACACCGGGGCCTATTATGGGGAGGGGGGAGGGGGGTGGGATGGCATTGGGAGTTATATCTGATGTAAATGATGAGTTGATGGTTGCTGACGAGTTGATGAGTGCAGCACACCAACATGGCACAAGTATACATATGTAACAAACCTGCAAGTTGTACACATGTACCCTAGAACTTAAAGTATTAAAAAAAAAAAAAAAAAAAAGAACAGTAACAGAAAAAAAAATTTCTGGATATAAATAAGACATACTTCCCTGACAATCATTATTTCCTTATTGGAAATTATTTCTCCAGGACTGACTTTATGTGAGTTACTTCAGGACCCCTTCACTAAGTAGTAAGTCTGTATTAAATCGTCTGTCCCTCAGCCTCTAACTACTCTTCATAAGGTCCCATTGCATCCTGTGCTTCTGCTACTCATTGCATTTCTATCAAACTACGTTGTCTGTTTGCAACTCTGCTGGCATTTGTTGTTTGCATTTCCATGCAACTGTCCCATAACATCCTCAAGACCTCAACAGCATGCATCAGTAAATGTTTATTTTTGTCACACACAAAAATAAATAAATAAAGTTGCTCACAGTTGGAAATATAAGACAAAACTTTATGTCAGACTGTTTATATTCCATTATAATTACTGATTATATTATCCTAAATATGTAGGTTGCTTTTGTAGAATATAAATTAATTGTCTTAAATTTGTAGCATATCTGTATGTTAAAAAAATATATATGTATTTTTAGAGATGGGGTTTTACTATTTTGCTTAGGATAGACTTGAACTCCTGAGCTCAAGCAGTTCTCCCACCTCAGCCTCCCAAGTATCTGGGACTACAAGTACATGCCACCACACCTGCCTTTTATATATTTTTAAAGGACCATCCATTGAGGAGTTGTTATCAGGACTTGTAAACAGAAGAAAGTTAATTTTCTTGAATTTATCAAAATGGTCTGTTTCTTCTGTGTTCAAGATAATGTAAATTGTAATAATCATCATAGAGCTAATTCCCATATTCTTTTTTTCCAAGCTGAGTTATCAAGTATAAAAGTGTTTTCTAAGCATTTGCTCACATTAATCTAGAAAGAAGGCTCCCTAGGATATACTAATTTTTAGAAGAGAAATTAGCCAGAAATAATCAGCTTAGAAAATTTTGGTAATTGTTTTTATAGCATGTGTTCTATAGAATTTACTAATTTGTTTTTCTCAGACACAACTGATTTTGAAGTTTTCAAGGAAGTCAGATTTTAAATCTCCTCTAGATAGCACTGGAAGCGTTAGCTCTAAACTCGTTCCAACTTTTTTAGAAATAAAGTTCTTGATCTGAAATCATTCCTTTTCCAATTTTCCTGTAAGATGGAAGTGGACAAGTCATGTGATATGATTGCTCAATATAGGAAGGAATAAAACATATTTAATACCAATCAAATTACTTTTTATTTTTTATTCCTCTTAGCATGCATGGGCTGAACAAAGCTTCCTTCACTGGGGGATAAGTCTGTATCTAAATGTCAAAAACTATAACTCTCTGTGAAGCTTGCTTATTAAGAATTTGCTATGGTTCATTTTACAATGACACCTTCATATTCAGTGGTGTCAGCATTTGTAGCAGCAATCTAGGATCAATTTATCTTGGCATTAAAAGGAGAAAAAAAGGCAAAAGAAAGAATTGGTAGCTTCACAAGAGCATATGGGACTGTTCAAACATAAAACAGATTCATTATGGCACACATGTGCAATCTCCTTCCAAACTACCCTTCCTACCCCCATCTCAAGCAGCAGGGACCACTGCATTGTCAGGACAGACACCGATAGCCCATAGGAATACAAAACAGCCTTAATGCCTCATTTGCTTAAGCAGCAAGACTATTTTATATCCTTAGATGATGTGCTGAATCCTCAGATAAAATTGCCTTAGGAGACAGCTTGTAGTGAGAAAAATAAGAGAGGAACAGTTTCAGAAATATTTTCTTTCTAGAGTTACCTCATTTTAGAAGTATAATCAAACCTCTGTAAAGACATCATTAATATACCCTGAAAAATGAGTGATGAAGTGTGGAATGAGCTACTCTTTGCAACTCTAGCTGCGGCATTCACAAATTATAATAGCTATCTCTCTTATTTAGAAGTTCTCTAAGATGATTTAAAAAGTGACAATTAATTGAGTCAATCGACATGTTCAAGAGTGAATCCTTCACAGTGAGAATGAAGCAGCCCAAGAGATTATTAATGAAAGTTATTTAAAATTTCATACAGGGTTAGGACAGGTTTTATTTATATATAGCAATGAAACCATGAATAAGATGGTTTATATGTAGAAATGTCTCCACTTGACTGTCTAGGAAAGTTCAGGAAAAACCTGCTCTGTATTAGAGTCATTTGTAATGTCAGTCCACTTAGAAGGAGATTTGAAAGCATCCAAATGTAAAGTGAGACAAAGGGAATTTTAAGAGCACAGACCTTAAACTATCTTTGGATAATTTTTTTAAAATAGCATACTTGATCCTGTTGATTTTTTAGGGACTTGCTGCTGTAAAAACCTCTGGCCTCCACTGTGCCATAAATTTCTGCCTGACACATTTAGTCTAGTTGAATGAGAACCTACGTCTCAGAAGTCATTGAATTTCAGTTGGTTAGAAGTCTAGTTTAGAGCAAATACATCACACTTCAAAATAAATTCCCAGCTTATGTTAATCATTTTGGAGTTTCAGTTCACAAGGTTTTATAACATCAAAACAGATGAAGTTTGAATATCATTGAATATTTTAAACATTGTATCATAACATAGCCAATTTTAAAGAGAAAAATCTGAATAAAAATAAAAGCCTTCTTTAGTTCTTTAACTTTTCCTCTTTCAGGACTCTCCCTTTCACACTCAGGGTTCCACCTTTGGATTCATAATCTCACACAACTCAAGACAGAACTATAAAAGGCTTTTGGTTTAGAAAAACCTGGGTTTTAATTCCAGTTTCTTCAATTAGCTAGCTATGTGACCTTTGGACAAACTACTTGGCTATTTTGAACCTCAGATTCTCTATTTGCAGAATATAGATATTAATATCTTATGGAAGTGTTCTGAGGAAAGTACATCCAGCATAGTTCTTGCATAACAAATGCTCAGCACCTGTATCCTTTCTACACTTTTTAACTTCTACAATTAAGCCTAATTGTGTCTTATCTGTTCAATTGTCTTTATTTCACCAAATTTGCTGAACTCATTCCAAATGCTTTAACTACTTCTTCTTTCACCTAAACTTGCCTTTTAAAAAATTGATAATTCTGTTCACAATTTCTCAAATACTTTTTGCAATAACTATTTCTTCATTGGTGCTACAATAGAAATAAGTAACAATTATAACTGCAACAGATGTTGAGGAGGTGTAAGAGTTGAAGCTATTATTTATAGGATGGGCACCCTACTTAGCACTTTACCTACTTTCTCATGTAATTTTCATAACAGCCATTGAAAACAGAAACTGACATGGTCACCAAATTGCAAATTAGGGAATTAAGCCTAAGGAAGATCGAGGAATTATCCCAAGGCCACTTAATTTAAGTGGAAAAACTGGGGCTTAAACCCAGGCTTGCCTATATAAAAATATTTGCTTTTAACCTATCATATCATACTACTTCTGTTAAACAGGATTCTTTTAGTGGAGAGTTATTAAGTGTGATCCTTAAATAATGTGGTGAAGAATACTTTTGAAGTTAAATGGACTAACACAAATTTACACAGAAAATGTAAAAATAAAATATTCAAAACTTATTCCTAATACAATTGATATTTATTATAATTTAACATTACAACATTTTATAATGCCAGCCTATTATTAATTAATCTTTAAGCATAATTTTTCTTTATCAAGAAGCCTATTTTAGAACATAAAAGACAAAGTGCTTTTCCCCTTAATGAAACCTCAGTTCAAGTTATGACCTCAGTTACTACATTCTACTCTCACGAACAGAAATAGAAACCACATTTACTTTTACATATTAATTTTCATGTACTTATAAAAAGAACATAACATATATCAGAGTCTTTTCTGTTTTTCTCAGATGCTGTGGATAAATATGGTTTATTAAACCCTGCAGAGACAAGCTGTTGTGTTTGTTGATCTGTTAAATGTTGTTATACATCTGTTAAACTTGTACATGCTTGTTAGTTACATGTACTAATTTAGTGTATTGATAGGTTGTCAGTAAAAATATCTGATTTAACAGAATAAAACAGACATACATTTGGAATTCACAGTGATTTCTATAATATTTTGAAGGAAGAGAAAAAATGATCCAAATGATAGCTTATAAAAGTGTTTGACAAAGTTGAAAAGTGAACCTGAAAACATCTGACTAATTACTCTTATCAGCATATGTACAAGAGAGTTATAATTAAGAGTTTTGAAAATGCAGTTACCAAAAATATCCTGTAAACTTTTATAGTAAGCATAGATCAAATATAAGCAGAACTCAGTAATTTAAAAAATGGAAAATAGAAGAAAGAATGGTGTTACAATTTTTCCTTTTTTAAGAAAATTGACAAAATTGTATCATGTACAACGTATTGCTTTGAAATATATATACACTGTGGAATGACTAAATTGAGCCAGTTAACATATGCATTATCTCACATATCTTTTCTGTGGTGAGAATATTTCAAATCTATTCTCTTAGCAATTTTAAAGAATATAATATATTATTATTAACTATAGTCACCTTATTATAAAATAGATCTCCTGAACTTATTCCACTTATCTAATTGAAATTTTGAAATTTTGTATCCTTTGACCAACATCTTTCCCCTTTCCATGTCTTTCATTTTTTTTTTTTTTTTTTTTTTTTTTTTTTTTTTTTTTTTTTTTTTTGAGACGGAGTCTCGCTGTGTCTCCCAGGCTGGAGTGCGGTGGCGCGATCTCGGCTCACTGCAAGCTCCGCCTCCCGGGTTCACGCCATTCTCCCGCCTGAGCCTCCCAAGTAGCTGGGACTACAGGCGCCCGCCACCACGCCCGGCTAGTTTTTTGTATTTTTAGTAGAGACGGGGTTTCACCATGTTAGCCAGGATAGTCTCGATCTCCTGACCTCGTGATCCACCCGCCTCGGCCTCCCAAAGTGCTGGGATTACAGGCTTGAGCCACCGCGCCCGGCCCATGTCTTTCATTTTGAAATAAGAAAGTGACTAAAATTCAGTAGCATCAGGCACTGCATCTTCTTCTGGACAGTAAATTAAAATATGGATGATAATTGATTTTTGGCATGGAACAAATCCACCTCGGCTTCTAACAAAAGTAATTATATACAAAACGAACGAAATAGAACAAATTCCTGAAGTCTCAAGTGAATGTGACTGTCATCTGCTATGTCTGCCTTTTGGAACTAGATTACAACCTGAGTTCTTAAACTTGATGTGTAGCCCACAAACTCTCTGTCACTTGTTCACTTGGAATGATAAGCCAATCAACTTCAACCACAGTGTGTGAAGGATTCTAAGAGCCCACAAACTAGTCTACTTCTTTTCAGAAAAGAATTATTTCCCATTACTTATGGAAATAATTATTTACTTCAATTCAGCTGTGAAATAAAAATATTAAAAGCACTTGTGTTGTTTCATTAAAATAGTCACATTAAAATCCTTGTCTCTAAATTCCATAAACCCAGTGTTTATCAAATATCCAAATTTGAATTGCCTAATATTTGTAAAACAATTGAATAATCTTAAGATACATGTCTTCATTTTTACAATAATTTTAGTATTTTTTGCATAATAGCATGTTTCAGGAAAATAACATACAGTGGGTTAATGCATTATGACATCAGTTTTTCCTTCAAAAATCCATTGTTGAATATCTATAATGTGCAACAAATTGCATATTTGCATGGTCTCTGTAGAAGCCTGTAAAGGTATATTAACACACGTAAAACACTACAATTCTGGGTCTGATATATGCTGTAATACAAGCAAAAATTTGGGATTATAGAGGAGGGAGCAATTAAAAGGGCAGGAATAGCTCAAACTGATATTTGAGCAGGATGTTGGAAGTTACTGAGAATTGTGACAGTGGTTATGGCAGAGTATTGCACATCTAGTTTCAAATTTGATGTGAAAAGTGGACCTGAAATTTGGCAATTATTTGAGAGTTTTCGCTAACGCTTTAAAACAATTTCAAACATTTTAGTTTCTTTCATTTTTCTATGTGAATATCAACTCAGTTTTGTTCATTGTTGTAAACACCAAGGGAGGAGAAGTCTTAAGAAATATCAAACTCTATAGCAATGTCATGTAGCCTGAGTGCTGGAAAGAGTATTGAGTGAGATAATTAGGAGGTCATTCTTATTTTCGCAGAGAGAAGTTTTAAAAGTGTTAAAATGAGCAGGTGATTATTGTCAGTGGAAGAAAATGAACACAAAGTGAGGAAATGCTGACAGCTGATGTGGAAGCAGACAGTCTGAGAAAGAGGCCAAGCTAAATAAAGGGAAGAAATCAAGAAGGTCAAGTTTGAAGATGACAAAGATCAGCCAGCTGAGGCAAAGAATGGATGATGTAGAAGGGTGGAACATGGTCAGTGTATAGATCTTAAGTTACACTTCATGAGCTGGGAAAAAACATGTGGAATATGTTGCCTTTGGAAATAGAATTTCATAAGCTTTAATATGGAATGATTATGGTTATTGACTTATATAAGAAATCCACCTTAAAAGGTGTGCAAATATGTTCTTTGTGAAGTTATAGTGTGGTTTTACCAAGGAGTATCAGTATTTTGTTTGGCTCGGCATGTTTATTAAAACAGATATGCGTATATCCATTTTATAAAGTTTTGCAAATTACAGAGCATTTCCAAATATATTATCTCATTAAGTGGCCACATAGCCAATAAGAGGAAGATAGCATTGTCTTCTTACATTTAAGAAGTTGAGTGGCTTAGAGAGGCTAAGTGACTTGTAGAAGCCACATGACTAAGAAAATGGCATGGTGGACACTGTTCTAGTCCCATACTCTTTGGCTGTCTCCTAATCAACTGGTTTGATCCCTTTCTCTAGTAACTATCTGTTGAAGGGCTAATATACACACATAGAGAAAATAGAGCCAAACAATGACAATGTGTTGGTGATTTTTCAGCACCATCTAACACAGGCATAATCCTGACCATAGAGCATGGCAGGAGATGGGTGTACCAAGCTATCCTAATTCACTAATGGTATTCATTATTGTTCATTTCCTTTTGATGATTCCTCTGGTAATTACTAAAGCAAACTTGCAGTAATTATGTATATAGAAGAAATGTGCACTGACAAAAAGACATAGGCATTCTAGTCTCTTGGTTCTACACATCTCAACATAAATTACTCTTCTTACAATTTGATTTAATGCATTTCGATTGTGCCATTATAGTCCAGTCCTACAATAAATGAGCATTAGGTAAATTCTGGATGAATTTAAAAAATATACGAAGTTGAGGCTAAAAGCCTTATCTATGAAAAATACGACAAGGTCTTTTCAGCCTCCAGTGACCTTCCATAGCGCTCAGTCAGTTACTAATTTTTTTTTTTTTTTTTTTTTTTTTTTGAGACTGAGTCTGGCTGTCTAGCCCAGGCTGGAGTGCAGTGGAGCGATCTTGGCTCACTGCAACCTCCGCTTCCCGGGTTCAAGCAATTCTCCTGCCTCAGCCTTCCAAGTAGCTGGGACTACAGGTGCCCACCACCATGCCCGGCTAATTTTCATATTTTAGTAGAGACGGGGTTTCACTGTGTTGTGCAAGCTGTTCTGGAACTCCTGAGCTCAGGCAATCCGCCCACCTCGGCCTCCCAATGTGCTAGGATTACAGGCGTGAGCCACCACCCCGGCCACCATTTTGAACATTTCTTTGATACAAATACATGGAGTTTAAGATCTTCAGGGTGAGCATTTCCGGGTAATTATAAATTCACAATACTGTCATGTGTGTGTGAGTGCCTGAGGTCAAATGAAAAGCAAGTTCATCAAATATGATAAGTGAAGTAACTCTGAAGATAGTTAAATGGGTCATCAACATTGATGCCCTGTAAGAAAATGGATGGGGAAAAAGAAAAATTTTTATTCCATAATACAACCATGAACTTTAGAATATGGAGGAATGTTTGCAAAGTGATAAGGACTGGGAGGTGTGACAAGATGTTTGTATTTTAAAATCATGGGTTTCAAAAATTGTTAAAACAAAAGTGATAAGTCAATGCATTGGAGACATCTGTGGTAGAGGATTGAAACTGCATCCTATGTGGATCGCAAGACCCAGAGGCTTATACATGAGGGTACGCCAAAGGAAGAGGTGTCATGCATAGCAAATAAGCTGTAAATCAACATGAGGATGTGGAAGACCCACTGAATGGAAAGAGTAAGGCTAAATGAGACCTTGATAACAACAAAGTAGTAGGTTCTGGGGGCTTCGCGGAAGTCACAGTGAGGAGGTTGGTGAGGTATACGGCCAGGCAATAGAGCAGAGTTAAGTGGGGAGGAGCCATAGCAGTGTTTGGGAGAGCAGGATCACAGAAATGAAAGTGCAATTGAGACGGAGGACCATGGGCTGAATATGAAGAGGAGAAACGTGTAGTGATTATTGAGTTCAAACCACAGGTCTTATAAACGGTTTCTTCCCTATCTGATATTTAAATTTTAGCCCTATTCTTTTCTGTCATGGTACAAACTCTCCTACCTTTTGACTAAAATCCTTCCAGTGCTTCATGTGTCTTTCTTAGGGCATATCCAGCCTTGATTTACAGTTCTTTGCTCTTTGTTTTCCAATCACATTTCTTGTCTTGATTTATATTTCTTGGCTCCTCTGGGACTCATTCTCTCTTAAAGTCTGATTTATAGTAGTTTTCTACTCAACATACTTATTTAAGAAGTTTTGCTCTATAGAAAAGAATTATTTCCATAATATATATTTTTTTCAGATTTTTATGGTCCCAAATTACTGGTGCTGTGCTGGTTTTATTGTGTTCTCATACAATGAAATTACTGTGGTCCTCGACTAATGGCAAAAATTAAATCTCTTAGTTTGTTTCATAGAACAATACAATATTAATAGTATTTTACCACAGCAATTCTATTTTTTAGGGTGAAATTTTAGGTACAGAAAAGTTATATGCTACCACTCAAACGTGTTCAGAACAGTAACATCAAAAATGTATATTTTCTCCCCAAAATTACTTAGACTAACTTCTCATATTTCTGCTATATAAAATGTAGTCTTTTCTGATGTCAAACACACTTCAAATAGAAAGCAAAACAGCTTAGTAATTTTATAAAACAACTACCCTCAGGGGGTATCTAGTTTTCATGTCATAATTCAACTAATTTTCATTTCAGTCAAACAGATGTATATTTGTGTTTTCAGATTCCAATATTAAGAGGTTCTAGTAGGGTGAAGCAGATGTCAAAGTTGTCAAACAAATGTTCATTGCACTTCACCCAGATAATACTGTGACTTATACAGTTTCTAAATGCAACACTCGTCTTGACCTTGTGAGTTATTACCCTTTGCTTCTGGAAGCTAATAAATAAACTGATTAAAAATGTTACACATGTTCAAATTTTTACTTTTATAATTTCTTGTTAATGCAAAATCAACCTTTAGCAAATAGATAAAAGAAGTATTAAAATTCAAGGCTAGATGGATTTATTTTTTGAAATATAGTAAAACATAGCAGATCTTAATTCAGCTGGCAATCACTAACAAGCTGTCTGATTTATAACAGCTCTCCCTACATGAACAGCATCTTTTCACCATATTTACACCGCACTAAGTAATGATACTTGTAGACAATCATAAAAATTAATGAATGAGCTAATGAGAGCATTCCAACTTATAATCTGCATGAGAAAACACAGTTAAACTATGATGTAGTGAACGAGGACAATCTACAAAAACTGTAAGTAGTTACCAAAAAATAACATGTTCATTCCTTCAGTCAATGAAGAAAACTTTATAAACATGTATAAAGTGTACGTCCTTGCTGTGCTAGATACAGGAGAAATCAAGAACTTTAAATGTAGTAGGAGAGGAGAGAGAGAATCTGTCTTATCTTAGAATATGTCATTACATTACATAGGATTAAAAATAGAAATTACTTACACAATGGCTTAAATGATATGAGGCTAAGTATACATAATTCCAAATACCTGGATAGAAACTGAAAAATTTGAAACAAATATAAAAATATTACTTAATGATTTTTAAATAAAATGACTAATGCTAAGAACTTCAAATAATAACTAAAAGTTATGGAGTTCTTTCTTTGTAGAAGATACATTCTTGGTGTTTTACATGTGCTAAATTCATTTAATCTTCATCATACTCCCATGAGGGAGTTTGTTGGGCTTTTCCAGGCATGTCCCCACCTCAGTACTCTTGCACTTGCTGTTCGCTCTGCCTGGAAAGCTCTTACCTCATATCCATGTGGCTGGCTTCCTCACTTTCTTCAGGTTATTATTCAAATGGCGTATCAGTAAGGCCTTCCTTGCTAAACGCTATTCTAAATTTGCAACCCCCCCAATTTTTATCTCACTTTCTTGAACATTTTTCTCCTTAGCACCTATCACTTTTTAATATGTGCTATATTTTACTTATTTGCCTTTTCACTGCTTCCCTCCTCCCCATTTGAATACATGTTCTATGTAGGTAAGAATTGTTGTCACTTTTTTTACTTTTTTGACTTCTTGACATCCATGATTCCTAGAACAATACTGAACATATGTAAAAGTGTTCAATGAATATTTGTTAAATGAATGAATACGGTTAGGACTATTATAATCACACATACATACACACACACTATTTACATGTTAATGAAAAACTTTATATTTAAATATACTTATATTTGAAATCAATATATAAAATTATATGTCAGATCTCAGAGAATGAAAATGAGAAAATATCTATATATATGTAAATTCTTATGTGCAGATGGAAATAAAATAGTCTGTAGTATGTGAGCATAGCTATCTAATTCAGGTAATAGATATTATAATTCATTTTCTATTTTAAAAATGTGAAATAGCACACATCTTTCTTGTCCTCAGCATGATAAAAATAGCTACCATTTATTAAGCATCAATTAAGTTACAGGGCTAAAAGTCATTGCAGTTGTTTTCCTCTTCTATTTTATAAATGAAAAATACTAAAACTAAGCAAAGTTAAATAACCTCTACTAACTTTTAGGCCACAAAGCTAATAAGCAGCAAAGTTGAGATTTGAACTCAGGTCTGCCCATAACAAAACCCTGGACACTTTTCACTATACCTCGGTACTCTCCTTGGTTTTATACCTAAAATACAACCAACTATTTGAACGTTTTGTGCTGGTTTTAAACTCCTGTGCCCAGACCTATTGACTGCATCAAAGCAAAAATAACACATCCATAAAACGCTTTGAATAATCTGATAATTATCTTTCAAGAAAATAGGAAACCAACCTAATTATTTCATGCTCTGAATACAATTTGTTCTAATCAATCTATCATTTGAAACAACCAAAGATCATCATTAAGTTTATTTCACAATTTTAATTAAATTAACTATGGAAACAGATATTTTGTAACAAATTAAAGATGACATCTATTTGTATTTCACATTTTAAATCAATAAAATATCCTGATATTAAAAGCGACTGCACTGTTTTTTATAAAAAGATTTTCAAATGCTTATTAAAAGCCAAACAGACTAAATGCATATATAATATTTTATAAGCATATATTGTTATATTTTAATGATATTAAAATGAAAGGCTTATTTTGTATATATTACATGTGTTATAATACATATAAAATAAGATATTATGTATATTATAATATATATAAAATAATTTATTACATATATAAAGCTATATAATATAAAAAACGTTATAACATAAAAAATGTTATAACATAAAGATGTTATAACATGAAAATGTTATAATATAACAAAAACGTTATAACATAAAAATGTTATAACATAAAAACGTTATATTATAACATAAAAAATGTTAAATTATAACATAAAAAACATATTATAACATAAAAACATTATATTATAGCAAAAAATGTAGTATAACAAAAATGTTATACTATAATATAGCACAAAATGTTATAATATTAAAAAGTTATAATATATATAAAATAACACTATATATAACATATAACATATAAAATAACATATTATAACATATAATATGTATAAAATAAGCCTTTAATTTCATTATATTGGAATGATTGTGTAGTTCAAAGTTCAAAGTCGCACTACTCATTCCAATACAATGCACTATGTATATATACATTATATTGAAATGATTATCTAGTTCAACTTTCTCAGTGGAAGAAAATACTGAAAAGGGGTAAGAGAATGTATTTAGAATTGAATTGTGGTGAGCCAAGCTCATTTAAATTTGTGATGAGAATATTTCTTTCTGGTACTATTTTCCTCAAGAACATACTCATGACAGCTCATTAGGAAAGCAATTTGCCAGTTTTTATCAAAAGGCTTCAAAATGTTCAGACCCTCTGATTTAGTAATACATTTTTGGGGATTTATACCAAGACCATAATCTGAAATTCAGGAAGAATTTTAGACACAAATGTGTTCACCGCAGTGTTATTTTAAATTATTTAAATTACAAAAATAATAAATGCTCCTTAAATAACACAGAAGTACATGCAGTAGAAAGTGACAGTGCTTCTTCTCAGAAGCCCCTTCCTCCACACCTGCCTCGGAAGTTATCTTATTGTGCGTTTCTTTACAGCCTAGCATTTGTTTGAAGAAAGCATATTTTATATACATGCACCCCCACAAGATTGTTTCACACTTATAGGATCTTGTGATAGATCAATTATTTTTATCGAAGCCAAAAGAAGAATGTTTACGTAAAGTTTGGTATTGCTACTGTGCAAATTGTATACAGATTTTAAAAGATTTGCAAAGAAGTTAAGTAAGTTAATCCTATAGCATTAAGAGAAAAGGAAGATATAAAATTATATATGAAATTATAGTTATGTATACACACCTATTCATACACACTCCAGAATAAAATAAATTCAAATGTTATTAGTTATCTTTGGGTGATAGGATATTAGATGATTGTTTTTGTCTTTCTGACTTTTCTGTACTTTCCAAATTTGTAGTAGTAGATGTAATGTTTAGCTAGATTTTTGGAGGATGTTTTCTTTATCCAGAATCAGAAATTCCAAATTTGAATATTTTAAATGAAATCCAAGTGTTCTGCTTTGAAGATTACATTATTAATCATTTAAAATATCTTAGTTCGAAGAGAAAAATCAGACTACTCTTCACTGACGTAATGATGCCAAAAGACTATGTTTTCTTCACGTGAGTAAAGTGCCCTTTTTGTTACCGTTGACTACAAATGCTTGAGTCTCAGTATTTACAGAGGATTTTTTTTTTTTTTTTTTTTTTTTTTGAGTTTCTTTCGGGATGGAGCAAAGAGAAAATGCTAAACTAACGAGTTTGACTCAGGCATTCTCAAGGTCGGTTCATTGATGGGTGGAGTCACTCATTAATCCAGTTCAAGGAAGTCTGACCTGGAGCAATTAGAGGCTTATCTTTGTTATGCAAATTTATTTGTTAATGATTTATTTATTCAAAACTATTTATTAAGTAATTATGATTGCTGGGGACTTTGGCACAACTGAATTACTTCTCAGAAGTTCAACATATTGAGTTAATAATTCAACATCTTGACACCCTGAGTAAAAGAAGTGAAACGCTTTGTTTCTACGAGAGTGGGAGAGATGCTGTATTAGTTTGTTAGGACTGCCATAACAAAGTACCACAGACTGGGTGGCTTAAACCACAGAAATCAACTTTCTTACAGTTTTGGAGGCTAGAAGACTGAGATCAAAGTGTCAGCAGGGTTGGTTTCTCCCGAAACCTCTCTCCTTCCTTGGTGGATGGTCACCTCCTCCCCACTGGCTTCATATCATCTTCTCTCTGCGTGTTTGTGCCCTGATTTCATCTTCATATAAGGACAACAGTCATCTTGTTTAACGGTCATCCTATGGACCTCATTTTTCACTTAATTACCTCTTTAACAACCCCATCTTTAAACACAGTCATATTCTGAAGTACTAAGGCTCAGGACTTCAATATATGAGTTTTGTAGGGACACAATTTTGCCTGTAACAAGTAATGAGAACATAGGAGTCAGATGATCTGAGTTAGCGTTACAAACTTGGTCACTTATTCTAACTTGCTATAAGATCATGAGTGAGTTATTTAGCTTTAGTTCCCATCTGTGTAAATGGACAGTATAATGTTATTGTGATGGTTAAATATGATCCTTCCATTCTTCATTCTGTCTTTTGACAAGTACTTATCAGAGGACCACTCTTTTCCAGGCATTATGCTAGACATCCATAGATGCAAATATTTTCTACTTGCCTTTCATCCTTAAAGGAAGAAATATAATGTCTTTGTATATAGAGGTATAATTACAAAGCATAGAAATAAAACTTTTAATCACACAGATCTGGGTTGAAATCCAGATATTGTGAATTATTACTCATGCTTTTGGGCAATTATCCAACCTCTCAAAAATGGTTTTACCTTTCAAAGTATGAGGACAAAATACTCTACCTTTCAAGGTTATTATAAAGATCCAGTTACATAACATATATAAATGCCTTTTAGATACCAAGAATATAGCATTATTAATTAATTCTAGCAAGCATCAAGTAGCATCAAGAGGCTAGAACAGGAACAAGTAGAAGAAAATGTTCAGGTGTACAGGTGCTGAACACGTGAAGATGAGTGCCTCATCTTTCTATCAGATTTGGGGTTTTACACTGTAACTTCAGAGAAGGAAAAAAACTACTGGTTTTCTAGTAGCCATGTTTTTATTTTCTGAGGCAACAATTTCATAATCAAACTTCTGAGACTGCCTCTATCCCGTCATTCTCAGCTGTTGACCTCACTTTATACTCCATTGATAAACAGATGTGAACTACTTTATCTTCCTGCCATCCAACCCAGTTGTACCTGCATAAGTGGCTCTTCTTCCCTCCTTTTATAATGGAGAAAGTGCCAGTCCTCCCATCAAGGGACAATTCCTCATGTCATACTGAAGGACTTTTCGCCTTGGCTGATTATTTTTCTCCTATTACAGTCTTTGCCTCTCTACTAGATCATTTCCATTAGAATTCATACATAATATACTTTTATAATCTTAAAACTTAGCTTTGATTCCAGTTCCCCTTTCAATTACCACCCCATTTCTTTATTCCTTTATAACAGAAATACTTGAAAAAGCTATCTGTACTTATTAGTTCCATTTTCTCTTCTACAATTCTCTTAAACTCATTTTAATCAGACTAATTGGATTTTTATCCTCACTATTTTTATCCTCACTATTCTCCCCAAACTTCTCTCCTCATTATGGATCCAGTGGCCAATTCTAAATCTTACTTGTTAAATCAATCCTTCCTTGAATTTCTTTCTTCAAGTGCCTTCTGGGTGCTATACCACTGTTTTCCTTCTGCTTCCCTGGCTGTTCCTTCTTGGTGTTCTTTGTTTGTACTGCCTTTTGATCTCACCTCTTAACATGTGAATGCCTTAAAGCTCAGCCTTCAGTCTCCTTCTCTTCTGCTGACAACTCCTGCATTTATATTTCCAGTCAGGACCTCTCCCCAGAACTCCAGGCTTATAAAATAAACTGGCTAAGATCTCCCACTGAGATGTCCAATAGGCATTTCAAACTTAATATGCCCCAAACTGAACTACCAATCATTTCCCTTCCACCCCCATTGCAACCAAGGATTTCTGCAATTTTCAATATCTACTGATAGCACTCCATCTTTCCGGTGCAAAGGCCAAACATTTGAGAGACATCCTTTATTTTTTCTCTTATTTTATAAACCTCTCTCTCAGATCCCACTTCCAACCCATCAGCTATCAATTTTCAAATATGTCCAGACTCTGAATACTTCTCACTGTCGCCACTGGTAACACTCATGTCCAAGATAACAACATCTATCATCTCGATTTCCATAACAGCCTCCTAATTGTTCTCCCAGCTTCTATCTTTCCCACTGTCAGTCTGTTTTCAGAGCAGCAGCCAGATCAGGTCTCTTCTGTGCTCAAAATGCTACAGTAGCTTCCATTTCACTCAAGTAAAACCAGTATCCTTATTGTGGCCTGCAGAGTTTCATGTCTGGCCCATAATTGCCACTCTCACCTCATCCTCTACTTCTTTTCTTCCTTGGCCTCTACTCAAAATGTACTGGCTTTTTTACTATTTCTTCAGCAACTAGGTGTTCTCCCACCTCACTAGGTGAGCTCTCTGTCTGGAACACTCTTCTCCCAGATAGCTCCAAGGCTCATCCCTATACGTTCTTCGTTTTCAGTCATATGCCACTTTATCAAAAAAGCCTGTCCTAACCATCCTTTTTAAAATTGCAAGCATCCCACCCCACTCCACAACTCTCTACCTTCTATTTTTTATGGGACTTACTAACTTTTAATGTTATATAATTTACCACTGAAATGCAAGTTCCATGAACTTGAGGATTTTTTTTTTTAATTTGTTTGTTTACTTCTATATCTTAAGCCTGTAAGCAATATCTGGCACATAGTAGCTGATGAACATTTGCTGAGGGAACAGTTGGAATGCAGAGGTAGGAGAATGAAAGCAGTAAGACTGGTAAAGAAGCTAGCGGTGATGGGACCTGAAAAAGAGCCATGCGTATCGAGAGAAGGAGGTATGTATGAGATGCTGATAAGACCTCATGAGCAGGGTTTCGGGATTCACTGGATGGTACAGAGTGGAAGCTGGGGGTGGGAGAGAATGGTGAATGTGACTCAAAGGCATCTGCTAGATAATTGGGTGGATGGTGATAAGATGAATTCGGTGAATTAAGAAAGAGAATACGAGACGTAGAGAAAGTTTTGGCAATGGAGAGACAGAGAGTTCATTTTTAAATAGTTTCTATTAGAAATAAGGTGAAATAGCTGAGAATAATAACAATAGAATAATAACTGCATCTGCAACAGCAGCAGGAGCAGTAGTAGTGGTAATACTAATGGCAAGAACTAGCATTTATTGAACACTAACTTATGTAAAACACTGTATCTCACATCCTCTCTCCCCTTTGTTTTAGACAAAAGGAGACTGAGAACACAGAAATTAAGAACAATTTGTTCAAAGTGATTTGACTTCTCTGAATAGAATTTGTATACAAAATGTAATGAATGGAAATAGTTAGAGGCAGAGTCAAAAAATAGAAACCCAAGTGGTTTGGTTTTGGAGTCTGCTCCCTTAACAGATGGATATAAGTGTCTAAAACTTGGTAGAGAAAAGTTGGTGGGAAGCAGAGAATTGGAAGTGCCTAATATATAGGTGATAATCTAAATCCATGAAGGGAGATGAGATTATCCAGGCAGAGTTTGGGCTGCTAATATCACCACTGCTACTAACTACTGGTGTCATTTAGTGAGCACCTCCTATAGGTCAGACATTAAACTATGATGGTGAACAAGATAGATCTGATCTCTACTCCTATGGAAATTATCAAGAATTAACAATAGTAACACTTGTTTAAGTTGTGACATTAAAACAAGAGGAGATCTACTGTGGGGAAATTCAGAGAGTTGGCGATGAACCTGGCTCAGTTCACAACCTCTTTGAGGATGTGACATCTGAGCTAGAAGGGAAGAGACAGGTAAGAGCAGATGATTTTGATAAGACGAGTCCCAAGATCAAAGAACAAAGAAGCTAGTGAAAGCAAGGGAGTACAAATCGGTAGGTTTTAAGATTGTCCTCGGAACAGGGATACAAAGCATTCATTCACTACTTGGTACACACACCAGTACTCAACAATTTCTAACTTTTCTTCTTTACATGATAAAGTATGTGAGTGAGACTGGATTATTTGGGCAGAGTCCTTATAGTCATAAGCCAGGGGAGGCATTTTGCTTTTTTTCCTTTTTATCAAGCCATAAACTGTTATTTGTTATTCCGTTTGCAAATAGCCTGGACTAATATGGAAGATACACAGATTTGCCATTTTCAGCAATGGTTATTTACCCCTTGAACAACAGGGCCTTTTACCACCTCTACTCACCTATTTCATATTATGTCCTACAGATTTGAAATCTATTTCTAAATATGTTACAATAAAGAGTTTTGCTTGACTAAACGTTAATCATGGTCCTGAATCTTCACCCAGTCCCACTGGTGTACTTCATGTAAAACCCAATTTTGGCACGAACTCTGCTAAGTCAGTTTAGCAAGAACCCTCCCCCTATACAACAGATACTGTGTTCCTCATCCTCTACCACCCCCCAGGTGGTATCTGATCACCCTGGCCTGTTTGTGGCAAGAATCCTGTGAGGTTGGTTGAGCCAGCATTCCCTGTACCTCCAAGGTTTCTTAGTCATTTTCCATCCATTGAGCCCCACTCTGCTTCTTGGCTATAAATGCCTGCTTGCACACCCGTCAATGAACTGGCCTTGAGAACACCTGAGTCAAACTCATTAATTTAGCATTCTCTTTGTTTCACCCCAAAAGAAACTCAAAACAAAATTATCTCATAGAAATACTGAGACTCAAGCATTTGTAATCAATGGTAAGAAAAAGAATGCTTTTCCAACATGAAGAAAACATAGTCCTTCGGCATCGATACATTATGTCAGTTAAGCATATTCTGATTTTTCTCTTCAAACTACAACCTTTTAAGTGATTAATAATGTAATTTTCAAAAGCAGAACACAGGGATTTTATTTAAAATACTGAAATTCAGAATTTCTGATTCTGGATAAAGAAAACATCCTCCAAAACTCTAACTAAACATTACATCTACTACTACAAATTTGGAAAATACAGAAAAGTCAGAAAGACAAAAACAATCATCTAATATCCTATCACCCAAAGATAACTAACAACATTTGAATTTATTTTATTCTGGAGTGTGTATGAATAGGTGTGTATACATAACTATAATTTCATATATAATTTTATATCTTCCTTTTCTCTTAATGCTATAGGATAAATAAGCCATAGAATTTCAATTGAAAATAGCTTTACCTTATGTCTGTCCTCTACTGCAAAATCCCATTGCAGTGGTCCCTATACCTCTTGCAATGGTCCTGAATAAAGTCTTCCTTATCATGCTTTAAAAAGTGTCATTGAATAATTTTTATTTTAACAGTTAATACACCACAATTGTGTTGGTTTTATAATAATATGGGACAGTCCTGTGTGTTGTAATCTCCTGAAACACAGAGAGATTGTGGATAGCTTATACTTTTAAATAAAATAAATGATTTTCCCCATACAAAAATTCATAAGTACAAAAACGTGTATCTTGGCATATTTAATGAAGATAACTGTAAAAAAACACTATTATTTATAAATCATAAAACATTGGAGTGCTAATTGCCAAATTTCAGTAGTTAGGAAAAGGGCAGTAATGCTGTCAATTGTTTAGCCAAAGAAAATAAAAATTTTATCCTAAAATAACTCCTCACTTTACCACTCAGAATTTCTTAAGCAAATACCAGAACACCAATTTCAAGAAAGAACCGAGGCCGGGCGCGGTGGCTCAAGCCTGTAATCCCAGCACTTTGGGAGGCCGAGATGGGCGGATCATGAGGTCAGGAAATGGAGACCATCCTGGCTAACACAGTGAAACCCCGTCTCTACTAAAAAATACCAAAAAACTAGCTGGGCGTGGTGGCGGGCGCCTGTAGTTCCAGCTACTCAGGAGGCTGAGGCAGGAGAATGGCGTGAACCTGGGAGGCGGAGCTTGCAATGAGCCGAGATCCGGCCACTGCACTCCAGTCTGGGCAACAGAGCGAGACTCCGTCTCAAAAAAAAAAAAAAAAAAAGAAAGAACCGAGATCACATGCATTATAGAAAGCAGAATATAGGAATATTTTGGCTAAGTCTGTCTTCCTAGGCTCATAGGATCATGTTTTAAAGCTTGTTTTTCTTATCTTAAGGTGAATTCCACTCAAAGACTAAAACTGCCATTTAACCTTGCATCTGCTGTGTTGTATTTAAAGAAACTAAGCCTCAATTATTCTGATTAAAATTCAGTGCATTATTATTCCAGAACACGGACTCTTGTGATGTAACTTGAGATCTGAGCAGGGTTAGAGTATAGTTTAGAAGCAGGCCTATGGGTGGAAATGGTGGAAAATTCAAATGCCAAGGAGAAGCCAAGGAAGAGAGGCTATGCTGATGAGAATGGCAGTTAGAGAGGGTTTTTTTTTTCCCCCCAAAGGTAACATCTTAAAAAGGTTAGAAATGTATGACCTTAAAAATGTTAGCAATTTAAATTTTCACTATTAATGGGAAAGATATGTTGAGTCATATTTCCCTCAGTTTTTAACCTAGGGTTTTTTCCTTCTGAAACAGATACTGGTGCTTTTATTTTCAAAGTACAAAGCTAAACTTCAGTTATCATTGTATTGTGTTACACAATACCACAATTTATAACCATAACAAGGCAGTGGAGGTTACAGCCATTCATGTGTGAGCAGAAGCCATGGAAAATGTGTAAAGCCAGATTGCCATGTCTTTGTCATTCAAATTTCAATGCCATCAATAAAGTCACAGGACTTTCTTCTTTATGCACATAAAATTATCTAAGCTATGCTACTCTATCTTCTTCTTATGTAGGACGCTCTAGAATTTTTAGAAAGATCATTGCTTTGGGGCCTAATTTGGTTCTTGAAGCTAATAAATTTTTTCACATTTCCATTTAGCATACGTTTAAGAATTTTAAATCTTTCAACAATAATTTACTCAACATATTTCTCCACATTAAATGTATGATGAACATAGAAGATTAGTTTGTTCAAAGTTATAGGTCTTCAAGAACCATTTTCATGCCACAAGAGTGAAAGTTCCATTGGTCTATTTAACGGTTCTAGCATTAGTGGCAATCAATACTGATGAACTGTTTTGTGCAACATACTGAACACTTTATTTTGAAATATGGCAACTCTTTCAGGGTGTATTCACATTCTCAAACTACTCTTGAATTTCAAAATACTGTCCTATCTGAGGCTATTAAGTGCTAATAAACATGAACATTATTCAGTTGAAGGAAGCTATCTTTCAGTGATGCGTGAAAAGTGTTTCCAACCTCTGCTTAGGAAATGCTTTGGAGTGGAAAGTATAAGCCATTATTATTCCTTATACTATAATGCTTTTACTTTGCAATTTAACCTTCAACAAATAACATATATATTCTATCATCAAAAATAAAACAGAAGCTTAGTAAGTAAATAATGCATAATATAAAGTTAGAGAAACAGGCCATTTTCCCCTTTCTCTCCTAAATCTTTCACTACTCTTAAGAGATAGTAGAGCAAAGTGGTTAGATGTGTGAGCTCTGGATCCACTGTCAATCTTGCCTGCAGTACCTTGACTCATTTAGTGTGTGAGCTCAGGTAAGTTACTCAACTTCTCTTAATTTACTTTCCATAATGGTACTTATTTCAGAGAATGGCTGTGAAAATATATAAAATCTTACATGATAAACACTTAGAAGAGTGTTTAATACACAGTAGGTGTTTAATAAATCTTAGCTATCAATATAATTACAAGAGTCAGATACCTTTTCTTATTAAACACTTATAGAAAATGCACTATCAAAGTCACAGGTACTTTTAACTACTCACAAATTACTATTATGTTATAAACGATTTTATGCGATAGTCTATCTATTAAAAAAACTTAGATAATGTGGATATAATTTTAGTTATTTAAGTCAAAGTCTTTGGCAAGTTACTCCAGACTTCATTTCTCTTCATTTCTTTATCTAACCAATTTATTACCTTTGAGACGTAAGGGAGAAACGTGTGTGCACACACACACACACACACACATGCATATGCAATACGTGACAGGTTCACGTTATTTGTGAGATGTTTTAAAGAGCTGACAAATTAGTCACAAATTTACTTGACTTTGTTAGTTATATTTTACATATTTAGGACCCTTTTTTTGTTGGTCGTAATTGGCTTATAATCAAGACTTAACCAAAGAATATCTTTGACAAGTCTTATGTGAAATAATAAACATACTGATAAATTGATATAAATATATCCCCCCCCCCCTTCCATCCATTTACTTATCTATCTGTATTTCTGGAACACATTTTTTGAGAATCTTTGGGGAGGAAAAAAAGCTTTAATTATATAGGAGATATACTTAATCTACCGTTGGAAAAAAAAAAAGAAAAGAATGGGGAGGAAAAGATTGGGGAAACGAGCAGGGGCAGGTGATAGAGATCAAAAGTTGTTTTAAGACATGTTATATTTGAAGTATGCATCTGACATTTAAGTGTAGATAATATAGTAGCAGTCAGACCTGCAAGTCTGGAGCTTAGGAAAAAGTGAGGTTAGAAACAGAAGTATTAGTGGGAAGTCATCAGCATATAGACGATCTTTAGACTAAATGACATCAACCAGAAAAGACACCTATTAATAGATTCTAGAAGACTGGACTTAAATCAAGAATAAAATGATAACTAGCATCTCAAAAAAAAAAAAAAAGAAAAATCAAACAAATTTCAAACGCATTTTTTAATGTCCACTTTTTAGATGTTCTGTTGGCAATAAAGAAAATATATTATCGCTTAAAGGATTACTGAGATATTATTTGGATTTTTTCTTAAAATACTTAAATTTCTTATGTAAGAAAAGTTAACAGGGAAGTGACCTCTTGCGTCTTATGATATTTAAAGAAATACAGAAAAAATGCACTGTTATGCCTCAAAAGGTCAAATGTGATCAGACACTCTGTTTATTATTCATAATGGGAGAGTTAAGATTTAAATCAAAACGGAATGAAATGTTAATGAGTGCTTATACATTCACACTGATCATTGATTACAGAAGGAGGGTTTGAAGTCTGAAACACCATTATTTTTATTTATTTTAAAGAAAACAGATTAATTCTAGAGACTGTACAGCATTGTACTGGACCTATACATTAAAATACAGCACTCAAACATGGACTGGCACTTCAATATAATTAACTGAAAATGAACTTGAATACTTATAGTAGTGATGGATTTTTAACTAGAATGATGATCTTATCTCACGCTCACGAGTATTAGTGGACAGGAACCTGGAGCACAGGGCAGGCCCACCAGAAGTGCCCAGAGTTAAGATAGATAAAATTAGTTTTGACTTTATACTTCAGCGTATAACACCTAGCAGCGAAGACAGGATGTAGCCAGAGGGCACTTGCAAACTGTCTGAAAGATAGAGCCAAAGTCAAAACAGAAGAAGCCATATCTGCCACGAGTCAAAGGAGCAATTTGGGGGTCAAGAAAAGAAGATAAAGCCAAAAGTCATGAGTCTGAAAACAAACAAAAGCAGGGTTGAAGAAGGAGGTGAAGGAGAAAAGAGGGAGCTAGAGAGGGCAGGGTCACTAGTTGGTGCTCTGAGAGGAACATACTACCCAGAGAGTTTGAAAATCAATGTAACTAACCAAGCAAATGTGAAGTATGATCACACATCAAGTTTGATTTATGGTGCGCGTCCTAAGTTTTGTTAACTGTCACTCCTTGAAGGCATTTGAGTTTGCAACCCCTGGGGACAGTGCTTAAAAAAGGATTGGAATGTCTAAGGTTATTTTCAATCGAAAGTAAATGGCTTGTTTCATGTGTGTCTGGCTCTTGTTTAAAGGACAACTTAGGGATTAGGATAGTGAAAGATCTGTGTATATTTGTTGGAATCATTTGGAATGGTTCAATTGTCAATACGTGATGAATAAAAGAAAAATAATGTCTTGTGAAAAAAAGTGATTGTAAGATGTCTGTGTTACATTTCTTAACATGTAAGATTGCCATGATGCAAAAATGAGAAAATAGATACAAAAGGAAAATATTGGAAGAAAAAGACCCTGTACAAATGTAGGTTATGGCAATAATTTTTTTTTTTTGCATTATTTTGCATTGAGGTGGGATGATATTTAAAGTTTTGGTACAATCTTTTAGATCAAAGATGAAAAATTAAAATAATTTTTTTAAAACCTAAAATGTTTACAGTAGATTTTTCCACTTTCTTTAGATGCTTGTAATACATAAAGTGTTTCCTGATTTAGGGAAGCACTGAATAATAAAAATGGTAGTCTCAATTTTTATGAAGAAGCTGATTACCTGACTTACCTGCTCTGTTTAATCTCTACTGTAATAACCTAGGTAATTAATCTAAGTAGGTGGATGTTGCTGCTATTTGCCCAGCTGCCAACTGTACAAATGCCAATGTGTAGTGTACTTCAGTCTCTTCTCATTTCTCATCAGGGCTGAAAGTAATTTAAATTGGTTCTTCTGCTGAGAAATAGTATTCTATGCTATTTAAAGATATTACACAAAATCATTACAGAGATTCAATATAAAATGATTTCGAGTATAAAGCTTAAACTATGTAATCTCCTTATTATCCTTTTACATTCAACTTTTTTAAAGGGCTTATCTTTGGATACCAAAAGAAAAAAAGAGATTATAATGTTTTTATTTTCTAAACTGATGTGAGAAGAGGTTTGTGCCCATCAGGCAACACTGTCCTGGTATAAAAGATAGGATATCTACAAATTGGTTAGATGGCTGTGGTGTAAGCAAAAACACAGCAGGTGGTGTAATCATGAAGAAATGGTTGGGATTTTGCTCACACAAAAGTATATTTTCCTCTCTAGGGTAAAATATTTAACAACAATTAGTCCTAAAATTAGAAAAAAAATTGTGGGAATAAATTATAATTGCACAGAATGATCAATGATGGCAAGTGAGAAACAGTTAATATTTATGTAGCACAGGTTGAAAGTACAAATGGAAACCAGCATGCCACATTTCTAAATATTTAAGTTATAAATCAAACTATCAAATGTTAAAGTAAAATACATTTTTGAATTGTAGCTGCATGACATCCTTTTCTTTCCACTTTTAGCTCTTTCCTGCCCCATGGGGGTTCTTGCCCCCATGCACGTGACATGCTGTACTTGTCCACACTCCATCTACACCCCCACAAACAGCTATCCCTTGGCCACCCTTGGACGTATGGAGCTACATCTGTGGTGGGGGTTTCCCCTTGGAGAATGTAGTGGGGACAAGTGATCCATAGGCCCAGAAAATGGGGTCAGGGCAGTTTGAGGAGGGAATTATGGGGTCTGGACACCTGGGGAATGATCTAGAAGAGGGGCACAGGCTCCTGCTGGATCTGTCCCCTTGACTCTACAAACTCCTCAATTGGTAGTGAGGGGAGCAGCAAAAAGAAGGTCAGAAAGGGGACTCAAAAGAGCAGAATGCAGAACAGGTGTCTTCGTTGCTTGTGTTTAAGAATGCTCTGGTTTATTATATTTTTTATTTTATCATTATTATTTTTTTGAGACAGAGTCTTGCTCTGTCACCCAGGCTGGAGTGCAGTGGTGGGATGTTGGCTCACTGAAACCTCTGCCTCCTGGGTTCAGGCAATTCTCCTGCCTCAGCCTCCAAGTAGCTGGGACTTCAGGCATGTGCCACCATGCCCAGCTAATTTTTTTGTGTGTGTTTTTGGTAGAGACAGGGTGTCAGCATGTTGGTCAGGCCAGTCTTGAACTCCTGACCTCAAATGATCCACCCACCTCAGGCTCCCAAAGTTTTAGGATTACAGGTGTAAGCCACCGCGCTCAGCCTGGTTCATTTTAATAAGCGACATTCTCTCTCTCTCTCTCTATATATATATATATATAATGTTGCTCTACTTACATTTAACTTTCATGTCTCTAATCTCATTGAATTTTGACAAACGTCCCTATGAGGTAGATAGAAATCATCACCACAATTTCATAGATGGGGAAACTGAGTCTTACAGGGGCTAACTGATGTCCCAAGGCCTCACAATTAGTATAAAGCAGTGGCAGAGCTCACACCCAGGTACATTCAGTGTGGGATCCCTTCCATTGTACCTGGGCAGGGGCTGATCAAGTTTGCAGTAGGCTTCTATTCCAGACAGCCAATGCAGTGCTTATGTCCGAAGATTTTCGAATGCTCAAAATGGGGAAACAACCCTTTTGGGTAACACTTACTTAACTTTCTCAGGCTGAAATGATTAAGGGAAATCCCTCCATATACACCAAGGGCCTAGATCTAAAGTTTGCCTCAAACCCTTCTCTTTAGTGCACAGTATTTTAGAACGTCACTCTGCTCAGAGTACTTTCTGCCACAGCGAAACATGATGAGGAACTCTGAACCTGGTTCTATCAGACCCTTTTCCAGTAGTCTTAGGACAGTTTCAAATTTGGGATGTATTAAAATAGAAGGTCAGTTTCAGATTTGGGATGTATTGCTTAGTTACTTTGATTCCCCCTCCCCACGTTTCTATGGTAAAAGTAGAAACGAATCCAAACTAACTATTCCTGTCTTATTGATCCATCTCAGAACCTAATACTGATATACCCTATGTACACATATAGAATGTTTGATCATAAAGCAAACACACACTAGGCTGCCTTCATCAAAACCTGGTCTTCCTGAAAGAATCTATTCTTGCTCATTTGTTTACAGTGTTTGCTCTTGTGGCATGATCCCACTGGATAGACTCAGTGATTTTCAAATGTATTAGTAGTGAGTTCTTTTTAAAAATAAATCTATGTGGAAAACAAGCATGTCACTAATAAAGACAACTAGATTTGTTTTGGAAGAAATAAGAGGCTGAAATGCCTAGGCTACTTGCCTAGAACTCGAAGTAGTCAGCCTTCCCTTTACCTCTAGGGGCAGATACTGATGCACCCTGGAACCCCTCTAAACATTGTGGGAAAGTATCAGTGTAGTCCATTTATTCAGTAGGCAAGTAATTCAACCTTGAGACATTCAAAGTTTTGTTTTGATAAATGATTGATGTAGGTATATCTAAATCTAGGCTTATAAATCCAAGTTAAAAGTCAAGATCTTGTATGAGATGTGACTAGGCTTTGGTGATGATTTCTATTTGGTCATGGTTGCTATTCTCTTTATCAGTATATTAGAAAAAAATATATTTTTTGCTGCTTTCTCTTGGTTCTTTGTTATTGGATAGGAAGCAATTATCCTAATTTCCCAAGAGATTATTATCCTAATCTATCCTAAATTATCCTAAATATCCCAAGAGATATAAATTTATTGCAGGATTTCAGTTTTCTTAAGTTTAGCTTACTGCACCTTCAGTTTCAGGGTTCATAGAAATGATCTTTGACATGAACAGATACTAATGAAAAGATGTAAAAAACCATATCATCACTGGTTCCAGTAAACAGTTGCTCTAAACTGTACCTACTGCAAAGAAAGAATCCTTTAAGATATAACTGCTGTAAAAGTGAAAAATCAACATTTTTGCCGTACTTTACTAGTTTCTATGTGTAGACTTTATATGCCCGTACACATACAGGATCCCTAGTGTCACATTTTGCCACTAATTTATCCTGGGATGTTCATCAGGAAGTTATACTGTTAGAAATTAGGTATTTCAAGGGTATAGCATTGGAATTTTAAAACAGCCACAACAGCTGATTAGCAAGTGGTGCTTTGAAAAATGTCCAGGTCCAGATCATCTTCAAATTTTGTAGTAGTGATTTTTCTTGTATCCATGTGTGAGAGAGGAGGTGCAGCGTGGGTTGGAGCCCAGTGAGAGGAATGTAGAGTGGGAAGAAAAATTTTGAGGACTGATTTTTTCAAACTGTACATATATACTATCTGGAGAAACTGATGTGCAGTTCCCCCATCCATCTCTTTGAAAATTGCTACATGAAATAAAAGATACGTGTTTGGAGTGTGTTATGTGAATATTATGCAAGGGAATGGGGTGACATATACAAAGTCTAATCTTGAGGTTAAATTGAAATTCAGGTCGTTCAAAGACTGAATATATTACAGTGAGTTTCATTATGTTTTCACTTTACTGACATTAGTGTAGTTAACTTCAGTATATCACTAAATTTTTTTTTCAAAACATGTAGGAATTTCAGCAGGGTTCCAAAATAAGTCTGGTGGCATATCATTTTAAATGATAATGATAATAATAATAAAATGGCCAATATATATTTTTGTGCTGTGCATTATGCTAAGAATGCTATTTCAAATATGAAAAGGCAACACATGTTTGCCACCAGAAATTTCATGTAGGTTGATTATTTAATGGCTAGGGACATATTTTCTATGCATGATTATAAGGTACAGACATGCAATTCCATCATAAACACAAATTGTCTCATATAGAAAGTATATTCAGAAACATGACCCCACATTAACTCTGAGGCTTTCTATATGACTAATACTATTTTTGAATTATTTTCTCACTAGAAAATACTGATAGTGGAAAGGTAGTGTCAATAAAACATGATGCACTATAATAAAATGCAATCTCATA